>NC_092636.1:16521865-17182865 GCF_039555335.1 Amphiura filiformis
TTGAAATTTTGACTTTTCACATTGAAGATAGGCCTATACATTTTCCCCCAAAAGACCTACATTTTTGTGTGTTTTGGGGGACAAATTCATATCATACGTATCATTAGATTTATAAAGTTTACTTCCAGGACTGTTAAATATCAATTTTTAATCATTTGCCATAAAATGCGTATTATATCTCGAATTTCAAAAAATCAAAATTATTTGATATCCGAAGGACATTCTTTTCTTTGCATGCTATTCTCTCCTTTTGTTTTTTCTTTTATTTGGCAAGTTTTATGTAGTTGTCATTGTAAGGGGTGCTCACTTCAGGCTTCGTGGCCATTTGAGCATCTCATTTAAATTTTGTGTCTTTTATATTTTTTATGTTTTAATTTGAATGAAATAAAATGATGATGTATATAAATTTACATGTAGTTGCAAACAAGTCACAAAGTTATCTCCCACTGTAAATGATAGGGCACATGTAGGCCTACTGAATACATGTGCATAACTGTACCTTGGGTGACCAAGTGAATTTGCAGGCGGCCCAACCAAACTGACCGCATGCATGAGTAGATATTATTCCAGAGCAGCCGTATAGCACAAAAACCAGCACCACAAATGCCGGGTTGTCATTAGGAAACAAATTTGGAGAAAAACTTCTGTTAATAAAATACTATGCTGAGCCACCAGCCTGGGTGACTCACGCTCCAGTAATTTCAGATGATTGAGCTCAGTAATACCTCAAAGAATGTCTTCCAATTCATGAAAACAAATAGATAATCAGCTTATCGGATTAAAAGCTTAGAGGGAAGGTCTTGCTGCTCAGCGAGTGTTTGTAATTATCAGGTTTTCTCCAAATTCATTCTCTAATGTACTTCGTATAAATCCCACTGAGTGGACACAGGATATGATTTCAACGTCGAATCTACGTTGATAGGGCCTACAAGGTCGAAGTTTCAACATTTATAACCTGATTTCAACCTGATTTCAACCAACTTTCAAAAAATAAGGAGGATGAAGTCCCGGGGGTGGGGGGGGGGGCACTCCAACTTTGAAGGTGACGCGTATGTAGGGCTGTTAAGATCCCCTTTTCAGCCTCGCTGTCACCCAAAGACCCCATATTTTTTTTTACGAACACATTCTCTGTCACCCGAAGACCCTTACAAGTCACCCAAAGACCCATATTTTTCAATTTGAACAGCAAATTTCATTTATCACTGATTTTGTTACTTATTTTGAAAAAACAAAGAACTTTGAAGCCATTTAGAACTAGAAATTCGATGTTCAAGGTTTCTGTGGCACTGTTTCGGCTCTCACCCAAAGGTTCCATTAAAATAAAAAGGTCATGTTCTCACCCAATGACCCCCTTTTTACATTTTGCTCTCACCGAATGCCAAAAATCATGCTCTTATACCCATTGACCCCATATTTTTTACATTTTGCTCTCACCGATATCAGAAGGACATTTATCATATTCAGAATGCAATTCGATCGAGTGATGTGCTCTCATGTCCCACTAAAAAATACTGTCCAAACGTCCATACCCCACCCACCCCTTCACATCAAACCAAAATAGCACTAAACAAAAGGCCTACGGAGGAAATACCAGCGAATGGCAAAACGAATGATGACATAAATCGCGACTAACTACTCGCATATGTCATGTATGGGATGACTTACGATGCTTACAAAAACTATACCGGTAGGCCTTCCTCATCTGGCTTACGCCATAGCAACGAAAACATTATGCCAGCACAGGATGATATGCATACAGGGTGAGTCAAAAAGTGTAATAGTGCAAAGAATCCATCTTTATTTTAAACCAGGTTGAACTTTTTAGGTTAAAACGTTATGAGCATAATAGAAATACTCATTAGTGACCTTATGTGAAAAAGACGAAGTAAATAGCACTTTATATCGTTCTGTTTTTATGACACATTTTATAGCGACACCCAATTTTATTGTTTGTCTACGAGACATGTAAATTTTAAATGTCAGCACACTCTATGGTGAAATTTGGAACAACTGCCATTTTTTAAACCTCATAGGGGCTGAAGTAGAATTGAGCACCCAAAGTTTTATTGCCCCTGGTCAAGTAGAAGAAACATACAGTAGGCTATACTTTGTTGTTATTTTCATAATTACCTTTATATTAAAACTTTTCATTCTCTATTAAAGAAACATACAAATTTGTGGGCGGGTTATTTAAAATGTCGAAAGGAAATGCATGCAAATTGAAGTGGTGTGAATTACAAAATATCCAGTAAGTTGGACATATTGCAGGGAATAGAAACAATGGAGTTGGAGTTGGGTGATTGAAGGAATTGAAAGAACACAAAAATCAACCTTGATTTAAGTTAAAGCCAGTTTCAGA
Organism: Amphiura filiformis; assembly: GCF_039555335.1. Lineage (NCBI taxonomy): Eukaryota > Metazoa > Echinodermata > Ophiuroidea > Amphilepidida > Amphiuridae > Amphiura > Amphiura filiformis. The sequence goes on from NC_092636.1 coordinate 16,524,225, forward strand.
TCTGGTGTCTTTATTTCGCATTGTGTAATGTAGGCCTAGGCCTAATACATGGTGCCTCGTGGACAAAAAGTTAAATTGGGAGGCTATTGGGTAATCAAAGGTGATTATTGAGTGTGACATTTGTAAAAACGTTCAAAAATGGGAAAGTTCCCCGGGGGGGCCTCAACTTTGGAGGTGACGCGTATGTAGGGCTGTTAAGACACCTTTTTCAGCGTCGCTGTCACCCAAAAACCCCATATTTTTTTACGAACACATGTTCTGTCACCCGAAGACCCCCTATTTTTCATTTTATCTGTCACCCAAAGACCCTTACTTGTTCAATTTTAACAGCAACTTTCATTTATCACTGATTTTGTCACTTATTTTGAAAAAAACAAACAAAGAAATTTGAAGCCATATAGAACTAGAAATGCAATTTTCGAGGTTTCTGTTGTGCTGTTTCGGCTCTCACCCAAAGATTCCATTTAAAAAAAAGGTCACGTTCTCACCAAATGACCCCATATTTTTTACATTATGCTCTCACCGAATGTCAAAAATCATGCTCTCACCCAATGACCCCATATTTTTTACATTTTGCTCTCACCGAATGCCCCTTAAAGTGCCAGCCCTACACCTATATCCATTTCAAATTGAAGTGACCCCCCCCCCCGGGGAAGTTCAACTTGGTTCTTACGTAAATATCGATTCGTTGCCCTATTGCACTTTTTTTTACTCACCCTGTAAAATAGACTAGATGAGCAACTGCACTGCGCTGCATGTTATTTATTGTGATTAGCTTCCACAAAACCAGGAACATGTCGCCAGATCTACTTTTCAAATAAAGGCCTTTTAATAGGTATATCACCCCAAAAATAAGCGCAGCAGAAACATGTTATTTGACGCTTTTAATTGAATCATCGTTATGAATGCTTCAAAAAAACAAAAAACAGAATTGAAATCGGATAATGCAAAGTGATGTAACGTCAACTTGAAGATACCCGGAAATCGGGTGAAAACCTGCCACAAATTGCTATAAATGGCAAAATGGTATTTTTTGGGATTTGTAATGCTTATTCGGACACTTACTTGAAAAGGTAGCATTGATTTAAGTATCACAGATTAATTGCATATCTTTCCGGACTTCGTTAAAGAAAACAAGATTAAAAAATCTCTCCTCGAATAAATGTAATAAATCCACCAAATATACAATTTTAGCCATTTTGACCAATCTGCAGACAAATAAAAGCTTAAAAATGACTAAGTCCAGCTAATTAATATGCAAAAATAATGCCAACAGAGAACCGTACATGATATGAGGATGCGGTTTTTTTGCACACATAAGTACCCAAAGTTCTTTCATTTGGTAACAAAAAATACACAAAAAGTCATTAATTATGCAAATTAGCTAATTACATCTAATTATATATTTATGCCATTCTTATGTTAATTAGGCATATGTAATTTTTACTTTTTTCAATGTTTTATTTATGTTTTATTCATACAGCATGATTTTGTCAAATATGAACCTGCTGTGATGTTGAATAAAGAAACTGCAGTTAATTGCCTAAGTGCACCGAGTTTTCAATTGGTAAAGGGAAGTGTTTCACTCATTGTCCAAGGAAAAAAAAATACATGATAACAAACACTGGTATTTCAGACCGGTGGTACTAGGTCCTCTATTTCGAGAGACCTATATTTATTGATTTATGGACGATCTAAAAAAATCCATAAAACAGGTCTAGGCAGTGTTTAATTTCGGCGGAGTTGATAGTGATTTAGGAAATGTTTCACCTACCATATATTAAAAAGACAAATTATTGTGATCAATGAAACATAACGAGGAAATCGTTTTTTGACATGTATGTTTTCAAAAATTGGCCAACTTTGATCCGCGCGCTTTTTGATTCACTGTTATGTATGCGTGCACAGTATGACAGAATTATTGTGCAGCCACTGTGACATACCTAAAGAAACACGAGAAATTGAGAGAGATTGTAGGACAATTCCATACCTAAAATTGATCAAATTATGAAATTTTTCTTGGATATACAAACATGTATGATGTACTAGAATTTATCAAAACTCAAAAGAATTTATGAAAAAGAGGATTTTCCAGAAATTGTTAGGTTCCCCTTGATAATAGCATTATGTTTTTACCGGAATGAGTGAAACCGGAGATTCTAGTCATATGGAATTGTCCTGCAATCTCTCTAAAATTGATTCACCTTCATGTAGGCCTACCATGCGCAAGAGGCAGTGGCGGGGGGGGGGGGGGGGCAAAAGCCTCCAGTCAGAACTCTTTCCCCATGTTGCCCCAGTAAAAACCAAACATTACCAAAGCCTCTGAAATTTACTTTGCCCCCCACCCCGATCAAAAATCGTGGCACCGCCACTGGCAAGGGGATTTTATTTTATTATTATTAGGGCCTATTTATTCATTTGCGATTCAGTCGTTGCAAACTGAGTGCCAGCTATCCCATGTTGTGTCTGCATGCGCGTGGTGTGATGATCAACTGATGCTTTAATTGAATAAAGTTGGACGACTCCTCCTGGGTTGAACTTGATCGGTGCATTATAACAATCATGTGTTACTGCTATTGAAGGAACGGCGTTGTCTAACGTGGACAGATTTCAAAATGTCTACTGTCATCGCACTGTTTTTTATCGTAGCATCTTTCTTGGCATTTGCCAAACTCAATCAATCATTGAACAGCAAATCCTGCTTCATCCCTGTGCCTGCTAAATATGCTGGATCTACGCGATACAAATGGAGCAATATAGTTGGGTCTTTCATACATGCAACTTTGGTATCACTTCTAGGTGCATATTGGTAGGTCAATCTACTTTCTAAAAAGAAAAGCTTAAAATATTTAACGGTATAATACGTACCCTCACATCCCTCAATGTTTTACTGCTATGCTTGCATGAAGTTAATCAATTAATCAAAATTATCATTCATTCAATATAGCTATTTATATAAACTACATGAATATCATACCTTTAATATCAAGCATGAATTCAAACGCGTATAAATAAAGTACATTATGATTAATAGGCACTTTATCATGCTAAGTACTATCAAAGCTTAAGGGATGGGGTATGAACGTTTGGACAGTATTTATTGTGGGACATGAGAGCACATCAGACATATCGCATTGCATTCTGAATACAAAGAATGTCCTTCTGATATCAAATAATTTAGATTTTTTGAATTTCGCAATGTAATACACATTTTATGGCAAATGATTAAAAATTGATATTTTTTAACATTTAACAGTACTCGAAGTAAAATTTATAAATCTGATGATTTATACTTAAAGTGTATGTAGGTGGCATGAAAAGCCGACGATCAATTGAAAATTTTGACCTTTCGTATTGAAGATATGGATTTTTTTCCCCAAAACACCAAAAAACTGGTCTTTTGGGAAAAAAATCCATATCTTCAATATGAAAGGTCAAAAATTGATCGTCGGCTTTTCCTCCCAGCTGCATACACTTTAAGAATATGTCATATTAGATTTATAAAATTTACTTCGAGGACTGTTATATATCAAAAATGTGAAAAATATCAAATTTTAATAATTTGTCATAAAATTTGTATTATATCGTGAATTTCAAAAATGAAAATTATTTGATATCAGAAAGACATCCTTCGTATTCAGAATGCAATTCGATATGTCTGATGTGCTCTCATGTCCCACAAAAAATACTGTCGAAACGCTCAAAACGCTCATTCCAGATCCCTTAAAAAAGCACAATTGAAATTCTAATGGTTACACTCTTGTCTTCGCAGCCTTTATAGCACACCCATGTACCTTACCGAAAGAATCATAGGTTATACGACGATGGCCCTGATCATTATCAGTATATCACAAGGTATGTACGTCGTCTGGTCAAGTTCAAATCACATAATCGTTCCTAAAAGACCCGAACCCGAACCCGGGACCTGAACACGCACCTAAGTCACACTTTGACGAAATTCAGTTATTAGCCGCTTTGATGTTGCTATAGGGATGAGAAAATATAATACAAACTTTTCAAACCAAATTTTATAATTTTAAATGTTTTTTAGGGGGTCAAATTTGGTCCAAAATCAATACTATGGCTTATTAATTTGATCAATAAAAAATAATCATCAAGAACAAACTCGTGTGCCAAAACATTGCTTATTTTGCTCCATTCTTTTGCTACAATATTTTGAAAACTTTAAACTGGACTTAGGCTCTTCTGCAGTTCAGATCTTTAGAACACGACACACATGACTGTAAGTGTTTATATGACATTAATGAGGAAAGTATATTTTTGAGACCATCCAAAGTCAGGAAAGTCTACCTTGATGTTTCAATTGTTGATACCATGCACCAGAAGACAAAAAACGAACACAAAACTAAGTATTCTTATTTCTTTATGCCGGTGTGTGTAGGGGTGGGTGGTTGTGGACGTGGTGTGTGTGGGGGATGTTTAATGATATATTGTTGATAATTTCTTTTATAAGCGCATCCAAAGTCAGGAAAGTCTACCTTTATGTTTCAATTGCTGATACCATCAGTGGCGTACGGTCGTTTGAAAAAGTGAAGAGCAAAAAAAAAAATTTTTTCACATTTTCCGCCCTTTTTTCTTTACTAATTCTTTTTGCCGCCCTTCTTCTTCCGCCGCCCCTCTTTTTGCCGCCCCTTCTTCTTCCCGCCGCCCCTTCGATTTTGCCGACCCCTGCTTTGACACCGGGGGGCTGGCGCCCCAAAAGCCCCCCCCCCCCAAATACGCGCATGACCATGTACCAGAAGACAAAAACGAACACAAGACTTAGTATTCTAATTTCTTTATGCCGGTGTGTGTAGGGGTGTGTGGTTGTGGATGTGGGGTGTGTGGGGGAATGTTTAATGATATAGTGTTGATAATTTCTTTTATAAGCGCATCCAAAGTCAGGAAAGTCTACCTTGATGTTTTAATTGCTGATACCATGTACCAGAAGACAAAAATGAACACAAAACCATGTATTCTAATTTCTTTATGCCGGTCTGTGGTGTGTAGGGGTGGGGTGGGTGGGTGGGGGGTGTGTGGGGGGTGTGGGGGGGGTGTGTGGGGAGAAGGTGTGAGGAGGGGTGTGTTTGTCCCATTAATCTTCTGTTGAAACAATAAAAACATCAACAAGTAGACTTTGCTGACTTTGGATGCGCTTATAAAATAAATTATTATCTAAAAAATCATTAAACACACGCTGATGCACTAGACCCCCATACACCACCACACACCCACCCCCACACACCCCACCCCTAAACATCACAGCATGAAGAAATTAGAATATATAGCCTATTATGTTGGGGTTTTTTTTGGTTTTTTTGTTTTGTTTTTTGTCCTCTGGTATCGACAATTGAAATATCAAGGTAGACTTTCCTGGGGTAGTGTTTAAAGTTAAGACATTTCGCATTCTGAATGCAAATATTGTCTGTTATTGTTTATTACCACACCACAGGTTATTTTATTTACGACATATGGGATTTGCTACGACATCAGGGTCTTCATACATCCTGGCCAGTTATACTACATCACATAGCGGTAAGTGATGTAAAGCTATACTGCGCCAAAAAAGTATCCTTACACTTGAAAAAATAGTCACAATTTCAAAACTGAACCATATTGGGGTAAATTAGTTTTTTTAATAGATGCGCTATCTTATTTGGCACATTATGACACCACATTGAATCCAATGTGACTTCAAGAAGCAAAGTTACAAGCATTTATTTTGATTAGACGAAGGTACAGTTTTAAAAGTGACAAACTGGCCTATTCAAAACTCCACAGACTAGACATCTGGTTTGAGAGTGGCGAATGGCTAATTTGTGCGTGCCTTTAATTTAAAACAAAAGGAACAAAAGAAAACTGAAACAAAACAACTGACAACAATAAAAACTGCTTTAAATAAAGCTTCACTGAAGAAACTGCGTTGTCTCTTTGTTGCGCTTGTTGGAATCTTTTTGCGCCTTGTATAGACCAGTTTGTCACTTTCAAAACTGGACCTTTGTCTATTCAATTACGGTACTTGTAACTTTACTTCTTGAGGTCACATTGGATTCAATGTGGTGTCATAATGTGCAGGATTATATAGTGCATCTAATTAAAAAACAAATTGAAATTGTGATTATTTTTCAAAGTGTAAGGATACTTTATTGGCGCAGTATATAATACGTGTACGAATTTTGAGGTGACTAGCCTACATCTATATCATTTTTGGAAAATGTGATTATTTTTGACCAAAACAAAAAGATTTTGAGAAGGAATAACTTTGGGAGAATAGCAAAAAGATTCCTCTATTGTTTAGGCCGTATAATATCAATATTTTGGTTCTCTTCCCCTCTCTCCTAAATTTCTGGGATTTGTCAGGGTTTTTGTTAGATTTTCCTAAATTTGTTAGACTTTGGAATACATTTTAGGAAAATTTTACACATCAATAAGTTCATTACGTTTGGGAATTGGAAAGAACCTTCTGTTAAATCTGTTAAATCATGCATGACTCAATTACAAATCTCTACATCCCTTTCTTCTTGTCTATTGATATTTTGAATAGTGTTTATCTTTCCCTAATAGATAGCGCCCTGATCGATTCTTCCTGCATATCAATATGCTTCATTTACATTACATTACAGAGATCGGACACTAATCCCTACCATAACAAACCATGTATAGACTCTACATGCAAATACAGGTGATATAACAGGTCTATATTACAGGATTAGATTAGTAAACTATGATCTATTTGCAAGTATTATATTGATTGAGCAGGAAAGATTTGATACTATTTTTTTGTATAGTAGTCTAGTTGCCGGCGTGTGTTATTTCTTTCTGCAACCATAATGGGCCACAATGCGATAACACATAGTACATACATGTAATTAATAGGCCTATGAGGCTAGATATAACACGAGTTTATTACCATTATTATTTCCTCTTACTTAATAAAATAAAAAGAAATCGATAGAATTAAAATTCTATAACGGTTTACCTGGGGTTCGAACGCACAACCTTTGTATCCATAGTCTAATGCCTACACGACTGTGCTATGATTCGTTGTGCCAGAAAGGTGTTTGTTTATGATACTTATTGATTACGGAATAAACTGCATACACACAATATACTATTACTAGTATAATAAATACGAATATAATCCTAACCCTAACCCTAACCCTAACCTTAACCCCTAACCCCTAACCCCTAACCCTAACCATAAGACCCTAACCCTAAGACCCTAACCCTGACAATAATGAACCTTGCCTCGGACTATGCGGTTAGTGATATATTGCGGCCCATTATGGTTGCAGAAAGAAATTATTTATGTCCTCTTTTGCACAATTACTGTATTTTTGTGGGACCTGAATTTTAAATTTTTATGATGATGACATAGACTCGCTTGCCAGTCCTATATACGCCGTACCTATGTATAGAGGACTGGCTTACGCCATTTTGGATGTCAATGGGAAATACACACTTAACGATTTGCGCCGGTTAGAAACTTTGTAATTTAAATTTATTTGATAATTTTCTAACCTATATTTTCTTTCGAGCAGGGACAAATATTTCCCCTTTTATCTAATTTGACCGCTATATAAGAATCTATTTCTTTTATTACTGATTTAATTCCGCGATTTGTTCCATTAAGCAATATCAAAGATTAATGTCACACATCTCACAACAGATATTTAGTTGGTCTAGTGGTCTTGCACAGTGCTGTTTAACCGGGAGGTACCGAGATCGATTCCCACCTCTGCCTGCAATTTTTTTTTAAAGACTGGGAAATAATAACCTGACATTCGCCGCTGACATTCGTACTTCAGAAGCGGAGTTATAACTTGTTTAACTTTGCTCCTTCCGTAAAAGGGTACATTATTTTGGCACTACATTATTTCTTTTTTTTTCACATTGCTGGTATTAAATATCAAATGGTCATAATTGGCGGTCACTTCAAATCATCCCCAACTGAACTAGGTTCAGGAATTTCCTCTCATTGTTAACTGTTGGTTAACCCACCACTTGAGAATAAAGGACTATGATAGGTGCAACAGGATTACCTACGGGATTATCTCAAGGATATAATTCTGTTCTCCATCCTTTTCTTACATCTTCTCTGATATGTGCTAGTGTCAATGGTTATTGTTAAAAGGCAATAAGGTGTGTAATTGCAATATTTCCTCTGAATAGGAAAGACTCTCTACATCGAGTTATGTATGCTGGTGGTTCGCAATACTGATATTTAAGAGAAGGTATCTTCCAAGTCCAAATTCAAATGTATAACAGACCATGAAAATCTCTGGGTTAGGATGAACAAAATTTAATCTTTCCCCACAGTAGGCCAGTGCACATAAACGTTGAAAAAAACCCAGTGCATCCTGCCGGATTCGAACCGGCGACCTTCGTATTACTAGCACGACGCTCTAACCAACTGAGCTAAAGAGGCACGTTGGAGAAGAGCGGAAGATATAAATCTATAGATTTATATCTTCCGCTCTTCTCCAACGTGCCTCTTTTATATCTTCCGCTCTTCTCCAACGTGCCTCTTTAGCTCAGTTGGTCAGAGCGTCGCGCTAGTAATACGAAGGTCGCCGGTTCGAATCTGGCCGGATGCACTGGTTTTTTTTATATAACAGAACATGTATCACTTCCAAGACTTTATCCCCCTCAGAATCTCACATTTAAAATAGTACCTCCTCCTTTCCTCGAACACTGTTGCAAAATACCGAAAACTACTAATAATGCTAATTTTACATTGAAAAAAAAACTCCCTCCTAAATCAATATATATATACGGCCTTATTCCATGTATTCACAGGTTTTTAAATTGTTCAAATCAACGGAATGTATGTCAAGTTATGCAAAGAAATGTTGTTTGATTTTAGGGGGAGGGGAGTTATTTTTTAAAACCTTTAGCGTCCAAAATAGTATTTAAGGGGGTACTACACCACTGGCCAATTTTGTGCCTATTTTTGCATTTTTCTCAAAAATTATAGCGCATTGGTGGTAAGTAAGATATGTATATTATAGGGGCAAGGACTACAACTACTGCACTGAAAATTCAGCAACTCAAGGCAAGTAGTTATTGATTTATTGATCAAATATTGGTTTTCCCTCATTTTTGACTGCAACTCCACAACTGTTGTCTGTACTGAAATAAAATTTCCAGTGCAGTAGTTGTAGTCCTTGCCCCTATAATATACATATCTTATTTGTCACCAATGCGCTATAATTTTTGAGAAAAATGCAAAAATAGGCACAAAATTGGGCAGGGGTGTAGTACCCCTTAATGGTGTCTCTTATATATATATCTGCTTCTTAATGCCAATTGTATATCTTTATATTACAGCTTCTCCTGGGCGGTGTCGCAAATATCGGCTTCCATCGTCTCATCGGTTGGGCACTGATTTCAATGCTCATCGAATACAATACTATATTTCTACATGCACGAATGCTGCTTCTGATGTACGGCTTTGCCAAATCATCTGCAATATTTCGGGTGACCAATGCTCTGAATATCTGTACTTTTGTGACTTTCCGATTGGGCTATATCATCATACATATTCCAAAGATATGGCAGGATTGTGGACAGACGGAATTAATATGGTGTAATTTTCTCATAATTTCGACTGCGATACTTTTTGTGACTAGTTTACTTTTGTTTTATCGTCTATTACGGAGTGATGTATTTGTATCGAAAACAAAGAGAAATGATACAAATGGTGCAGCCAATGACATCTTGAGCAATAATCTATACTATTAAAGAGGAACTTGCCGATAATCGATACTTTGAAGAGGAACTGATCGATTCATCGGTATCATCTCGGAGATTATAGATAAATTATAAATTAATAAATAGATAAATAAATAAGTTCTAGCATTTCCAGATGAATGGTAAGTGCATAGATAGATAGATAAATTAATAAATACAAATAATTATTTGGATTTATTCGGTAGATCAACCAATGGTGGCCCGCTTATTTACGGTCCGTTGCTGCGTTGCTATACGCGGATTACGCACAGGTCGTGGCAACTTCCCGACGCGCTAATGGTAACAAAACTTCCAGTTTCATCTAAGACGGAAAATATCACATCTCTTAGACGGAACTAACAAATTAATGGCTGAGACAAAGGTGGTTTTAAGTTACGTTTTTGAAAATAAATGGTCCAAGTGATCTAATAATTTTGAAAGTGATATTAGTTTATCCGTTCGTGGTGACTTTCGACGGAGAGTGGGCATTATGCGGCATGGTAACCGCAACGGCTATAATAATAAATCAACTGCATTCGTTTATGCAAATTATGACTTTCGGAAACTTCTTTTGTGATGACTTTCCGAAGATTTTAAATTCAAGGTAGGCCTAGGCATATATACGGTATTGGAAAGTAATTTGAGTTTATTCGTTTGTCATGTTGTGATGAATTTCGATGGGGAGTGTGGGACATTATTAGCAGATTATAGCATGGTATAAAACCGCAACCGCTAAATATCCGTGGCGTAGATTTCTTGAAGTAGGCCTAGGCATATTAATAGTGAATCCGGCATCTTTGGGCAACATTAACAATGGCGTAGATTTCTCTTGACATGGCATGGGGGATGGGTCCGTTTAAATCAATTTCTTGCAATAGGCCTACAGTGAAGCCAGCATCTTGGAGACAGAATTATTTATGGCAAGCTAATTAGGCCTACTGGTGAATTATATTGTGCAAAAGTGGAACAAATTCGCACGAAGGCCGCAAAAATTGGCACTTTTTAGTTTGGCCAAAAATGAGGTTAATTCTGTCAGAAACCCACATCTATTATACATGTGTGAACTTGGGGTGATTGTACGGACCATTGATCTTATCAAAACATTGGGGGGGGGGTTATACCCACCCCAACACCGGAATTTACGCTATGTAACTCAACCTTCTTGAAACCCAATGTTGCTATAGGCCTACTTGATGAAACAGAAACACATATAAAAAAAGAACGAACGAAAGAAATAAAGGAACCCACATACATGCGTCAACATGGAGGTGATTCAGTAGATCATGCCCCTTATCGAAATATTGAGGAATTTATTACTCATCCCGGGATTTATGCCTATGTAAAGAAAGAAGAAGGAAGGAAGGAAAAAAGGAAGGAAAGAGGGAAGGAAAGAGGGAAAGAAAGAGGGAAAGAACGAAAGAAAGAAAGAAAGAAAGAAAGAAAGAAAAAGAAACAACGGGAAAGCAAGAAAGAGAAAGGGAGAGAGAAACGAAAACAAAGAAGAAATAGACAGACAGAAAGAAAGAAAGAAAGAAAGAAAGAAAGAAAGAAAGAGAGAGAGAGAGAGAGAAAGAAAGTGAACAAGCAAGAAAGAGAAAGAGAAATGGAACGCAGGAAAGAGAGAAACTGAAAGAAAAAAGGGAAAGACAAAGAAAAAATAAGTAAAAAGGGGAAGGAAAGAGGGAAAGAAAGAAAGAAAGAAAGAAAGAAAGAAAGAGGGAAAGAAAGAAAGAAAGATAGAAAGAAAGGGAAAGAAAGAAAGAAAGAAAGAGAAAGAAAGGGAAAGCAAGAAAGAAAGTGAGGGAAAGCAAGAAAGAAAGGGAGGGAAAGCAAGAAAGAAAGGGAGGGAAAGCAAGAAAGAAAGAACGGGAAAGTAAGAAAGAAAGAACGTCGTTTGCAAAGTAGAGGCAACAAATGGTTGGCCTACCACATCACTAACCGCGTAATAATTGAGCTGTTAAAAGCGATACCAATTGACATGATTACCATTTCCATCGTTTATACTAACCGATCCTGTTTACTAACCGCTCCCATTTACTCATCTAGCGGGGGCCCGCGCGAAGCGCGGGTACCCGCTAGTTGTAATAATTCAAAGGGAAAATCGCGATAAGTGTTTTGAATCAAATAATTATATTTAAGTGGTAACGAAAATGTAATTTAGTGCCTTACTTCTTAAAGAAAAGTGTTATCTGTTCCAATTCTCAGTGACACCTCGTGCACAATTGTCCTGGGCTGGGCACAATTACGGTTAATAACTATTTTCAACGGTTGCAATTTGGTCGTTAACATCATCCTGTGAATAGTAGTGAGCTTCGGCAAAAATTGCATTGATCATTGATCATTTCATAGCGAGCGTAGAAGGATTCAAATATCACAGATATACTTTTGTAGGTTTTTAAGTTATGTTGTAAAGAGGGCTGAAACCACATCATCTTTGTAAAACGTACATAAATCAAGCAGGTTTTCAAAATATATGATTTTTAGACTGAACTTCTGCAAAACGTCAAGGTATTATTTTTTTCAATAATATATTGATTTAGACAATGAATATTATATTGATTTAGACACATTATACTTTTGGTAGGCCTACTTGAAAAAAAAATGATATAAGAAAAAAATAAAATAAAATAAAACTTTTCCCGACCGAACGACCGACCCAACTTCTGAAAGTGATCTAGACAAGCAAACAATTTATTTTTGGGCCTTACGGTGAAGGAGCATAATACACTCATAGGATGAAGTGCATAATACGTGAGTGTGTGTTATATATGACATTGTTGAGGAAAAGAGAGCATCCAAAGTCAGGAAAGTCTATCTTGATGTTTCAATTGCTGATACCATGTACACCAAAATGAACACAAAACCAACTGTTCTATAATTTCTTTATGCCGGTGTGTTTAGGGGTGGGTGATTGTGGATATGGGGTGGGAGTGTTTAATGATATAATTGTTGATGATTTATTTTATAAGCGCATCCAAAGTCAGGAAAGTCTACCTTGATGGTTTAATTGTTGATACCATGTATACCAGAGGACAAAAAATGAACACAAAACCAAGTATTTTAATTTCTGTATACCAGTGTGTGTAGGGGTGGAGGGGGTGTGGGTGGGGGTGTGTGCGGGGTGGGGGGGTGTTTAATGATATATATTGTTGATAATTTATTTTATAAGCGTATTCAAAGTCAGGAAAGTCTACCTTGATGTTTCAATTGCTGATACCATGTAGGCCTACCACAAGACAAAAATGAAGACAGAACCAAGTATTTTAATTTCTTTATGCCGATGTGTGTAGGGGAGGGATGTGTGTGGTGTGTAGTGGGGGTTTGTTGGGGGGTGTGCGGAGGGGGGTCTTAGCGTGTGTTTAATGATATTGTTGATAATTTATTGTATAGGCGCATCAAAAGTCAGGAAAATCCACCTTGCTATTTCAATTGCTGATATCAGAGGACAAAAATGTACACAAACCATATAGGTTATTCTAACCTCATCATGTCGAGGCGTTTAGGGGTGGGGTGCACGGTGTGTGTGTATGTGGGGGGGGGGGTGTATGTCGGTGTAGTTGTGCATCACCGTGTGTTTAATGATTTGGTTTATGATAATTTATTTTTAAGCGCATCCAAATTCAGGAAAGTCTACTTTGATGTTTCAATTGCTGACACCATGCAGAGGACAAAATTGAACACAAATCATGTATTCTAATTTCTTTATGCCGAGGTGTTTAGGGATGGAGGGGTGTTTAATGATATATATTGTTGATAATTTATTTCATAAGCGCATCCAAAGTCAGTTTATAATAAGACATTTCGCATTCAGAGGTCAAGTATAATTATGTATGTTATTGTTTATTACCACACCACAGGTTATTTCATTTACGACATTGTATTTGCTCACGACCTCAGAGGTTTCACACATCGTGTCCTGTTGTAAGTGATGATGAGCTATATCTATAAAAGTGGTGTTTTTTAGTAAAATATCACTGCGCACGCACTGCAGGAAAATTGATTATGGAAATCAAAAGTTATCAGTGTGGGCCCAGTTTCAAAAATCTTATAATGGGCAGTTTTAGCTACTATTTGGATTCAGTATTTGAAAAAAATGTCTGCACTGGGGATGATGCAATCTTAGTACACGATATGGCTATGTGATGATAATGATAATAATATTTAATGCCAAGTGGTGTCGCAAATATCGGCTTCCATCGCCGCATCGGTTGGGCACTTATTCCAATGCTCATCGAATACAAATACTATATTTCTACATGCACGAATTATATAAAGCAGTATGCAGACTCCGAGTATTAGACGTACAATAATTATTGTATGTAACATATCTACGTTATTTAATCTATTGCCATTCTAGTCCAGTAATGTTTAAGTTCTAACGAATGTTTGATGACGTAAAATCGATAATATGTTACGTATAATATCTGGTAGAAATATATTATCGATTTTACGTCATCAAACATTCGTTAGAACTAAAATTATTGGAAATAGAATGGCAATAGATTAAATAACGTAGATATGTTACATACAATATTAGCAAATATTGTACGTCTAATAAAAAGTCTGCATACTGCTTTATACACATGTATTGATTTTAGTTTCTATGCCTGTACAGAATAGGCTAATTATTTAACAGGCGTTAATTGTCGCTGTGAGGTTAATGTGATTGCGCCGTAGTATAATTATTAACTATTATTTTCTACACGAATGACTGCTGTAACAGTTGACCGCTCAATATTGCACAAGTTCAACTTGCGATGAGTCATCGTATACCGATTTCCTATATACTATTAAAAGTATACTATAGCATAGCAACAAGTATACTTATAGTATTCGTGAACGCCGGACAACGCGATGAACGCGATGATAATGAATTTGCAATTACAGATCGTCATGGTTTTCTAGTATGATTTTATAATATTACGCGAGCAAAATAATCCAAAAACATGTATATTGGATTGTGTTCACTCGTTGTTGGTTTTCTATGTTTTACCAAACTAAACGAAGTACTAAACAGCAATGTGTGTTTCAATACAGTTCCTCACAAATACGTGGGGCCAACCAAACACAAATGGGTCAACGTAGTTGGGTCAGTTCTACACGCTACCGTTGTTGCACTTGCAGGTTCGTATTGGTAAGTATAAATAAAATCCGTTAGGCTCCGGGGCAAGAAAAAGCAAATGTGGCATACAAATTAATATCGCATATGCACATGAAGATACATAACACTTTTGGGGATGTTTTAAAAGGGCATTTCGTGATCCACAGCCTCATCCCCCCAATTTTTTCAAAAAAGTTGAGATTTTCCCATATCAAAAAATGAGACCTTTCCGGATAACTTCCCGATAGTCACCGGGTAGACACCGGCAAATTTCACATGCAAATTAGATAGGTAGCGGGTGACTACCCGATAAATTTTTGGAAAACCATAGTGGATACCTTTCAGGTAATAGGTACCGGATGACTACCCGATGACTTTTTTGGGAAACTAGCGGGTAACTACCCGATGACTTTTTTGGGGAACTAGCGGATATAAACTACCCGATAACTTTTCGCGGACCTAGCGGATAACTTTTGGTGACAATATACCTGGTGACCTCTTTGGAGACTTCCTGTTGACCTTTTGGAGAATGTAGAAATACAAATTCATGAGTATGCACAAATTTATTAGACAATTTAGCTTATTATTTGAATTGTAGTTTTTGGAGAAATACAACTCTGCAGGCATATGGCAGTTGAGCTTAAGTGCTATCTTGCTATAAGAAATTTGAAAGTGTACATTGTAATTGTATTTATTGTACAAAAATATTCTTCTGATGTAATTTGGTTCACACCTTTATAAGATGCATATACCTTTCAATTAATGTACATTACAACCAAATTGTTATGATATAGCATATACATGTATTACACTACCTAAAATGTGATAACACAGCCTATAATTTTTATATCAAATATTATAATTTATTTACAACAAATAGCTTAACATAAACATGATAAAGCTTATGTCAGTTAAATTGACACATTAGCTGATGATTAGTAATTTAATTGACATTAATTTACTGTCAAAATCATGTATTTACTAGAAAAGATATAAACTAAAACATTCAATTGTGTTAGGCCCTGGATATTAGGTACATGTATAAAGACTGCATCAATATACAAATCATTTCATACAAATTTTCCTACCTGAATTATCAAGCATTCAATGCTTTATAATTCCTACAGCATGTTCCAGACTAATTAGTAAACATCTTGTAATTTCCTACATGTAAATCCATACATTTTGGACCACAAATAACTTGAATATTCTGCACAAATATATTCCAACTGCCAACAGCTAGCTTCTCCATTTTGAATTCCTCCAGTGACCTTTGACCATATACCCACCCACAATGCATTCTTAAGATGCTTTATGCTATTTTCAAGGTCAAATTAAAAGCGGATAACCACCGGGTAACTCCTGCAAAGAATCTAAGTTTCTGGGAACCTTCTGGGTAACCCATTAAAAATAGTGAGTTTTTTGGAGACTTCCGGATGTCTACCCGAAAACTTTTGGATAACTTAATTAGGTATCCGCAAGGTATCCGCTAGCGGGCACTTTCGGATAACTCTGGAAAAGGTACCCAAGAGGTTTCTGATGACCACCGAATGGTCATCGGGTGGTCACCGGGAAACTTTTCTTTTTGCTATGGGTTTACACCACTGGAAACCTCTGGCTAAATAATGTTTATGTACCAAAAATTTCTTGCAGATGATATAACACCCACGGATCACACCACCAAATAAATCCCCATAGAGATATGTACTAAATTTGCCTCGAGAACTCGTCATTTTTTCTTCGCAAGAGCGACTCATCAGTTCTTTAGCGACAGCTATGATGGTTGAAATTAGCCCTAGCCTGACCCCTCTGACTGGGAAAAATATAGGTTGACCGTCATTATTTTTTACGACTGGCCCTGAAGTCTATGATGTCTGGAAATTACCTAATTTACCTGCAAAATCATGCCAGTGTTTCTGTATAGAAAAGACTGCTTAAAATCATTAAAAAATACTCGATCTCTCCCATCTGTGGTACACTTGCAGGATTTGATATTACTAATCATGACCAATCCAAATTTATCCAAAGTTATGCAAATTTCCGCTCATTTTAATGCTTACTTTAGGCCATCCATGGGTTTTTCTGAGAAATGCATTCAGGGCGCACAACCGTGTAATACTATTTGGTGGTGTGAAATCAGATTAATGCATAACTCGCAAACGCAAAATCGGAATCAACTGAAATTTTGGGAATAAGCTTTTTAGTGAATATCTACTGAAAATGTCATGAAAAGAGGATGCTAGGATCACGAAATCCTCCTTTAAGGGGTGGTGCAATAATTATGTGTACACCGGGTGGTGAATTATGGGGGGGGGTAAAGATTTTTGGCATGCAAAAAAAAAAAGCATTTTTGGCAGGTTAAAAAAGGGGGGGTGTCAAGCGATTTTGGCAGGTCAAAAGGGGGGGTGCAAGTAATTTTCTTTTCGGACGACAGCATCCGTTCATTTTGAGAATTCACCACCCCCGGGGCCCGGGGTGCACATTATTATTGCACAGCCCCTAAATTGATTATGATAGGCCACAAAAGTTACCTTTTGCAAATGGGATCAAGTAACCCGGGAAGTAAACATACCGGGTAGAGTGGTCAGGCGACCTTTAGACATGTTGGACCGAGATTATACTTGTGATATTATGAGATATCACCGGACTACTTGAACTTGAATACCATGGACTTAGTCGACCCCGTCCGCAGGATTTCATTGGGCGGGGGGGGGCAATTGTGTGAAAAGTGGACTTTTTCCCAAAAATGTGAACTTTTTTGTCCAAAAAAGCGTAAAAAACCTGAAATTTTGGGACTTTTTGTATACTTGTCCAAATTTGAGGGGGGGGAGGGTGCGGCGCATCCCCCCTGCGTAAGGTTGTTTGCATTTTTTTGATCTATTTACATAAATTTTGATCCAAAGTTTCTATATATAACCATTGATTAAACTCCGATCAATGTACCCAGCAAACACAAAACGTTTTCGACATCATTCGCAAAAGGTTATAAAAGGTTGTCAGAAAACGTTTAAATGTCGGGTTATATAAAGGGTATATTAAGAGTATAAAACGTTTTCATAACATTAAAAACAATTTTTTGATAATCTACTGCTCAGCAAACAAAAATGTTTGACAGAAAACGTTTAAATGTCGGGTTATATAAAGGGTATAAAAACGTTTTAATAACATTCCAAAAACATTCTTGAAAACTTAATACAAAACATTCTAAACAGAATGTTATTTTGGGGTTGAAAAAATATTTTTCGAAAAATGTTTGCCCAAAATATTTTCAACAACGTTTTAAAAACGTTTTCATGACCTTTATATAACCCGACATTTAAATGTTATTAAAAGGTTTTGAAAAAACATTTTAAGAACATTTCTGTGTTTGCTGGGTTCAAATATTTTAACATAATGTTATTTAAGTATTGACATTATTTGGCAAAAGCCAAAATATAACTTATTTAAATCGTTTTTAAAACGTTTTTGTGTTTGCTGGGTACTTACATATTAAACTCTAATTGTTACTTCCTTACGTTACTCCATGACCTAATTATTTTCATTGTACAGTGAAACCAAGTAAATTTGTCGCATTTTCTGCAAGAGCCTATAATTTATTTCAATTGAATATTTTTTCCCAGTTTGTACAGCACACCTGAATTTCGCACAGAGAGAATCACTACGTATACCAAGGTGTCAGAAAGTGTCCTTGGTGCGTCTGCAGGTGAGTTCTATTGATCCATCGATCAAATAATCGATCAATCAATCAATTAGTTCAGCTCTTTATACCTTACTTCAAATAATATATCCAAATAAATAAATAAATAAATAAATAAATAAATAAATAAATAAATAAATAAATAAATAAATAAATAAATAAATAAATAAATAAATAAGGTATATAGAGAAATAAATAAATAAATAAATACGGTATAGAGAGAAATAAATAAATAAACAAAATAAATTATAAATAAATAAATAAATAAATAAATAAATAAATAAATAAATAAATAAATAATCGCAGAACAAAATTCTCTATCTATCTATCGACTACTTTATTTAGTAATTTAGTTTTATTGTCTTTAAGAACTGACTTTGTTAGAAGTGTTCGGCTACATTTGAGGCTCATTATAGTATTTGGTAATGATATACAATAATTTCAATTTTATATTCTGTATAGGTTATTTTGTTTATGATGCCATAGACTTGCAAAAACATCAGGGATTTCGAGCATCATGGCCTCTTATTCTTCACCATGTGTCGGTATGTAGCAACCATCAATAAATGTGCGTCAATTGCCTTTGTTTTAAACAAAAAACAAGGGGGGGGGGGTAAAAATTATCATCGTATTTTTCCAAGTGGGAAATAATTGGAAAAAACATGCATTTTTGGGTGTTTTTGTATGCTGTGGCAATCAAGACAAAAGACATTTACAAAGTCTAAAATCAGTCCATGCCCTCTAATTTTAAACAAACACGTTTTCTAGTCTCTTTTGTAACCAACTATTAAAAATTAGCACAAAATTAATTTCTTAAAGATTAAGATTAATATCCTTCCTAGTGCTCGCGGTTCTGAATGCTCAGATGCTGTAAGTATGTAGATGCGGTTCTGAATGCTCAGATGTTTATTTGTGCCAAATGTTTGAATTTAGTGACTGCAATTGTAAGAAAACATGCAAAATTTCATGTTTTTGACCAAATATTAAAATTTGACTCTTATTGCACGTTTTATACAAGAACTGTCTTTAAAAAAGACATGGCGTGTTGGATATATCCCTCGGGATATGAATCTTCCCAGACATATTTTCACACTCAGTGGCGTACCGTGGCCGCCCCAACCCCGGGGGGCTGAAGAAAATTCAATTTTGCCGCTCCTTCCTCAACAGCCCGAAAAGGTTGACCCAATTTTTTTCTCGGTCGTTTGAAAAAGTGAAGAGCAAAAAAAAAAAAAAAAAAAGGGTTTCAGGCGCAAGCGCCCTAAAAGCAGCACAATTTGATGTATAATACCATTTTTTCACAAATTTTTATGCTTTATCAAATTTTCCGCCCTTTTTTATTTACTAATTCATTTTGCCGCCCCCTTTCGTTTTTGCCGCCCCTGTTTTTGCCGCCCCTTCTTCTTCCGCCGCCCCTTCATTTTGGCCGCCCCCTGCTTTGACCCCGGGGGGCTGGCGCCCCCAAAGCCCCGCCCCCAAAAAAAATACGCGCATTAGTCACTCCTTGGGCTCTCATTTCTTTAAAATACTTCATTCTCTTATTTGATCTACTCAGTGTTCAGTGTAAATTTGAACACCTGTCGTACATACAGATGCATCCCATCATATGTTGCAAAAGAGATTAATTTGGGTGACGCAATTCGAAGTTTAATAGAACACGTAGAAGGCGGCACCAGCCCTAAAAGTGCGCATATATGAACTGCTTGAAAGGTTTATATGGGGTGGAATGTGATGAGTAATATACGAAACATTACCAATTTTTTAAGAAGAACTTCTTCTTATCTTTACATTCTTATCATTTCAGCTCTTGGCCGTGGGTTTAGTAATTAATATCTACTTACAGTACCTGATTGGATATAGCATCATCGCAAGCCTCGTCGAATACAACAGCATATTCCTTCACGGACGCCAGCTGCTCTTGATGTACGGATGTTCTAAAACTTCCCCTATCTTTAGATTAAACATTGCCTTTAATGTTGGTACATTCCTGATTTTGCGACTGGGAGTGCTGTTAAAGCTCATCTTGTTGGTGGTAGAGGATCGTGACGTCATGGCTTCAATTTGGTGGAATTGGCTGTTTTTAACCCTCGTGATATTATTTCTGATGAATATTGTATTATTTTATAGATTGATAAAAAGTGACTTTTTGTCGAAGAAGCATAAAATTGACAAAGATACTGACGATGCTATTTTGATGTTTAATGGTAACTTTAATGGCAAATCTCACTGAAATTATTGGATTTAAATGAGGAGCATGGTGAGGAAAAAATGTTCAGGCCATTTCAAGAACACTCTTGATCCAATAAACTCGAGTGGTTTCGTAGTTATTTAAATAGCAGAAAATAATTTGTTTTCAATTCTTGAAAATCTAGTGTGAAGAATATTTCACGTGGGGTTCCCCAAGGATCTATTCTAAGCCCTTTATTATTTGTGATGTGTCAATGATGTTGTAAATGTTTCCAATATACTAAAATTGGTCTTCTTTACTGATGATACAATACTAACATTATGCACACAAAAATATTGAGTTTGCTACATGACCATGGGTTTCTCTATTGGTTTAAGGGAGATTACTGTATTGATGAACATTTTGTTGCATCAATATGTATTATTATCTGTTCCAGTTCCAGCTCCAGTGACACCTCATTAATATCCCTGGATCTTTGGGTGCATTGAAATGGGTATTAACATTTTACAATATTACAGGGTTGTAGTGATATATAGTTTTCATGTCCCTCCAGTGAACATTGACCTAGTCCTGCCCAGGATAATATGCATGAGGTGTCACTGGACTTGGAACAGATAATAGTGACGAGTCACAACGAAAGGTACATCTTGTCGGTTGGTACATGCGTCTCTTTTTCCACATAAAAAAAAATAAAATGCTAGAGTGAACAATGGCCCATGAGGAGAGACACATGCCAAGAACTTAAATAGGCACGTAGGCACTATAAAAGACAATCACATGGGCCAATCAGTCGTTCACAGCAGCTTATGAACAAGATATGTCTCCAACAACTCCATCTAGTAGGTCCTGCCTGTACATATGGCTTTATAAACTGGTACTGTGTGAGCATGGCAAGGTATGGACAAGTTGGAGCGGGTAGCTCTTCTGACTACAAATGGCTTTGGTAGCAGTGGCTACAGATCTGGTGGGCACAGGTTGGTGTGCATTTTGTAGAGGACTGTTGCTGCAGCCACTTGACGTCTTTGATGGAGAGAAGTGATGTTCAGCTCTGTACTTGCTTCCTCCTCGCTCACGCCTATGATTGGAAGGGCATTCCTCTGGATAGAATGTGGTAATCCAAGAGTGGTGGTGCTGACACATAAGACAGTGAGGCGTATTCCATCACACTGTGAACTTGAGCCTTGTTAAACGGTTGCTCTGCTTCTGACATCAAGTTTATGTGCATTTCTCCTCAGAGTGCCTACAATCTTGGAAATAAGTACTTGGAACGCTTGGCACACTCTGCCGTAAATTCCGTGCAGAATTTCTAATGATCATGGAAATGACGTATATGTGCTTGGGAACAAACATGACATCTACAACAATGATTTACCCTTCCCCTCTCCCCATCAATCAATGTTGGACACATTGGGAAACCGCTGAAGACATTGGCATTTCTCAACATTGCATGGGGGAAAAGGGGTGACAGTTTTCCGTTATTTACCTGCAAGCGTTCCAAGACTTATTTCCAAGATTGTAGCTTCTGTCCTGCTCTGGATGAGACGTTAGAAATGTACCTTGCCCAGATCAGCTCCCAGGATCTCCAGCTACTCCTCAGCCAATTTGTTGGTACCAAACAGAAGATATAGCTTGGTTGGATGCCTCTTGATATTATCATTGCCTTACATTTCGATGGCTCGAAGGTCACCTTCCATCTGTCTGCCCAGATCCTCATTTTCTCTGGGTCTCTGTTCAGGCTAGCAGTAACGCCTTCATGGTTGTATCTAGATGTAATATCACAAAACAAGGTGGAATCATATGCGTAGAGGTATAGAGTTGGGTTTCACACTCATCACTCATGTCATTAATGAAGACAGAGAACAAAAGTGGGCCCTGATGCATTGATGGAGGAAATACTTGACATTTCAATAATTTGTCATAAAATTTGTATCATATCACAAATTTAAAAAAAAAAATCAAAATTATTTGATATCAGAAGGACATTCCTCGTATTCAGAATTCAATTAGATATATCTGATGTGCTCTCATGTCCCCCAAAAATACTGTCGAAACGTTCATACCAGAGCCCTTAATTTTGATATAATGTTCGAATGTTTTCAAGTTTTCAGAACTGTTTTCTGAATGTTATTAAAACGTTTTATACCCTTTAATGTTATCAAAACGTTTTATACCCTTAAATTATTACTGTACATTATAAACCCGACATTTAAACGTTTTCGGTTTCTTTACTTTTTTCTCTTTCATTTGATATGCACTCGGGGCCATATCGTTTTGGCATTTCAAGATATGAAGAGGACCCACAATATGAATATTGACCCAGGTCTTATGAGCAGTGTTACTCCCCGTGGGGAATTAAAAAAAATATATTGTTTACTTTTTCTCTTTCATTTGACACCACGCTGTGGGTCTTACCTTCTTGGGATTTCGAGATATGAAAAGGACTCAAAATAAGAATAATGACCCAGGGGCCAGGTCTTATGAGGAGTGTCACCCCCGGTGGGGAATGTTTTTCGAATACATTCTTTATTTCTTTTTCTTTCATTTGACACCACTCAGGGGGTCATATCTTCTTGGGATTTCGAGATATGAAAAGGACCCAAAATATGAATAATGACCCATGTATTATGAGGAGTGTCATCCCCGGTGGGGAAATTCTTTTCGAATACATTCTTTACTTCTTTTTCTTTCATTTGACACCACTCAGGGGGTTATACCTTCTTGGCATGATTGGGGGATGATTGTCACCCCATTTCATTTAACACCAATCGGGGGAGGGGAGGGGGGGTCATACCTTCGTGGCATTTCGAGATCAAAAGGATGATCCGTAAGTAAGTTAGTAAGCAAGTAACATACCCTTTATACAGTATATAGGCTGATACCATCTCATGGTTCAGCAAAATATTAAAAATCGACCCGGGAAATCGATACTTCTTTAGGGCCTACATGTTCATAGGACATATTTTTGTATATCTGCAGTGATAATGTATTGTTCATATAGGGCCTATCTGTATTTTGAATATAAACACTTTGATTTTCAATATTACAAACATTGGTGATTGATTAATCGACAAATTTTAATATTTCAGGGAAATCAGGCTAGCCAAACATATAGGCCTACATGGCGTAGTGTGGCGGTCGCGTAAACTTTCCCGGGTAAAAGTTGGAAGTAAGGGACCGTTCATTATTTCTACCGGAGGGGGGGCCGGGAGCAGACAGAAAGTCACTGCCGAAAACTATATGACCCCCCCTTCTCCGATAATAAAAACCATATGACCCCCCTCCGAGCTACATGAAAATCATATGACCCCCCCACCACCACCACCACCAACCAAAAAAGAAAGGGTATTGCCGTGGAGGAGTGGCGACTTTGTAATTTTGGTTTAAGAGGGCGCAACACTAAATCACTCCGCATTTTATGTAACAACGAAATTCGGCTAATATAGTCCATAGTGAATATGAGATTGTAGCGACCATAGGCCTATCTACCGACATGTTCACTTTAAATCACTCAATATTGGCTCATATGAATTCGACAAGTGTCTTTAATGATAACATGCAGAAAAAAAACTGGACAATTGATCTCAAAAGCAATTCTTTGTGGCGGATTAAGAGAAAACCCAATTTTGAAATGTGAGTGGTGAGTTTAGTATATTTTTAGCTATTTTTTTTTGCACCGCAAAATAGCGAAAAAAGTCAATGGTCATCGATATATGCCGACAAAAGTTTTGGAATCTAGAGAAACACAGCTTTAATTTGATACCAAATTTATTTTGCCAAGTATTGCAGGGACGCCAGAAATGGCGCTTGAAGTAGGCCGAATTCACACGTTATCCTATGGGACGCTGAATTAGTGCTGCGCCCCCTTAAAGAGATGTGCCACGTAGACCTTTGAATGGCTGACTTTCTCTGTACCATTTTTCACCGTGTAGCAGTGATGTCAGTGTGCATTTCATTAGGCACAGTAGCTAATGGACGCTTAAAGTGCTGACGTATGCATACATGTAATGACGCGCAATAGATGCGCGCATGTCAGATCAGCTGCCTCAACGCATTATGTCACTGCCACATACCAGGCTGAAATATTATGCCTTTACTTCTTACTGTTTTTGCCATCCGGCTATCAATTTTCCACAAAAAGCACCTAAATTTACCCTAATTGCAGTAATTGGGCACTTTTCCCCAAATATTGGTCTCTACTAAATAGCCACCCATCAAATTTTCAATATAACAAAATCACTGAAAAGCCCCCAAAATCATAGCACATCCTCATATACCTTCAGTTAAAACTCTTTTTGGAGTATTCAAGAGGAAGCACTACCTACCAATTACCAAGTACCTTCAACTAGGTAGACAGGGGCGTAGCCAGCTTTTTTGGTCAGGGGAGGGCAAAATAAAAAAAAATTCGGGGGAACAGACAAAAAAAATTACAGTTGCATCATACAATAGGCCCTACATACAGACTGTATGTCTTTGAGCTTCCAAAAAGGCTTTATTGGACCATGTGCGCGCGTAGCGCGCAGAAAATGTGGTATTTTGCACTATTTTCGGCCATTATCAGCATAGAAATTGCTTTATCCTTACAATGTGCACGCATAGCGCGCAAAAATGTTCTATTTTACACTATTTTGGCCCATGATTGGGCTGAAGTTTGGTAGAAAAGGGGCTCCTTGCCCCTTTTCTTTTCCTTTTCCTCCTGATTTTCTCTTTAATTTTTTGTCAGAGGGGCACATTTTTTCTATCATTTTTTGTCATGATGGGGGCACTCTGCACCCCACCCCCCCCTTCCCCCTGCTGGCTACACCACTGCAGGTAGAACCACACAGGTTATTTAAACTTCAAAACTTGTTTTATTTTTACAATGTTATTTGTTTCGTATGCATGTACACAGCTTTTGATTCAAACTGCCACCCTGTGCTCCAGCTAGTATGTACATGTACTTCAATACTATACAGGTCCATGAACAAACCACAGTGATATTATCCATTAGACTGAGTGATTAAAGTTACAATTTTTTTGCACCAAGAACAATGATTCAAGTGGCAGGTTTGGAAACTTGGGGTCAAAATTATTATAATTCATTAGATTTAGTAATTATAGGCTAAAATGGCTGTAAATTTGATTGACAATTTAGGGTTGGATGAAATGCTACTTTTAATGAATTTATTTTATTTTTTAATTTAAATCACTGACTTCAAAATTTCTTTAGAGATTGTAATTTAAATCAAATCATACAGAATATATTGTAGTAAAATCATATTTCTACCATAACCCCTCTAAACTGAAATTAAGAGGTATGCCCTTGGACAGATTTAATGGTATGCGCCCGTATTCAGTACCGTACTAAACGCAGCCGTCACCAATTAGGCGACCTCTGACCTCTCTGAACCACGATGTGTTTACGTTTGGATATTTTTATGAAAAGATCTGATTTTTCTGTGATTTGGATTGTATCGAGGAGCCAAAACAGCGGTAATTCGTAACTAATTTAGCCTTTTACATGGTAGGGAGGACGATGATATAATATAGCCTGCATGGGATGATTCCAGGGAAAGCTTACGGCCGTAATAATCTTCTATGTCTGCAGCTTGTGATACGAGTTTTTCTTGCGGAGTGAGTGTGGGACATTTAAAAATCGTCGATAACGCTAGCTAGCATTGCAGAATCAATCATCGAGTATAAAACTGAATTCAGTCAATAAAGAATAAATAATAGGCCTATCGCGATCGCGAAGAATGCATACATGGGAAATAAAAGTGACATAAACTGATCAGTGCTAAATTTGCATACACAAAGTGAAGTAGTGACAATATGAATATTAAAATGATCATGATCATGAATAGGTGCACCTTTCGCGATTGCTTACATACATATTGTTACACATCTGAATGACTATTGGTATTGCCAATATTGTGTTGTTGTGCTGACTCATCATACAATTGTGTATTTATTTACTATATTTTATATGTGTCCCTGATTGCGCAAGGATTTTTGGTATCATCCCTTATTGCCGGTACACATTTTTGACAGATATATTTTTTATGTGTCCCTGATGATCTTCCGCCTTGATTGCGCTTAGGATTTTGGTATCATCCCTTATTGCCGGTGCACATTTTTGACAGATATATTTTTTATGTGTCCCTGATGATCTTCTGCCTCGATTGCGCAAGGATTTTTGGTATCATCCCTTATTACAGGTGCACATTTTTGACAGATATATTTTTATGCATATTTTTTATGTGTCCCTGATTGCGCAAGGATTTTTGGTATCATCCCTTATTATTGGTGCACATTTTTGACAGATATATTTTTATGTATATTTTTTATGTGTCCCTGATGATCTTCCACTGTGATTGCGCAAGGATTTTTGTATCATCCCCTTTATTGACAGTGCACATTTTTGCAAGGTATATTTTTTATGTGTCCCTGGCCTCTTTCTAAACATAATTGATTTTTGGTATCACTTTTGAGAGTCATAAAGCCAGCAGCCCAATTTCTTCCATCATTACATTGTTTGTGTTGGTTTGATTATGAATAGAGTTCATGAAAGTTAAATAGATGTGTGCAGTCTCAATTATTCTTCTTTAAAGTAAATCCCTAGTTAAAATATATGTAAATCAGTGTGTTGTACCCTGGTTATTTGCCCAATCTAAACTTTGTAGATCTCACTGGTCTTCCATTGGCCAAAAACGTTCGCCTCGCCATCGCCGCTCCGGTCCGCCGCCCTTGTGATACCACGCCCAAGGAACCCGTTTTACCAAACATGGTGGCAGCGGTGGGATTAAGTTGAGAAAAAAACAGGATCAATTGAGAAATAAAGACACAAATTAAGTTATGGAGGAAATACCTCTATTGAGCCCTGCATCCTCAGTGGGATCCTTTCAAACTCTTTCAGAGGTTGGTGCTGAGTCTGCTTATCATCCCCAGTCTTCACCCGTGGGAAGTATGCAACCGGTGTACAACATGCAGTCTAGTGGGAATAATCCTTTTCTTGATGAACTTGTTGACCAGAGGGAACAAAATTCTTTTGGATTTGTGGCATCACCAGCACAAGAGAGAGTCCCCTATGCATTTGATGGGCGTGGCCCCAGAAGGGAGTCAAATCCTTTTCTACCATTAACGGCATCTCCCCATCCACCTGCAGTACGGGCCAGCGAGAAAACCCCAGATAGGTTTGATGGCCGCAGTCCGTGGACGGATTATTGGGCCCATTTCACAGCTTGTTGGGAGTTAAATCAATGGAGCGACGTGAGAGCCGCGCTAGTATTGGCGTCAAGCCTAAGCGCCTCCGCTTGTAAGGTGTTGACGCCAAGCCCCAAGACTCTTTTTGGGAGGAACGGATGTTAACGATTCATGAATTAAGACGACGTCTTGATCAAAGATATGGTCCTGGTGAGTTGGCGAGGGTACTTGGTACAGCTGAAGACCCTTAGACAGAAGCCACAACAGACATTTCAAGAGCTTGGTGAAAAAGTAAATGAACTAGCCATCCAGGCCTACCCGAAGCATCATCAACCCTCATAGAACGAATGGCAATCATGCATTTCAAAGATGCAATTCAAGACAGCGAAACACGTGCTGCTCTTTATAGGGAAAACCGGCCACATTGGATGAAGCCATGCAGATTGCACTTGAGGCAGAAAGTTTCACCAAAATAGAATCGCAAAGAGACAAGAGACATGTCCGCAAATTGGCATAACAGGTGACGCCGACCTTGCTTCTCGCTTTATCGTCAATGGAAAGAAAACATGATGAACTGTTGCGGTTGCTGACTCAACGGCAGAATGAATCCGTACAAGGGAGAGGAGTGCCGACAAATAACAATTTACAGTCTCCACCTTTATGTTTCAATTGCGGGGAGTCGTGTCATATGCGCAAGACATGTCCACATTGGCAAAGGCAACCACCTCCACGACGCACAACGGCATGCGGTGTTATCATTAACGGTTGGACACATTCGTCCCAGGTGCCCTTATTTGGGTGCGGGAAACGACCAGGGGCCAGACCCAAGGGGCAGGGGGTGGCCAGTCAGCAGTGCCCCAGCCTCCCAGCAGTACCCATCCAGCCAACAGTACCCAGCCTCCCAGCCGTACTCATCCAGCCAACAGTACCCAGCCTCCCAGCAGTACCCATCCAGCCAACAGTACCCAGCCTCCCAGCAGTACCCTCCCAGCCAGCAGTGCCCATCCAACCAGCAGTAGAGTCAGGTGACACTTCATTATTTCTGACCGGTACCATTCTAGATATGCCAATGACATTTATGTTGGATACTGGGTCCTCCGACACACTAATTTCACCAGAAATATTTGATAGTCTGCCAGAAGAGCAACGCCCATCTCTAACGTCACCCATCACCAGCCTTAAGCAAGCAAATGGCACCTACCTCCCCAATTCAGGTGGTGCTAAAATGACTATTAGTGTGGGGAAAGTAAATGTTCAACTACGGGTGATTGTGGCTGATTTAGATGGAGAAGGAGGCATACTTGGAAGAGACTTCCTATGTGCTGTTGGTGGCTACATTGACCTCTCACAGTACCGATGGGTGACACAGAATGAAACTGTAAAACTATATACCCGTTCCAGCAACTTTCAACACAAGAATGCTAATGCACAGTCGTGTGTACCTTGCAAACAGTGCAAACGATGTGCAGAGATAGTAGATGAGAAACAAGACATGAAAGTTTTGCTGAATGTACCTGCTACTAAATATGATAATGGAACTTGTGCCAAAATAAAGCATGTGAAAGTTGTGCCAACCTGGACTCCTGCTAACTTGAGAGAAATGCAGCTAAAAGATAGCACCCTAGCTCCACTGGTATTAGCAAAAGGGACATCAGCGAGACGCCCTGAATGGCATGAAATTAGCGAGCACTCTCTGGCAACAAAGTATTATTGGGATCAGTGGGAACAGCTGGAGATCAAGGAAGGAGTCCTTTACAAGCGCTGGGAGTCAAGTGACAGGACATTAATTAAATGGCTCGTTATAGTTCCCCAAGAATTGAGGACAGCAGTATTCCAAGAAGTGCATGGTGAGCAAGCATATGGACACCTTGGAGTAAATAAAACTTTACGTAAGCTCAGGTCCCAATATACATGGTATGGAGTGTCAGCTGATGTCAGATCCTGGATTCGCCAGTGTGATGCATGTGCCATGCGCAAGTCTCCCAGCAAGAAAAGGTGTGGCGTATGGCAACAACCGAAAGTTGAAGCACCCATGGAGTTAGTTACTGTAGACATAGAGAATCTGTATGACAGGAAAGTCTCCAGAGACCCCATCAATGTTGGTGATTTCGTATGTATGGAGAAATCTGCTCATCAGCAAAGACTCTCGCCAAGCTCCAATCAAGATGGACGGGTCCATATTTAGTGATAACTAAACTGTCAGATCTAGTCTTCAGAATTCAACAAAATGGACCCAAAGGAAAGATGAAAGTTGTCCATTATGATAAGCTGAAACCATACCATGGAAACCCCCCAAAGTCCTGGTTAGCTAAAGTTCAGTTTACACAACCTCAAGAAGAGAGACCAGTACTGAATAAAAGCAATGGCAATCAGCAGGTACAGGTATCTCTTGATTCCACACCTGAAGAACAGAGTGACAAAATAAATACAGAACCAGCCAAAGATAACCCAAACCAGCCAAATAGAGACGCTGATAAGCCAGATAGTGTCAGAACAAAGAAGCCAGCTAGTGACAACTTCCATGTATTACAGCCAACCAGTGACATTAACTTCCATGTAAATCAGCCAACCAGTGACAACTTACATGTAAACCAGCCAACCAGTGACAACTTACATGCAAATCAGCCAGCCAGTGACAACTTACATGCAAATCAGCCAACTAGTGACAACTTACATGTAAAGAAGCCAACCAGTGACAACTTACATGTAAATCAGCCAGCCAGTGACAACTTACATGTAAATCAGCCAACCAGTGACAACCTACGTGTAAATCAGCCAACCAGTGACAACTTACATGTAAATCAGCCAACCAGTGACAATTACCTGCATGTAAATCAGCCAACCAGTGACAATTTACATGTACAGAAGCCAGACAGTGACAAAAAGCCAATCAGTGACAACTTACATGTAAAGAATTCAGCTAGTGACAATCTACATGTAAAGAAGCCAGCCAGTGACAAGAAGCCAACCAGTGACAACCTGCATGTAAATCAGCCAGCCAGTGACAGCATACATGTAAAGAAGCCCACAAGAGATAAACCAAGTCATCAGGATGATGAAGATCCTCACAATAAGCAGCCAACCAGGAGGCACCCAACGGTTGCAGATTCAACTGAAAATCAGCGACAAATGGATCCAACCAAGAAGGACAACCCGATGCGATATCCTCGTCGACAGAATAGACAAAAGCCTGTCAGATTCCGTTAGCACCCTGAACGATTGGTTGCACATGACATGCTAAAACCGGTTGGATCGGTGAAGTTTCGGCTTCACTTGTAGGCTGGTGTCTTTTCCGGGCCGGTGCTACAGAAGTCATGTTGTGACCAATTCGTTCCATCCAGATCGCCGACTAAAGTTCTACAAAACACTGGTGAAATACATTAGTCAATAGACAAGTGCTTCAAATTATTAAGAAATGTTTTTCACTGCCAGAGTAAGAAATACAGCAAGGAGAAGTGACAATATTGCAGATTTAAAGTGCCACTACATGTTCATTCAGAATAATGAGACCTGGGTGAAACAGTTAATCTAGGAGAGACAGACAATATGGTGTTTTGTGGGAGTTTATGGAGACCTAATCATAGTTCAGAATTATGATATCTGAACAGGAGTGTGAAAGTAATTCAGAAGATTATTATTTGTGTTGGAGAAACTAATCATGATTGGGAGCAGTACAGTTGTGTAGGGTACATGTGATCCAGTGGAGAGAGAAGATAATCAATATGTGTGGAGAAGTATTGGATATGAAATATTGTCAAGAATAATTATTACTGATTCAAGGCACACATACAGTCTGTATTCTACTGTCTGAAGGAAATGTATAGATATTTGAGATCTACTACAAAGTGAAGCAATGGAAGAACTATTCTGAAGTGAACAAGTCTGTTGATGTGAACTACATGAACTTTTACAACAGAACTTTGAGCCATATTGTGTGACTAAATGTATAAACTGCTACATACATGTACACCTGATGTGATTTTGTAGAACTCTGAACACTGGATACCAGTTGAGCATTGAACGATCGTGAACATTGGGCTAACTAATTGGAGTACAACACACAATTTTGGCATGTCTATTTTTGTTATCTCCATGGTTGGTTAAATTTATCTCTTGTATTATCTTTTTGGACATGTTTGATTCATATAAATTCTGCTGCACACATCACAGTCCAAAATTATGCCCTTTTAAGTCCTTTTAGGTAGTAAATAAATGAGCGCTGCATTTTATTGGACCCTAAATACATGTATGGAGGATATTGTGCATAACCAATCACAAATTGTTGTTGACTATGAGTAACACTAACCATTTGTTCCATTTGCAGGTGAAATATTTTTATTGTGCATAACCAATCACAAATTGTTGTTGACTATGAGTAACACTAACCATTTGTTCCATTTGCAGGTGAAATATTTTTGTGTGCACCATACAGGTGGATGTGTATGACTCGTGCTGCAAAATGAGTACCTCTTGTCTTAACTCTTGACAATATATCAAGCTTTTGGGTTTTTCATGGCATTGTGTTTATACTTAAAAAGTTATCCACTTTGGATAATTCTTGTGTGATAAATACCTAGTGTTGATATTTACTCACTGTGCTTAGCATTTATTGTTCATTCATTAATTCATTGATTGCTTCATTCATTCATTCACTCATTCATTCATGCATTCATTCATTCATTCATTTATTCATTCATTAATTCTTATCCATTCAATTTAACACTTTATGTATTGATTATTCTTAAATGTAATGTTGGCTCAATCAAAGAAACAGCAGTTACAATGCACATGCACATGAATGTATTCTATGCTGTGAACATTAAGCTGATT
This sequence comes from Amphiura filiformis, assembly GCF_039555335.1. Lineage (NCBI taxonomy): Eukaryota > Metazoa > Echinodermata > Ophiuroidea > Amphilepidida > Amphiuridae > Amphiura > Amphiura filiformis. Next base: position 16,556,949 of record NC_092636.1, read on the forward strand.
GATATCCATTGGACACACTTAAAGACCAGCAGTTATAATGTACACATATACTCTGTGCTATGAACATTAAGTTGATGGATAATATCCATTGGACACACGCTTAAAAATAAGCAGATACAATGTACATGTACTCTATGCTGTGAAATATCCATCGGACACACACTGTAAATAGACAGCAACAATTAAATACAATACATATTCTCTATGCTATGCTATTAACATTAATTGGATCTGAATGATATCCAGTGGACATACTCTTACATGTATAACAGATGCATAGTGAAACAAGTTGTTATGCCATTGTTCAGAACTTATACGGAAGAGAGCGGTTGCCATGGCTACTGAAATTACTCTTATTGTGTGCGATTGGAGAATATTTGTTTTGTGCCACTTATTGGATAATGTTCCGAACAATGTACTCTTGTATGCGGATGCAGACAATGTACTCTTGTATGCGGATGGAGACTAGAGACAACACATGAGCCACATATATTTTCATTAGGCGCTGAGGACAGCGCTTCAGAGAGGAGGGGGTTGTGTAGTAAAATCATATTTCTACCATAACCCCTCTAAACTGAAATTAAGAGGTATGCCCTTGGACAGATTTAATGGTATGCCCGTATTCAGTACCGTATTAAACGCAGCCGTCACCAATTAGGCGACCTCTGACCTCTCTGAACCACGATGTGTTTACGTTTGGATATTTTTATGAAAAGATCTGATTTTTCTGTGATTTGGATTGTATCGAGGAGCCAAAACAGCGGTAATTCGTAATTAATTTAGCCTTTTACATGGTAGGGAGGACGATGATATAATATAGCCTGCATGGGATGATTCCAGGGAAAGCTTACGGCCGTAATAATCTTCTATGTCTGCAGCTTGTGATACGAGTTTTTCTTTATGGAGTGAGTGTGGGACATTTAAAATCGCCGATAACGCTTAGCTAGCATTGCAGAATCAATCATCGAGTATAAAACTGAATTCAGTCAATAAAGAATAAATAATAGGCCTATCGCGATCGCGAAGAATGCATACATGGGAAATAAAAGTGACATAAACTGATCAGTGCTAAATTTGCATACACAAAGTGAAGTAGTGACAATATGAATATTAAAATGATCATGATCATGAATAGGTGCACCTTTCGCGATTGCTTACATACATATTGTTACACATCTGAATGACTATTGGTATTGCCAATATTGTGTTGTTGTGCTGACTCATCATACAATTGTGTATTTATTTACTATATTTTATATGTGTCCCTGATTGCGCAAGGATTTTTGGTATCATCCCTTATTGCCGGTACACATTTTTGACAGATATATTTTTTATGTGTCCCTGATGATCTTCCGCCTTGATTGCGCTAGGATTTTTGGTATCATCCCTTATTGCCGGTGCACATTTTTGACAGATATATTTTTTATGTGTCCCTGATGATCTTCTGCCTCGATTGCGCAAGGATTTTTGGTATCATCCCTTATTACAGGTGCACATTTTTGACAGATATATTTTTATGCATATTTTTATGTGTCCCTGATTGGCGCAAGGATTTTGGTATCATCCCTTATTATTGGTGCACATTTTTGACAGATATATTTTTATGTATATTTTTTATGTGTCCCTGATGATCTTCCACTGTGATTGCGCAAGGATTTTTGTATCATCCCCTTTATTGACAGTGCACATTTTTGCAAGGTATATTTTTTATGTGTCCCTGGCCTCTTTCTAAACATAATTGATTTTTGGTATCACTTTTGAGAGTCATAAAGCCAGCAGCCCAATTTCTTCCATCATTACATTGTTTGTGTTGGTTTGATTATGAATAGAGTTCATGAAAGTTAAATAGATGTGTGCAGTCTCAATTATTCTTCTTTAAAGTAAATCCCTAGTTAAAATATATGTAAATCAGTGTGTTGTACCCTGGTTATTTGCCCAATCTAAACTTTGTAGATCTCACTGGTCTTCCATTGGCCAAAAACGTTCGCCCGCCATCGCCGCTCGGTCCGCCGGCCCTTGTGATACCACGCCCAAGGAACCCGTTTTACCAAAATATTTAAAAAAAATCAAATCAGTTTAATTTCTTCATTTATCAAACTATCAAGCTGGTGTATAATGAATGCGTTGCGAAAACATGCACACACCCCCATCCTAGGGCTAGGGTGTCTGTGGTTTGTGTGTGTTCACTACTCAGAAGCGGAAATCTAATGGTTAGGGGTCCAGGGGCAATGTTCCAGATGGGGGTCCAGGGGGGGAAGCTCCAGGATTTTTGAGGTGCAAAACCATCTGACCCCCCTTTCAATAACTAAAAAACCATCTGACCCCCCTTTTTTGCCTGACCAAAACCATCTGACCCCCCCATGTATTCTCCCGGCCCCCCTCCGGTGGAAATAATGAACGGTCCCTAAGTTGACCCGGATCGTGAGCCCGGGGATGAGGTCAGAAACCAATGTCAAGCGCAGCGTGATTCACATAGCGAATCGGGTCAACTACTTTAGTGTAAACATACGCTTTGAATCATGCAGAGACTATTACTAGACATTGCGTTTCACAAACTCTACTTGACAGGGTCTATGGTTAAATAGTACCAGACTAAGTTGAGAAAGACTGACTTTCCTGATAGTGATACGGTATAAATACCATAGTAGGCCTAGGCCTACATATAATCCCGTAACGCTTGGGCCGTGTTTTCTGTATGTGTGCGTGGAAAAGGTAGAAAACGCACTATGTTTAATCCTACTGGAGTGTGTGCCATTCTGATTTCATATTTGTCATTCACGAAGTTCAGCCAAATACTGAAAGGCAAGTCGTCTTTCATCCCCGTGCCTGCTAAATATGCAGGCCCGACGAGATACAAATGGAGCAACGTTGTTGGTTCTTTCGTACATGCTATTATTGTGGCAGTTTTGGGCTGTTATTGGTGAGTTTTAATATATTTATGCTGCATAGGCTAGGTTAAACGTATAATGCCTAATGTTATGGTACATGTAATCAATCATCAAAATTAATGGCCAAAAATGACTACAAATTGCTGATATAGGAAGAGACTAGAGAGAGAGAGAGAGAGAGAGGAGGAGGAGAGAGAGGAGGAGGAGAGAGAGAGAGGAGGAGGAGGAGGAGAGAGAGAGGGGGGGAGAGGCTAAGTATTAGCTAGTATTAAAGTGGCAGTGCCGCAGTGGTGTGGGATTTTTATCGGGTGGGGGGCTGTATATGGGGCCAAACTCACCCGAAAAAGGGGATGTGGTTAGCCTATGTGCTGTGGCGTAGCGTGGCGTGGGTGGGTCATCGGATTGGGGGTGGGGGTGACCGACCATGATTGGGGGGTGGAGGCACCGAGTCTGATTGGGGGAAAGCACAAGCTGTTTGGCAATTTTCCTAGTGGGATTTTCTAAGTTTTACAATCGATGGGAGGGAGGGGGAACGTGCCCGAGTGCCCCTATGACGGTATGCCACTGCCTCGCACCCTTCCCCACCACCCTAATCGACAAAAAAGTGCATAAAAGATATCAAAGATGGTAAAAAAGAAAAGTATACAAAAGAAACAAGGGACCATTTTTCATGCTAAAGTGTTCAAACTGGCCCACAAAGGTTCACAATAGGTGGACATAGGCCTACTCAATTTTTTGCAAAGTGTGTTTTTGATCCGCCGCCATTTTATGTTTTTATTTTTATTAGTCCAATTTACAATTTACTGCTCATACTCATAGGCTATATTCGCCGTAGCTGAGTATGTAGCAATAGGTTAGGGACCGTTCACAAACACTTGTTGGGGGGGGGGGGGGCTGATGCAAAACAAATTCATCGCGAAAAATTTCGCCCCCGCCACAGACCTCAAAAATTTCAGGGCCCCCTTTTTGACCTGAAAATTATGGGTCAACCCCATAGAAAAGCATTAAACTCAATTTTCCCAGGAAAATTTGTGGTCATTTTTTTCAGGCCCCCCGTTAGGAGAGTCAAAACTTTTCAGCCCCCCTTTTTCATCGCCGCCCCCCTTAACAAGTTTTTAGAACGGTCCCTTAAAACAATGTTTGAAAATATCGCCCTAGTGGAGGGCGATATTTTCAAACATTGTTTTAAGGGAGGTAGTGGAGGGCGATGTTTTCAAACATTATTTTAAGGGACCGTTCATTGATAAGATATAATAATATTTTTATAGGCCTATATTATAATATTCAAGAAGACAGCCCTTCAGTTCAGGTATGTTGGTGATAAAGATGAAGGATACCTGAATATTATAATACATGTATAGGCCTATAAAAAAATATGATTCTTTTCATTAAAAAAAGGGAAGGAATTAGCGCGCGACGACCTCGAAAGAAATTCCTTTTGAGGTCGTCGATAATTCCTTCCATGGACATTTTTCATTGCAAGATAAAATAGTTGATAATCAATAGTCGACCCGTATACTAGCATTTGGAAATAATATACTATTTTTAAGCCCTTATAATTGTAAGGGATCGGCCATAGTTCCCACTATACTGTGCAAACGTTGCTCAACGTTTGCACAGTATAGTGCATAGGTCCCACTATACTGTGCAAACGTTGCTCAACGTTTGCACAGTAGGCCTATGGGGGACCTGACCAGTGGCGTTTTTAAGAGAAATTGTTTTGGTAAAATTTTTCTACACTCTTTTAGGTTTATATAAATTATCAATATCATTCAATATCGAAATCACTAGGATCCACAACAACATGCTCATCTATCAGTGCAGAGTTCTTTAACCCCAATATACATTTGCACATTCACTGATTGGATGACCTTTGACAATTTCGGTACAAAAACTCATACTCTGCAACTGGAGGTCAAATTTTGCACCTTGTTTGTTCAATTGTTATTGAACTTTGCCATTGGGATGAGGCTATTGTGATCCATAGTGAATGTCAGCAGGCCAAAAGGAAGGGTCACATGTACTCATTATTTCTTCATTCTGCATATAACCAATGTACACAAAATTGCCTACTATTGAGTTGATCCCATTTTTAGAGGAACCGACGGCCATGATGAGCGCTGAAAGACCCCTGTTTTTGATTTCAGCTCTAAAAGACCCCTAAATTGCTCACCGTTCTGGGGTTTTTCCAGCTGATTTGTAAGTTCAACCAGAAGAAAGACTCTTGATTCTGACCGTTCGCAGATCCAAAAGACCTGACCGTTACCATGGTTACGCTGTCAGCTCCGAATCATCTCAGCCGAATTTCGGAGGAACATAGGCCTACATGTACACCAATGAGGGCACGCGGTGGCGCAGCGGTACGGGCTCTACCTTGAAGTCGGATGGTTGCGAGTTCGAGCCCCGGCGCGGCGGTGCCACCGTTTAAAGGCGCTTCACCTCGCTTGCCTCTCTCTACCCAGGGGTGAAATGGGGGAGCTGATAGGAATATTGTCCAATGGGCGCCGCCCTATGAGCATGCCTTGGGTATTGTATGGCAGCTGGCATCTTCTATCGACAGCGGAATAAATGCTAACATATAATAATATTTTATAATGCAAACTATTTTGTCCCCTTTCACCAACAGCTTTTACGCAACACCTGAATATTTGAAAGACAGAGTGACAACATACACAACACTGGGCGAAGTCATCACAGGAATATTTGCGGGTGAGTTCGATTTTATACCAAATCTATATAGAATATTCTATATAATTGACCCTTTCTGTCGTTGACGGCGTTTTGGCTCGGCTAACTCCAACCCTGACTCTAGTCAGGCCAAAATTAGCAAAGCGTAAACTTGAAAGTGAGGCAAAACTTTTGAATTGCCGGCATTTTACAAAGTTAATTTGATGGGCAATTAATTGTTAGGACTATCACTGATGAGACTTGGTACATATGTAGTACAAGTAGAAGCAAATAACGCTTAGCGTTTTGCTCATTTCAATCTGTATAATTAAATTAGAGTTCATTTAACTTTTTAAAGAAATTATTATTTATATTCTTTTTACTCAGGTGATATGATATGATATGATATGATATGATTTTATTAACCTGCACAACATCGCGGCCAAACGGCCGAATTGCATTATACAAGAGACAATAAACAAATATTATGAAAGAAATCAATTACACAAAATTATAAAGCAAAAAAAGAAAAAAAAGGCAACTTGGCATGGAAAAACAGCAGAGAGATGCAAAAGGCCACATTGGGAAGCCACCAGCACACAAGCTACTACTGCTTATTCAACAGATTAATGTAGTAGGGAATGGGGCTTTCAGCAAATCTGCTTGTGCGTGCACGCAATTTGGAGATATGGGCTGCATTTCTCAGCTGTCTTCCATGGAGGTATTGGTGGATGGCGTTATTCCATATACAATACACTCCCTTAATAAAACATAGCCTACCTTGCAAAAAAAGAAAACGCACCTATCAAAAGAAACCTAGGCTACGGGCTGCATTAGTTGTAGTTGCTGGATTGTATGCAATGGATTGGAATTTGTCTTTATCTTTGATAAAGATATTGTTCAGTTTCTTGAGTTGCAAGGATTTTCAGATAATTTTATCACACTTCTTTTCAATTCATTCCATGTAGAATGTGCATGACTTATTCATTATTTTAATCTGGGGCAACCGCCTTAAAGGGAGTCTCCGGCATTCATAACATTATGCCTTATATGTTAGAAAAGTAATTATCAAGCACGAATCACGTGGTTTTATTTAAAAAAAAACTCATATTTATTAACCATAAAAACGAATAAAAACAGACAATCAAAATTCCCGCGCCGAAATTGTCTAAGTGCAATGACGTAATGGTTATTTGTGCTCAATTGTCGTCAGCCTTCATACAATTTGTATTACTGGGACGTCATTGCACTTGACAATTTCGGCGCTCGGGAATTTTGAATATCGCGTGTTGAGAGACGGATGTTTTTATTCGTTTTTATGGTCACTATGAGTTTCTTTTAAATAAAACCACGTGATTCGTTCTTGATAATTATTTTTCTTACATATAAGCATAATGTTGTGATTGCAGGAGACTCCCTTAAAATGTTACATAATCATGAAATTGCAATTCATAGCGACTTGCAGCCCATGCAGTGGTCTTTTTAAAAAACAGCATTGACTAATGCACTTCCCTTCTTTTTATTTAAAACCATATAATTATAGCAGTGGAACGGACTCGAAATGATTTTTTTTTCGCAAAATATGTATTATTCAAGAATGGAGCTGCCGATGTTCAAGTACGGGGCAGTCAGTATGTTTTAAGAGTTGACTCGTGACGTCATTTGTGGATTGTTTTCATGGCATTTCTCAATGATTACATAAACACTGTACCTTTGTCTTTCAAACAACACATGTAAAAATTATATCATACACATAATTACGTAACAGCATTAGCATAAAATCAATAGTCTATGGACACTGCCATATCACGCAAAAAGGCGGGCCTTTTAAATTACAGAAAAAACACGTGTTTACAATGTCCGAGAACGGCAAAAGTACAAGGTGCATATAGCTAGTTTTGGGCAAGAATAAACACTAGGTCCTCAGTTTGCATTTGGTAAAATATGAGAGTTGTCATTGGTGGAAATGGGACGTCTGGAAACTTCAACAAATTTAGGGCTCGAATGGAAGCGAAATTATTCTGCAAAAATGGCGAAAATGAAAAAGCAGTTATTACAAATGACATCAATTATCTCCAAAATGAAACAGACTAAATTTTAATGACTGGTCACGTGTGAGAGCTGGTACTCAGTGCGATGATAACTGGTGCTAATCAAACAACAATCTGCGCATGCGTAGGTGGGATGACCGATGCAACATGGTGGAAATGCACGAAAATTGCAAAATTCCATGTAAATAGGGCCTAAAATATTACAAAATGCTATGAAAATTGTGATTTAAATATTCATATGAATTTTTATGGATGATCTCAACCTGAAATGAACAGAAAAGTTTTAAAATAAATTTCTCATTCAAACGATGGCCTCTCTCTTTGTACCACTACTTTTTGTATAAATGTAACAATGCTAGAATAACAGTTATATTTTAATCACGGATTCAAATATTTTCTAGGGAGTCTCACGTTTAAATGTTTGGAGATTAGTCAACAGAACTGGCAAAAAAATTTAAATTTCCACGTTTGCTATTTTTGGCAATATCAAGATTTTTAAAGAAAGAAAAGCCTTGTTTTTGTCAAAAATAAGACATATTTGACCACGCATTTTAAATAAACTAAAACCTTTACAGCCCAACAAACATGGTTGAATGAACGGGTAGTTTGTGTTTTAATACTGTTCCAAAAAGCAGCATTCTCCATTCTTTAATTCCCAAGAAAATATAGTAAATACAACAATACCTCATTTCAGCCTCTTATTTCCCTTAACAAAAACGACTCAATTTCACCAGGTGACTCTAGACAATTGATTTTATGCTAATGCTGTTACGTAATCTTGTGTGTGATATAATTTTTACATGTGTTGTTTGAAAGACAAAGGTACAGTGTTTATGTAATCATTGAGAAATGCCATGAAAACGATCCACAAATGACGTCACGAGTCAACTCTTAAAACATACTGACTGCCCCTCGTATATGAAAGCTGTTTTATTACATAAACCTATTTAGTCCTGGTTGGTTCGGGTTTTAAATTATACACAGACAACAATGACAATTATCGACAGTACAGGTGTTTTAGACACACCATGTATTTGTATGCTCTGAGACTTGGAAGCCAAAAGCCTGTATGACTTGTCATTGGAGGAATTATAATATGCCTTTATCACTTTCGTGCAAGTGAAGGCTGTCAGTCAAGGCGAATACCAAATGAGGATTGTCCTAAGATCTCGAATACTCTAGGGTCGAGAGTACGTTGTAAATTATTCCACCTGCAATGTTTTTGGTTAATATTGAAGACAGTTATGATTATTATGTAATGTATACATTAATGTTCTTTTTCACACATTGCCAGGTTATACAATTTACGATACAGTTGATTTACTGAAATACCAAGGGTTCTCTGCCACCTGGCCTGTGTTGGTACATCATATATTGGTAGGTAAAATGATGGCAACTACCGTAATCGATAAAAGTAGCCTTCAGCCAGATTTGGATTGTGCTCTTCCAGAAAATAAGTGCACGCCCTTTATAGAGGAATGACTTTTCAATAAAGAAATGTCTGGATTTCCAAGTTGCTTTTTGAAAACGACAGGAATTCCAGGTGCCAATGTTACTGGAAAAAGCTTGGAAATGCAATTTTAAAAATAAATGAAAAATCACGGAAATGAGGATTTCTGATTTTGAATTAAGGGTGAAATCAAAACTCGCAGGTTCCGTCCGGTTGCTATTGTTCTAAACAATGGCAATCGGACGGAACCGGACGGAGCCATCGGTCAACCGCCGGTCGAGTTTTAATTTCATCCCTTAGCATGTTTAGTTTTCTGCTGGATTGTTTCGCATTTGAACACTTCAAAAGTCTGTACTTTCAACAATCACGATCAATCACGATCATCATCATCATCTAATTTTAGTGTTTTTATGGATGTTCTTATGCTCTTTATATAAAATAGTAACATTTTACACTGATTTATCCATTTCAGCTCACCTATATCGGCGTAGGATACTTTCTCTATCATCACTATTTCCAGGGATATCTGATTCTTGCTTGTTTTGCTGAAATCAACAGTATATTTCTTCATGGACGCATGTTGCTGCTAATGTACGGAACACCAAAAAATTCTCTATTGTTTAAAGTTAACAACGCTGTGAACATTTGCTCGTTTCTGACTTGTCGATTGGGCAGCTTTACGGTTCTTATGTTTTTGCTACATGAAGATTGTAATGCAACTTCGTCGCTATGGTGCTGTGGAATCAATTTATTTTCCCTTATTCTATTTGGTATAAGTGTTGTCTTGCTCTGTCGTGTACTACGAAGTGACTTCTTATCTAGAAGAAAAGATACAAATGTAGATGAGGATGATGTAATAATTAATAACAATGCAAATAGCACGAAGTCTGAGTAGGCGATAAAAAAACCCGATCAAATTCAACTTTTGACCAGTTGAAGCGGGAGGGTAAGAGTTCATAAGGGCAATGAGGGAGGGGGGGGGGTCATAGAATTTTTAGAGCGAAAATAGGGTGAGGGTCATATATTTGTTTACAGTCTTACACCAAAAATAGGGGTTATAGAATTAAGGGCTGGTGACTTAAATTTTTTGCGCGCTTCTTTTAACTTATGATCAAAATGTTCACACAATATTTAGTTATAAACCAATCCGACTTGTCCATTACTGCGGTGTCCCCGACGTAAAACTGCGGTGTCCCAAGGTAGGGGGTTCCATCAATTACTTGTTAGTGTGCTACACAGAATTGTACAAAACAGTGTGATTTTAAAATTTTAATACACGATCATGAATTGATTGAACAAATTAAATCTCTCGCACTGATACATCTGTGGTTCCGTCAATAGAGGGCCAACTACAGTAAACGCTTCTCGGATTGATGTATAATACAAAATGTTTGCGCTCTCCGCGCGCCTCCTTTACACTTACGATCACAATTGTAATTCGCTCCGAGCACTTTCTGCACACTAAAATTTTTGCGCGAGTAGGAGAAATAAAATTTGTGTGATGATTAGTTCTTTTTTGGCAAGAAGAGATGGCATTTACTTGAAATGGTACTCTGAAACAGTTGAAACGATCTAAAGCAACTGTTCTCTTGGATATAGGCGTGCAAGTCAAAGAAGAAAAGGCCATCAGAGCCTTGCTTGAATTAAAGGCCCTTTCAGTGATTTCACAGGAACATTAAAAAAATGGAAATTTGTCAGAGTTGCTTAGAAATAAAGAATAAGTCTACAGAATTTCATTAAACCACTTTTCCCTGAATACATCGACAAATTAGTCAAAAAACAGAAGTTTTAGAAAGGTTTTCTACTTCAACTCTGAGAAAATCGAGATTTTCGTACAGTGCGCCACCAATCGACTGGAAAAACTTCCTAGTCCAGTGTTTCTAACACGGGGAAGTAGAGTCTAAATTGATTTAAAACAGACGCTTTTAAGCTACAATTTTGTAGTAGAAAACAAAATAAGCAATTAAAGGTCACCGAGGCAAACTAACGGTCAATTCAAATATGAAAAACAGTTAAAATTGTGTATTTTGTTTAAAATAGTAGCTACTGATGTAATAAGTAGTAGAAACAATACGCAACGCGTGTTGGTACGTGGAGAGTGAGCTTCTTTCGATCTCGAGTCGGACTTTTTGTACTGTCAGTATCAAAAGTCCAGAATCATGCAAATGCTTTATTTTGTCTAAAATACACGGCTTTCGACCGAACCACTAGCAGGCTATGTTAGCACATCTATGCCAATTACAAAGGTACCAAAATCTGAATTTTGATGATTTTTACGATCGTCCGGATGAGCAAATCACTGAATGGGCCTTTAACAGGTTGGATGTACGCATCCCAGCCTCTTTAAAACTCTTGTGTGGACACATAAAGGCCGTATAAAATTAATGTTTTGGTTCTCGTCCAGAGGATTTTCATGAATTGATGAGGGAGGGAGGTGTTTTTTTTTTTTTTTTCAATGTAAAATTAGCATTGTCAGTAGTTTTCGGTCTTCTCCAACAGTGCTCGAGGAAACGATGAGGCCCTTTTTTTTTTCAAATGTGAGATTCTGAGGATAAACCCCTAGAGTACCACAAAAAGACTTGGAAGTGATGCTTGTTCTCTAATAAACTTATTTATATGTATGAAGATTTCATAAATCATTCCAAAGTCTAAAAAATTGAAAATCTAAAAAAAAAAACAATCTGACAAATCCCAGAAATTGAGGAGGGAGGGGACGAGAACCAAAATATTAATTTTACACGGCCTTATGTTTGTGATGCCTTTATCCAAGAAAGCATTCACACTAGATCAACTGCAAGATCCTACCCATTTACAGGTAAATTTTTTTGCTCAAATGTATGCGTGGAAACATCGTTTTCCCTCCCCAGTGATTTTATCATTTTACAACTGCTGATTAAAAACTTCAAAGAAAACCTCATTCATGTCAATATTTATTTCAACGAGTCATGTTGGATAATGGTTGCATGGGTACCCAGCAAGCACAAAAATGTTCTTAAAACGTTTACTAGTATTCAAAACGCTTTGATAACATTTAAATGTCGGGTTATATAAAGGTCATGAAAACGTTTTTAAAACGTTATTGTCAAATATTTTGGGCAAACATTTTTGCAGAATATTTTGACAACACTTTTAAACGTTCTGTTTAAAATGTTTTGCATCAAGTTTTCAAAAATGTTTTTTGAATGTTATTAAAACGTTTTCATACTCTTTATATAACCCGATGTAAAACGTTTTGTGTTTGCTGGGTAATTTAGGGATCAGAGACAGAAAGGTAAAGGCAAAGAAACCAATTAAGGGGGTACTACACCCCTCAATAAATGTGTGTATATTTTTGCATTTTTCTCACAAACTAATAACACAGTGGTAACAAAAGTTATGTATATTATAGGGGCAAGAAATCCAATTACTACACTGGAATTTCAGTGACCCAAGACAAGCAGTTTGTTATTTATGATCAGAAATAAGGTACCGCTAGGATGTACCTCGTTTCCTATCATATATATACTGAACCGCTTGTCTTGAGTCACTGAAATTTCAGTGTAGTAATTGGATTCCTTGCCCCAATAATATACATAACTTTTGTTACCAGTGTGTAATTATTTTTTGTGAAAAATGCAAAAACAGTCACAAATTTACCACATGGGTGTAGTACCCCCTTAAATCAATCATAACACTGATATCGAGAACGTTTTGTACATTAAATGTATGTGATGTTGAAAAGCATAATTTCTGGAAAATGTAATGGGCTTTTCCAGAAAATAGGTGCACACCCCCTATAGAGGAGTAAATTTTCAATCAAAGAAGTGTCCGGATTTCCAAGTCTGCTTTCTGAAAACGACTGGATTTCCAGTTGCCAATGTTACTGGAAAAAGCTTGGAAATCCAATCAAATGAAGGGAAAAATCACGGAAATGTTGAAAATGAGCTCTCAAATTGAGGATTTCTGATTTTAAACTATTTTTCTGCCGGATTTTTTTTTTTTTTTTTACTTTAAAAGTCTGGATTTCCAACAGTCACGAGTGGACAAAAAGTCCGGATATCCGAACTCCTCTATAGGGGGTGTGCATCTATTTTCTGGAATAGCCCAATCATTAATTTTGACCAAAGAAATATTGTTTTTGCAAATGGGACAACTAAAAATGATTCTTCTATTCACAGCTTTTTGAATTTTTAAAATCAACAAAATGTATGTCAAGTTCCCGGGTCAAGTTATGCAAAGAGATGCATAGAAATATTGTTTTTGGAAATGGGACAACTAAAAATGATTCTTCTATTCACAGCTTTTTGAATTTTTAAAATCAACCAAATGTATGTCAAGTTATGCAAAGAGATGTTTTGTAATTGTAGGGGGTATTGCTTTTGAACCCTATATTTAAAATGTTCATGTGTACAGTGCACAATGTATTCCACTCTCGTATTTAGGGTCTATTTGCTCAGCCTAGGTCGCATTATGTTAATTTTTATCATGCACGAATACACAATCGATACTTTAATGTAAAATTCTCGATGCATGGTTAAATTTCTTTTAGAAAGTATATTCCACTCGGGATTGTTTACTCCATTGCGTTATTTGAATAAACGGTATCAACAACAATAATGCCAATTTGTGAATAAATGTTGAATCAAATCCCCGCTGTGCCTATGTACACGTATAAACTACATGTTATATATAGTGTCATTTTCAAGAATCTGAAACCACAATCATGTTCACTCCATCAAGCTTGCTTACAACATTGGTGTCTTGTCTTGGATTCTGGATATTGAATAAATCTTTGAACAGCAACAATTTGATCATCATTCCAGTGCCTGGTAAATATGCGGGATTGACAAGATATAAGTGGAGGAATGTGGTTGGTTCTTTAGTACATGCTACTGTTGTATCAATCGTTGGTGCATTTTGGTAAGTATACTATTTTGTCTGTCCTTAAGGGGGTACTACACCCCTGTGATAAATGTGTGACTATTTTTGCATTTTCTCAAAAATAATAACACAGTGGTAACAAAAGTTAGTATATTATAGGGGCAAGGAATCCAATTACAACACTGGAATTTCAGTGGCTCAAGACAAGTAGTTATTGATTTATTGATCAAATATTGGTTTTCCCTCATTTTTGACTGTAACTCCACAACTGTTGTCTGTGCTGAAATAAAATTTCCAGTGCAGTAATTGTAGTCCTTGCCCCTATAATAAACATATCTTACTTGTCACCAATGCGCTATAATTTTTGAGAAAAATGCAAAAATAGGCACAAAATTGGGCAGGGGTGTAGTACCCCTTAAGGTTAGCAACTATTTTAAACTTGCGATTTGGTAGTTCACAGCATCCTGCGATGGTAGTGAACTTTGATTGCATTTAATTGATCATTTCATAGCGAGTGTGTAGAAAAATTCAAATACATGTATCACAGATATACTTTTGTAGGTCATGTGGTTTTTGAGTTATGTTGTAAAGAGGGTTGTAACAACAACACTTTTGTAAAACGTACATAACTCATTAACAACAATAAATCCAGCAAGTTTTCAAACTATATGTAATATGTTGATTTGATAATGAAAATCGATATTTTGGCTGCTACCAACAATACCGCGTCTACTCTTAACAATACAAAATCAAGCAAGTTTTCAAAGGATATGATTTGTGGAATGAACTTTTGCAAAACATCAAAGCTAGTGTTATTTTCAATAATTATATTGATTTAGACAACAACAAAACCTGATTTCAACCTAATTTCAACCAAGGAGGTTGAAGCCAGGTTGAAGTCCATTTGCAAATACATGTACAACGTGATTTCAACCTAATTTCGACGGATTGATTTCGACGTCGAAATTTCAACGTGATTTCAACGTTGGTCGAAGCAGTCAATTAACTATTTTGCATGATTTTATTTTCAGCCTATATACCACACCGCAATACTTGCAGGACCGGGTTGAAACCTATACAAGTTTAGGTGAATTTAATATCGCTGTCACAATAGGTATGTTAGTTCATGTATGCAAGTATGCTCCTACATGTAATCCTCTGTTCTTCTGTGAAGTCTACACTATGGACCACAATGACATCATCCCAATGGCATAGTTCAATAACCTCAATTAAACAATCATATATTGCAAAATTTGACCTCAACTTTCTGAGTATGAGTTTTTGTACCCAAATTTTCAAAGGTCATTCAATGAATGTGCAAATGTATTGGGGGTATAAAGAACTGTGCCTTGATAGATGAGCATGTTGTGGATCTTAGTGCTAGAACCTAATCGAACTTAGGGACCGTTCACAAACACTTGTTGGGGGGCCTGATGCAAAAGGGGGGCCTGAAAATTTTTGACCCTCTTAAGGGGGCCCTGAACAAAATGACCACAAATTTTCCTGGAAAAATTGAGTTTATATGCTTTTCCATGGGGTTGACACATAATTTTCATGTCAAAATTTTTTTTTGCATCAGGCCCCCCCCCCTTACAAGTGTTTGTGAACGGTCCCTTATAGTATTTATAAATAATGCAGTTTTCTTCGGGTAAAATGAGTTTAATCACCGTGGAGTTTAACACGAATTATCACTTGAATTGAATACCAAATGAGTAAAAATAGCCACATCTTGTCAGTATGATTATATAATAATACAATGGAGTACATGCTTCAAATAAATGGTTTAAATCAAATTGAAATTCCAAACCTTTAAACCGATGTTTCCAAATATAAGTAAAGAGAAAAGAAAGAAGGAAAATTCAAAGTTAGGGACCGTTCACAAATACTTGTTAGTGGGGGGGGGATGGGTGATGCAAAATGTGGGGCCCTTCAAAGTTTTGACCCTCCCAAGGGGGGAGGGGGGCTGAAATTTTTGAGATCTGAAAAGGGGGCCCCGAACAAATTTTTTGCGATGAAATTTTTTTCATCATGCCCCCCTAACAAGTGTTTGTGAACGGTCCCTTTCCAAGTCACATTGTGAAATAATATTTTTTTAATCCTAGGTTACTTGATTTATGATACCAGAGACTTGTTGCAGCATCAAGGCGTGACCTCTACATGGCCTATTCTATTACATCATCTAACCGTAAGTTGATTGATTTGATTTGATTTGATCTGATCTGATTTGATTGATTGATTGATTAATTTGGTGGTTGATACCGTTATCATGTTTATTAAAAACTAATTTCCTAAAGGTGAGCCAAAAACTGATATGTGGTATTTAAAAAAATTGGTGACGTTTTTGGTTACTTTGTTGTCTACTCTCTTAATGTAAATGAGTGAAAACTCACTCTCCAAAAGAGCGGGAAGAGTTAATATCACTAAAGCCACTCCCAAATGAGTGAAATCACTCTTACAAGGAAGGGACATTACTCGAAAAAGAGTGAGAGTGA
The DNA here is from genome assembly GCF_039555335.1 of Amphiura filiformis. Classification (NCBI taxonomy): domain Eukaryota; kingdom Metazoa; phylum Echinodermata; class Ophiuroidea; order Amphilepidida; family Amphiuridae; genus Amphiura; species Amphiura filiformis. The sequence goes on from NC_092636.1 coordinate 16,573,357, forward strand.
GTTTTTCACTCTTTTACATAAGGGCTCTGGCATGAGTGTTTGGGCAGTATTTGTTGTGGGACATGAGAGCACATCAGACATATCAAATTGCATTCTGAATACGAAGAATGTCATTCTGATATCAATTGATTTTGATTTTTTGAAATTCGCGATATAATACACATTTTATGGCAAATGATTAAAAATTGATATTTTCGATATAGTAACAGTCCTGGAAGTAAACTTTATAAATCTAATGATATGTATACTTAAAGTATATGTAGCTGGGATGAAAAGCCGACGATCAATTGATATGGAGTCAAAGGTCAACTTTCATTACATAAACCAACCCTCGTATATTAAACAACCTTACCTTAATTCCATACCGTATAATTCCGTCTAGAAGCATATATGCCTCTAAACGAGGGTTTTTTTTAACGAAAGATATGAAAGGCCAATACCCTTCTCAAAAACATTGCAATAGATTGGTCTTATAAATATACATGTTTGTACAGCCGGCTCAGCCGCCTTTATCAGTAATATAGTTGTTCAAACTCCAAATAACGTTTTTGTTGAGAGTGTCTGCCTCTTGTCTCTTGTGTCAAAAAAAACTCGTTTAGAGGCATATATATGCTTGTAGACGGAATTTTACGGTATATCAGCAGCGTTCATCACCATGTCCACATTTTCTTCATTTCTCTCCACAGCTTATTAGTACTGGACTACACATGTTTTTCTATCACCAGCGTCTGCTTGGCTATGGTATCATCTGTTCCTTGATTGAATTCAACAGTGTATTCTTACACGGACGACAACTCCTGCTGATGTACAGTTTTTCCAAATCTTCAGGCATTTACAAAATGAACAACGTTTTCAACATTTTCACTTACATCGCGTTTCGTTTGGCTATTTTTACTACGCTGTTTCCGTTCGTATGGGAAGATTGTGGCCGGATTACCCCATTGCTTTGCAATGGATTTTTACTATGTGTGTCTATTTTACTTGTCATTAATTTGGTTTTATTCTATAGATTGATTAAAAGTGATTTCTTTTCAACAAATCGCAAAGATGATACTGATATACTGGTTAATAATAACATTAATAACGGAAAGTCAAGATAAGAGTTTCCATGTGTGACGGGATTCGAAATATTAAATATTATTATTTAGTATCCTTTTAATTTTATTATCCAAATCACGAAGTGCGCCTTTTTAAAGGCGAATTTTCGTTTTGCATTACGTCATTATCAATCAATCAATTAACTGGTAATAAGCCTCGCTGATTGGCTGCTTACCATGCGGTCTCGCCGGAGTGGAAATTTCCCCACTCCGGTGATGATCGTTTTAGGTAATTATATTTCTCTTGTTCTTTCGTTATTCTTTCATTATTTTGATTATTATAAATAATACTAGGAAGTAAATCATTCCAACTCAACTTAGATTATTATGTATAGAACACGTAGAGGTGATTTGGGAGTCGTGAAATTAATTTTAGAATGTATTTTGAGCAAGTTTTGTGTGAGCAAGTTTTGTGTGAGCAATTCGGGTGATGCTTTGTTGTTTTATTTTCCGTGTGCGTGTATACGGAAAGCATAGCATCTCTGCACATTTCTTGTCGTTTTGGCCACAAATTCACCCCCAAAATCATGCTTTATCGTGTTCGTATTTCAAAATCATAGTTTCTAAACAATATGGTATTCTCTGCTGCTCATGTTGGTATATAACAGGATTTTCTAGGTAAAGCGGAAAGAGAGAAATGGCTGATTTAGTTCGTCTATCTTAGATTATTTTGTAATTAAATTTATTTGGGTTCCATTATTGCTAGATGGCTGACGTGCAAGATTGTGCATATCAATGAGGTCAAAGGTACATACGTACCGCACAGCGCATTACTAGGTAGCACATGTACATGCGCTAATTGCGTTACTCGGGTTTTCCCCGAATAATATTTTGGATCTTGGATTTAATTAATTATTTGAGATGGCGAGTTGCGTATAATATTAATAGGGATTATTATATTTTCGCGTGGTATTATTTTCGTTTGGGAAATAATACTCTCACTCTCTTTCTCACTTTCCACAATTTATTATGTGTTTATTTATATTGTCTGACTTTTGACATTATTGATGATTATTAGTATGCAAACATTGTAACCTCAGCTAAAAGCATTTGTTTGATAACGAAATTATATTTTGTCAAATTATAGAGGCTTTAACATTTGGATCAGAGTATTTATGTGGAACTCGCGCAAGTCACACCCATATACTATTTTAGATTAATTAGGTCTTTATTATGAAACATGTCATGTACAGGGCCTATGATCTAGGCCTATAAATTGTGTGAAGTATATTTAAATATTCATGTATTTTTATTTTTATACTATGTGGATGTTAAGTGCTCACGGAAAGTTATTGGTAAGATGATATGGTATATTTTTGTCATTATTATATGTGATTTCAACATACATTGTGTTGTGGTTCCGTGCACGTGTATGTTTGCTTTTCAGTGCTTCAGACAGGCCTATGTGAGAGTGTGGATCTACGGAGTAGTGCACTGGGTGAGGAAATAAAACCCCGTAGGGAATAACGCCGAGGCTGCGGAGGCGCCCGGAGTTATTTCTGAGCGGTAGTGCATCAACTAAGGGTGAGGCACTCCGTAGGAAATAACGCCGAGGCTGCGGAGGCGCCCGGGGTTATTTCTGAGTGGTATATCAACTGAGTCAGCTGAGGAACCTGAAAGGAAGGAGAGAGGCAATGGATCAAAAGGTACTAGCACGGATCCATAAAGGAGGAGAAGGTCCAAGGGCCCAGGCAGTAGCGTGGCGCAGCCCAGGACACATCATCGGGTAATGGTAGCAGAGAGGAGGTCTGGGGGCCTAATTGCTGCGGAGAGTAATATTTGGCGAGTTGATGGTAGCAGGGAGGAGGTCTGGGGGCCTAATACTGCGGAGAGTGATATTTGGAGAGTCAAGGGTAGTAGAGAGGAGGAACACGTCGGGTAGGACTGGTGTCCTGGTTCTACGTGGACTGGTGTCCTGGTTCTGCGTGGACTGGTGTTCTGGTTCTACGTGGACTGGTGTCCTGGTTCTACGTGGACTGGTGTCCTGGTTCTACGTGGACTGGTGTCCTGGTTCTACGTGGACTGGTGTCCTGGTTCTACGTGGACTGGTGTCCTGGTTCTACGTGGGCTGGTGTCCTGGTGCAACGTGGGCTGGTGCCCTGGTACTGCGGGTATTTGGAGGAGAGTTGGGCCAGTCCGAGTTGGGTGATGGAGGAGTTTGACTAGTCCGAGTTGGGTGGTGGAGGAGTTTGACTGGTCCGAGTTTGGGTGATGGAGGAGTTAGTCGGTCCGAGTTTTGAGTGATGAAGGGCTTGAGTTTTGAGTGGTGGAGGTAGTTGACCAATCCAAATCCTGAGTGGTGGAGGTAGTGACAAGGCCTAATGGTATAGTAGGGCCTAATGGTTTGTATGGTGCTATTGTTTATAACACATAGTCTGTTGAAATCTATATTGTTTATCATGTCGTAATTTTAAAGAGTGATGATGCATAGGGATACATACGTCATGTATCGTAAAGATACATATGTATGTCATCTTTTATGTATTGTTGAAAATCTGGTCTGCACCTAGAGAGGGGCCTCTATGTGCAAATTTTCAATTGCGTTCAGAAACTTATGTATTTTGTCAAAATATTAATATGTGCCAATGCATACCAGTATGTCATTTGCATGTATTATACCTATTGGCATGCGCCGCGTGGGGCCATGCTGCCCAATTTTTCGTATGCCAATAGGTAGTTGTGTTTTATATCATATTTGTCAAACTTTGTGATGATACCTTGCCACTACATGCTTGCATGTCGTACGCAAGTGTCGTCGATATTAGCATGGCGCTTCGCGGGACCGCTATGCCCAAATTTTCATTTTGTACTAGATAACTTAGATTTTTGTAGGCCTAACATGTTATATAATTATATTAACACATTTTTCTTATTTGACTCCGGTGATGATCGTTTTAGATTCTGGTGTGGCGTATTTTAGCATGTTAATTTGGCCCGGGTTTACCAATCAGACTGTTGCCGTTGTGAAGCGTGTTATTGGTGGTAAGGCAACTTGTGTTTACTGTTACCTGCTGCCCGGTTACTGTGACGCGTGAGGCAGCCTGCTGGCCAGATTAAAAGCTGATGTTGATCAATATGTGAGATGGTATTACTTTGTGGAGATAAAGTGTATTTTGGAAGCCGTAGTATGTTATACAGATAAGACAAGTGCCACGAATAAAACAGTAATACATTGTTGAAGTAAAACGAGGTGTCACTGCAGTTCTTTGAGGTCCATCACAGTCTCCTCCAGTGCATAGCCGGATTCTAGCTCCGGCAAACCCACCTATAAAACCACTTGCTAAGTACCTAGCCGCTCGGTCCCGTCACACATGTATTATTAATTTTGAATATTCAATAATGGAAAATTAGATTCTCAATCAAGTAATCATCTTCCGTCTATTTTTACCAATGAGACAGAGAAGAATATCTTTAATGATACCAAAGTTGGTTTACTGGTATAAAGCGTTGACGTACTCCCGATCACAGAAAACTCTTCAGTAAAATTCTTTGAATTTACAGAAATAATTTCCTGTTTTGCCAAATAAACGACATCTTAAGGTTAAATGCAATTGATTTTCCAAGGCTTGATTCCAGAGGGTCGTAATTTAATAATGGAAACAGCCATGCAGAAAAGAATGAACTCACGCGTACTTGTACAATAGTGTATCAATCTGAATAGGGCCACGGACAAACCGCGGCTCGTGAGTCATCCTATAATTATGTTGCAGGGCCGGAGGGGGCGACCATGATAGGACCATATGGGCTGATGGGGGGGGTTGATTATGGGCAGCCGTTTTCGGCAATTTATTTTCTAAATTTTCAATTTAAAAAATTATCCTGGATGATATCTGTCGTGAAATAAATCAATGCTTCCTAGTAGGCTATAATAGGCCTAGTAGGCCTATTTATACCCTGATTATGCAATCTATAGGCCTACAACAATAACTACAACAACAATAACTACAACAACAATAACAAAACCAACAACCAATATTTTGTTAATCTAATTTGTAAAAATATATTCATAGGCCGCGCCTATTCCCGGCGCCTATAGACTAGTATAGCCTAAAAATTCCTGAATTATATAATGAAAAAAAACGGGCAAAAACAATCAATCGCTGCAGTCAGAAAGAAAGAAACGAACAAGAAAAAGGAAAAAAGTGAGAGAAAAATAAAATAAAATAAACGGAATGGACCACGTAGGGACTCGAACACGTACCAAATTTTCCAGCTCAAAAGTATAGTATTAAAGAAGAACGTGTGTCCGGCGCGCTAACCGATTGAGCTACTGAAGGGACATATGAAATTGATTGATCTCAAACTGACTATTATGGAATAGTGCATTAACAGGCTCTTATGATAAACACGCTCATTACCGCTGTAAATGTCGGAGGTATCGCTGGCGAAAAACCTCGTTTTTTTGCAAATGTAGCTTAAATTTGGAGTGAAATTCAAATGGTAAAGTAAGCGACAGACATCTGAGAAATAATGTAGGCAGTTAGAAATCAAAATTAACGTTCCACAATCCAGATATCGATAATGTTACATAACAGTGTTTTATGGTAGGCCTACAAGATTCTCGAAAATTGTTCCCAAAAACGGGCTAATAAAATTTAATCGGTACTGTAATTGGTTCTTCCCCATGGCAACATTATTTCTTTGGTCGATTTGTAGTACAATACAAAAAAGGAGAAAACAATCACTCTGCGTGGTTTTATACGGAGCGAAAATTTGAAAAAAACTGCATGGAACGCGTTTTTGATCTTGTGAACATGGTGCGTAAAAATGATTTAAACGAAGGATTTTCAAACGGATTCTAAAAATTTGTTTATACACACAAAAATAATGTAAAGATACATCCATGCACCGACATTTGACTCACTGCGATATTTGATTGCTGAGAAAACGCGGTTTTAGAGAACAACTTTATACGTCTTTTATACGGTTTTTATACGTTTCTTCGTGTAACCTTAATCTTAATCCTGTAGTGCTAACTGGCAATAAAATTCGAATTTAATATATGGCCAATGTTTGGAAATAAGGGCCAAAAATACGTTATCATGGTTATTAGGGTGTTTTTTGTATGATATGACAATACATTTACACATACCACCCACCTACATAACCCACCCCTACACACGCCCCTATACGTATAAATAAATACACTAAATAAATCCAAACTCTAATCAGAATTACCGAGCCTTTGTTAATTAGAAAGTTCAAAATATTGGGAATAATAGAAAATTTCAAATCACAGCGTTATAACTTGGCGCGCTTATTAATGCCAAATTTTTGGTATGCTTTAACATGTTTAATGCCAAATTTTTTTTCTAACCCCACCCCTCTCAATGTCAATAAGAAATCTAAGCCACTGTTCATCAGCACCAATTGAGATTAGCCATAAGGCAGTGTGGCAAGAAATTCGTGCTTCTAGATGTCATGATTATCATACTTATCAAACAGCATCATAGTGTTTGTTTGTTTGTTTGTTTGTTTGTTTAAACGGTCGATCCGTAGAACTTGTAGAATGTAGTTTTGGTTTTCATTCCAGTTTGTTATATAATCGTGTGACCACAGAATCGCCATGGTTTGAAGTTACCTGATCAAAGTATGCAAAAGAAGTGTTTAAATTTTGCAGTGAAATATTCACGAATAGAGAAATCAAACAAGTCAATTTACATTTGAAAGCGTGGTTTAGATCTTCAAATAATCCTAAAATTATCTCCCTGTGAAAAATATAAACCATCGAAATATTTCTTCCCGAGATTACAAAAGAATAGACACTCGAGTGATGTAATACACATCTATTCATTGCATATCGGGGGGGTCGATTGAAGATATACGATTTCCGATATAAACTAGTTGACTTTTATTCAAGTTATTTATTGCAAACAAAAAAAGGCGGATATGTATGCTTAGCACAATCATGACAATAGGTTACTATAATACTTATGGCACTATAATACTTTAGTGTGTGTCCTTCCTAAACTTGAAGTTGAATTTATTACTCCATTAATGAACGAAAAGCGTTTGGTATTTGACCATTGAGGTAGCGGCGCTTTTCTCAACGCAACAAAAAGCGCTCTACCTCATTAGCTAAACACTAACCGCTATCGCTCAGCGATGTAGTATAAATTCAGCTTTAAACGTTATGATTGCAGACAAGATCGGGCAATTCCCACTTGGTCCAATCCCATTTGGTCCAATCCCACTTAGTCCAATCCCATTTGGTCCAAATCCCACTTTGTCCAGACCCAGTTAGTCCAATCTCACTTAGTCCATGTCCCACTTGGGTCATGTCCCACTTAGTCCATGTCCCATTTAGCCATGTCCCACTTAGGTCATTCCCACTAGGGCCATGTCCCACTTAGGCCATGTCCCTAGTGGGACCTGGACCTAGTGGGACATGGCCCTAGTGGGACATGGCCCTAGTGGGACATGGACCTAGTGGGACATGGACTAAGTGGGACATGGCCCTAGTGGGACATGGACCAAGTGGGACATGGCCCTACTGGAGGTTATTAAGAGGAACTTAATCTGGGAGCAAAGTGCCACTTTCAAATTGCAAATTTGTGCGCGCATTTGTCTCCTTCAATCTTCATATTTGATTATTGGTAGCTAAACATGCTACTTTCGCTTCAACCATGGAAATACTACTATTTCCATGCTTCAACATAATTATGTTCAAGGATTTTACACAACCTCGCCCCCCCCCCCATGTCACAAAGAAATTTACGCCACTGCTCCCCCCTCCCCCCTCCACACACACGTATGAAGTCCTGCACCGTCATCACTGATCAAAGGGGCCCGTGCGTTCACATTGCCCCGGGCCCGTATTGGCTCTCGGCGGCACTGATCGTGGATGTTATAGAGTTTATTGTAAAGAGCATTTCCTTCTTTTGTTGCAAGATTCAAATCGCAAAGATTTGGTTGTGGTCATCATGGTCATGTGAATCTTAGATGACAAATTTCATTTTTGGTTTTCAGAGTCTAATGGTACCCATTTTGATTTGAGTCTGAAAGGAGCATTTTTGTTGTTGTTTTTAGGCAAAGAAAAAAGAAAACCCTGTTCTACGGGCCCAACCAACATGACCAACCAGAGTTTGAACAAATTGGGAAAAAAATTTTCCTGTACAAATGAATGTCGACCCAAATTTCTGAAATTTCAGGAACAAATTTTTTTCTTTGAATTTTCTCAAATTGCAAATTATTTACAAATTTTGGTGTTTTTTTGGGTCATTAAAATAAAATGGCCGACCGACCGACCCTGCTTGAAAGGTTCGTCCGCCCGTAGAACAGGGTGTTTTTTTCGTCGCCTTATCGTGCATGATAGAAGATACTCTCATTTTTCTTGCAAAATTGGTGTGTGGCAATTTGCAAACCTTAAGGTTTAAAATGGTCTAGACCATTTAAAAATGGTCTAGATAATATATATAATGCGAGCTATGCAAATTACATAGGCCTATATGATAAAATGTCACTTTCGCATGAGTATGCACATAATTATTATACAAGCCAAATATCATCATTTATGGGTCATTTCCGTTCTTAGTCCCCGGCATTATGTTGACAAACAGTCCCTTCTTCTCCTTCAGTCTCCATCTCCTTCCTTTGTCCTACTGGTTCCTTCTCTTTACCTTCCTCTGTCTATTCTTCCCCCATTCATCCACCTTATTCTCCTCCTTCTACATGATCTCCTTTCTGTGTTCTTCTAAACCTTTCATCTTTTTATGTACATCTAGGCCTATCTACTGGTCCAAATGGGATATGGCCTAAGTGGGACATGGACCTAGTGGGACATGGCCCTAGTGGGACATGGACCTAGTGGGACATGGCCCTAGTGGGACATGGACCTAATGGGATATGGCCTAAGTGGGACATGGACCTAGTGGGACATGGCCCTACCTGGTGGGACATGACCCTAGTGGGACATGGACCTGGTGGGACATGGCCCTAGTGGGACATGGACCTGGTGGGACATGGACCCTAGTGGGACATGGACCTGGTGGGACATGGCCCTGGTGGGACATGGACCTAGTGGGACATGGCCCTAGTGGGACACGGACCTAGTGGGACATGGACTAAGTGGGATATGCCCTAGTGGGACATGGACCAAGTGGGACATGGCCCTACTGGGATTGGACCAAGTGGGATTGGACCAAATGGGATTGGACCAAGTGGGAACTGGACGAAGTGGGAATGGACGAAGTGGGATTGGACCAAATGGGATTGGACCAAGTGGGATTGGACTAAATGGCATTGGACCAAGTGGGAATAATCCGACAAGATCTGCCCCTGTTTTTAATCCCCTGGTTTTTCGTTTCTGAACAAAAGAGAAACTAAAACTCAGAACTTGAAATGAGGAATGGTCTGGAATTGCTAGTATACTTTTCTTTTAATGCTTTTGATCATTGGTTAATATTTGGTTTTTTTATTTTTTTATAGCTTTTGAGTTCGTTGTGTGGGGGTGGGGGTGTGTGTGTAAACTCAGGTACATGTTAATATGGCTATGTGAATATCAGCATGTGAAGAATGTGGTTTCTTTATTGTACAAGGACAAAATCGCTCATGCCCCAAGCTTATATGTATACCAATGTACAGGGTGAGTCAAAAAAAGTACAATAGAGCAAATAATCGATATTTATGTAAGAACCAAGTTGAACTTTACCATTATTGAAAAATATTATAAATGCCACACTAAATAGTCATCTTCTGTGAAAAAATTAAGTGATTGGCAACTACCGTTTAATTTTTATGAGTCCTTTTGCTGCGATACCCAATTTCATTATTTGTCCACGATGTACCATGTATTTTGAATGAGAGCACACAATGCACGATAAAGGCACCAGCTCTGAAACTGACTTTGACTTAAATAAGGTTGATTTTTGCGTTATTTGAATTTTTTCTGTTCAAACAAACTTTCTAACATTACTTTAAGTCCTTCATACCTCACTCGACTCCAACTCCAGTTTTTTAAATCCCAATATGCAGACTTGTAGTATTGGGACCCCGCCATGAGTACGGGTACGGGTACGGGTCCCGGACCATGAGTACGGGTACGGGTCCCAAGCCATGGGTACGGGTACGGGTCCCAGGTCATGGGTACGGGTACGGGTACGGGTCACAGTCCATGAGTACGGGTACAGGTACGGGTCCAACGTCAAAATAGGACATGAGTACGAAAATTGGGACTCGAGTACGGGTACAGGTCCCAGTATGGGTACGGGTACGGGCCATGGGTACGGGTATGGAAATTGGGACTTGTATGGGTCCAATTATGGGTATGAGTACAAACAAAAAGAGATTAAATATTGGTGGTCATGGTGAATCTAGCCTAAAGGTGGTATATTTTGGGATGCAAGTGAAAAACTGTCTATGTATGGACACCCAGACTGTGCAATACTAATTTCAACATACTTTAGTATATTTAGCAGTGATGTAGCTTTCGAGTCTGGACTCGGACTCAAGTCCACTTTTTGCTGGGTACGGGTACGGCTCCCAGGTCATGGGTACGGGTACGGGTACCGTACGGGTCCCAGTCCATGAGTACGGGTACGGGTACGAAGTCAAAATAGGGCATGAGTAGGGTACAGGTACAGGTACGGGTCCGAAGCCACGGGTTCGGGTACAGGTACGGAAATTGGGACTCGAGTACGGGTACGGGTACTACAAGTCTGCCAATATGTCCAACTTACTGGATATTTTGTAATTCACTCCACTTCAATTTGCTCGCACTACATTTTGACATTTGAAAAACCCGCCTGCAAATTTGTATGATTTTGATAGAGAATATAAAACATCTTTAAAGTAAATGTAAAATGAAAATTACAACAAATTATGTTGCTTCTCCTTAAACAAGACCAAGGGCAATAGCACTTTGGGTGCTCCATTTTTATTTCAATGCCAATGAGGTTAAGAAAAATCTACCTTACACAGAGTGGGCTGACATTCAAATTTTAGGTGTCTCTTGGACAAACATTAAAATTGGGTATCGCTATAAAATGTGTCATAAAAACAAAACGGTAAATGCTAATTCTTTGAATTTTTCACACAAGGTCACTAATGGATATATCATTTATAAAATGTTTAAAAACCTAAAAGGTTCAACTCGGTTCTTAAATAAAAATGGATTCTTTTCTCTATTGCACTTTTTTTTGACTCACCCTGTATTATACTGAGATCTACATAAAATTATGAGAACTTTTTGGTTGATTTACTTTTCATTGCAAAATTGCAGCCTTTTTAAATTATCGCAGTTTTTTTAATTGTACTTTCCTACGTTCAAAATGACTCACGCCATTACATGTGAGGTAAAGCCGTGAAATTGTGCCTATTTAGAAGATAAACCCAATTGGCATAAGGGCGCAGATCACCAAATCGGCTCTCCATTGAAAAGGATGCCAGTCTTTCTCTATAGAAAATACTGCTTAAAATCATTAAAAATTCTCGATCTCTCCCATCTGCGATATACTTGCAGGATTTAATCATGACCAATCCAAATTTAGCCAACAATTTGACAATTTTTGCTCATTTTAATGCTTACTTTAAGCCATCTATGGGTTTTTTTTCCTGAGAATTAAAATTAATTTGGTTTGGTGTAATACGCCCCGTATGCTAAGTAAAGATTTGTTCCAAGTCTACCATGTTATAATATCAAGGAGCACACCACTCCACGCCATACATAAATTCTCCCAGTCACATTTCCCCAATATGAAATTTAAAAAAAAGTTAGATTTTAATATTAATTCTATTAAAGTTTGGCAGAGGCGGGGTTCGAACTCACGGCGGACCACGCCGTTTTGAATACGCTCTATGAGCCTAGCGCCTTAGACCACTCGGCCACTTGGCTTAATGGAATCTATTTGAAACTTATTTGAAGATATAATCGCAACTTCAATATAGGCCTACCACGTGACAAGCAAAAGCAGAAAACGTACCATATTTTGGAATTTTATTTGCCTAAAAACATTAATGTGTATTAATAGCGCTCAATTGTTGTTAATCCGACAATAATAAATGATAAATGCGCGTCTATATGGACAATACATTATATCGATTTTGACATGTGCTCGCACGGTGTCAGTACATTAGCATGGTCAGTAAAATACTATAGAGGAACCTACCATTTTCTTGTATACACGTTCGATGTTTTTATCAATTACATAAAAATCCATTTTAGACCCCAAATGTTTCTTCGGGAAATAAAAGATTAGAATACCATAAAAACGAAACAGTAATCTTTTGCCGGGTCTAATGTTATTTATACATAGAATTTTTAACGTTTTTTCTATCCTTATTCTTGCTCAATTAAAAAATATTTTGGCGTATATAAAATTGAAATAAAATTCTCTGCCTCATAAACGACCTCAAATATGCCACAATTGGGTATCACGAATAGTTATATATGATGTGCAGTTAATATTCATATTTTGTTTTATACAAAGGATGCTTCAGTTTTGACAGGAAAAATATTTTCTTGAAAACCCTCTCACTCGGTTATTTCAAAACAGTAACCACGCTTCCCTAGAATGTGCAATAATTTAGCATTAAAATTTATCTTATTCTAACAGCAAGCGTTTCTAGAATGAATTATGGCGAAATGTGGTGTAATCAAGGAGGTTAGATATAGATGAGGTGACATGTGTTTACATTTGATACGCCCTCTGTTGGTCTGTGATCAAAACTGTCAGGCACAAAACACTATAGTTTACATGGAAGAAGTTGCTTTTTATTCATTAACTTTGGTTTCAAAGCAAATAATACAAAAAATGGTATCAATCCTGTTTATAAATGCATCAAGCTATATACATAATATCACACAAAACTTCAAAGGTTTTTAAAAGTTGAGTTTTAAAGAGATTTATGTGGTCTGTCATAGACACTTCTGTGTTATTTTGCCTGCTTTGAAACAACAGAGGGCGGTCTGAATGTAAACATGTGACATCATAGGTCACCTCATCTATAGAAAGGAGAGGAAATAGATTACGTAACGCATATTGTTCCTCTGTGCCAATTAGAGTTTCCGCCAAGCTATTCATCGAGAGGTACCTTTTGTTCGGGACAAAGGGCTTCCGCCATTAAATCGGTAACTGACCTGACAGCGTATTAACGCTATATAGGCAGGCTACTGTCAATAAGCGATCAAACGAAAGGCATGTGAAAGCGCCTACACGAGCGAGAGGTACCTTTTGTTATAATACCACCCAATAGTAGGATCAAAATATGACATAGCTACCACATGACCCCAAAAAAATTGCAACAGAAGGTTTTTTGGTATTTACTTGCAGTATAAGGTCTAATAAATAACATATCAAAAGTTTAGAAAAATTGAACTTGGGGTAAGGGTCCAAATGTGACGTAATCAAAATGGCCGCCAAAAGCTGGAAAAATACCCATTAATCTACTGATTTCATCCATTTTTCACTCGATATTGTGGGTTCCACTGGTGACAATCTTGTTCAGATGTACATTACTGGATGTAGTAATAAATCTTTATATTGTGGTATTCAGATGGATCAATTTGACAGCCATTATGCATTTCAAAATGGCCGCCGTTTTGGTACTTTGACATTTAAAATCAAATCATGCACGTAATTGTAAAGCGAAACTTTTAAAAAGCGTTGGCTTTTCTAAAATAGCCAATATCCTTTGTACCCATATTCCATTAAAATTTATATAGGCATACGAATCAAATTGGCAGCAAGAGTGAATTTCAAAATGGCCGCCATTTTGGTATGTTGGCTTATTGACTTAAACTATGCACTTATTGCAACTTGAAACTTAAAGCGACAGAAATTCTAAAATAACCAACATCCTATGCACCCATAGTACCACTTTTAAGTAGGCATAATGTACCAATTTGGCAGCCATATAGCATGGCTGTCAGATATAATCACCATATTGATATGTTGCTTTTAGTATATTCTTGGAAGTACACAAAATTCATCTTGCTATACCACGATGCGATGCCTTTGTTTGCAGTAGTATATATCAACCACATTGTATTATACATGTCTGTTTGTTGTCATCATCATCATCGTCATCATCTGAGAATAGTTCTTGATCCATGTTCTCACATTGGCCTATATGTGTCCACATGCTCCAGAGCAATTGGGTCCATTCTTTCTGTATCTACATTTCACTTTGATGCATCCTGCAGAACAACTGCATCGAATCATCTTCATCAATGATTCTGGTGCTGGACTTCTTTTAATCATGAGTGGAACAAATTTGTCACCTTGAAAAATCCATCCCCAGTCACTTGGATTCATTCCATCACTTTTACACATCCAATGCATGCCCTGTAGATACATTCTCATGAAGTAAAGCTTTGCAGCAGAGGGTGTGGGTGGAAGTCTTTCAGGTTCAACAAAGCTCTTTGCTGTGCAAACTGTTTTGGAAAGAAACATGTAGAGTAAGGATTCCAAAGCGTCTGATTGCTGACCATTAAACAGAGACACCATTGCTTTGCAGCCTTCACTTAATACATAGTCTTGATCCATATTGAGAGTGCAAAATGCCTTGGAACAAACTTGTAATACAGGATCACCAATGATGATTTAGTTGAATACAGACTTGCCTACCCCAAATATTCTTGAAGTAGTGTCGCAACCTGAAAACGCATGGGCAAACAACAAATCCGAACAAATGTCATAACTGAGTAAGCGCTTCGGAATCTTGATATCATACACATATGGTTTATCATTGTCAGACAGAAAGTACAGGTCCTTACCGTCCTTTTCTGCGTAATGAAGAAGTAATACCAACAGATGTGTCTTCTACAATTAGGGTTGTTGACTTAATGATGTCATTGCGACTGCTGCTTTCACTGTATCAACATGTGCATCTTCTTCGGCGTGGATCACATGGTATCCTTTCTGTTGCATACGGTCACCAATTAGTTTAATGAGAATCTGTTTGCTCAGATCATTTGAGTTGAAGGCTTCTTTCTGCTAGCATCTGATATGTCTACCTTATTTGCAACCTGACTCTTGTGAAAGATGCATGATTATCAGAGGAGGAACATAGTGAGCAGTCCTTGGAATTGTCTCAGGGCCATCCGCCTCTGATAAGTCGCACGATCCTGTATGGCTTGTAATAGTGATGCAATGGTTTGGTCATCAGTGACCTTGACAGTCCAAGCAGATGCAAGGGATAAATGCCGATGAGGATGTTAATGTGCAAAACCTGTTCAAAGTAGGTAAAGATACAGTCAAACAAATGGAAGGACAGGCTGTCCTTTCATATAGCTACAAATGGAAGGCTAGAGTCAAAATGTAAGGTCCAGGTCACTGATGACCAAACCATTGCTCCAGTTCTGTTGTTTCAAAGGTTCCTGGTTGTATCACAATCTGGAGATCTGTGCTTAGATAAGGAAGTTTATCATTAACTATCACCATATCCACCATCTTTGTTTGAAGCAAAGTATACGTATGTTTTACATAAGCCATATAAAGCACCACTACTACATACAGCCATGCTCCTGAAGGTTCTCTTCTACATCGCTTGAAGTGGGCAGAAGGAAGCACCCTTGCCGATAATTATGCATCTTTCACATTTGATCACTATGGCCAGACCACAGTTGTCTTTGATGGATACACTGGTGGACCAACCACAAAGGATAACACGCATCAGCGCCGCAAGAGTCGGGTTGCAAATAAGGTAAACATATTAGATGCTGGCAATTTGCTGGCAAGAAACGCTTACTCAGTGATGACATTTGTTCGGATTTGTTGTTTGCCCATGCGTTTTTAGGTTGCAACACTACTTCAGGAATATTGGCGTAGGTATGAAGTCTGTATTACACAAAATCATCAATGGTGATCCTGTATTACAAGTTTGTCACAAGGCATTTTGCACTCACAGTATTGATCAAGAATATGTAGAAAGTGAAGGCTGCATAGCAATGTATCCCTGTTTAATGGTCAGCAATCAGAGTCTTTGGAGTCCTTACGCTACAGGTTTCTTTCCAAAGAGGTTTGCACAGCAAAGAGCTTTGTTAAACCTGAAAGACTTCCACCCACAGCGGCAAAATTTTACTCCAGAAGAACTTATCAACAAGTCATGCATTGGATGGGTAAAAGGGATGGTATGAATCCAACTTAATGGAGATGGATTGTTCAAGGTGACAAATTTGTTCCACTTATGATGAAAAGAAGTCCAGCACCAGAATCATTGCTGAAGATGATTCGATGCAATTGTTCTGCAGGATGCATCACAGTGAAATGTAGCTGCAGAAAGAATAGACTCAATTGCACATATAGGCCAATGTGAGAATATGGATCAAGACTTATTCTCAGATGATGATGATGATGATAACTAATTCCAACATACATGTATAATACAATGTGGTTGATGTTACTACTTCAAACAAAGGCATCGCATCGTGGTATAGCAAGATGAATTGTGTGTTACTTCAAGAATATACTATTGATTTTTATAGCTGACAGCCATTTTGAAATGTAAATATGGCTGCCAAATTGGTACATCTTCTTCAAGTTACGGCTCAACACCCCAGGTAGAGAAAAGCTAGTCGGTGCATATGCCTACTTGAAAGCATACTATTAATGGTGCTGTGGGTGCAAATGATGTTGGTTATTTTAAAAGTTCTGTTACTTAATGTTTCAAGTTACAATACGTGCATAATTAAACTCAATAAGGCAACATATACCAAAATGGCGGCCATTTTGAAATTCACTCTTGCTGCCAATTTGGTTTGTATGCCTACCTCTATATAAATTTGAATAGGAATATTGATTCAAGGGATATTGGCTATTCTTGAAAATCTAACGCCTTAAGTTTCACCTTACAATTATGTGCATGATTTACCTTCATAAGCCAAAATACCAAAATGGCGGCCATTTTGAAATTCATTATGGCTGTCAAAGTGAACCATCTCAATACCACAACATAGAGATTCATTACTACATCCAGTAAAGTACTTCTGAACAAGGTTGTTACCAGTGGAACCCACAATAACGAGTGAAAAATTGATAAAATCAGTAGATTAATGGGTATTTTTCCAGCTTTTGGCGGCCATTTTGATTACGTCACATTTGGACCCTTACCCCAAGTTCAATTTGTTATTTATTAGACCTTATACTGCAAGAAAATACCAAAAAACCTTCTGTTGCAATTTTTTTGGGGTCATGTGGTAACTTTACTCTACTACAAGGGTGTGCTCGATTTGTCGCATACACACAAAGGCACACTTTACCATACCGTCGATATAGAATTATTTACCACCCATCTTAATTTAGGCGCTTCATTTAAATAAATTCAATAGAGTTGCTGATCGATTACCCGTAACAACGTGTCATTGGGGGGGGGGGGCACTCACATAAATTGTCTGTACGCATGCGTGACAAAAACACAAATAAAAGGGGTGTTTTTTTTAGGCAAGGCAAGTTACGCGCGTGACGCGTTTAAGGTCTAAAAAACACTGATTTTCAAGAATAAGGGTAGTTTTCTGACACTGAACAACTTGTTTAGGGTACCTTTTCAAATTTTTGGTAAATTACTAGTCAAAAAAGGGTACATTTGTTGCATTTTTACTAACCAAAAACTCATTAGGGGGTAAATTCTATAATAAATTACCTTATTTAGGGGCTAAATTTGCTGGTAGGGTAAAACTCATTTAGGGGGTGTTTGAAAAAAAATTGGTCACGCATGCGTACACTGTTATATTTGAGTGATCCCGCCGGGGTATATAGGTCTATCTGTGTCACTTGAGGTAGTGAAGGAGGGGTCGAGAGGTGAAAAGAGGAGAAGCGGATGGGTGATCGAGATTGTAGGGGAGGGAAGGAAGACAACAAAAAGGAGGGAGAAGGAGAGCGATGGAGTCACAGGGTTCTAAATTACATAGGCGTAGATCGGGAGTGGGGATAAATCCCCAATATTTTGCCAGGGGGGATGGTCGATATAATCATCCCCCCATATTGACGCCTGTGTATTGGTTTCTGTTGAAATTAACCTCATATTTGGCCATTTTAGCCACAAAATGCCATTTTTAGCGCTTCGCGCGAATTTATTCCACTTTTGTCCCATATTTCACCAGTTTAGTTTTTTCGCGCCCATTTGTACTATAAGGTTCACTGTACCGGGTGACAAGTCTGTCCTAAAACCAGTAGCGTAGCCAGCGGGGGGGGGTGGGTGGGTGGTAGGGGGGGCAGAGTGCCCCCCCCCGACAAAAATGAAAGAAAAAGTGCCCCTCTGACCAAAAATGAAAGAGAAAATCAGGAGGGCAAAGGACAAGAAAAAGGGCAAGGAGCCCCTTTTCTAGCAAAATTCAGGACCAAAATAGGGTAAAATACTAATTTTTCCGAGCTACGCGCGCACATTATAACAATAAAGCCCTTTTCAGCCGGATAATGGGCAAAAATAGTAAAATAGCATTTTTTTTGCGCTACGCACGCACATCGTCCCAATAAGGCCTTTTTCAGGAAGCTCGAAGACATACAGTCTCTATGTATTGTATGATGCAGCTGCAATTTTTTTTCGTCTGTGCCCCCGAAATTTTATTTTGCCCCCCTGACCAAGAAAGCTGGCTACGCCCCTGCCTAAAACATTGTATCTGTATGGATAATGATTTGGAAATTCAAAACCATATTTGCCACACAATGTGAATTTTCTTTGTAGTTTTCCAAAAAATAAAGTGGACTTAATTTTGTCCAGAATGAAAGTACACAGTGTTTGAGGTAAAACAAAGAAAATTGCAATTTCCATCCAGCGCCTATAATGCACTTAAAGCTTTAAGTGATGAGCTTATAGCTTCTAATTTTTGATACTCTGTAATATTATGTTTAATGCTTTTTGTTTGAAGTTGAAACGTTTGCATTCCTTATTCATGACAATATTTGAAGCAACGTGACATTTTGTCCGCGAAAAATATAAACAAAGACCAATTGAGCCAAGAATGATAATGATCAAGTGCTTACCGCTTTACGTGTGACTTTTGATATCATGCAACGTTATGTTGAAGTTTTAAAATATTTGAATTTAAACTTAAAACATAATACATAGGTATGTGTATCACGTGGGAGTAAAATCTCAGTACAAATGCATTATTTTGTAAAATTTCTAGAGCAACGAGTAATGCGCATTTATTAACATTTTTCACACACGAGAAGAAAAAGCATGATTTTTGCTGTTTTTATAACAACATTATCACTAAAATTGTTGGAGAATAGAACCAATTATGAATGCATCAACACGCCCTAAAAATGAATCAATCCTAATGTATGCGATAGCACACGGAGTGCCATCATGACACAATCAGTGCACTAGTCAGCTCCGCGTATTTTACGCATTTCTGATTGTCTGATTTGATGAGTGTATGAATAGAAAGAAATATAGGCCTACCAAAAATCAAAAACATTAATGTGTGAGTAAACCTTTTAGCCAGCTGGACGATGCAATAATTCTTTATGCAATAATTAACATTAACGAATTTTTTTTTTACAAATACAAGTACCGAGCATCATCTTACATGCATTGTATTTTCACTTTGTACAAAACTTAATTAAATGTTTGCAAGAACGAAAGGGATTTCACCAAACGAAATGTAAAGCCCGTTAACCACTACTGAGTGTGTATTGTGTTGAATGATCTCAAACTTGGAATGAAGTGAACCGCTGTTTTATCATTTTTTGTTGGATTCTGATGCCTATAATTGCTCAACTTTTGTCCATTTTATTTACCCAGTATTTTTTATGAGATGCCCTGTATAGGCCTTTTAGCCCGCCTTTTAGCCTGGCTTAATCATTTTTGCTTGAGTCTGGTCCCATCATGACCTAAATGTATCTCCGCACGGTGGGACAGTTTAAACAAACAATTAAAATTTTATGTGAGGGTAGCCTCTCTCTATATTCCCCTCTTTTTTTTCCTTTTTTTTTTTTTATTTTTTTTTTTTTTTGCTTCTCGATTTATTTTTTATTCATGTGTCTTCATATCCTGTCCACCCACCTCTGATCTGTACATGATAATACTACCAGTGGCGTACCGTGGCCACCCCAACCCCGGGGGGCTGAAGAAGAAACAATTTTGCCGCCCCTTCCTTAACAGCCCGAAAAGGTTGACCCAATTTTTTTCACGGTCGTTTGAAAAAGTTTTTAAGCGCTAGCGCACTAAAAGCAACCTTTTTTAAAAATTTGTTATGCTTTTTCAATTTTTAGCGCCCTTTTTTCTTTGCTAATTCGTTTTGCCGCCCCTTCGTTTTTGCCGCCCATTCTTCTTCCGCCGCCCCCTACGTTTTTGCCGCCAGGGGGGGGCTGGCGCCCCCAAAGCCCCCCCCAAATACGCGCATGACTATCTCTCTTCGTTGTCATGGTTCTGAGAAAATAACCAGAGAATATTGCTGATTCCAATCAGGTTTTATGTCTTACTCACAACACTGTAAAATTCTCAGTGCATTATAGGCTCCTTCTAATTCTTTCTTGTCGCCCTTTTTTTGTACCGGCCAGGAATTGTACCGGCCAGGAACCGGCCAGGAACTGGCCGGTACTTATTAATTGGCTCAAGTTTGTTGTTGTTTCTAAATCAGTATAACATTTTAGGAACTTTCTTTCTAAATTGAAAATTTGGCAAATTCGCTGGTCCTCTTACCATGCACATTGACCTTATTAGAGTATAAAGCACAGGGGACAATATAATACTCAATACAAGTTCCAATATCTGTGGTGTCAGTGTGTGGTCAATGGTCATAGTGCTTTTCAAGCAGGGTCAAGGTTATCTAGCAGCAATCTTGCTATAAGTTTATGAAACTGTTTTGATGTCATTACACATCTATTCCAGAAAACTTACACATGAAAATTAATTGGCAATTGGTGGGAGAGAATAATTGGCAGGACAACTGGTTCTACATTTAGGAGTTTTACAGGATAATAATTAGATGTTAGGATAGAAGAGGGTGTAATGTTATGCCCTTAATCAAAAGTCTGCTGCAAAAGCTATTTGCACTCACACATGATAAACAATTATCTTCTTTTGGATAAGTTGATTAACTTCATATATTTTGGTATAATAATGATGACATAAATCAGAAAAATGGAGCTCTAGTGCAGATGTAACGAATTATGTTCCTACGTATATCACTAGTCTTTAACCATGCTAACAAAATTAATACAATAGCTTTGGGTTTCAGTATGTGTAGGCCTATAATATATTTGTTGTTTATATAGTCCCAAAATTATTCTTGATATAGTGTTTAATATTCTGTGTGTTTAAATTTTCAAAACCAGATTGTTATGAACTAATCTATACTAAAAGATGCGAATGTTGTTTGCTTTTACAAATTTCATTTGTGCAATCACAATTATACTCATAGACAGTTTTGACGTAAGTATAGTGTGAAAGAAGAATACAAAACAGGGTGTAACATAAACTATTGGGAAAATCGCTAATGAATTAGCTTCCGAAATTCGTAAGGATGTAGAAGGGATCACATCACATTTGGTACCAAATGATCACATTTGGTGCCAAATGTTTGGAATTTATTTCATCTTATTTCAAATGTATCTAACAACGTAAAGACTGATTTTGAGAGAATAGCAACAAATGGAATTTGGCTCAAAATACAACCATAATCTTTACACTTAAAAAATTATTTTTACTGTATATTTATATTTTAAAACGAAATCTTATGTTACTCATTGTAATTCATCCTTTTGCCGGTACATCCCTTTTTAAAGGGATTTTTATTATAGATGCTTAGAAGGAGCCTATTTTTGAAAATACACTGAGAACTTTACAGTTGTGAGTAAGACATAAAACCTGATTGGAATCAGCAATATTCTCTGGTTATTTTCTCAGAACCATGACAACGAAGAGAGTATCATGTACAGATCAGAGGTGGGTGGACAGGATATGAAGACACATGAATAAAAAATAAATCGAGAAACAAAACAAAAAAAATAGAGAGAGAGAGAAAAAAAACCCACAATCCCAGAGCCCAGAAGCCTCGAACCGAGACTAATATGAGGGTAGGCTATAGCCCTCGGTTTCGAAGCCTCGATCTCAGTATTTACCGGGAGTATTTACAAACTTCATAACTCCCAGGATAATTCCGGCCCAGGTCACAACTCTCTACGTATTTGGCCCCGGGTTATAGCCGTCTTTTTACATGTTTTAATAGAAAAGTGCGCAATTTGACCTCGGATGTTAAGCTTATACGCAGTATCAACAATAGGAAGTTGAATGCGAAATTCCAGGAGTTGAACTTTAGTGAATAATAACAGATCTACCAAATTGGTGAACCTTTACTACACATCGAACTTTCACGTATCAAAGAACTTCTTATACATATAATCATGGTAATGTATTAAGTTCCGAGTACTAGTTCGAGGTATTCTGATTCAAAATTGATAAATCACCATCATGTACACTGCAATAGGCTTGCTTACAACATTGGCGTCCTGTCTTGGATTCTGGATATTGAATAAATCTTTGAACATCAACAATTTGATCATCATTCCAGTGCCTGATAAGTATGCGGGATTGACAAGATATAAGTGGAGGAATGTGGTTGGATCATTAGTACATGCTACTGTTGTATCAATCGTTGGTGCATTTTGGTAAGTATACTACACTCCTTAAGGGGGTACTACACCCCTGTGGTAAATTTGTGACTATTTTTGTAAATAAAAAAAAAATAATAAAACACTGGTAACAAACGTTATGTATATTATTGGGGCAAGGAATCCACTTACTACACTGAAATTTCAGTGATTCAAGACAAGCGGTTCGTTATTATAAGAAATGAGGTACATCGTATCGGTACCTTATTTCTTATCATAAATAACGAACCGCTTGTCTTGGGTCACGGACATTCCAGTGTAGTAATTGGATTCCTTGCTAATAATATACATAAATTTTGTTACCACTGTGTTATTAGTTTTTGAGAAATATGCAAAAATAGACACAAATTTATCGAGGGGTGTAGTACCCCCTTAAGCATGTTAAGTTTCTTCCAGATGCTGCGCTTTGCGGGGCCAAGAAACTCAAGAGAATGATCTTAATTTTTTTCTTAAAGATGCATGTGTTTACACATGTTCAAAATCAGGTTTAAGAAAATGATCTGGTCATTTTTAGTGGGCGCCAATTGTGTCACATCTTGCAATTTGTCAAAAATCAACTCGTTTTTTTTTTTTTGTATTTCTGAATATATTAAAAAAGTTTTCACCCAAACTATACAAAAGTATAAATTTTTATAAAGCATTGACAAGATTGCAAATCTGTAAAGTCTGATTGGATATCCAGGGTGTGCCAAAAATATACTATAGTACAGGGTGAATGCAATGAAAAATAGGAATAAATAAATAAATATGAATGCAATGAATAAATAAAATTTCTTTTAATACCACTCCATTATTTCTACATGTATATTAAATTGGAAAATTAACTTGATATTTGGAATATACGCATTAATCCTTTCATTAAATAATAGTTTGTACTCTATACTAAGCCCCTTGTGTTAGGGGTGGTGCAATAATTATGTGTACCCCCGGGGTGGTGAATTATAGGGGGGGCAAAGATTTTTTGGCAGGCCAAAAGGGGGGGGCAAGCATTTTTTTTTGGCACAGATATTTTCCAGCCGTTTCTATATTACGCCCTAAAAAGGCGTAGGAAAACGGTAGGAACGCGTTCAAATATGCAAAATTTCCTACTCGCTGCGCTAGCATTATATGATAAGACAATTTAAGGTTTTAAATTCAGGTTCACAAAAATCTTGCATGTGTAAGGGGGGGGGGCAAAGAATTTTTGGCACATGAAAAGGGGGGGGCAAAGGTTTTTGGCACCTCGAAAGGGGGGCAAAGATTTTTGGCACGGCCAAAGGGGGGGCAAGCGATTTTGGCAAACCATTTTGAGAATTCACAACCCCGGGGGTACACATAATTATTGCACCACCCCTTATACAGAGTGTGAAAAAAGTCGTATTTTAAATTATCTAATTTAATGTAAAATTTCCCACCTTCTGGGGTGCCCAATATATAATAAAAACATGTTCACCTATTATGTTACAACATACGTAATATTCTCAATAAATTTAAATGCAACTTGAATAAATGAATAAATTAAAAAAAACACAATTCCCGATGGTAGACACCATGTAATTAACTATTTTACATGATTTTATTTTCAGCTTATATACCACACCGCAATACTTGCAGGACCGAGTAGAAACCCATACAAGTTTAGGTGAATTGAATATTGCTATCACAGTAGGTATGTTTATCCTTGAACACGTAATTTAGGAAACCAGGCGTGCAATGGTTTTGTTCTGAATAACAATTAACATCATGTTATCACAACAACAGGTTTTACCGTAGTACTTGTTGTACAAGGCTCACTCAGTCATTTAATGAGGCAATACAAACGATCGAATTGGGTGTTGAAATTAATTTTCTCGGCCAAATGAAAAGCAAGAATTTTCAGGAAAAACTGTCAGGAAAAACTGTAATGCTTGATACTGTATTTTTTTCCTTCAAATCCTAGTGTTAAACTTAGGCTTGAAATTCAGTCATCTAGTGATCTAGTGTAAGATTTTCGATTTTGATAGGCTTCAACTCTGCCCGCGAGCCTTTTTTTGATCAACCTTTTAGCTTTTCAAAGTAATATAGTTCGCTAATGAAGGATTTTTCCCAACTTTCTAACGCACATCACCGTGAGCGATATATCATAGTTGTCAGAATTTCCGTTTTGATTACACCATTTTTACTGCCGGCTGAAAATTTTTCAAAATCAACGCGTGAAATCTGAGGCTAATACTAGCATTGTGGATCGATATCTCTGGGTGCCGTAGGAAGACCGGCCTGGCTACAGTGTTGCCAGAACTTCAATACCGTAAAATGGGTGAAATTCTGTCAGCGGGGTAACTTTGGTCGGTCAAATATATTTTTTTAAATGGTCATATTTTCGTACAGCAATATTGTTTTTAGTCATATTTGGTGTCAATTTGTTAAGAAATATGTTTGGAAGAAATAATAGTCGCTCATGTCCAATTTCCTTGAAATTTACAAAAAAGGCGGGATTTTTGACCAAAAATTAGCATTTTTTTACATTTTTTTCAGAAAAAATAAAAATCGATATTTGTGAGCAAGGATGTGTGCTTGATTAATTTTGCAAGGGGTCAAATGTCATAAAAAATAACAACTTGCCCATATACAGCGAAGATCAATTTTTTTGATTTTTTTCCCTTCATGGAATGTGATACTGTGACCAAAGTTGCCCCAAATGCGGGGTAACTTTGGTCAGGCTATTTTTAACCCCTAGGGCACCCTTACAAAATTATTAAAAATCTTTTTCAACTTCAAGGTGTAGAAGGAACCCTAATGTCACAAAAAGAGTTAATTAGAAATATAATTGGTTTTGTTTGGAAGCAGTAGTTTAAAAACTCTGAAAAGTGCCCAATGTTACCCCATTTTACGGTATCATATATAGCAAAGAAATTCCCAGGTCTATTATACTAGGCCTGGGAATTTCTTTAAGAGCGCTCATATGACACTGATCATGTTAAGCACGACGAGGATCTTTCATCACGTGAGTGATTAATTATTTGATTTCATCATCACCGTGATCATCGGACCAATGTGTTGAAATTTGTTTCTCCTCAAAACAACTTTGCCCAACATTTGGTAAAAAAATCAACAATCTTACACGCAATTGGGCAATATTTTAAACAAAACTTTCATTTACAAAACATAAATATTACGCTGTATGTTTTATCAAGCAAACTGTTTGAAACACTCTTCCAAATAACCTTCGTAACATCCCCAGACTTTCGTTATTTAAGGGAACTGGAATGAGCGTTTCGACAGCATTTTTTGTGGGACATGAGAGCACATCAGACCTATCGAATTGCATTCTGAATACGAAGAATGTCTTTCTGATATCAAATAATGTTCATTTTATGAAATTCACGATATAATACAAATTTTATGACAAATCATTAAATGATTTGATATTTTTCAGATTTTGGAGATATAACAGTCCTCGAAGTAAATTTTATAAATTTAATGATATAGTCTTAAAGTGTATGTAGCTGGGAGGAAAGGCCGACGATCAATTGAAAATTTTGACCTTTCATATTGAAGATATGGATTTTTTCCCAAAAAGACCTAATTTTTTTTGGTGTTTTGGGAAAAAAATCCATATCTTCAATACGAAAGGTCAAAATTTTCAATTGATCGTCAGCTTTTCATCCCACCTACATACACTTTAGGTAGAAATCATCAGATTTATAAAGTTTACTTCGAGTACTGTTAAATATCAAAAATATCAATTTTAATGATTTGCCATAAAATGTGTATTACATTGCGAATTTCAAAAAATCAAAATTATTTGATATCAGAAGGCCATTCTTCGTATTCAGAATGCAATTCGATATGTCTGATGTGCTCTAATGTCCCACAATAAATACTGTCCAGACGTTTATACCCCTTCCCTTAAACGCCAGCTTATAACCAATCTTTGTAAATTGATTGTTTTTATGTTTGTTTGTCAATTTCGTGCTTTACGCGCTTTGAGTTCCTCATCGGAAGAGATTGTGCCTTATAAGAACCATTCAAATAGGTTTTTGTTTTTAAACCTGTTCAAGCAATTAATTAAAAATTGCTTGCCTAAAAACATAATAACTTGGATGTTAATACTTGACCTACCGCTGAGTGCACCAAATCTGCGTAACTTACTAGTTTAGTAGCTTACTTCTTTAGTAGTTACTCCGCAACTGCCGAGTATCTTACTAAACTAGTATTTTTGGGCGAAAATCGCGAAGCGATTTTCGTCCCATATTGCGCTGGGTTTTGTACTACTTACTTCTTCACGGCGTTTCAGAATAAAAATGAAATATTCGTGCTGTCTATGTAATCAGGAAACTACAGAGGCGATAGTGTCCATTTACATTTGCCATTACTACTTCATGTTGATATTCAAACAGTGCTATAAAGTTGTCTTACCAAGGAATATGTTTGTATTAAAAGAAATAATTGTTTTACAACTTCCATAAACTAGCATTACTTTTATGCAAATCAGAAAATTGCAACAGATATTTTTCATTTCTCTCAGACTGAGCGGTATTGCCAGATTGTACGTACAGTTGGGCTACATTAATAGCCTCATTATAGTTTTATTAATACTGGCAAAATACTTGCTTGTATGTGCTTGCTGTTCAACTATAGCGTATAAAATCTGTTAATGAGACTATAACCACACAGTCAATTAAGTTATGTCAACATGTCCCTTTTTGAGATCGCATGCAAACACTGAACAATGACATCTCATTTACATAATAATGAACTCATGTCTGTGAGCCATTTTAGTGGCCATTATCTTATTTACATAATGGTTTTGACCTCGAGTCATGAGTGGTGATTCATTGTTTATTTGGCATACTCCTCTAAATATTTTACCGTAAAGTCCTATGGTGG
This sequence comes from Amphiura filiformis, assembly GCF_039555335.1. NCBI lineage: Eukaryota > Metazoa > Echinodermata > Ophiuroidea > Amphilepidida > Amphiuridae > Amphiura > Amphiura filiformis. The sequence goes on from NC_092636.1 coordinate 16,600,856, forward strand.
AGGGCTATTTTGTTGTGTAGTCCTACAAAGGTGGGTTACTAAAAAGTAGCCTGTACCGTACAGTCCTATGGTGTAGGGTTTTTTATTTTTTTTATTTTGTTGTCCTAATTTGATTGCTCTCTTTGGTCTCTTCATCATTTATATAACTTCCAACACAAACCTTCTTAGGGCCGCACCATTAGATTCTCAGGGTGGGGGTAGGAAGTTTTCAAAAAAAAAAAAATCTTCACCCACTACATGAGCAAAAAAAAACTTTCCCCACCAACTCTAAAAAAAAAAACCCCCTTCCCCACCTAACTGTGTATCAATGCATGATATTAACAAATAATTACATGCCTTCGCCGGCGAAAAAAAAGAATCGCCGCCTTTGGCAGCGACAAAAAATTCCCCGACCTCAACTTCCTACCCCCCCCGTATCAAATGGTGCGTCCCTTAGTTTAATTCTTTCAATCAAAATTTCACTCCTCTGCTAAATGATGACAAGTGAAAATCGAAGTAATATTGCATTAGGCTAAATAAAAAAATAAACATGTTTCACGTCTCCTTCCGCTTCCTTTTTGGAGGTTTCTTCAATTATATTTTTATATTTTGAAATTCAGTTAGAACTTTTTAAAAATTATGTCTAGGAAGTTGAGATGCTTTCTATAGCCTTCCCAATATACAAGAAACAATTTGGAAGGTTTTGAGATCATTAGAGGGGCCTACCCCTCAGAACAACAAATAAAAAGAGGCCTCCTCCTTTTTGCAGGCATAGTTGTGCACGCTAAAATAGCTCTAAATATGGGTATTTACATTGATTCTGCGATACAAAATACAAAGGCCCCTCCTCCTTTTTTTTCAAAAAACCTGGACGTGAAACATGTTTTTTATTTTACTTGGACTTATCAATATGGAACTACACCTTTATCTTGACAATTCATTGGCTCGCCCTATTCCTTTTAAAGGAATTTTTATTGAGACTTGTGCTGAAGCGTATCTGGCGAGTAACTACTTCTTTAGTTAGTTGATGGAGCAGAAAATCCAAATCAGCACCTTTAAGGGATCTAAAATGAGCGTTTATTGCGTTTCGACAGTATTTTTTGTGCGACATGAGAGCACCTCAGACCTATCGAATTGCATTCTGAATACGAAGCATGTCTTTCTGATATCAAATAATTTTCATTTTTTGAAAATCACAATATAATACAAATTTTATGACAAATTATAAAAATTTGATATTTTTCAAATTTTTGATATATAACAGTCCTCGAAGTGAATTATATAAATCTAATGATATATTCTTAAAGTGTATGTAGCAGGGAGGAAAAGCCGACGGTCAATTGAAAATTTTGACCTTTCATATTGAAGATATGGATTTTTTCCCAAAAGACCTATTTTTTTTTTGGTGTTTTGGGAAAAATCCATATCTTCAATAGGAAAGGTCAACATTTTCAATTGATCATCGGCTTTTCATCCCACCTACATACACTTAAAGTATAAATCATCAGATTTATAAAGTTCACTTCAAGTACTGTTAAATATCAAAAATATCAATTTTAATGATTTGCCATAAAATGTGTATTAAATTGCGAATTTCAAAAAATCAAAATTATTTGATATCAGAATGACATTGTTCGTATTCAGAATGCAATTCGATATGTCTGATGTGTTCTAATGTCCCAAAATAAATACTGTCCAAACGTTCATACCCCAGCCCTTAATATCACGTTTTTAACCACGCGGTCTTACGTTGTCAATTGTTATTCAATACTAACAATAGGCAGTGTGCGTCACGAAATACCCCGGTACAAAAAAATACCCTATCAGTGTATTTTGCGTGCCTTGTGATTTTGTAGCAGGCCTATAATCATGATAATAGGTTTATTTATTCTGTCACAGAGGGGTCATAACCCGCTGGGGGTGGGGGACTCAGCCGTGTAGTTTTAGTAAAATTCCTTTCGGAGTCAAGTAGTTACATTTTCAGCCGCGTATCAGGGTCAGTTGTAGGAGGGGGCAAAGATAAAGATAAAAGGACAATTCTGGTGGATATCATTTTGGTCCTGTGTTCTTGTGATAATTGCTCGCGAAACGCGAAAATCATTTTCAATTGTACACCATTTTACCCCAAAATTAAGAAAATCATTTTCAATTATACACCATTTTACCCCAAAATCAAGGTGATATTTTTTGTTTACTATGCCAATATTCAAGTTTACATTATTTTTGCACAAATAGGCCTAAGGGTGTTTACCGGGCAATTTTCTATTTTACACTGGGGATCAGAGGTTGAGATTTTCAGGGGATTGGTTTTAGGGTGTTGACATTTTCTTTTGTGAGGTTTTTTTTTCTTCAAATGACCATACGTCATAATAAGCCGCAAATATGGGTCTCATTTTGGGGCCTTTTGTATAATAATGGCTCCCCATATCTGCAATTTTAGTATAAAGATTTACATCTTTCAAAAACATCACAAATTTCACCAAAATGAAGCACAAGATTTTTTTAATGATTGGTAACAATGTCGCGAAATTGTTTTCAATTTGGCCAACATATCTGACAATCTTGCACAGTATTACTATGCCCACGATTGTCAGATATTTTATTAGTACTGGGCCTATTCTATTCAAGCATCATGGATGGTGTGCCCCAGGGGTGGGATAGTGGGCCATGTAATTCCTCAAAATCTATTTGGCACAAAAAGGTAATTTATGTTAGAGATAAAAGATATCTTGAGTTTTGAAAACATGTTTCCCCAGACATGAAAATATTAGTGTAGCAGAATGCAATTGTCATAAAAATAAACGCATAAAATAACGGGACTTTATAATAATAATGACTCTATAGTGAAATTTAAATGGTAGGTAGGCCTACTATAATTCTGCTATCTACTGAAGATACAAATGGAATCCAACATGCATTCGATAATCACTATGTGTTTGATTGATTGATTGATTGATTGATTGATTGATGCGCGGTTATACTAATTAACGATGATCATCCCCTTCCAACTGCCTTGTTCCCCCTTCCAAGAATATATAGATGACATCACCAGCATTTCGCGTGATAATATTTTTTGTTAGTGGCAACCTGGATCTCATCGCTTTTGATATACCTTTTCACCACGGTTTTTGCCATTCTAAATATTATTTTGTACTTTTATATAGGCCTACAATATAGCACTTATGAGGTGTCCATAGTTCCAGGGTTACGAGTAACTTAAAACTTTCCGTCAGTAGACCTGAAAGGTTTGTGGCGTCGTATACGAGACGCTCCACGCGCAGAATACGCTCTATTGTGAAATATTATATCATTTACTTTCAAAATCTCATCAATATCAATGATTTTCTCCTCTATTTATGAATCAATTTGCTTACTCGCCAACTTACTCCTCGAAGGATAGCTAAGGATGAAGAGTACGTTGCCGAGTAAATAACAATAGCTGCGGCTTAACTTTACTAGTCTAGTAACTACGCACATTTGGAAGTCACGAATTCTGAGATACTCGCCAACTTACTCCGCAAAAGATGAAGAGTAAGTTGCCGAGAATATAACAATAGAACTTACTAGTTTAGTAACTTACGCCGATTTGGAAGTCTCAAAATGCGAGATACTCGCCAACTTACTAAACTACTGTCTGTTCAATTAGCTTAGATTACTTTTCTTTGATGACTTTGACCGCAATTTTGTATTTTTTACAAATCGAGTGGGACGGTCCATTCTCAACTTAGGGCATAGACCCTATCCAATATAGCAAAACAACCTGTTCACCAATCTGTCCTGTCATTTCAATAGAGGCCTTGCATGTGACGTATCATCCCGTAAATATGGCGGACTACTCAAATGCATTCAACAAAAATGATTGCAATCTACCGTGACAGTTCGTCTCACACACATAACCTTGCACTACGATCAAATAGGTTGATGACAACATTTGATTGAATGGACTGCACTCCGCCATAACTACGGTGAAGGACACCGGTTCAAATCCTTTGTTTGGATCGATAAAATGATGCAGGGCCTCTATTGTTTTACCGTTCCGGTTATTGGATAGGTTCTATAGGTGATGATGGTCCACCGGTTTTTGTTACACGAAATTATATGGCGCGATTACGTTTTATGCATAACATTATTCTGACCATTATTTTTTCCTAAACATTTTTTCCATCTTATTTCAACTGGTTTACAATGTAAATTGAGTTTTGTTTAATACCATCATTCCTTCCCAAGAATATCAGCATTCGCTTGACATTTTCAGATAGGCCTACAGTGACTTTTCAAAAATTGCTTTCTGTAACCTGATTATTTTGAATAATATTTTCTTGTACAAAAGTTCTTTTGTTTCCAAATGTCCTGCTCATAGTTTGTATTCAACAAACAAAACGAAATAATTAATTGAAAATAAATGTGTAGTTTTTTAATAGGCCTAAATGCCTACACCTTCTCAGATCCATTCGCAAAATAAATTGCAAAGTAAATAAATAAATAAAATAAATAAGTAGGCCTAAATAAATAAATAAATAAATAAATAAATAAATAAATAAATAAATAAATAAATAAGTAAATAAATAAATAAATAAATAAATACGCAAGGCATGTATTTATATAAGCTGGGTCTATTTTAGATAACTTACATGTAGTAATAACGTAATGTTTCAACAGTAGGATTTCAACACAAATCTGAAATAGGCCTACTGACAAATATAGCTATTTTGCTGGACAATTCTTGATGCGGATGGTCGAATAAATACTATCTCAGCGCATTGTGACATATCGTCCGGCGTCCCCATTGCTCTAAATGGATTGATTCAAAAAGTTTATGGTACCCGACGTTCTACGGCTTGTTTTGAAAATATCGCGGGAAAAGACCAAAATTGAAAAGAAATGGGGTTTTAAATTGAACTTTAGAATTTGAAAAGTATAAATCACGTTAGGTCTAAGGCTGTGCTAACACTTTTCTTTGATGACTTTGACCGCAATTTTGTATTTTTTCAAATATCTTAAAAATTCAAGAATCTAAGCTAATTGAACAGACAGTAGTAGCTTACTCCGTAGTTACGCGGATTTGGTGCACTCAGCGGCTAGTGTTTCAATTATCATGAAGGTGACTTGGTATGGTGCCTTTTGTTTGTGTTTGCTTGAAATTGTTTTTGGAAACCCACCGAAAGTCATAATGAAGCAGCCAAAACAATAAAACATGGAAGCTTATAAAAACCTATTAAGTGACCTAAAGGAAAAAACATTTGTGGCAACAATGAGCCTTGCATTGAAAGTCATGGTTAAAATGTGTCGAGTACCACCCCAAAGTTTCCCTACATACACCCCCACTACCCACCTCACACACCTCTGCACCCACCCCGCCCCCATAGGCCTACATAATATTACATATCGGTACATAATATATTTATATAGCACGACTATAGCTATACATTTAGAAATTAGGTTCTATAGCGCTACATTATGACAAATAGGCCTACATGTCAAATTAAAAACAAACCCGAACACAAGTCTGAAGGGTGTAATGAAAATGCCAACCCGCGGTGGAGGGGGGGTCATACAAAATTCACCTGGAGATAGGAGGGACAGAAAATTAAAATCCCCTATAATAACACGCTAATTTTTCTAGGTTTGGACAGTGGATTTTCCCATGGACCTCAAGCGTGCGTCTCTTAATACGGACTAACCTAGGTAAACAAACAAACAAACAAATAAAAATACAAATAAAATTCACGTCAATTTACCAAAGAGCTCCAAAGCACCCAAATGGGAGATTTGGGCTACAACATCGCTGGTCGAGTAATCCTTGCTTTCAACATGTTCAATGCAGAAGGGACCTGGATTAGAACACTATTTCTGCTACTTGCTTTCGAGATAAAGTACTGAGTTTGACATTTTAGAAGCATGACGTGAAAAAGGGTGAAATCAAAACGGAAATTCTGACAAAACTATAATAGATAGACCCACACGATGCACAGTGTCATCGCCCCGATATCTTCATGGCAGAAATCGCCATGGTAGGTTGAATCCACAGCCACGCATGGCCATTTTGTTCCGACCTTTGAGACGCATAATGAGCCGAGGGACATCCCGACTAAGGCTACTGACAATAGCTCGGTAATTAACTTCTCTGTGTGTAAGTGAGCTTGTATACGCCATGTGAGGGGGTGCTCACACTACGCTGTGTGTGACATCTGTGTGTATACGCCATGTGAGTGGGTGCTCACATCAGAAAATCAGAATATTTCTGTCAGTTTATGAGTCAAGACGCTCGCTTCTTTCTCAAGACGCTAGCTAACGACGATAATATCCGTTGAACATATATGTTCAAGTGCAAGGAACCAGATCTGGTTTCTTTATACGAAATCATTTACGGGAGATATTCTTCATTTTCTACCCCGGTATCCAAAGATTTATCGTATGAATATCAATCGTGCATAGCACATTCACGTGTATCGATCCCGGGTATTCATTTTAGTGTCTCTGGCTGTATAATGTAATTATTAACCGGGCGATGTCGGTGTGCGATGTGCTTTACAGAGGTGGGAACTGTCTTTCTTTAGCGAATTATATTCGTTTGAAACGCTAAAAAATGAATTCCGAAAAAAGCTCGCGGACGGATGTAAGGCCTATAAAAATCAAAAATCTTACACTAAACGACACAATTTCATGCCTAATTTTAACACCAGGATTTAAAAAAAAATGTATTTCCAAGCACTATGAAGAAAAAAAAAATTGCTTTATATTTGACCGAGAAAATTAATTTCATAGCAAAAAGGTGTATCTCTGCTGATTTTAACATGTATCGATCGACTTTTAGCGCGACTATGCATAACAAAAGAATTTTCAACCATCGTTCTGAGTGTATGATAGAACACAGCTTGTTTATGATTTACATTCTGCGCCTGAAACATATCAATACCATAATTTTAACACTGCAGATTGTATATTCGTACTTTTTTGATGGGATATAATCATATCAAACTGACATATGTGATGCGATCAAGCCAAATCAGTCGGAACTCGGAAATATTGATTTTGAGATATAGACGAATCCAAATACACGCATTCCTACACCTGACTAGCAGCCTTTAGTTGGGTCCCCGTCGGCTACAATGCATCCAAAATGCGAAATGATTCGGCCTTGGCGGAAATTTTAAACTGCATTCCATCACCCGTTTTACACCTTCCGCGAAAGCACGGGTAGACAAAAGAAGTTTACAACACAATACAGTTCAACAGTTGTGCAAATAAAGCCGCCTTACACCTAGAGAAGGTCGAGGAGTGTTAATAGAATAATACAATAGGCCTAGAGATAATTCCGCAGGTAATCACGTCGCATCTATTCATAGATTAATGGATGAACAAAAGCACTATGTATGAATAGATGCGACAGGATTACCTTTATTGTATATTATTATTCTATTAACCCTACTCGTCTTTGCATCTTCTCTAGGTGTTAGGTGGCTTTTATTTGCACAATCGGGTGCTCAAAACCCCAGGTTGGTGCTAGCGGGAAACCAAAGATGGCCGACCAAATCCTGACCATGACTTGGCTCGTTGGATTCGTCTATAGCCAAACAAATGAAACATTTCCCTTTGTTTCCTATTGTTTTGGAAACTCTTTAATTGCTTATATCTTTGGGATTGGTTGTTCAATTTTATTGGGTTTTCTGCAAAAACCAGCTTAATGCTTTTTCCTAACCTATAAGAAACTGAAAATTTATTATTGCCGAGTTCCGACTGATTTTGCTTGATTGCATCACATCTTTGGTAGTTGTGTGAAGTAGCATTTCTAGTATTTGAGCGTAGACTTGCTATAGTCAGTGGCGGCGCCAGGAATTTTTTTCCGGGGGGGGGGGGCATTGGGGGGACAAAGTGAATTTCCGGGGAATCAACAAAAAGGAGGCGCCATATTTAGCGTTAGCTTTGGATATTTAATTATTTTATTTATTTTTCACCGGACCCGGTAGTTGGTTGTTAAAAATCCTTCATTGCCTGTTTAGGGGTGTGTCGCACAGTGTCATCGACCCTATATCTTCATGGCAGGAATCGCCATGGTAGGTTGAATCCACAGCCACGATTAGCCATTTGGTTCAAACCTTTAAAGCTCTTTAGAACTAATAATTAGTCGAGGGACATAACTAAGGCTACTCACAATACCGGGTAATTGATCTTGGTTGTGCGTGAATATAAAGCTTGTATACCCCATTGAGGTCAATGGTCATCGACTTTTATACTGCCTACAGTGAGTGCAGCTGTACTACACGCTGTAGTCTATACAGGGTATTACAGGACCAACGCAATATAAAATGTCAGATTTTGAGTTCAAAGCGCACGGCCAATTTTCAAAGCGCATTCTAGCGACTATCATATCTGTTCAACACGTATTTTCAGGTGTATGAGACCACATCTGGTTTCTTGAGAAAATTCATTTGCGGGAGATATTCATCAATTTCTAACCCAGTATTCGAAGATTTTCGTCTGATATCAAAATCGTGCATAGCAATTCACGTGTATCGATCCCGTGTATTCATTTTAGTGTCCCTGCTCCACCAAATAATTATTAGCCAGGCGGTGTCGGTGTGTGTCGGGAGTGTTAGATCAGCTCCTCTGATATAATACTCTTTAGGTGGATCAAAATAAGCCTACCGGGACTAAAATAAAACCAATAGTTGTAAAAGGCCTATGCATCTTCCTTTGGCAAGTTGTCCTCAATTTTGTTCATTTTAGTATTGAAGTTACATTTTTTGCATAAATCACAAAAGAAATCCCCAGTTGAAGTACAAAGCAAATTAGTCAATCAATATCACTTCAACTGGGGATTTCTTTTGTGATTTATGCACGCATCATATCTTCTGGAGGCAGTTTTGAACTAATGACCTTTCGTATAATTGTCCATCACCAATACAGGCCTAGATGTGATTCACAAAATAATAAATTCACAACTTCTAAATTACTTAACCTATAGAAATCATTGAAACACTGTTCTGAACTTAAATTAACTGATTAAAACAATAGTGATATATTCAAGCAATTTTAACCATAAATAAGAAATCATTTCCAAAATTAATTTGCTTTGGTGACAAGTCAATAGACACGCGACTAAGAAAAATCGATCATCGTGCAGTACTTTAAAGTATGGGCTATCATGGCTATTGTGACCGTGAAATTTCAAGTATGCGCTATTGTGATCGCGAAATAAACATATCGACATTTTGTTAATCTCTCCGGTTATTATGTGCTTAAACCAACCGGCGGTTGCTACTCATGCATTCTTGAATATTCATATACCAATGACCTCTGCCAACCGGACGGAACCGCCCGGAACCGGCGGGCAACCGGCGGTCGAGTTTTGATTTGATCCCTTAAGGTTGTTGGTTCGATCCTTTGGACAACTTGTTTTCTCTTTTGAACATGACATGCTAAATCTGAGGCTATTGACGGAAGTGTTGATACTATAAACTTTATTTCGTAACAGTATTGTTATAGAGGGCCATACTACGGGCTGTATGCATTGTAATGTACAAAAAGTAGCCTGGAATCGGAACAGTAACCTCAGATCGTACATTGTCTACTTTTGAAAGTCAATTCTAAGTCACATTGTGAAATAATAATTTTTACCTTTTTTAACAGGTTACTTGATTTATGATACCAGAGACTTGTTGCAGCATCAAGGTGTGACCTCTACATGGCCTATTCTATTACATCATCTTACTGTAAGTTGATTGATGATTAATTGATTTAATCTGATTTGATAGATAAATTGATTGATAATTGATTGGTTGGTGACGTTATTATGTTTACCCCCAGATGAAATAAAGCACATTTTACTCAATAGTTTTGCTAGGCATATCCGTCATCTCCATTTATTTGTAATCCAGAATTGGATTTAACTTCAGCTTATCCAATAAATACGGACCGAAAGGGTCCGTTCTAATACATCAAACGTAGCCTAACTTCTCAAGAGAAAATTTCTCAAGAGAAATTTACATACATTTATTGAGTCAATCCTTTAATAATATAAATACCTTAGAAAAGTGCATAACATTAATCCTACTTTCCTGAAGCCGGGAACATTCAGGAAAGTAATCTGGATATTTGACATAATTTCGTTCAACTTCTCATGCACTATTTCTCAAATATATTAGTAACAAATTATTACTATTTGTAAACACTTATGCAATTACCTATGGTGATCAAATTATTTTCAATTAAATTGGCTTTAAGATGAAATTTTTGTGGCCATGTCCCTTTTTTACCGCCCCTTTTTAACCATCTAAACACAGTGTGCCTGCTCACCTGTAAGATACAGCCCTCTCGGGAATTTCCCGAGCCCATGCTTAAATTACTAACCCGTAAGGTACGGGGCCTCTCAACAACAAGGTGTGGCCCAACTTCTCACAGAGAAGTTAACCCAAATTAATTCCTTATGAGATACGGGGCCCTCCAGGGAATTTCCCCGAGCCCTTTAATTTGCACACACACAAGTGTGCCTGCTCACCTGTAAGATACAGCCCTCTCGGGAATTTCCCGAGCCCATGCTTAAATTACTTACCCGTAAGGTACGGGGCCTCTCAACCACAAGGTGTGGCCCAACTTCTCACAGAGAAGTTAACCCAAATTAATTCCTTATGAGATACGGGGCCCTCCAGGGAATTTCCCCGAGCCCTTTAATTTGCACACACACAAGTGTGGCCTAATTTTCCCTCTCGCAGAGAAGTTAACCCAAATTAAATCCTTGTAAGGTACATAAATGAATGAAATGAAGAAATGAATGATTGCATTAATAAATGAATGAAACATGAATGACCATGGTGCCCTCCAGGAAATTTCCCACAAACCACTTTTGCCGATACACAAGTGTGGCCCAACTTCTCGGAGAGAAGTTAACCCGAATTAAGTCCTAGAAAGATACATAAATGAATGAAAGAAATGACTACATGAATGAATAATTAAAAATGAATGAATGAATGAATATGGGGCACACCATGACTTTAAGCGAGACCTTTTGCACACACACTTGTGGCCCAACTTCTCGCAGAGAAGTTAACCCAAATTAATTCCTCGTAAGCTACGGGGCCCCCAGGAAATTTGCTCAACCCTTTTGCACACACACAAGTGTGGACCAACTTCTCTTTTTGCAAAGAAGTTAACCCAAATTAATTCCTCGTGAGATATGGGGCCCACCAGGGAATTTCCCGGCCCTATTGCACACACACAAGTGTGGTCCCACCTCTTTTCTCACAGAGAAGTTAGCCCAAATTAATTTATTGTAACTAACGGGACCTCCAGGAAATTTCAAACATGCTCAAAGTGTGGCCCAACTTCTTAAAAAGAAGTTAACAGCAATGTATTAACCAGCAAGTTACAACAAAGCCCTTTTTCAGGGATTTCCTGAACCCCTAGATCTGTGTACCCAAATGAGGACTACCTCCCAAAATAAGTTCATAACTTGTGAACTTAATAAATCCAACCCCTTGGTCCATTAACACCCTCTCTTCCTGGCAGTTTGCCATTACCTAGAGGCTACCATTAAAAACTCATATTTCAATACACTTTTGGTATGTGATCCTCGATATCCCATACAATATGGGGCCTCCCAGTCGACTACTGCTCCCCGATAAAATTGAATACTGGAATATGAAAAAAATAAAATTTTGGGTGTGGTGGGTGGGAAAATTTTTTCATTACCAAATTCCAGAAACATCTTACTCCTTTCAAGACAGATATCCTTATGGCCTTATCCTGGAAAACTAGGCGGGGCAAGAATGTCATTGACCGCTTCCCATTGGCCACCGCAAACAATAGATCCTAAACATCACTGGCCCTTGGATAATGCCATTCCTAGGCAACCAATCAATAAATCAATCAATTGGATTTGTCCAGGCACTGGTTTTGGACTAGTCTATTCCACAGGAGGTAAATCTGTTTATTGTATATAGATACAATAAACTTTATTACCCCCAGATGAAATAAACCACATTTTACTCAATAGTTTTGCTAGGCATATCCGTCAGGAGTATCTCCATTTATTTGTAATCCAGAATTGGATTTAACTTCAGCTTATCCAATAAATACGGACCGAAAGGGTCCGTTCCAATACATCAAACGTAGCCTAACTTCTCAAGAGAAAATTTCTCAAGAGAAATTTACATACATTTATTGAGTCAATCCTTTAATATAAATACCTTAGAAAAGTGCATAACATTAATCCTACTTTCCTGAAGCCGGGAACATTCAGGAAAGTAATGTGGATATTTGACATAATTTCGTTCAACTTCTCATGCACTATTTCTCAAATATATTAGTAACAAATTATTACTATTTGTAAACACTTATGCAATTACCTATGGTGATCAAATTATTTTCAATTAAATTGGCTTTAAGATGAAATTTTTGTGGCCATGTCCCTTTTTTACCGCCAAACAAGTTTATGGCACAGAAACTTGCCCAACCCCCCCTTTTTTTTTCCCGGTTCCCTGCCCTGGACCACCGACACCCTTATAGAAGGCAACTTGAAAGCCGACACAAAAGCTTTTCCTCAAGTTGATGTTTTTATTTGAACTGTTTAAATTGGTTCCCGGCATTGGTTAGTCTGCTCTGAAGTGCAAACCGACCTGAATTGACCACTGTCACTTTGACCATGTATCAGAGCCCCACACAACCCATTTCTAATGATGTAACAAGCCAATTACCTTTACCGCCAATTCGCTCCAAATGGATATATTTTTATCCACTAATTATAAAATTCTGAAGTGAGCAGACTGACTACAATTTAGCTGGACAAATATAATACTGCCCAGAATTTTAAAGCAACTTTGGTAAAAGTAAATTAACTCATGTCCCCAAAACCCTGTGACCGTTGTGTAGAGCATTTATGCATAATAGTCATATAATAAAAGAAAGAAACGGCAAGAAACATAGCAAGTTAGGCTACCTGCGGTGCCTAACTCGATAATTACAACACCAATATGGCACCACCTGGCTTTGCTCTGGTTGTCAATCAGACCCATCTTGCATACATATCTATCATTTGTTCCCAAGGAACGATGTTGTCAGACAAATTATTGGCAATTAAACCATAATGTTAACCCATATTGACCACATACAAATAAAAGTGCTTGCATCCCACTTTGTCTTGTCCTGCCATAGGCTTGCTTTGAATATACAATGTACTGGGCGAATATATCATTAGATATATTATATAGGCTCCTTCTATCCTTGTCTATATTCAATATTTTTAATCGCCAAACATGTTCATTGTTTATATCACCCACGACTATTAGTCCGACGGGTTCCCGAACCCACCAGGGCTCCAGTTGCTAACTGCCAGCATCAACATGTTGATTCAACCTTAAATGCAATTTAAAACCAGATTCGTGAAAATCCAATGGTTGGAGTCATCATATATGATATACATTTAATTCATGCATCCTTCTTTGTCTCCACCTGCATGCCCTAAGTTCTCTGCTATCATTTCGTTTGACGTGGGAGAAATTGTCGAAATAATGCTCCAAACATATTATATATCTTTCTATCCCAAGTTTTTAATCGCCAGACGTGTTCATTATTTATACCGCTCACGTCTAGTAGTCCACGTGTTAGTAGTCCAGGACCTGCCCGGCCTTCGTTTATCACTACCAGCATCAATGTGTCTATTCAACCTGAAATGAATCAGAAAAAGAAAACAGAAAAAGGGAAGCAACTCGACAGTACAGCAAAGCCTACCACTCCGCAAAATTCCTATTTCATTACTATTTACACATTCACGACTTGTAGAAATCGCTGATAAAACAAAATCCTTATACACCCCAGATAAACAGGAATGTTGTTGCTGCTTTAGTTGACCACACGTAAATTAGGAATTTTATTTCTATTTATTTATTACGGTACTTGATGACGATACAACGTGTGCTTCCGACTTCCCGAATTTCGTGCCGGAATTGATCTTATTAATTTTTGCTACCATCCAATGCTGATCATACCCAAGCCTCATGAATTTTCTAACATCGAATGATCCGGGCGAATGATCTCCCAATAATCCCCCAAATGACTATCCTTGCAATTAATTATATTTTCCCAATCACGCCTATCTCGATCACTTCCAATTTCCTTGGCTTCCATGCTGGTCTCGAAATGACCTTGAGGAAAGCTAAAAGTTCTAACATCTATAACTTCTCATGCTACCTCTTTTGACCAAGCTCCACAAACCTATGATATGTATCCCTTTATGTTAGACTCTGTTGAATCCCATTACACTGAGTTGCATACCAATCTGAACATGATCACTATTTGACTTCGAGTGACCTGATAACCAGATATGACCCGGAGAAATTTTTGACTTGGTTGCTCCTCCAATTCCCCAAAAATCCATGAAAATCCCACTCTTACCTTATAAACTTCCACTTTTTTTTTTTTTTTTTTTTTTTTTTTTTTTTTTTTTTTTTTTTTTTTTTTTTTTTTTTTTTTTTTTTTTTTTTTTTTGGGGGTTTTTCCCCCCCCTTGTAAATTTTTTTCCTTTTTTTCTTCTTTTCTATCCAATGATCCAACCTTGATTGCCAGGCCCGGACGGACCCATAAGACCTTGAAATTAACCATAAATATTGAAACAAAGAAAGTGGCAAAAAACTACACCTCACCCTGACTGAACGTAAAAACATAACGAGGAGTGATGAAAAACCCAACCTAAAAAGTTACCCTTGAAAAACATCTTGTAAATTATAACCAGTCTCGCACCGTTTCCAATCTTTTTTGAAATCCAGAGTTAGATGACCGATACCAATAACTTCCTAATTACGATCCCACTTTTGGATACGCAACCCACAATCCATGCGGTTTGCCCCTGAATGACCCCAAATTGACCTTGAAAATTTTGTTTCCTCCTTAAGATGGTCGCCCAACCTAATTTGATGAACCTGGATGCCTCGAAATTGACTTTGACATTTTTTGTCCCATTTCTGTGGTCACCCCCATCAAACTTCATGAACCAACGACACTATGGCATTTGACCCCAAATGACCACACATTGACCTTGCCCTCGTTATCTTGTTTCGATGTTTGCTTATTTTGAATTGATTTGTAAAAATATAAAATTTCCCCTTGAAAAGATGTTGACATGATCACATGCGTCCCGTAGATCATATGAATGCATCTAATTACATACAAATTCGCAAATTTTTGGTAAACGTCATCACCGTGGTGGTGGCACCCCTTTACATTTTGCCTTGTCCAGTTCTGTAAAACCCAGGCTCCAAGGCACCCCATTAACTGAAGCTGTTAACCCCGCTAAAATTACCAAACAATATAAAATCTTACTTAATATGGTCCGAGTGACCTCAAGCACGTACCATGTCCAATACTTGACTGCCTCACAAACTATCCCTACCTGACATTATGAATTAACATAACAATTTGCCCAATATTTTATTTTGTTATCTCATTTTTTTTCTTCAAAAAACAACAATGTCATGATCACATGATTGCAACTAATTAAATATTCACAAATTGTGATACACAAATATCACAGCGGCAGTGACACCATCCTTTCCCAATTTGCCAAACCCATTTCTCCAAAGCCCCGCCCTAGCCAAATTGTTTAATTACCCAACCAATTCTCCCTTTCTAACCATCTGAATTATTCATGATACTAATTACATGTAATTAATGTAGTGTAGAACAATTTAAAACTTATTCACACAAGCAATGTAAAATTTCACTTACGAGTGGAATTTTCGTGCCTCATCCGAGGTCACTTCTTCAGCACTGAGTTGGCGTAGTACTGGAAGACGTAACGCTACTCGGGACACGTGATCTGGGCAATGAACCCAAATCACTTGACCCGAGTAGCCTCTTGTAGGCGGCTGGTAGTGTAATTAATGTATTTATTTAATGTATTTATTTATTTAATGTTTTTTCATTTGTGATAAATTTATATCTCCTGTAAACGTTAAACATGGTAAAAGGAGATGTTATGATCACATGATTGCAACTAATTAATCATTCATGAAATCGAAATTTGATCAATCGTAGAACCTAGTTTATTCCCGCAAGTAGTGAAGTTTCAAAATTCTAGTTGATGTTTTTATTTTTTATTGTAATGTAAGCTTACTTAAAACTTGCTCACCCTGTATTGTTGTCCATTTCCTAGTAAGTATCCACGTACGTAATCAGATGTTCCGCCGGTTTTTACTCGGCTGGCCTTCCCAAATTGCAATACTCTTTTCCCAATACGCAGATTTCGCCATCGGACTGTGACAAATCCCACTCGTTGCTTTGAATTTTGCTGCTATGGATGCTCGACCAGGTTTTCATTTACACTTCCATATACTCCATTTCTGCCGAAAGATTCAGCATCCAGTATTAAATTTATAACCACCTTGACTGCTGCAGCTTTTTGACTGATGAGCGATGCCTTGCATTCCTGTAATGGTTCAAAATTCTGCACCCTTCAGAGTATATAGGCCTACCAATGATATGGCACAATACACCAGGGTCGTATTTCGCTGACATATATTTCCATCTTGAGTTGAGTATCTACCCTTCCTTTCACTTTTCCGTGCGGTGCTATAGCTTTCTACACTCATTGTAACACCTGAAGCTTACAACCTGTCTTACCTCCATGGTATTACCAATGTGGTGTTTTGGTGTCTCTCATGACAGCCGCCATTAATGTCATCGGTGTTTCTAATTGCCGACATATTTTGTGATCATGCTTCCATCGCTTCTTCTTCGACGAACCATTCTCTTCTTTCCCGTAATAATACTTCAGACGAATTCTCACTACAGTCAAACTTCAAATCAAGTAAAGTACTCGATATCAGCCGACAGTAAAACTCAGAAAATTTCTAAGTGACCAAAAATTTTTTTCATTACCAAATTCCAGAAACATCTTACTCCTTTCAAGACAGATATCCTTATGGCCTTATCCTGGAACAACTAGGCGGGGCAAGAATGTCATTGACCGCTTCCCATTGGCCACCGCAAACAATAGATCCTAAACATCACTGGCCCTTGGATAATGCCATTCCTAGGCAACCAATCAATAAATCAATCAATTGGATTTGTCCAGGCACTGGTTTTGGACTAGTCTATTCCACAGGAGGTAAATCTGTTTATTGTATATAGATACAATAAACTTTATTATTAAAAACTAACATGTTTCCAGAAGGTGTGCCAAAAACTGACATAAGGTACTTTTAAAAAAATTCTGGGTCATAAAATGAGCTTCAAAAGCCAACCATAATTATAGGAATTGCCAAGTTGTGTAAGTTACACTTATAGAAGTTACTTTATTAGCTTTAGCACATCTGAAATGAAATAAGCACATCCACCTTAAAGGGGCATTTTGTGATCCACAGCCTCACCCCCCACGCCCCTAAAAAAAGTTGAGATTTTTATTACTGGAAATCTCTGGCTACATAATGTTTATGTACAAAATCTATTGCAGGTTAATTCATTTAGCAAAAATATCTGGTTAACAGAACGAAATTACAAGACAGTGCCCTTTGGACCAGTGTAATATACATAATAATTCGTAAACGCAAAATCGGAATCAGCTGAAATTTTAGGAAAAACTTTTTTGCTAGAATCACACAATACTTCTTAAAAATTACCCATTTTAAGAGCATCGACCAGATGATTCATGATTCAACCCAATTCACTCACTTTACTTTTATTGTTACACGAAGACACGAAAGTGGCCCAAACTGTTTTAGGATTACTTTACACAATTGGCCATATCTTCGCTTGTAGACCACCGATTTTATTGAAACAAAGCTTGTGTAGTAGCTTTAGAAATTAACTTGACGACCAAGTAAAATTAAATACAACCAATAAGTTACATGTTTGCCTAACAATCTTCTCTCGATTGTATGTTTTTTTGTTACAACCTGCAGTGTACGTTTTCCATAAGTGTCCCAATATTGGCTATCCAGGCTTGTGCTTTTTTTTTTTATAGCATGAGCTTGGAACGGTCCGTGGATTTCCAATGGATTAGCATCACGGACCAACCTGGGTAAACAACAAATACATTTTGATCACGGTTGAAGCATCCGCTTTTTTTTGTTATCATGTTCAGTAAATATCGACGAAAAAAGCTTATTCTCAAAATTTCATGTGATTCCGAGCTTGCGTTTGCGAATTATGCATGATTATGTGTTGTTTGAATATGTTGTCTGTTCTCTGAATGCAAAATTGTCACGGTGAAAAACTCACTCTCCAAAAGAGCGAAAAGAAAAAACCCCCGGGGGGCACTTCCATGACAGATATGCATCATGTGCCTCGGCTTTTTCAAACCGGCTTGTACCCAATGATCCCCTTTTTTGTGTTATGGTCCTACCTATTACCCAATGACCCCCTTAAAAAAAAAATTCATGTACTCAATGACCCCCTTTTTCTATTTCCTGCTATACCCAATGACCCCCCTTTTAATTCTCAAATTTAGGTGGTATTTGTGTTCTCCTCCAGAAATAATGAGATTTTTCACATTTCCAAGGTGGCCAAGTTGTTTTTACGCAGTTTGGTACTTATTTATGTGTACTTAATGATACTCTTTTGGCAATCCTGTACTCAATGACTCCCATTTTACTTTTTGTTATCCCAATGACCATCCTTTTTTCAAAGTTTCATACCGAATGACCCCATTTTTATTCAGGTTGTGTACTGAATGACCCCATATTTTTGTAATTGTACATTTGACCTGAATGCCCCCTACTTTTAACATGGCCGAGGCACATCCCTGCCATTTCAGATAGGGAGTGCCCCCCCCACACGGGGAAAAACATCACTCCTGAAGGAGTGCAAATCACTCCTGAAAGAGTACACACCACTCTTAAATCAGTGAAGACACCTCTTTTAAGGTATGATATCAGGGACATTATACTCGAAAAAGAGTGAGAGTGACACTCTTGTACATTACGAGAGTTAAGAATCTTAACCCTAACAGGACGGTATACTACAAAATACTTCTTGATATATGCGCTGTTCGTGCATGCATCCCACGTGGTGTGATGACGCAATCGCCCTAAGTGATATATAGGCACGGTTTCGCTGGCCAGCGAACCCCAAGACCCCTGGCAAAGTGTCGCCGACCCAGTGCCTGGCATGCGAGGGGTCTCGGGTTCGAATCCCACCCAGAGCAAACAACTTCTTTCCTTCTTTTTTCTCTTTATTCTTTCCTTCTTTCCCTTTCCGTCGCCAAAAAGCCCTTAGGCGGTTAGGATTAGGTAAAGATCGTACAATTAATAAAAATTACGTACACAATAACAGACTGACCTTAATTCCATATCATATCAGCGATGTTATCCCGGGGATGTTATACGTTCTTCTAAATTTTATCTTAACTTTTCTACTTCCGCAGCTTAATATTATCGGACTACACACGTTTTTATATCATCAATATCTTCTTGGCTATGGTATCATCTGTTCTTTGATTGAATTCAACAGTGTATTCTTACACGGACGACAACTCCTGCTTATGTACAGCTATTCCAAATCTTCAGGCATTTACAAAATAAACAACGTTTTCAACATTTTCACTTACGTCGGGTTTCGTTTGGCTATATTTACTACGCTGTTTCCGTTCATATGGGAAGATTGTGGTCGGGTTACCCCGTTGCTTTGTAATGGATTTCTACTAAGTGCGACTATTTTACTTGTCATTAATTTGGTTTTATTTTATAGATTGATTAAAAGTGATTTCTTTTCAACAAATCGTAAAGATGATACTGATATACTGGTTAATAATAACATTTATAACGGAAAGTCAAAATAAGAGTATTCATGTATTATTAATTTTGAATATTCAATAATGGAAAAGTCTCATACATTAACCTAATGTTTAACAAGTCAAAAGAAAAACAAATTCACTGGCCCACGAAGCATTGCCTCTAGCCGTATTTTGAGAAACTGGCCCTATATAGCTGTCTCCAAATTGCCATAGTGATCATTCAATACATTAGCCAAGAAAATCAATATCAAAACAATTAATGGTAATATCCTTGGAGTTAACGTGGTAAAAAATAAAAAGTTCTAATATTAGAACATGATTATACTTTTAAAAATCAAATTGTCAGTGTGTGAATTTCGCAAGAGTGTTTACTATTAAATCAACGCTTCAAACGGTAGTCTGTAGCAAGTGTATTTTGCTGTATATGAAATTACAGGTTATTGCTCTCAAAGAAGATCATTTCGAAAACCAGATAATTGTAAAGCGTAGAAGGTGCTACAAATTCGTCCACTGAACGAAGGAGTTCGTGGATTACACCAAAAGTGCACAACTTTCCGAAAAAAGGAATTGATCCTCTTTGATATGCTGAAGCCTGACTTATGAAATTCTGTTTAATGAAGAAAGGAGTGAGTGCTGGAAGTAACATCATTTTGAGATTGTCATCGTTGGCAAAGGAATTGTCTCTGCCAGTTTTCTTCAAGTCTTCGGAAGGCTTCACCGGACACAAATTTGGAGCTATAGATATTACTTCAAACATTAACTTCCTGGTAAGTAATATATCGTCAGCCTACTACGATAATTGCCTGCGTCATTTTTTTTTTAATCGTCCAAATCACATTTTTATGCCTCATATCGAAGGATATAGAATGTAGTGTAACGATCTACTATTGAATTTCATTTAACATATTTTTTTTTCAAGATATGGCCAAATATGAAAAATGGCACGTTGCGGACGTGTATTCCCAAAAATGTCACTTTTATCCACCCTGTACCATTTCTTTTTATTGTTTGAAACAAATTAATTTGGCCCATTTTCAACATTTAGTATAAATACTTTGTTTTGAAAATATTTCCTTGTATGGATCTATGTCCAATATTTAGATATAGCATCCGGAACTCGTTGCGGACGTGCCCGTTGACAAAAATCAGAGCGTGCGTCCGCAACACAAAAAATTTACGTCCGCAACACCTGAAAGCGAGATATTTTAACATGTAGATAAAAAACAACAACATATTTTGTCTTTGCTCTGTTTCATTAGCTTGTTCCCTCATGCAAACAAAACTGTATTAGTTTCCATCAAAGATTTATACACTAATTATGACTGAAACACGTGTACCTCAAAAAGTACACTTTCTGTGAATTTTCAGGTTTTATACTTCTATCAGAGATACTTCTAATAGTGTTCAAAATCCATTATGCCTCCATAAGTCATGTAAGTTAGAAGGTCTGGGTCCTCAAAGTCTCTGAAATGTACGTCCGCAACTACGAAACTGCCCAACAGCTTTCACACACTTCGTTCCAATCCTGAAATAATTTCCCATTGCATGTTTATTTGGTATTATTACATAAAGATATATTTCGCTGTTTTAGATTTGGCATAGTGCAAGAATGTCGTCAACCATTTTGGTTACTTTACAGAGAAGCATTTTTATCTTTCATTTTATTATTAGAATTAAAATTTGCTTCAAATATGCGCATTTACGTCATCTCCTAGGAGCGTTCGAGCGGTACTCTCAGACACTGCATCCCTGGTTAACACACTGGCAATCTGTTTCTGATATGCACTGGTGTTGCACCGCTCCGGGATGGCCAAAGACATCCTCTAGGATATACAGGGTGTCTACCCGAAAGGCCCAAGTACGCCATCGGTTTTCACAGTACCGGTGCAGTCGGCACGATCCTTGTGTGAGTGGTCGAGCTTTCGTTAGATATGTCTCTGACCTCATCAAGACGGAAGAAAAGCTAAAAAGTTGTGTGAAACCTTTCTTGAAGCCTGATGAAGTCAGAGACACATCTGACGAAAGCTCAACTATTCACATAGAGACCGTGATAATTGACGGCGTACTTGTACAACTCAACCCAGAAAGTATCGAAACGATTATAGTTGGTCAGATATATCGGGAACTGAAATATATAGCAATAAATGATTTAATGTATATTAAGCGCAGCTTTCTCCTGCGCATTTTGATACCTCTTTTGTTGCTCTACGATATCATTTGGTCGAGTATGGGCGCTTGAGTGGCTTCAAGTTAGTCCTTCAAGGAGGACCACGCTCCATTTAGTACGATAGTCCACGCCGTCAGGCGTGGGTCCTTCTACATTCGACAAATCCTTCCCGGAAAGTCGGGGGAAATGTCAAACTGATTGACCACGCCTACTGACAGCTACTAATGATATTCAGCCAATCCGATCGACTGAATATCATCAATAGCTGTCAGTAGGTGTGGCTTGCTACCTGCTACCAGAACACTAGCTTCTAGCTTGGGATTGACACCAGTATTGCGTAACAAAATTGATTATTAATCCTCTTCAGTTGCATATATGTGTTAATGCTATTATAATACTCGGTTTTACCCTCAGTTCACTGACCTGTAGGTAGCACACAATCAGTTCCTTTTGTCATCACTACATTTAATATTGTCCTGGTTAACCACGATTCGTTACTATTTTTGTAGAGGTTGTGCTTGAAATTATTGATTGGCTACAAACAAAGGATTTGAACCGATGTTTAATCATTGGGCAGTGCAGTCCATTCAATCAAATCGTCGCATTTACGGCATAGTGACCTATGAGCATTTTTTCACAAAATGAGTTACGTTGAAATTCATAATCTATGAATCATTCGCTTTTATTGTACACATGATGAGATCAACAAGCAATTGTTTAATTAATGTTATTTCACAATTTGAAAATAATAACCTTCAAAATATTGGTCAATACCACATATTCCAGGACATAGTGACCTATGATATGCCATAGGACCTGAGATATGCCACTATGTCGTGGACGTTTTATTGCAAAACTCAACTTAGCACACAATATAACAAATAGAAAATGCTATTAACATTTCGTCGCATTTACGGCATAGTGACCTATGTCAAAAAACAGTGTTTCTTGAAATTCAGTGTTTAAATATTAACCATGTGTAAAAATTGTTCCTACTCAGTCAGTTAATGCTTTTGATTAATAACATCAATCATATAGTTGACTGATGTTTAAAGATTATATCAATTATAAAATTGAATTAATTCAAACATATTAATTATTTTAATTTAACGGTTAAAGTTATATGCCGGTGTCCTAGACTTATTTTGACAGTTATGACATAGGTCATAACTGTTTTTTGACATAGGTCACTATGCCGTAAATGCGACGAAATGTTGTCATCAACCTATTTGATCGTAGTGCATTTGTTATGTGTGTGAGACGAACTGTCTCGGTAGATTGCAATCATGCTTTTGTTGAATGGATTTGAGGAGTCCACCATATTTAGTGTGTTGCTAATCTTCGAGTATCGAGTTTCGAGTTCGAGTATCGAGTTTCGAGTTGCAATTTTCGGGTTTCGAGTTGAAATTTTCGAGTATCGAGTTGAAATTTTCGAGTATCGAGTTTCGAGTTCGAGTATCGAGTTTCGAGTTGCAATTTTCGAGTATCGAGTTGAAATTTTCGAGTATCGAGTTGAAATTTTCGAGTATCGAGTTGAAATTTTCGAGTATCGAGTTGCAATTTTCGAGTATCGAGTTGAAATTTTCGAGTATCGAGTTGAAATTTTCGAGTATCGAGTTGAAATTTTCGAGTATCTAGTTGAAATTTTCGAGTATCGAGTTGAAATTTTCGAGTATCGAGTTGAAATTTTCGAGTATCGAGTTGCAATTTTCGAGTATCGAGTTGAAATCTTCGAGTATCGAGTTGCAATTTTCGAGTATCGAGTTGAAATTTTCGAGTATCGAGTTGAAATTTTCGAGTATCGAGTTGAAATTGTCGAGTATCGAGTTGCAATTGTCGAGTATCGAGTTGAAATCTTCGAGTATCGAGTTGAAATCTTCGAGTATCGAGTTGCAATTTTCGAGTATCGAGTTGAAATCTTCGAGTATCGAGTTGCAATTTTCGAGTATCGAGTTGAAATCTTCGAGTATCGAGTTCAATTTTCGAGTATCGAGTTGCAATTTTAATTTTCAATCTGCTTTTGAAGTAGGCTATAGGATGTCCCCTCGCCGACATGAAGAGAAAGCACAAAATGTTTAACCCTTCTCTATCCAATTTGTTATTACGTTCTCCACGGAATTCGTAAAAGCCCCGGTAAAAGCACACTAGTTGTTCATAAAAAGGGTAGGCCTACTAGTGGATAGGTATTAACCTCGGGGTATATTTACTATATATGAAAGGCAAAATACTTCAGATCAATTTAGATTAACCTTTGGCCTAAATAATATGTGTTTACCACTTTGATTAAGGGCCGCATGTGCGACAAATGCATCATTTGCAACAGAAAAGTTTAACTCGAACTTCGTTCATTTGAGCGCATTTCGAGTAACAAACTCGAAAACCTGCAAAATGAGCGTACTTCGAGTTAAAAACTCGAAAACCTGCAAAATGATCAATATTCGAGTGAAATCCATATTTACTATATATGAAAGGCAAAATACTTCAGATCAATCTAGATCAACCTTTGGCCTAATAAAATGTGTTTACCACTTTGATTAAGGGCCGCATGTGCGACAAATGCATCATTTGCAACAGAAAAGTTTAACTCGAACTTCGTTCATTTGAGCGCATTTCGAGTAACAAACTCGAAAACTTGCAAAATGAGCGTACTTCGAGTAACAAACTCGAAAACCTGCAAAATGATCAATATTCGAGTGAAATCCATATTTACTATATATGAAAGGCAAAATACTTCAGATCAATCTAGATCAACCTTTGGCCTAATAAAATGTGTTTACCACTTTGATTAAGGGTCGCATGTGCGACAAATGCATCATTGCAACAGAAAAGTTTAACTCGAACTTCGTTCATTTGAGCGCATTTCGAGTAACAAACTCGAAAACCTGCAAAATGAGCGTACTTCGAGTTCAAAACTCCAAAACCTACAAAATAACCAATATTCGAGTGAAATCCATATTTACTGTATATGAAAGGCAAAATACTTCAGATCAATCTAGATTAACCTTTGGCCTAATAATATGTGTTTACCACTTTGATTAAGGGCCGCATGTGCGACAAATGCATCATTTGCAACAGAAAAGTTTAACTCGAACTTCGTTCATTTGAGCGCATTTCGAGTAACAAACTCGAAAACTTGCAAAATGAGCGTACTTCGAGTAACAAACTCGAAAACCTGCAAAATGATCAATATTCGAGTGAAATCCATATTTACTATATATGAAAGGCAAAATACTTCAGATCAATCTAGATCAACCTTTGGCCTAATAAAATGTGTTTACCACTTTGATTAAGGGTCGCATGTGCGACAAATGCATCATTTGCAACAGAAAAGTTTAACTCGAACTTCGTTCATTTGAGCGCATTTCGAGTAACAAACTCGAAAACTTGCAAAATGAGCGTACTTCGAGTAACAAACTCGAAAACCTGCAAAATGATCAATATTCGAGTGAAATCCATATTTACTATAGGCCTATAGGCCTACAGTATAATATGAAAGGCAAAATACTGCAGATCAATCTAGATTAACCTTTGGCCTAATAATATGTGTTTACCACTTTGATTAAGGGCCGCACTAGTGTGCGAAAAGTGTATCATTTGCAACAGGAACGTTTAACTCGAACTTCGTTCATTTGAGCGCATTTCGAGTTACAAACTCGAAAACCTGCAAAATGAGCGTACTTCGAGTTAAAACTTCGAAAACCTGCAAAATGATCAATATTCGAGTGAAATCCATATACTATATACAGTATGTATACGAGTGGTCACATCCCAATATCAACGGTACATTTTGGCACTGCAGATATAATTATTGCGATTATGGTTGATTTTATAGGCCTACATTGATATCAAAAATGCAGGGGTGTTTCAGTATCATAGTTAAGAAGTATAAAAAAAGTAGCAAATTAATATAGGCCTATGTCATTTTGAGAAAATGTCAAATAAAGATCAAATAGGCCTAGTTAAATATTTTGCAATTCTCAATTTTGGACGCGGGAATTATTAGGCTAAATAAATAAGAAATAAGTAAATAAATAAACATGTTTCACGTCTCCTCTGACTTTCTTTTTGAGGTTTCTTCGATTTATAGGCCGATAGACCTATGATTATTTTTCTGAGATTCAGTTTAATATAGGCTAACTTTTTCAAAACATAGGCCTATCTATAGGCTATGTCTAGGAAGTTGAGATGCTTTCTATAACCTAGCTAATAAAGGCCTACAAGAAACATTTTTGGTTTTGGAAGGTTATGTGATAATTAAAGGGGTCTTACCGGTACCTCTCAGAAAAACAAATAAAAGGCTTATTAGGCCTGTTGTCAGTGCAGTGGCGGCGCCAGGAATTATTAAAGTGAATTTCAGGGGGAGGGGCGAAAAATAAACAAATTTTGAGCAAAATTGCCGCAAAAAGTGGAAATTTTCATAATTTTGAGTTTTTACTGGGTATTTACCGGCAATTTTGCGATAAAAATAAAAACTCCCTCTTCCTTCTCTTTTATTCAAAAAGCCGGATGTGAAACATGTTTGTTTATTTTGTTTGTTTAGGCCTATAAGTTTGTTTATTTATTTGTTTATAAGTTTGTTTATTTGTTTGTTTAAAACTTTGTTGTTATTTGTTTGTTTGTTTATCTTTGTTATTTAATTTGTTTATTTGCCATGTATTTTGTTTGTTTTTAAGTTTGTTTGTTTATTAATATTTGTTTATAAGTTTGTTAATTTGTTTAAACCTTTATTCATAATTTCTTTGTTTGTTGACCTTTTTATTAATTATATTGTTTATTTGTTTGTTTATAAGTTTGTTTATTTGTTTCTTTGCTTGTTTGTTTATCTTTTGTTTATTTGTCTGTATTTTGTTCAAGGTGTAAGTGTTTATTTATTTATTTATTTGTTTATAAGTTTGTTGATTTGTTTATAACTTTATTAATGTTTGTTTATCTTTTGTTAATTATATTGTATATTTGTTTATTTGTTTTTGCTTGTTTGTTTATCTTTTGTTTATTTATCTGTATTTTGTTTAAGTTGCAAGTTTGTTTGTTTATTTATTTGTTTATAAGTTTGTTGATTTATTTATAACTTTATTAATGTTTGTTTATCTTTTTGTTAATTATATTGTATATTTGTTTATTTGTTTTTTGCTTGTTTGTTTATCTTTTGTTTATTTGTCTGTATTTTGTTTAAGTTGCAAGTTTGTTTGTTTATTTATTTGTTTATAAGTTTGTTGATTTGTTTATAGCTTTATTGTTAATAAGTTTGTTTATCTTTTTGTTAATTATATTGTATATTTGTTTGTTTATTTCTTTTTTGCTTGTTTGTTTATCTTTTGTTTATTTGTCTGTATTTTGTTTAAGTTGCAAGTTTGCTTGTTTGCTTATTTGTTTATCATTATTGTTTATTATTTTGTTTCTTTGTTTGTTTAAAAGTTGTTTATCTTTTTGTTAATTATATTGTTTATTTATAGGTTTATTTATTTATTTGTTATATATTTTAGTTACTTTATTTATTTGTTTATTTATTGTTTGTTGATTTGTTTGTTTATTATTTTGTTGATTTTTGCACATTTGTTTATTCGATTATTTGTTTATTTGTTTATAAGGTTTTAAATTTATTTATCTATGTATTTGTTTGTTTGTTTATATAGTTACTTCCAGAGTGGTGTAAATCGTTTTCATTTAATAAATTAATAATTGCTAACCGCTGCTTGCCTATTTGTTTGTTTGCTTGCCTATTTGTTTGTTTGCTTGCCTATTTGTTTGTTTACTTGCCTATTTGTTTGTTTACTTGCCTATTTGTTTGTTTACCTGCCTATTTGTTTGTTTACTTGCCTATTTGTTTGTTTACTTGCCTATTTGTTTGTTTACTTGCCTATTTGTTTGTTTACTTGCCTATTTGTTTGTTTACTTGCCTATTTGTTTGTTTGCTTACATGCCTATTTGTTTGTTTGCTTGCCTATTTGTTTGTTTACTTGCCTATTTGTTTGTTTACTTGCCTATTTGTTTGTTTACTTGCCTATTTGTTTGTTTACTTGCCTATTTGTTTGTTTGCTTACTTGCATATATGTTTGTTTACCTGCCTATTTGTTTGTTTACTTGCCTATTTGTTTGTTTACTTGCCTATTTGTTTGTTTGCTTACTTGCATATATGTTTGTTTACCTGCCTATTTGTTTGTTTACTTGCCTATTTGTTTGTTTACTTGCCTATTTGTTTGCCTACTTGCCTGTTTACTTGTTTACTTGTTTGATTACTTGCCTGCTTACTTGTTTGTTTACTTGCCTGTTTACTTGCCTGTTTACTTGTTTGTTTACTTGCCTGTTTACTTGTTTACTTGTTTGTTTACTTGCCTTTTTACTTGTTTGTTTACTTGCCTGTTTACTTGTTTACTTGTTTGTTTACTTGTTTGTTTACTTGTTTATTTGTTTACTTGTTTGTTTGTTTACTTGTTTGTTTGTTTACTTGTTTGTTTGTTTACTTGTTTGTTTGTTTACTTGTTTGTTTCTTTATTTATTTGCTTATTTACCTTTTTACTTATTTACTTACTTATTTACTTACTTGTTTACTTGTTTATTTATTTATTTAATTAATTATTGATTGGTTGGTATAATTATTGAAATGTTGATTATGTTAATTAATATGTTGATTGATTGATTGAATGGCTGAGTAAGTGATGATCTATATTGATCGCATGAGTGATTGAATGAGTTCTGAAGTATTACTTGATAACTAGGCGGTTACCCATTTTGGCGGTTCTCGGCTGGGTGCGATTACCTGGCTGATGGTGACTGTCCCCACCAAGTTTCATGCCCATACGGCAGTTTTACTAATTTGACCTCAGATGACCCGTGGGTGACCTCGGATGACCCCAAAATGACCTTCCAAAAAATTGGCTCTCAATGTTGTCTGTACCCATCAAGTTTCATGCCCATACAACAGTTTTTACTAATTTGACCTCAAATGACCTGTGGGTGACCTTGGATGACCCCAAAATGACCTTTCATAATTTTGGCTCTAAATGTTGTCTGTACCCACCAAGTTTCATGCCCGTATGACAGTTTTTAGTAATTTGACCTCAGATGACCCCTGGGTGACCTTGGTGACCCCTAAATGACCTTCCAAAATTTTGGCTCTAAATGTTGACTGTACCTACCAAGTTTCATGCCCATACGACAGTTTTAGTAATTTGACCTCAGTTGACCCCTAGGAGGGGGCCCCGGGGTCAGATGACTTAACGAACCTAAACTTATTCTTGCCAGGACAGAACTACACCCACCCACCGAGTTTGGGTCCCGTACGACGTACTACAGCCTCACACAACAGTTTTTAGTAATTTGACCTCAAATGACCCCTGGGAGGGGACCCCGGGGTCAGATGACTTAACAAACATAAACTTCTTCTTGCCAGGACAGAACAGCACCCACCCACCGAGTTTGGGCCCCGTACGACCTACGACGGCCTCACATTAGCAGTCACAGACAGACAGACAGACAGACAGAGAGACAGAGAATAGCGTATTATTATATAGATAGTAATTGTTTGTTTGACATGATCGAGTGACTTAATGAGATATATAGATGAGTGAGCAAGTGAGTATTAATAATTGAATGATTGGATGATGATTGGTTGATTGAATGATTGAAATTTTGATTGAACAGGTGGGTAATTCAGTGAGTAAATGGGTGAGCGAGTAATTTGATTGGTCGATTGATTGATTTATTGATCGGTTCATTGATTAAAATGGTTTAATTGCTCGATTGCTTAATTGCTTGATTGTGTGAGTGAGTGAGACTGGTGGGGTTGATGAGTGAGTGATGAGTGACTGACTGTGTGCCAAGTGAATGATACTGAAGTAGTCGAGTGTGAGCTTAATTGTGAGTAAGTTTGTGAGTGATAAGAAATGAGCTAGTGAGTGAGTAAGTGAGAGGGTGAGTAAGAGGTGAGTGAACGAGGGAGACATGAGGGGGTGAGTGTATGAGGGGTGAGTGAGTGGATCAGGGAGGTAGTAAGTGAATGAGCGAGTGATAAGAGGGGGTGAGTGAGGGAAGGAGTGAGGGAGGAAGGGAGGAATGAATGAGTGAGTGATGAACAAGTAAACAAACAAGTTAACAAATAAGTAAACAAACAGGTAAACACACTAACTAACAAAAAAAAGTAAACAAACAAACAAGTAAACAAACAAACAAATAAACAAACAAACAAGTAAACAAACAAGCAAACAAGTGAACAAGCAATCAAGCAACAAGTAAACAAAGAAGTAAACAAAGAGGTAAACAAACAAGTAAACAAATAAGTAAACAAATAAGAAAACAAACAAGTAAACTAACAAACAAGTAAACAAATAAGAAAACAAACAAGTAAACACACTAACAAAAAAAGTAAACAAACAAACAAGTAAACTAACAAACAACTAAACAAACAAGTAAACAAACAAGTAAGCAAACAAGTAAACAAACAAGTAAACTAACAAACACGTAAACAAACAAGTAATCAAACAAGTAAACAAACAAGTAAACTAACAAACAAGTAAACAAACAAGTAAACCAACAAGTAAACAAATAAGTAAACAAACAAGTAAACAAACAAATAAACAAACAAGTAAACAAACAAGTAAACAAGTAAACAAACAAGTAAACAAACAAGTAAACAAACAAACAAGTTAACAAACAAGTAAACAAACAAGTTAACAAGTAAACAAACAAGTAAACAAGTAAACAAACAAGTAAACAAACAAACAAGTTAACAAACAAGTAAACAAACAAGTAAACCAACAAGTAAACAAAAAAGTAAACAAACAAGTAAACTAACAAGTAAACTAACAAACAAGTAAACAAACAAGTATACAAACAAGTAAACAAATAAGTAAACAAACAAGTAAACAAACAAGTAAACAAACAAGTAAACCAACAAGTAAACAAAAAAGTAAACAAACAAGTAAACTAACAAGTAAACTAACAAACAAGTAAACAAACAAGTATACAAACAAGTAAACAAACAAGTAAACAAACAAGTAAACAAACAAACAAGTTAACAAACAAGTAAACAAACAAGTTAACAAGTAAACAAACAAGTAAACAAGTAAACAAACAAGTAAACAAACAAACAAGTTAACAAACAAGTAAAAAAACAAGTAAACCAACAAGTAAACAAAAAAGTAAACAAACAAGTAAACTAACAAGTAAACTAACAAACAAGTAAACAAACAAGTATACAAACAAGTAAACAAATAAGTAAACAAACAAGTAAACAAACAAGTAAACAAACAAGTTAACAAACAAGTTAACAAACAAACAAGTAAACAAACAAACAAGTAAACAAATAAACAAACAACAAGTAAACAAACAAGTAAACAAACAAGTAAACAAATATGTAAACAAACAAGTAAACAAGCAAACAAACAAGTAAACAAACAAGTAAACAAACAAGTTAACAAACAAGTTAACAAACAAACAAGTAAACAAACAAACAAGTAAACAAACAAACAAGCAAACAAACAAACAAGTAAACAAACTAACAAATAAATAAACAAACAAATAAATAAATAAGCAAATAAATAAGCAACTAAATAAAATAGGCAAGCAGCGGTTATCTATTAATTTATTAAATGAAAACGATTTACACCACTCTGGAAGTAACTATAAACAAATAAACAAACAAACAAACAAATACATAGATAAATAAAACCTTATAAACAAATAAACAAACAATTTAACATGCATAATTATAAACAAACAAATGAACGAATAAACAAATATGCAAAAAATCAACAAAATAATAAACAAACAAATAAACAAACAATAAATAAACAAACTTATGAAAATAAACAAATAAACAAATTAATTAACAAAAATAACAAATAAATAAATAAACTTTTTATATAAATAAACAATATAATTAACAGAAAGATAAACAAATTAACAAACTTTTAAACAAACAAACAAAATAGCAAACAAAAGATAAACCAATAAAATAAACAACCTTTAAATAAACAAATAAATAATATGATTAACGAAAAGATAAACAAACATATTAACAATAAAGTTATAAACAAATCAACAAACTTATATAATCAAATAAATAAATATAGAAATAAATAAATAAATAAATAAATGATTAATTGATCAATACATAAACAAATAAATAAATAAATGAGCAAAAAGGCAAGCAAGCAGCCGTTATCAATTAACTTATTAAATGAAAACGATTAAATAAAGAAATAAATAGATAAAAAATCATTAATTGATAAATAAATACATAATATATACAATCAATTAATTGATAAACAAATACATAAACAAACAAATAAATAAATAAATAAATAAATAAATAAATAAATAAATAAATAAATAAATAAATAAATCCAAATAAGGTTAATCATCCACAGTAAAGATTGATCTGAAGTATTTTGCCTTTCATATATAGTAAATATGGATTTCACTCGAATATTGATCATTTTGCAGGTTTTCGAGTTTGTTACTCGAAGTACGCTCATTTTGCAAGTTTTCGAGTTTGTTACTCGAAATGCGCTCAAATGAACGAAGTTCGAGTTAAACTTTTCTGTTGCAAATGATGCATTTGTCGCACATGCGGCCCTTAATCAAAGTGGTAAACACATTTTATTAGGCCAAAGGTTGATCTAGATTGATCTGAAGTATTTTGCCTTTCATATATAGTAAATATGGATTTCACTCGAATATTGATCATTTTGCAGGTTTTCGAGTTTGTTACTCGAAGTACGCTCATTTTGCAAGTTTTCGAGTTTGTTACTCGAAATGCGCTCAAATGAACGAAGTTCGAGTTAAACTTTTCTGTTGCAAATGATGCATTTGTCGCACATGCGACCCTTAATCAAAGTGGTAAACACATTTTATTAGGCCAAAGGTTGATCTAGATTGATCTGAAGTATTTTGCCTTTCATATATAGTAAATATGGATTTCACTCGAATATTGATCATTTTGCAGGTTTTCGAGTTTGTTACTCGAAGTACGCTCATTTTGCAAGTTTTCGAGTTTGTTACTCGAAATGCGCTCAAATGAACGAAGTTCGAGTTAAACTTTTCTGTTGCAAATGATGCATTTGTCGCACATGCGACCCTTAATCAAAGTGGTAAACACATTTTACTAGGCCAAAGGTTGATCTAGATTGATCTGAAGTATTTTGCCTTTCATATATAGTAAATATGGATTTCACTCGAATATTGATCATTTTGCAGGTTTTCGAGTTTGTTACTCGAAGTACGCTCATTTTGCAAGTTTTCGAGTTTGTTACTCGAAATGCGCTCAAATGAACGAAGTTCGAGTTAAACTTTTCTGTTGCAAATGATGCATTTGTCGCACATGCGGCCCTTAATCAAAGTGGTAAACACATATTATTTAGGCCAAAGGTTAATCTAAATTGATCTGAAGTATTTTGCCTTTCATATATAGTAAATATACCCCCGAGGTTAATACCTATCCACTAGTAGGCCTACCCCTTTTTATGAACAACTAGTGTGCTTTTACCGGGGCTTTTACGAATTCCGTGGAGAACGTAATAACAAATTGGATAGAGAAGGGTTAAACATTTGTGCTTTCTCTTCATGTCGGAGAGGGACATCCTATAGCCTACTTCAAAAGCAGATTGAAAATTAAAATTGCAACTCGATACTCGAAAATTGAACTCGATACTCGAAGATTTCAACTCGATACTCGAAAATTGCAACTCGATACTCGAAGATTTCAACTCGATACTCGAAGATTTCAACTCGATACTCGACAATTGCAACTCGATACTCGACAATTTCAACTCGATACTCGACAATTTCAACTCGATACTCGAAAATTTCAACTCGATACTCGAAAATTTCAACTCGATACTCGAAGATTTCAACTCGATACTCGACAATTGCAACTCGATACTCGACAATTTCAACTCGATACTCGACAATTGCAACTCGATACTCGAAAATTGCAACTCGATACTCGAAGATTTCAACTCGATACTCGACAATTGCAACTCGATACTCGACAATTTCAACTCGATACTCGAAAATTTCAACTCGATACTCGAAAATTTCAACTCGATACTCGAAAATTGCAACTCGATACTCGAAGATTTCAACTCGATACTCGACAATTGCAACTCGATACTCGACAATTTCAACTCGATACTCGAAAATTTCAACTCGATACTCGAAAAGTTCAACTCGATACTCGAAAATTTCAACTCGATACTCGAAAATTTCAACTCGATACTCGAAAATTTCAACTCGATACTCGAAAATTGCAACTCGATACTCGAAGATTTCAACTCGATACTCGACAATTGCAACTCGATACTCGAAAATTTCAATTTCAACTCGATACTCGAAAATGTCAACTCGATACTCGAAAATTTCAACTCGATACTCGAAAATTGCAACTCGATACTCGAAGATTTCAACTCGATACTCGACAATTGCAACTCGATACTCGACAATTTCAATTCGATACTCGAAAATTTCAACTCGATACTCGAAAATTGCAACTCGATACTCGAAGATTTCAACTCGATACTCGACAATTGCAACTCGATACTCGACAATTTCAACTCGATACTCGACAATTGCAACTCGATACTCGAAAATTGCAACTCGATACTCGAAGATTTCAACTCGATACTCGACAATTGCAACTCGATACTCGACAATTTCAACTCGATACTCGAAAATTTCAACTCGATACTCGAAAATTTCAACTCGATACTCGAAAATTGCAACTCGATACTCGAAGATTTCAACTCGATACTCGACAATTGCAACTCGATACTCGAACTCGATACTCGAAAATTTCAACTCGATACTCGAAAAGTTCAACTCGATACTCGAAAATTTCAACTCGATACTCGAAAATTTCAACTCGATACTCGAAAATTTCAACTCGATACTCGAAAATTGCAACTCGATACTCGAAGATTTCAACTCGATACTCGACAATTGCAACTCGATACTCGACAATTTCAACTCGATACTCGAAAATGTCAACTCGATACTCGAAAATTTCAACTCGATACTCGAAAATTGCAACTCGATACTCGAAGATTTCAACTCGATACTCGACAATTGCAACTCGATACTCGACAATTTCAACTCGATACTCGAAAATTTCAACTCGATACTCGAAAATTGCAACTCGATACTCGAAGATTTCAACTCGATACTCGACAATTGCAACTCGATACTCGACAATTTCAACTCGATACTCGACAATTGCAACTCGATACTCGAAAATTGCAACTCGATACTCGAAGATTTCAACTCGATACTCGACAATTGCAACTCGATACTCGACAATTTCAACTCGATACTCGAAAATTTCAACTCGATACTCGAAAATTTCAACTCGATACTCGAAAATTGCAACTCGATACTCGAAGATTTCAACTCGATACTCGACAATTGCAACTCGATACTCGACAATTTCAACTCGATACTCGAAAATTTCAACTCGATACTCGAAAAGTTCAACTCGATACTCGAAAATTTCAACTCGATACTCGAAAATTTCAACTCGATACTCGAAAATTTCAACTCGATACTCGAAAATTGCAACTCGATACTCGAAGATTTCAACTCGATACTCGACAATTGCAACTCGATACTCGACAATTTCAACTCGATACTCGAAAATGTCAACTCGATACTCGAAAATTTCAACTCGATACTCGAAAATTGCAACTCGATACTCGAAGATTTCAACTCGATACTCGACAATTGCAACTCGATACTCGACAATTTCAACTCGATACTCGAAAATTTCAACTCGATACTCGAAAATTTCAACTCGATACTCGAAAATTTCAACTCGATACTCGAAAATTTCAACTCGATACTCGAAAATTTCAACTCGATACTCGAAAATTGCAACTCGATACTCGAAGATTTCAACTCGATACTCGACAATTGCAACTCGATACTCGACAATTTCAACTCGATACTCGAAAATGTCAACTCGATACTCGAAAATTTCAACTCGATACTCGAAAATTGCAACTCGATACTCGAAGATTTCAACTCGATACTCGACAATTGCAACTCGATACTCGACAATTTCAACTCGATACTCGAAAATTTCAACTCGATACTCGAAAATTTCAACTCGATACTCGAAAATTTCAACTCGATACTCGAAAATTTCAACTCGATACTCGAAAATTTCAACTCGATACTCGAAAATTTCAACTCGATACTCGAAAATTTCAACTCGATACTCGAAAATTTCAACTCGATACTCGAAAATTTCAACTCGATACTCGAAAATTTCAACTCGATACTCGAAAATTTCAACTCGATACTCGAAAATTTCAACTCGATACTCGAAAATTGCAACTCGATACTCGAAGATTTCAACTCGATACTCGACAATTGCAACTCGATACTCGACAATTTCAACTCGATACTCGAAAATGTCAACTCGATACTCGAAAATTTCAACTCGATACTCGAAAATTGCAACTCGATACTCGAAGATTTCAACTCGATACTCGACAATTGCAACTCGATACTCGACAATTTCAACTCGATACTCGAAAATTTCAACTCGATACTCGAAAATTTCAACTCGATACTCGAAAATTTCAACTCGATACTCGAAAATTTCAACTCGATACTCGAAAATTTCAACTCGATACTCGAAAATTTCAACTCGATACTCGAAAATTTCAACTCGATACTCGAAAATTTCAACTCGATACTCGAAAATTTCAACTCGATACTCGAAAATTGCAACTCGATACTCGAAAATTTCAACTCGATACTCGAAAATTTCAACTCGATACTCGAAAATTTCAACTCGATACTCGAAAATTTCAACTCGATACTCGAAAATTGCAACTCGATACTCGAAAATTTCAACTCGATACTCGACAATTGCAACTCGATACTCGACAATTTCAACTCGATACTCGAAAATTTCAACTCGATACTCGAAAATTGCAACTCGATACTCGAAAATTGCAACTCGAAACTCGATACTCGAACTCGAAACTCGATACTCGAAGATTAGCAACACACCCATATTTATGGTATGATACGTCATATGCACAACCTCTATTAATTGTGATAGTTGGCCTATTCGTTTAACATGTTTAAGAAAAATATAGAATTGGAAGACACACGCTTCATAAAAACTTTGGGTTTCACTCGTTTATTTACTTTACTAATACCATGATTTTCATCCCAATGACAAAGTTCAATAACCTCAATTAAATACTCAATAGTGCAAATTTGACCTCAAGTTGCTGAGTATGAGTTTTTGTACCCAAATTTTCAAAGGTCATTCAATGAATATACAAAATAATGTATTGGGGTTAAAGAATTGTGCCCTCATTAGATGAGCATGTTGTGGATCCTAGTGTAAGACATGAAGACCTACCAATTGAGAGACTGATTATAAATTGAGTGGTTGCTTGACTCGATTACTTAATTGATTGATATTTTAACACCAAGATACGGTACATTAATTACGAGAATACAATGTAATTTGTTAATAATCATAATTGATCGATTGATCAAACGAATGATTATCAATTGATGCTTGTTGAGTAGTTTAATGCTTGACTGACTATTAATTCATATCAATCTAATAAGTTATTGTGATTCTATTTATATTATTATATTATATTGATTGATAGGATGACCATTATTAATTAAATTAAATTAATCTATCAATTCATTAAATAATTCTGATTGTTTTCTTGATTGTTTGTTGAATACTTTATTGGTTGGTTGAATGAACCAACGATTAAGTGATTAATCTAAGAATCCCTTGAACTTGAAGAATGTCAGTTTGCAACCATTTTTCGAAAATCGGAGTAACTTTTAATTTTTCACCCTTAGCATGCAAATTGACCTTGGACCTGTCGAGCCTCAAAACTTGTGTCCTACGTGCAAATATGTTGTGATCCTTAGACCCCTGAGACAAATAATTTGACATGTTTTTAGTGAATTTGGAGCATGTTTAATTTTTGCCTCCTATATGACTATGAGTATGTAGGGTGTTTGAGGGTCTTTTGGGTCTTTTTTGAGGGTCACGGAGTACCAACTTGCCGCTTGATGCTTATATAAGCACATTTCCAAAATAGAACCGAACTAATATAATGACACTGATTTTAAAATTAATCAATATGATATCACGATTTAGGCCTACACTGGTAAACCAAGCTACTTTAAAAGTGTGAAATGTTTTGATCCATGCAATCTCAAAATCAATCGATTGAGATGACTAGCGTACTCGTCCCAGTTACATAACAGTTGCGGTTAAATGATGGGCGGGGTTACCAACCATATTTGGAGTTATTACGTTGTCATTAACTGGGTTGGTTCAGGTCACTGCTTATGGTAATTCGATTGCGCTGCTGGGGGTAGAGCACCAATCTATAAGGACAAACGCCTGACGGCGTTGATTATTAGTGCTAAATATTGCGTTGGTTCTGTATGGACTACTTCAAGTCGGATTTTGAAAGTATCACTTAGCTCCTATTCAAGCCAAATGCGTTCGTCGCGTACACCCCCACACACAAAATCAAGATAAAAGACACCGATGTGCTGTTTACTTAACCATGAACTTTACTTTATTTTACTCCTTCGACTTCCAACTTCAATACTTGCTACCCTTTACTTATCTCTGACTTATCTCATGAACTCTTTCTGCTGACATCTCAATACTTGATGTGCCCACCATTACTGTCTATCACTGCCTGGATTCGTTGTCGCATGCTCTGAACAAGATGTCTTATCTTTCCTTGGTCAATGTCTGGCCAATTCCTGAGCAGGATGCGCCGAAGGCCTTCTAACATGTCTAAGGTGGTGTCAGGCTTGATTGCCTTGTTAGCTTTCCTCTTAAGAGATAAGTAAAGGGTAGCAAGTATTGAAGTTGGAAGTCAAAGGATTAACATGGTTAATCCTTTGTCTTGATTGGGTGTGTGGGGGTGTGTGTGGGGGTAAGTGGGGGGGGGTGTACACGACGAACGCATTTGGCTTGAATATGAGCTAAGTGCAACTTTCAAAATCCGACATGAAGCCACTCAAGCGCCCATAACTCGACCAAATGATATCGTAGAGCAACAAAAGAGGTATCAAAATGCGCAGGAAAAAGCTGCGCTTTATATATATTAAATAAGTTTTTGTGTCAGTTCCTGCAGAACTGACACCTTTAGTACAGGTTTGACGATCACGTGACAAATCGAATCTGTGACGTCAATATTAATATCGATATCAATTTAAGGCTGTTCTAGTTAAATTACATACCCATTGGCATTTTGGCTGTTCCATTTAATTTACATACTCAACATTTCCCTGTGCACTTAGTCCATGAATTGATCCTGATTTGCATTGTCGTATAGAGTTATATTTGTGTACACAACAGGGATGTTACTATTGTTTTAACTAAGGCATACTTTTGCCTTTATCTTTCTTTGTCCTTTATTAATTATAAATTAGGTGATTTAATTAATATAATTCTTTGTTTCAGCGACCCAGGGGTAAACAGACAAACAAAAACATAGGTCAAAATCCTTCAATTTCTGTGAAAATTGAACAAAAAATACCCAAATCCCTACATTTTATATCTCCCTGTGTTATAGACAAATTGTATACGTCACATTTAAAATCATTTAAAATGACTTATAAATTGCCTTGGGGTCTTATACCACTGTGGTCTTATACATTTGTATTGTGTGAACTTTGTTTTTAAATGCCTTTGGCTTCCAGGTTAGTTTCTCGGAGCTGGTGAGGTGTATCTGGGTGTAACTTGGTAGGGTGGTGGTAAGTGGCTGCCCTAAGACTTGATGCATTTTTTGGCGCAAAATGTGCAAATTAAGTAGCTAATTTGCATATTTAACTTTAAAATTGTTTTTTTTTTTTTTTTTTTTTTTTTTTTTGCCATTTCGAAGAACTGGTGAGGCGTATAGGATACTACCAAAAAACGTTGACAACGTAAAAAAGCAGCAAGTTTAAAAAGCCCCACCTCGGCTCACTTTTTGAAACTTGGTCCCATTTTGAATATCAACAGCAAATCGGTGTTTTTTTTAGCATCATTGCCATTAACATGCCTACTTGTTATTCGTTTAATTCAATCATTGATCATGAACTTTATTATTATAAAACAAAACATATATAGGATATTGGCCAAGAACAACATAATAACCTTTCTGATCGTTCCAGAATGCTAACAACTTTTAAGTAATATATCGCATCGGCACATTAAAGATTCATAACACTTCTGGAAATGTTTTAAGTTGATAATTATGACAAAGTTTAAATCAGTATCTTTTACAAATGGGACCAAGTTTCAAAAAGTGAGCCGAGGTGGGGGCTTTTTAAACTTGCTGCTTTCTTTACGTTGTCAACGTTTTTTGGTAGATTCCTTTCTTTTTATGAATGAAGCCGAGTAGCTCCAAGCTTGAAAAGTCATCCGGTTACGAAGTACTCCATAAGACGAATAAAGCGAAAAATAGAATGTCCTTGATTTATGACAATAAAAAATACGAGTATATGAAGCTATACCTATAACTAAAATGTACGTGGTTCTTTGTAGCACTGGGGCAATCTAGTTGGATATCCAAATTTCGCCGTTTGTGGTTCTTTGTAGTCCTGCAGGCAATCTAGTTGGATATCTCTATTGAGCGGCGGTTGTTGGCGGTCTTTCGCGGTTCGTGGTATTCCTTTATTCTTCAAGCCCTGTCCTCTATCGGTGCTAATTTATTGTTTAAGCATGTTGGATATCCATATTTCGCGATGTGTGGTTCTTTGATTTGCCCTGCGCAATATAGTTGGATATCTCTATTGAGGTGGTTGTTGGAGGTCTTTCGCAGTTCGTGGTTATAATTTTCTTTATCCTTCAAGCCTTGCCCTCTATCGAGGGCTAATTTATAGTTAAAACTTGTTGGACATCCATATTTCGCGGTGTGTGGTTCTTTATAGCCCTGCGGGGCAATCTAGTTGGATATTTCTATTGAGCGGCAGCTGTTGGCAGTTTTTCGCGGTTTGTGGTTTTAATTTGTAGGATATCCATATTTCAAGATTTGTGGTTCCTGAGTCCTGCGGGGCAATCTAGCTAGATATCCAAATTTCGCGGTTTGTGGTTCTTTGTAGCCCTGCGGGGCAATCTAGTTGGATATCCCTATTGAGCGGCGGTTGTCGGTGGTCTTTTGAGATTAAATTTTCCCTTTAATTTCGGGCCGCCCCCTCCTCTACATCCCGAGGATGCTTTTCAATAATTTAAATTATACGGAGTCAACAATTACTATTACTTGGTATGATAACTTATCTTACCATGTTGACTTATATTGTTTGTTAAGGCAACTCTCGCGGTTCGTGGTTATAATTTCCCTAATCCTTCAAGCTTTGCCCTCTATCGAGGGCTAATTTATAGTTAAAACTTGTTGGACATCCATATTTCGCGGTTGATGGTTCTTTATAGCCCTGCGGGGCAATCTAGTTGGATCTCCAATTTCGCGGTTTGTGGTTCTTTGTAGCCCTGCGGGGCAATATAGTTGAATATTTCTATAAAGCGGCAGTTGTTGGCGGTTTTTCGCGGTTTGTGGTTTTAATGTGCAGGATATCCATATTTCAAGATTTGTGGTTCCTGAGTCCTGCGGGGCAATCTAGCTGGATATCCAAATTTCGCGGTTTGTGGTTCTTTGTAGCCCTGCGGGGCAATCTAGTTGGATATCCCTATTGAGCGGCGGTTGTCGGCGGTCTTTTGAGATTTAATTTTCCCTTTAATTTCGGGCCGCCCCTCCTCTCCATCCCGAGGATGCTTTTCAATAATTTAAATTATACGGTGTCAAAAATTACTATTCCTTGGTATGATAATTTATCTTACCATGTTGACTTATATTGTTTGTTAAGTCAACTGGACGTGACAAAATATCCTGCTATGTAGACATTAATTTGTTGGTAAATTGACTTGGCATAATAATTTATTTCGCGAAGACGACATCCATTTTTGGTATGTCGACTTAGCATGATAATTTATCTTGCCATCTTGACTTGTTTGTTCATTTGTCTTGGCGAGATATTTTATATCGTCATGTTGACATAATGCTGATAATAAGTCGACATGGCAAGATAATTATCTTGTCAAGTTGTGTCACATAGACGCTTCCGTACTATGCTTGATAAATGTTATTTGGATATTTTTTTCCTTCTGGCCTTCCATACTAGCGGAACAATTTTCCACACCTACAGAGTGTTTGTAATCAGCCTACCGGGACGATATGACAATTGTCATGTTCTACGATAGCTGAAGATGACAGAGAGTCAGGTCTCTTAATCGATTCAACAACCATTCATACATATCACAATCATCATTGTCCTATTATCATGCGAATTTGCCCGTGGTAGGACAAAATATATTTAAATGACAATACACTTCTAGTGCCCGTTTCTATTCATCGTTATGTATTCTTCTCCCGTGCATTATTTTCGCGAACTACCCTTCACAGCCCAAATTATATAAACCTGCACGCTAAACAATGCATTATCTAAAACCTGCACGCTAAACAATAGATTCTAGATAATACGTGCACGCTCAAATACTAGAAATACTACTTTCACATAACCATAAAGTAGAGTTAGGTGGCGCTTTAGACACAGAGATCACATAACTATATAATTGTCTGTTCGATATATATACCAACACAAAAGTACAAATATACATTCTGTGGTGTTAAAATGGTATAGTTACAAACGGTGTTCTATAATAGTGTACAATTACCGAATAAGGTGCAACTCGCTAGACTTGAGTCCAGTCCTCGTTTACGGAGTTTAGGATTAGGGTTTAGGGTTGGGATAGGGCAGTCTTGTAATAAGACTAGTAGAGTTGCACCCTTGCAAATATCATTGTCATAAATTATGATTAATGACCTCAAATAAATCAAACATCAAATGAGAATAATCGAGCTTCTATTAATTAAAAGGGCCAAAAACAGGTGGATCATAATTATACAAGATGACACCATTGCAAAATATTCAGCATTTTACAAATGAAATACATGTAGGCCTATATCTAAAATAACATAGCCGGGCCTGGAAACACACACTAGCGCATAATATCATGATCATGCTTTATAATACCATAGGCCTTCAAACACATGTGTTTGAAGGCCTATGATAATACTGAACAAATTGTTAAATCCCAATGTCGTGTGTTTTAATATAAGTAGTTCAAATTATAGAGCTATAAAGTCCAGTTGATATTCACCGTAGTACTAGTCTGACATCTAAATCGATCGTTTCCAACTGGTTCAGTGCTCTCTGTGTTCGAAACCACAATATTAAATGATCACAACATAAAGTCAAGTCAATTAAACCATGCGTGAATAAGTTACCTAAGTATGACGTATGGCGCAATCGATACCATTGATTACAGGGATTGATTTTCTTTACCAGTTAAATGCTACGTAGCTGGTCAATGTCCTGACGGTGTTTTTAAAATGTAAGATATTTTCCCTAATATTAAAACTAATATAATGAATGCAGCAATTAATATTGCCTATTGTTTTAATAGGCCTACACTCAAAGTGTATGACGGATAATATTCTCGTGCAAATGCATTCGTCAAGATAATTGCACTTGCCATGGAGTTATTGCATTTAGCTTTCGAGCCTATCGGCTCT
Source organism: Amphiura filiformis (assembly GCF_039555335.1). Taxonomy (NCBI): domain Eukaryota; kingdom Metazoa; phylum Echinodermata; class Ophiuroidea; order Amphilepidida; family Amphiuridae; genus Amphiura; species Amphiura filiformis. Next base: position 16,644,345 of record NC_092636.1, read on the forward strand.
CAAGCTAAATGCAATAACTCCACGGCGCGTGCGATTATCTTGACGAATGCATTGCACTCAGTTCATTATCCTTATCATAACAATGAGTAACGTCTTATTGCCTGATCTGGTTTCTTGTGTTATTCAGATTTCTTTTGATCCTTTATGGTGTTGTATCACATTATGCTGTGTTTTTAAATAGGCCCATAACACAATAAACAATTTCCATGAGAATCAAACAACTTGCTTTAATAAAAAAAATAATATCACAATAGCACTGGATGTTTAAAATTATGTTATCCTTGATTAATGACAATAAATTAGTTAATAAAACATTGAAAAAAAAAGAGTTGGTCACCGGGTTTCGAACTCGGGATAGCGTATCTGGAGTCAAGCGCACTAACCATTAGGCCACGGACCTCTGCTGTAAATTACTCTGTCGAAATACAGCATTTATTATATAAATGGATGCGTCGTCCGATAAGAACAAAAGAATTGTGAAAAACTTGATTTTTTGGCGAATGGGGCTCAGAATTTGTATGTAGGGTATCCAGGAATCTGCTAGGGTATATTTGGAAGTGAATCTGAAAAAGTAGTGTGAAGGTGATAACCAGGTAGACCTGTAGCAGTGTCCAAAAATTCTGGATCAGTATGATTTGCAACTAATTTTCTCTATGAAATACCGCGTGAAATGGAAGCAAAAATATTTGTTTATTACGAACAATGATTGACTGTAGGATTGGTGGCCCTTTTGGAATTAATGAGTTGTCACGATATTACACCTGGGACTGTAAATAACATTTAGCATGGTTTTAGATACATTTTGTACCCAGCGAAAAATAACATCGAACAATTCAGTATCGAAGTTACGTAATGTTACTATGTCAACGGGATCACGCGCTAGAGTAATGAACCACGATCGAAATGATCACCACATAAAGTATATGGCACTCGAAGGCATACCAAAGTAGCGTGATCCGGTAACCAAGAGAATTACGTAACCACTTCGATGCTGAATAGAAGTCAAGTGTTTTAATGTTACGTGTAAATATAGTCTCGCGGGAGCATCTGTTATTAGTCTTCTTTATCAGTCTTTTTTTTAAAAACTTGCTGGTCACGGCTACCGCGTGACTCTAATAACTTGATGAGGTTGTGGTAAGCGGCAGTTTCACGGAGCTGGTGAGGTGTATTGGGGTATAACTTGGTAGGGTGGTGGTAAGCGGCAGTCGTAAGATCCGATGCAATTTTTGTCGCAAGGTATGCAAATTAGTCACCACATTTGCCTATTTTTTTATTTGTCGAATTGCTTTTGGCCATTTTTCGGAACCATCTTTAACATTACATTCAAATAATAATTACATTGTAAATTGGAACTGACACCAATTTTTTTCAGGAATATCTTGTTTCTATACATTTCAGTTCCTGATATATCTGACCATCTATAATCGTTTCGATACTTTCTGGGTTGAGTTTATAACTTCCCGCCAGACGGCCCATCGACCTGAATTGGAAAATGTATTTTGCAACCATTTTTATATCTGAGATCATATCTTCAAAAAGTTAGTAGATTTGCACTCTATTTAATATTCGCTCCAAATCAAAGCTAGCCATCTATAGTTGACTGAAACATTACTTACGCGTATCATTTTTTTGAATAAACGAAACACAATAATAAGGCTGTTTCTTATGGATGTTTCAGTCGTGCTGGGGCGTGTATATAATTTGACGGCTAAAACATAAATAGCTTATACCAATATCATTGTAATGATTGGTTTTTACATTTACACGAATCAATACTCAAAGGTTGAAACGCGAAATCCTTTTAACGAAATTATTTTTAAAGATTTACCGTGTGTACAGGCTGTATCAAAATGATTTGTACCCACCAGTTTCCAGTGATTACAGAGAAGGCTCCCAGCAAACACAAAACGTTTAAATGTCGGGTTATATAAAGGGTATATTAAGAGTATAAAACGTTTTCATAACTTTAAAAACATTTTTGATAATCTACTGCCCAGCAAACAAAAATGTTTTACAGAAAACGTTTAAATGTCGGGTTATATAAAGGGTATAAAAACGTTTTAATAACATTCCAAAAACATTCTTGCAAACTTGATACAAAACATTCTAAACAGAATGTTATTTTGGGGTTGAAAAAATATTTTGTGAAAAATGTTTGCCCAAAATATTTTCAATAACGTTTTAAAAACTTTTTCATGACCTTTATATAACCCGACATTTAAATGTTATTAAAACGTTTTGAAAAAAAAACATTTTAAGAACATTTCTGTGTTTGCTGGGTTCAAATATTTTAACATAATGTTATTTAAGTATTGACACAATATTTGGGGAAAATGTTTGCAAAAATAGTTAAAAATATTGTTGTAGTGTGTTTTCATACAAAACGTTTTAAAACGTTATCGTGACCTTTACATAACCCGACATTTTAATGTTATTAAAACGTTTTTACCTAAACCAAAAGCCAAAATATAACTTATTTAAAACGTTTTTAAAACGTTTTTTGTGTTTGCTGGGCTGCCATAGGGTTGGACGACTTTCGCTTCTTTATTTAGAAAAGTCGACTAGTCACCAGCCACCAAGACGAATACGGTGTGACGAATGTTGCCAGGTCAAAATCGGAATTGAAGTTAAATACTAAGTAAAAAACTTAGTCGTCAATGCAAAAAAACATTAGTGTATGGTTCACATTAACAGAATGGGTGATCAAAAGTGCATATAAGGTAATAGAAACAAATTATTGATGCTTGGTCGATCCTTGTTATCAGGCCCGTAGCCGGGGGGGGGGGAGGTGCGACGCACCCCCCCAAATTTGCAAAAGTATACCAAAAAATCCAAAAATGTAAAAAATGCGAGCGTAGCGAGCCAAAAATTTTGATTTTTTAAGCTTATTTGGTCAAAAAAGGTCTAAATTTGGGAAGAAAGTCCACTTTTCACAGAATTGCTCCCCGCCCTTGGAAAAAAGTCCACTTTTGCAAAATCAGCACCCCCAAAAATTCCTGGCTATGTTTATGCTTATTATTTATGAAATCAATTAATTGACCATTATCAACTGTGATAACATTGCCTGTATTGATATTGACAAGTAAAAATTTAGAATTAATTCTGATTAATCAGTCATTAATCCATTAAAACACTGTTGAATATTGCTCACAATTAATAATCTATATAATATATTAATGTATAAATGACATTTGCGCCCTCTGTTGGTCTAAGATTGTAGAACAAAACGACCACGTAGTAGTCTACATGGAGGAAGTTGATATTATGCATGGCATTAACTTTGGATTCAAAGCAAATATAATGAAGAAGTGAGCTAAATAAATATGATAAATAGGATTCCAGAACTGATGGGCATAATACCAATCATTTTGATACAGCCTGTATTGCGTACTACGCCAGACACTATCGCATTATTTTTCAATTAATTCAGAAGGTTCGTCACCTTTTAATGCTTGCAATTTTTCTTGAGTGTAGTCTCGTATACCTTAACGTTTTCCGCTTATCTTTCATTTAACAATTTAACTCTTCCTGATGTGAATGATCCAAAGTGATTGTATCTTGGAAAGACAACCAGCCATAATATAGTATGCACAGGTAAGTTTCATTTCAACCCATCATTTACATTAACTCTCTTCACGCGGGTGTCGACTGCAGACGACAAGTTTCAATTTTTTTTAAATTCAAAATTTCAGAAATGTAAAATTTATGACCATATTTGGAATCAGCATAAAAAATGCATTAAAATGAGTACAAACAAGTATGGGTTCAGTAGTTCTTAAGATAGCTCTTGATATTTTGAGAAAATATTTGAACTTTTTCCGTTGCAGTGCATGGCTAGCATGCAGAGCAATCTGATAGCGACGTTTGCACAGGTCCCAACCTATAAGAGCACAGCAGAAACACCAAATTGCATTCTGAATACCAGGAATGTCGAAATCAAATAATTTAGATTTTCTTGAAATTTGCAATATACTATTAATTTTTTATTTGAAAAAAATCTAGACCTTTTGTATTGAAGATATACATTTTAGGTGTTTTTGGAAAAAATGTATATCTTCAATACGAAAGATGGACGGTTTTTCCTCCCAGCTATTATTATGTTTTGACGGATCCAAGTGTGTACAAATATTGGATCCAAAACATAATAATAATAAAATTGGATGCTTCAATATTGGTGTCGCTCTAAATTTTAAAATATCAGATTTAACTACGTCTCGTCCAATATTTTAAAACTCATAGCTCGATCAATAAATAGGGCTCAATCGATCCAGTTATCACTGTAAGTGCATTATCATTAGATTTATAAAGTTACTTCGAGAACCGTTAAATGTCAAAAATATTAATTGTTAATAATTTGCCGTAAAATGTGTATTATATCGCGAATTAAAAAACAAATCAAAATTATTTGATATTAGAAGGATATTCCTCGTATCCAGAATGCCATTTGATGTTTCTGATATGTGTTCTAATGTCCCACAAGAAATACTGTGCAAACATTGCTCTCCAATAAGCCCAATCGGCATTGGAAGTTTGCAATGCATTGTGGGACAGTTTTTGCAGTTTTAGGACACTTTGTCCTTTGACCTATCGGGAAAATTGCTGTAATTATTAATAATTTATTTATTATTGTCATAATGTTATCATTAAAAATATTTAAATAATTAATTCATTTAATAATAATATTTTTTAAGTTTGTTTTTATTCTAGTAACACGTTTTGAATTATATTTTGTACGCACAAAACCCGAATTTTTCTGAATTTTCCAGATAGGTCAAAGGGCAAAGTGTCCTAAAAACACCGGAAGTTACAATAGCGATTTGGCTTATTCCTTAACAAGCTTATTGCAACCTTTGTGTGATTCATTGGTACTTTTCTCTCTTTGCCGATTAAACATAAAAGGATGATCGTCTTACATTATGTTATAATTTAACAAAAACCAGTTATAGCAATGTTATGGCGCTATTTTCTTTCTTTATTTTATCATTTAAATATATCGCTCCGCGGTCTTTCATTCATCAATCATGCTCGCCTATGATCCTATGTAGTCGATTGCCAGTCACTGAAGGAGAAGGACCGCAACCGTATTCAATCCGTAATCTATATTATGTTGTGATATTTTGTTGATTTGATGATGCGGAATTAAAGATTATTTTGAAGTTATATTTTGTTATCCGTCTATTTCTGTTCGAGTATTCAGCGAGTCTTCCCCCCGTCTAACTGTGAGATCCATTGGCCATGTATCTGGTATGAGTTCTAATACCAAATAATTGGCTAGTGGATTACATATCGGTTTAGCTTCATATCAGTATTTATATGATTTTATTGAATTCTTTGACTGATTTTCCTTCTATTTTGATAAAAATGTCACCATGTTTTACTTGATGAAATGTATCTCAATGCTAATCATTTTGTTAGACTTAACCGAGATTAAAAGTCACATTATGTTTATTTACATTGAATTAGGTGCATCAAATCTCAGATAAAGGTCGCAAAATGGTTCACTAAATATTTTTTCATTATCGATGTACTCTTCCTTATACAGTAGTTGCATTTTTCAGTAAAACAATACAATTGCGCATGCAAATATTTTACCATTACTTTATTGACACTCAAAGAGGAGAATGATAAATTGTGATCAATTAGAGAAGTTCATCTGATGATATTTTGTTTCAAAAGACAAAAGAAGACAATGCCCGTATCAGGATTGCTTGCGTTGTTAATGGTTGCTTTGGGAGTCCAATTAGCACATGGATGTGGATATTCGTCGCCCGAAAGCAGCTCGTCCAGTCAATATGTTTATGATATCTATTATAACGATGTACCCGGTGGTAAGTACCTCATAATCGTTGTCATATACTATATATTACCCTTTTCGCCTTTTCGAAGTATCTTCAATCTGGGTAAAACCCTGCAAATTTAAAAGACTTTACACATTACGTGCAACGCCATCTATTGTGTCCGCCATATCTCGAAAAGTATTAACCATAGTAGGGGAGAAAAGGACCTTTACGCCCAAATGCATTGAGCTATTAAATCGTAGATCCATCTTTTGAGCTCATTTTAGTGATAATTTTAGTTTGCCCTATTACCTTAAGGACTCGAAATCAGATAGCAACGTTTGCACAGTATTTTTGTGGGACATGAGAGCACATCAGACATATCGAATTGCATACAAGGAATGTCATGATATCAAATAATTTTATATCTCATTTCTTCCTCTTTCTCCCTTCCTCCAGCCCTCTCTCATTCTCCAAATCCCCTCTTCCTCCCTCCTCCCCTCCCAAGACTTCTCACAGGGGTGAATCTGCTCTCCCCAGCCCAACCCGCCCCTCCCCTCTTTGTGTAAACCACTAATTTTTATACCAATCTCCTTCTTAAAATAAAAGTAAATGGACATTTCTTAAACACAACCTTTATAGGCCTATACTTATACTTACATGCATACGTATAGAGATTACCATTATAGAGTAATATAGATATATGGACATTCTGATGTGTAATCGATCAGCAAAAGCATTCAATTTATTTAAATGAAGCGCCTAAAGTCAGGTGGGTGGTAAAGATGATTGCATCGACAGCTAAAGCCTCCCTTATAGACTTCAGACCCACACACACACACATTTGGGATACTTGAGAACAATGGTACCACTGTACACATGACTGCCCTTACACATGACTGTATTGTGGTCACTTATTGATACTCGCCTGTTGTGTAGAGCGTTAATATGATGCAGGATCAGCGACCAATTTAATGGCGGAACCCCTTTGTTCGGTAACACTTTTATGAATAGCCTGTCGCAAACTCTAATCGGCATCAAACGAACAAAGCATTACATAATCTATTGCCACTCTATTTCTATTAAAAGCTCTTTGGGGTTACCAGTTACCCAGTGACCAAATCGAGGCTGTAGTAGAGACCATGAAGGTAGTAGAAAAGGAGAAAGCTGGCACGCATTCTATTGTACAATCTTAATTGCCGCGCCTTTGAGGTTTCCAGATCAACGTTTTGATTATGTAACACGATCATCACTGCACTGATCTTTTGTGTTGTATACATGCATGGTCGCACAATTGTGTGTGCTCTAAATATGCTAAAACAGCATAAGTCATTCTAACTTGATGAAAATGATGCACATTATGTTTTATAACTCTTTCATTGGCTAGTTAAAAAATAGGGCTCAGGACGCGGTTTATTTCAACACCTCGGGGGAGGAACAATTGTTTTGGGTAAATAAATAAATCGGACCACCCCGGGCAGTACCGGGCAACATTGAGATACATCTCGTTTGATGGGAGAATTTCTGAACTTAAAACAATGTGCAGTTTTTTTAATAAGATCTTCGTATGTTTAAAACAGTGGTTTAAACAATTTTACCCGTCCTTAAAATGTTGTGAACTGCACCATCCATAATAAACTGTTTAGAAACATTCTGTAACAACATGTTTCAAAATATTAATCGAAAAAGCATCTTATATTAAATGAAATATGAATATTTAATTTCAACAGCTAAGTGAATGTATGCACATCCATAATATATGTTTTGCGCATACGTGATTTACTTTTCACTAAATATGAACCCTCATGAGACGGAGTCATTGCATAAATTGTCGGCGATGATCAATAGATCAAAGGTATATCTGTATCTATTGTGATTACAATAGGATTTACGTACAATGAGCTTAACGCGAGCTTACTCCTTCTCTTCTACCTTCATGGGCAGACTAATGCATTCACTGCTACAATAAAGGCCCGTCTTTTGGGGTGAAATTCTGCAGATTTTGTGCTAATTATGTTACGTAATCAAGTATGCAGTATCATGTATGCATGTCTGGTTTGAAATACAAGGGTTCATTCTTTATGTAATCATCAAGAACATTCATCAAAATAGTCCATATAGACGAATCCAGAATTCATTCGGCCATTACTGGGTCCCCCTGCACCAAACTAGTGTTGTGACCGCCCAATTGGGTGGATTAAAGCCGCTTAAAAATCGATGTTAGATTGTATTGTGTTGTAAACTGTCATCATTCTTTTGTCTACGTGTAACACGGGTGATAGAATGCAGTTTAAAATCTCCTCCAAAGCCCGGGCTCCAAAGCCGCATCATTTTACATTTTTGGTGGGATGTAACCGACGGGGACCCAGCTATGGCTGCCATTGAGGTATAGGAATGCGTAAAATTGGATTCGTCTATATTATCAAATGTTATTAAATACTAATGACCCTTCGTATGTATTTTCTTTTGTGTGTACCAGAATCTATACGACTCGTTGGCGGCTCAGGCAGACATGAAGGACGCGTAGAAATATGGCATAACAACCGGTGGGGCACTATTTGTGACAAAAGGTGGGGTATTAAAGACGCAGAAGTAGTATGTCGTCAACTCGGGCTGCCAGAGGTAGTTCACAGCTTCAAAGGGGCATATTTTGGAGAAGGAAACGGGACCATTTGGTTGAATGAAGTTGGCTGTGATGGAAGCGAAGAGATTATAAATCAATGTCCTAATCGCGGATGGGGAGACACAGTTGACTGTAGTCATGGGAACGACGCTGGAGTTAAATGTGTTGAAGCACGTTAGTTGATCATTGCTGTGTTGTACCTGCACTGCCCACGCCTAAGGCACTTCACATTTTATAGAAGCTGCATCAAAATGATTCCTCTCCGCTCGTATTTGGTGTTTTTGACATACCTGCTTTTTCCAAACGCATCCATCTGAAATTACCAGACTTTTTTGTACTTTATATCAATCTGGTCATTGCAAGTTGACATAATGGTGCATTTAGAAGAGACAGGCATTTCAAAACCACAAAAAAACACAAAAAAACCCAAAAAAACCCATAAAAACAAACAGATAAATAAAAATCATTTGGATACAGCTGCCACATACAAGGACCTATTGGATCCAAGTCAGAGGATGATTTAAGCACTACCCAACACCACACTGGTTAACTGTGCAGCAGGTGAGCAGTGTGAATAACATGACACCACTGCTCTGCTATGCTACATAGGAGTGCACGGTTAAATTTGAATTTGTACAGTTATATTTGCATTAAAAACCCTGTGAACATGCTGGTCGATTTCACATTTTATGTTATCTACAGAAGGTGTGAATTATCATTTAAACACACATCACTTTCTGAAATCGACCAAGTAATAATGACACACACACAATTCTAAAACAACATCTTTTGCACAGAATTGGGATTTGGAAATGGGATTTGAAAAGTAAAATGGCAGTTGAAACTCTAGTGATAATACTTTTGCAGTGCATGATGGGGCTTCCTTAAATCATCCTCTGGATCCAAGTAGTTCAAATAGTGCGTTGTTACAATAGTTACAAGAGGCAAGCTTGTCATAGCCACAATCGGTGGTCACGTAAAAAATTACGATCGCTTCCCTTAAATTTGTTTAATACTTCCGCCGCTACAATTTAGGGGGAAAAGCTACTCTGTTCCTGGTAAATTTTACTGGGACATTTGCGCGCGAAGTCCGTATTTTTTTAATATATTATTTCAGACTATTTAAAGCCACGCCGTGACAAAACAGATGTGGAAATGAAGGTATAAACTGACCAGTATACCAGTTGTTGTCCTCCAAATGCATGGTATATTGGGATGGCTTAGGCAAAAGCCTATTATTTGCAAGACTATCCATATCCAAAACCTTCAAAGTGAAATAAACCAAGACATTTTAATTTCTGGTCTGATGTCTTCCATTTTCCTGGGAAACAAATATTCTCAATGTAGATCTTGTAGTCCAAAATGAAAGTGAAATTTGCTACGTGCGCAAAAGCGCGCAAAATTGTGAATTTTACCCTATTTTGGCCAAAAACACGGTGTTTTGGGGGGGCTGAAAAGGAATATGCACAGGTTAATTATTGCTTTGTATTTTGAATGATAAAATGAGATCCACTTGAAAAGTAGACTTCTCCATGGTCCACTTGCCCATTTTGCATACTCTGGCTATTACATTTAAGCATAAAACTCTGATTTATATTGATTTGTGTGCAACTGATAGATTTTCACATCTGTATCTGATTTTTCAGTCACCGCACTCCCTCTGTTTGTTAGCTTCCCAAGTGGGATTTTCGGGGTTCGCTATCAATAAACTGGTAGATTCCAAAATCAGAATTGTTCAGTATTAAAGTGAGCCATTATAATTATGCAAGATAATGTGGCATTCAATTACTTTTATTGTCACTAATCATCTGATATTTTTAACTCTTTATGACCATTTTACTATTGAATACTTTAATTTTAATAAACATCAGTATAATTTTGAGTTCAACGAAATGGGTTCATCATGACTAATAATAACATATTTTTAATAAAATTCGACTTTGGCATAGTCTACTTGAAAAGTAGTTCACATTTTGCAAAATATTGGAAAAAAACTGGGCATTCTAAAACTGACCTGTGTTTCAGAGTTTTGCCTTTATTTTATAATGAGCACACTTTATTTTAGAAACAAGAAGAACAAAATTAGAAAAGAAAAAGACGAAAAGAAATAGAAAAGGATACATTAAATATGATTGAAAAAATTACCCTATGCTCACATAATGTTGATATCGGTATGATCAGTATAATCTTGATTTAAAAATCCACCCTGCTTTTTCCCTCTCATTTATATAGATCCTGGTCAAGTTCGTCTGGTTGGTAGCAGCAATACAAATGAGGGTAGGGTGGAAATATTTTACAATTACGCATGGGGTACAGTGTGTGATGACTCATGGGATAATGATGATGCAATGGTAGTTTGTCGTCAACTTGGCTTTCCAACTGCTGAAGCACGAGCTATTAGTAATGCTCAGTTTGGACAGGGTACTGGAAATATATGGCTGAAAACAGTCCGCTGTTCAGGATTCGAAAATGGTTTAGATGAATGCATGCATAATGGACGGTTAACCCGCGAATGTGGCCATGCAGATGATGCAGGAGTCATTTGCAACAATGGTATGTACTAGTTATGTCATGGCTATACTCAGTACAGCCACATTGTTAAATTATAAAAAGCTAGAGCAATAATACCACTTGAGATGGAAAAGTGGGAACATTATTAATACTTACAACTAATTCAGCACACATGCTTATAAAAACACTGAAAGCCAAACTGGAGTCAGGGTGACTCCAAAAGCAGAGTCCAGCACTCTGCGACTCTATGTCTAAAATGACTCCATATTGGGAGTCATCTGACTGCCTTGAAGAGTCATAAATTTCTTGAATCTGCGGAGGAGTCACCGTTGATGACTCTACACAGGAGTCATTTGACTCCCAATATTAAGTCATTTTAGACATATAGTCGCGCAACCTGGTATCCCAACTAAACTGCCGTATATAGTCAGTTTACAAATGATCTTAAACTGATCATATGCGGCAGTTTAAGATATCTTGAATAGCGCCCTCTGTTGAACGTATTTTCATTGTAGTGAATAAATATTTCAGGTAATGTGCGACACTATGGAATATAAAAAGCAGGATATTGGTATGTTAAAAATTGAAATGAGGTATGGGGCTGGCTGTGGGTGGCTACGGGGCGTTATCTCAAGGACAATATTGTTCAAGGTTGCGCCGCAGGCTTACAAAGAAACAATATTGTTCAAGGTTGCGCCGCAGGCTTACAAAGAAACAATAGCAATCAAGGTTAAACTTTAAATTAACACCCGATAGAGGGCAGGGCCTGAAGAATGAGGGAAATTATGGGGTAAATATCTAACGGAATAAACTGCATAATCATATTATTTAGATTTATTCCGTTAAAAATCTTATTTTAACTTATCAAATTACTAGTTTTTATATTCTATGGTGTCAAATATTTATTCACAACGTTGTAAATACGCATTAAATACGATTAATAACAACAGAGGGCGCTATCACTTTTTCTCATAAACTGCCGCATATGATCAGTTTAAGATCATTTGTAAACTGACTATATACGGCAGTTTAGTTGGGAGACCAGGTTGAGTCGCGTAGTGGCTGGGCTCTGCTTCTAGAGACTTCATTAATAGAGTCAACCTGACTCCATTACAGGGTTACTCCGACAGTTCGGGAATAATGATACACATAGATGTAGCCTACATCAAGATAAAACTTCAAAGTATATACCTACCAGAATAGGAGACTTAAATTTGAGTTTCACGCCGTATAGAGGCCTTGCATGTGACGTATCATCCCGTAAATATGCCGGACTACTCAAATGCATTCAACAAAAGCATGGTTGCAATCTACCGTGACAGTTCGTCTCACACACATAACTGTGCACTACGATCAAATAGGTTGATGACAACATTTGATTGAATGGACTGCACTCCGCCATAACTACGGTGAAGGACACCGGCTCAAATTGTTTGGAGCCAATCGATAATTTCATGCAAGGCCTCTATAGGCGATCGTCAGCCGACAGGATAAAGAAATATAGGATGAACCACCATCCCTTAGGAATAGGAGAATATACATTCCATGGTGTCAAGAGCCAAATTATTCCAGAGTCTGACTCTCTTGAAGAGTCATAAATTTCTTGACTCCGTCGACGACTCTGAATGTAGAGTCAATTGACTCCACAAATAGAGTCAACTGACTCTCCTGTGCTGTGACAATCAGTTGACTCCATTTAGAGAGTCACTTGACTCTAGTTTGGCTTTCAGTGAACCCGTCCGGCTTTTCTCTTCTTTAGATCCTGGTCATGTTCGTCTTTTTGGTAGCAACAGTGCAACTGAGGGTACAGTAGAAATCTATTATAATGATGCATGGGGTACAGTGTGTGGTTACTCATGGGATAATGATGATGCAATGGTCGTTTGTCGTCAACTTGGCTTTCTATCTGATGATGCACGAGCTGTTAGCAATGCTCAGTTTGGAATGGGAACTGGTGAAATATGGCTGGATGGAGTAAGATGTTCAGGATTAGAAAATGCTTTAGATGGATGCGTTCATAATGGGTGGGAAAACGTCAACTGTGACCATGAAGAAGATGCAGGGGTTATCTGCAACAATGGTATGCACTACTTAGGTTATGGTTATACTCAGTACAGCCACATTGTTAAATTTTCTTTAAAACGTATTCAAGACCACCTAAGGTCTCTAAGACCACTTGAGTTTGGAATACTAGTAGCGTGAAATTAATTCAGCAAACATGCCTATTAATAATTCAGCAAATATCCGGCTTCTTTCCTCTTATTTATATCCTGGTCAAGTTCATCTTGTTGGTAGCAACAATACCAATGAGGGTAGAGTAGAAATCTTTCATAATATCGGATGGGGTACAGTGTGTGATGACGGATGGGATAATGATGATGCAATGGTAGTTTGTCGTCAACTTGGTTTTCCAACTGCTAATGCACGAGCTGTAAGCAATGCTCAGTTTGGAATGGGAATTGGAGAAATATGGCTGGATGAAGTTAGCTGCTCAGGATTCGAAAATGCTTTAAATGATTGCAGTCATAATGGATGGGGAAACGGCAACTGTAGCCATGAAGAAGATGCAGGGGTCATCTGCAACAATGGTATGCACCAATTAAATCATGGTTACACTCAGTGCAGCCACACTGTTAAATTTCCCGAAACATAAAGTAAAAAGACTAATTACCAATTCAGCAATCATGCTTATCTAACCCATCCGGTTTCTTTCCTCTTATTTATATCCTGGTCAAGTTCGTCTTGTTGGTAGCAACAACACAAATGAGGGCATACCGTCGTTTTATCTTTTCAGTTTCTGTTTCCGTATCCGTAATAGTTTTTGTAAGTCATTGTTATTCTGAAGTGGTAGTCTCCCAGGTATGACCAATCTTTTATTCTAGCCTTTTGTTAGTTACTGAAAATTTGAAGCTCGTGAATTTCAGTTTTCGTTTTGGTGAGTTATATTGATTTTTTACATAAAACCTTGAGATGTGCGGTTGGGTGCCAATCTAGACAAAAGAAGAGTCTAAATTTTACGGTCCTAAATTCGCGGTAAATTGTACGGCTTCAATTGACTTGTGTTTGGTGTATATGTACTTACGCCTAGACGTAAGTGGATCGTAAAAAAAGCCTTGCATTGAAATATATACTGACCATGTTGCCAAGTTATAAGCAATGAGTCTTTCATATTGGCGATGAAACGAGCGTCTAAAATAGTCAAATATCTCCCAATGTGGCGCGTACAAGTGGTGATTTGGTAATCATGTTTTATATTGAAATGCAATACAAAAGAATTTGCATTGGAGCAAAGATAATGTATTCTATTCATGGCAAGCTAATCTGATAATTGGTTGCGCCTATATGCAAGACTCGGGTTTATTTTAAATGTTTATTTTTGCAGAGCTTATTCAGTCATGGATCATACTGATAAATTTCGCGAGGGGGAGGGAGGAGGGAGGGAGATACTTAAGTTGAGACTGAACAAGCGAAAGTGGGAGGGGTGAGGAAGAAAGAGAGGAGAGGAGAGACGGAAAGGCTAGAAAGAGAAAGCTCGAGAGGAGAGAGTAGGGATCGGGGAGGGAGTGGGGAGCCTGATCATGGGGGGGGCAGGAGGAAGCAAAATAGGGAGATAGACATTGATACGAGGGAAGGGCGACACTGTGGCCCTGCACAAGTGCAATGGGGCGCGACAGGCTCATAAGCGGACCTTTTGTGATTGAAGGGCTTATTTTCAACGTTTTTACAGAAAAAAGTGGACCTTTTCATTCGGATTTGCATTTTGTCATAATAATGTGAATCAATTTATCACTGTCAAACACGAGAGGGCGCTAGACCATTAAAACAGCGGTCGGACACCGGTGTTCAATACTATTTTATCTCCAGCCTTTATGGGCTTTATTGACACAGTCAATTACCTCTATTGAAATAAGCTGATTGGTACTTCAGAGTCAACAATGAAGTCAGATTACAGTAAACTTACTGAATCCCTTGCGTTTTCGTATCTGAACAATAGAGTTACGGAAACTGAAAAGATAAAAAGACCCATAGTCGAAGTCTTTTATAATAACGCATGGGGTACAGTGTGTGATAACTCGTGGGATAATGATGATGCAATGGTAATTTGTCGTCAACTTGGCTTTCCATCTGATGATGCACGAGCTGTTAGCAATGCTCAGTTTGGAGTGGGAACTGGTGAAATATGGCTGGATGAAGTTAGCTGTTCAGGATTAGAAAATGCTTTAGATGAATGCGTTCATAATGGGTGGGGAAACGTCAACTGTGGCCATGAAGAAGATGCAGGGGTCATCTGCAACAATGGTATGCACCAGTTATGTCATGGTTATACTCAGTACTGCTACATTGTTGAATTTCCCTAAAACGTAAAGTAATATATAGACCACTTGAGGTGGGAATACTAGTAGTCTGAAATTACTTCAACTAATTCAGCAAACATGCTTATAAAACCCATCCGTTTTCTTTCTTCTTACATAATATTCTGGTCAAGTTCGTCTTGTTGGTAGCAAAAATACCAATGAGGGCAGAGTAGAAGTGTTTTATAATGGTGCATGGGGTACAGTGTGTGATGACTCATGGGATAATGATGATGCAATGGTAGTTTGTCGTCAACTTGGCTTTCCATCTGCTGATGCACAATCTGTTAGCTATGCTGGGTTTGGAGAGGGAACGGGTGAAATTTGGCTGGATGAAGTACGCTGTTCAGGATTAGAAAATGGTTTAGGTGAATGCGGGCATAATGGATGGGGAAATGACGATTGCAGTCATAATGAAGATGCAGGCGTCATTTGCAACACAGGTACGTATTAATTATTAAAGCCATATTATAACATTTTCATACAAAATAGATTAGTATTTCTTTCCATAAAATGTTAGCTATTACTGTCAGATATATCCTCTTTTAATATTGAGCCGAACAACTAAGGCAAAGCCAATACGTATCACTCCTTCGGTCGTTTTATGGTACGATCCTTTGTTGCGTAGATCACCGTTTCACACGTTATGTATGTACTGTGTTATGAACATGAAGTATACGTTCGACTAATATTTCCATCGTAAAAATAAAACGATGGTTCCTGTGTTTTATTCAAAATCTCGGATTTTGACAAAACTACAGCACCTATGGTCTTGATTTTTGCAGGGTATATTGGTTTAATAAAGTACATTATAATCGTGTAAAAACCCCAGAATTTTGAAAAATATTGAGGGCGTCTTCCTTGGCAAATGTTATAATATGGATTTAATTGGGTCATGTTCAGTCCTGCAACCTTGACATAGCTTACGAAATGTGTACAAATGATGAATCTTCAGGAATTTGTTCATTGAATTCAAATATCACTCACAAAAAATTCGTAACCTTCCAAAGCTGGCTTACCCTCACGTTTGACCTAAAAAAAGAAAAACATATTCAAGATTCATATTCTCACATAAACTTTACAAGAGTATTTGTAAAATCAACTTTATCTTGATTAAAATATATATTTTGCTTCTTGCGTCAAGTTCGTCTTGTCGGTGGCAAAAATTAATAAGAAAGATACTTTACTAAAAAGAGTGTTTATAAAACCAACGTTATCTTGTTTAAAAAGTTATATATTTTATGATTTAAAATACAATTTCAAGTTCGTCTTGTCGGTGGCAGCAATTCAAGTGAAGGCAGAGTGGAAGTATTTTACAATAATACCTGGGGTACAGTGTGTGATGATTCATGGGACAATGATGATGCAATGGTAGTGTGTCGTCAACTTGGATTTCCATCTGGTGTTGCACAAGCTGTGTCCGATGCCGGCTTTGGAGAAGGGAGTGGACATATTTGGCTGGATGATGTAAGCTGTTCAGGATCGGAATACAGCCTAGATAATTGCAGCCATAATGGATGGGGAATAAACAATTGTGCCCATATTGATGATGCAGGGGTTATTTGCCCTCTAGAAGGTATGTACTTTCTAGACCTTTTAAATTATTTATGCCACGTAGTACATTTTATTCAGCTTAGGTTAGGTTTATGTAGGGTTAGGGCAGGGATTAGAGGTTGGGTAAGGGTCAAGGTTATGATAAGGGTCAAGGTTATGACATGTCATCAGGCTTATAGAAAAATATAGGTTGACCAGAAACACAGTCTCAATCGTACTAATAATAAATGCGTATAAATTACAATTTCATCCAATTGTTATTAAAATGGAAAGTTATTGAATAGGTTGTCTTTTCAACTGTAGTATTATTTTCAAGACGTTTATTTACAAAGTGAGGTAAAATATGGGATATCCGACGGGGTGGGTATTAAAGTTTGGTTTGCGGTATGCCGATGAGAATTTGAAAGTTGATCCATCTTTATACCATTCATATCAATTTTGCAAGAAACATGGCCGTTATAATCTTGAAACTTTTGAAATTTTGAAACTTTTGGCTACAGTTAGGAAAATCGGGCTAGTTTTGGGACAATCTTGAAAATATCAAAATTGGCCTTGAAAAAGAAGATGTTGATATGCCAAATAATTGTTCGAAAATGCTGAAAATATCCGCCCCGTATGGTCATTTGTACTGTGTATCCCCAGGATGTCCATATCAAAAATTTTGTTTTTGATTCATAACCTGTATACAGTGGGGTTGTGGCGCCCAGGGCTCAGTATACATAATGCCCTCGCCCGGTTCTTGAAACATTTGCTGGCGGAGCGCGCGAAACGTTGACCAAATAGGACATACCACTAATTAATGTTGGTTCATGATGAAGTTAAATATCGGTCTTAAATTGATCTTTCAAACTTTTTGTGCTGAAATGCTCACGTAGCGCGCGAAAATTCGACTTCCATCGCTTAGAATGGCCGCAGAATCGATGCTGAATTGGTTATAAATTTAATTATTAATTAATTATTAATTCGGCACCCAGGGCACGCCCACTCCCGTCGTCGCTACGCCACTGCCTGTATAAAGCTGACTATTGACACCCTGAAGTACATAAGCAATGCATTAAAAATCTCACCAATAGTAGTTTGGGTAAGTTTATAAAATGATAATATCTTCTACGTTTTAATTTCAGAGATACACACAAGCAGTTCTATACCATCAACGATGTCGTCGTCTTATGAAACGACGCCAACCAGTGCCAGCGAAGTGACCACTTCTGATGAGGACGGCATAGTTACACAAACAGAGAAGAGTGCATACACAGCCACTACAATTATGGAGATGGAAACTACCACAGTTGCGGAAGAAAAGATGATGGAAACTACTACAGATTGGGAAGAGGAGACAATGGATACTACAACAGAATCATCTGGAAATCTACATCTTGTCTGTAGTCAACTAATGTTCTCTATAGCTTATATAGTATTAGTGATTGTGTTGTAAATGTGTTGTGTGATATCGTACTGATGGATACAAGGACGTTTATAAACAGTCCATAAACCGTCAACTTCAATTCGTTAAGCGGTGGTAGCCAAAAGGCTGAGCACTCTATAGTGAATAGTAAACTATATTATTAAATTGTTACTAATTAGTATTATAACACTTCGTGCACACAGTTTAGTATATAAATTAAATAATTGCATTATAATTATACTGTGCACATCATTATCCGAACACTTAAAACAAAAGCAATATAGCTTAAAGATACTAAACTTGAATTATCAATTAAGTAGACAAGAGATAGATAGAAGGAGAATTTGGTTCTGCGTATTTTGATACCTCATTCGGCATGATACGATTTTAGTTTCCCAACTTATACCAATTTGAATGCAAAAAAGAGAGCATTTCAAAAGTGACAACGGTTTATAAAATGAAAATAGAGAAATTTGCATTTGGAAATGAGGTTTTCTGAAATTTGTTAATGCCCGCATAATGTTCATTCTGATCAATCGTCAAGTAACTATTCAAGAAAGAAGAAGATTGATTGTAATTAAATATGCCATATGGAAATGGGACAAAATAGTAGAGCCTATACAATAGTCTATATTAGACCACACATAGATAAATAAACACAGAGACCACTTGTTTTGTGGTTTGTCCTATGTTATGGTCACTAAATTGACCGAAACCCGTATATTGAAGATTAAACCGATATATTCAGTACTAAACCATTATATAGTAATCTATTGTCCAATGCAAATTTATTACCACCTGATAATATTAATCCAATGAGCAACCGAATTGTCCGCTACGGACGACGAATCCAATCGATAATGACGCTATTGATATGTACGAGCGGAGCTCCACGGACCGAGTTTGGGGGTATTTTTCACTGGTTTGCAGCTATTTGCTGTCATTTACTCATCAAGGCGGACCACCGTTATTATAAGGACTATGCCAATTATTTAAAGATTGACATGTAGAGAATAAGCCATACTTGATTGACAGAAAGTACTAAATTTGTACCTATGACGGTTTTATGACATCAATCTTCAAAATACGACCAATCCATGGCTGCCGGGTGAAGCAAAATGTGGATTGGAATAACACGGCGAGTTTGGATAGATGGTAGGATTTCTTTTTAATAAAAATGTATGTTCCCCCGTTATTAAAGCTTGTACCGGGTTGAAGATTCAGATATTTGGAAAAGAATAAGTAATTGAAACATAGAGCAAGTACTAAAATCATAGCTTTTATACTTTTTGATATATGATGCTAACTAGTTCATCCTCTATAGCTACAACACAGATCTACCAGTAGGGTTCAATTGCCTATTGTGAGTGCCCATGTGTTATGTGCATACATGTAGTTAACAAATAACTGCATGATGTTAGCGAACTTTTTCACTTCATAATTAATTTTCTCGGTCGAATGAAAAGCAATAATTTTAATTTCTTCGGTAAATGCTTGGTACTGTATATTTTTTTCAAACCTGGTGTTTAACTTAGGTGTGGAATTTAGGCTTCTAGTGTGATATTTTCGATTTTTACATGCTTCAACTTGCCCAATGAGCTTTTTTTTGGGGGGGGGGTCAACATTTTGTTTTTCAAAGTAACATTCGCTAATGAAAGATATTTCCCAACTTTCTAAAGAACATCATTTTTTGGCTATCATAGTTTTGTCAAAATTTCGGTTTTGATTGCACAATGTTTCAATTCCGACTACCAATTTTATCAATTTTATTAATGTACTCATGGATGGATGATTTTGCAAGCCACAATTGAAATATCGATTATTTCTGCTGGTTATATTAGAAATGAAGTACTGAGTTGGACATTTTTGCAAGTAAGTGAAAAAATGTGAAATTAAAATACGATGTGCCTTATAGAATTTAAAAAATCTTTCTTTAGCGAACTATATTAAGCTTGAAACGCTAAAAGGTGAAAAAAAGCTCATTGTCGAAGTTCATGTCTGTAAAAATAAAAAATCTTACCGTAAAAGTGCATGCTAATTTTAACACCAGGATTTTTTTAAATAAAGAGTATATCCAAGCACTATCCTTTTATCTGACATTACTGGAAAAAATTAAACTATTTTTGTTTTATTTCAGCAAGAAAAATAATTTGAAAGCAAACAGTTGTATCTCTGAATTTTGTGGATTTCAACATGTATCGATCGACGTTTAGCACGACTATTCATACCAATTCAGCATCGAAGTGGTTACGTAATTCTCTTGGTTACCGGATCACGCTATTTTGATATGCCTTCAAGTGCCATATACTTTGTGTGGTGATTGTTTCGATCGTGGTTCATAACTCAAGCGCGTGATCCCGTTGACATAGTAACATTACGTAACTTCGATACTGAATAGACATGGTCAGTAGCGTTCTGAGTGCTTCTATGTTGACCATAAGCTCCTCACTTGAGCATGCCAATACAAATAAATATATAAACACATCAAGCCGTTTTTGGATTATACCAAAAATTCTTAGGGGGGACTTATTTTTTTGGAACCGTTTAGGATGTTTAAAAACGCCATCAAACATACACGAATTGCATTTTCATATAAACATTGCGGTGGCGTAACAACACAGAAACACACGGTTACAGTTAATAGTCTCCGCCGTTCTCCAGTTTGATACGGTATGGTGTTAACTTTTCTGTCTTGTCTTAAAAGGGCATTTCGTGATCCACAGCCTCATCCCCCACTTTTCTCAAAAAAAGTTGAGATTTTTATATCACTGGAAACCTCTGGCTACATAATGTTTATGTACAAAATATTTCTTGCAGATTAATTCGTTTAGCAAAGATATCGTGAAATTTGAATTTCGTTCTGGTGCACCAGAACGATATTACAACGCATTGTCTATGGAGCAGTGTAATACAAATAATCATGCATAACTCGCGAACGCAAAATCGGAATCAACTGAAATTTTGGGAATAGGTTTTTTCGTGGATATCTAATGAAAAATGACATAAATAGAGGATGCTAGGATCACGAAATACTCCTTTAAGTTCCATATTCGTTTTAATTTGTAAGTTTAGGTTGTTAACATAATTTAGTCTGGGGCATCTAGGCTATATTATATTAATTTCCATTACATGCATGGTATATTGTAATCAATATTGAGTCACTATATTCTGTGCAATCGGAGTGGTGAATTTTAAGCAAACATGAGAGATGAGCTCTTATGTTAGTACTTAAAACCATGGTATACACAGAAATCGGGAAACGCTAAAATGACTAAATGACGACAAGGTGCAAAGGTATTCGTAATATTAGTCTCGAAGCAGGAGAGATCAATAACGGTAGAAATAATGCTTGAAATATATTTGATCATACCTGGTTTTTTTAAATACTTAAAATATGGTATGTTTTTGGAGCAGAGTTGTGCACTTAAAATATCAAATTACTGTTACTGCAAATTAAGTTTCTCATGTTCTATATAGTTTAAACGTGTGAAGTCAATTACTACCAATATAACAGAAACAATAATGGTAACGAATTTCGCACCAGTAATTACGCCACCGTGTTATTCGGAGGTGTTGGTGACTGTTTCAGAAATTGCTTTACAAGAAACCAGATACCTGTCTTTTGTCCCTGTGTCCCCTCTTCCCTGAAAATCATTATTGACGGCTAGAAGAAAATTGCGTGACTGGAGTAGCAAAAAACGTAGTCAAAAACAAATGTGAACACAAATTTGATCGCGATAGGACATCAATGTTTTCCTCGAGGTAATCTGAAACATTTTGTTCAAGCAATGAATATAAATTGAAAATTAACAAGTAGTGAGCTTTGGATTTCATAGCCGGTCGTGCCTGAAACATAAGAACATGAAAATTACTATCTCTGCTCAAGGACATTTCCATATACCGATGACCTATAATGAAAACAAAAGATACTTGAAAAACAAAAGCAGACGATTTGTTATGAAGCAATGTTCTGGTTATATTGGTTGTAAGAAGCCTCAGGAATTGCAGTCGAAAATAGTTAGGTTCATCAAAAATTGCATTTAGGAATTGATATGGATATTAGATACATCATGACGTCAAATATCAGCAGTCATTGACATTTTGAAAGCACACGGAGGAGATATAATCATATAATTTTGAATCTGACACAATATAAAAAAGCAACATTAAAATGAACAACATTAGCAAACCCAAACAACGAGAAATAACAAGAAGAGGATAGCAAAGTCAAAAACGACACCAAAAACTTCGCATCAGTATTAACAGTATCACAAGTAACTGCAAAAATAACAATCACGCCATCAACGGCAGCAGAAGGTGCTGGACTACTTCGTTTGCTCAATCGTGGCATTTGTTTTAAATTTTGAATAAAAAAAGTCTGAATTAATTTCAAACTACCACTATTCTCATGGTATAATTGGGAAAATGATATAATTGGGATAATAGTTGTAATAACATAACATAATATAACATAACATAACATAACATAACATAACATAACATAACATAACATAACATAACATAACATAACATAACATAACATAACATTACATTACATTACATTACATTACATTACATTACATTACATTACATTACATTACATTACATTACATTACATTACATTACATTACATAACATAACATAACATAACATAGAAGTTTGTTGTGCTAAATTGACAAATACAACAGTTTTCAGCTAAAATAGATATTGCTAGTAGTTTTTAGCATCTGCCAGGAAAACGACGAGGCCCTTTTGTGTTATTTAAGATATAGACCCCTTAGAGTTCCACAAAAAACACTTGCCAGGGATTCATGCTGACTAATAAACTTGTTTATCAGCATCAACATGAAATACAATATCGGCTGATCTCAGAAAGTGAGGAAGAAGGTGGACGTGAAACGAATTTTTTAAAGTATATGATTTGTAGAATGAACTTCTGCAAAACATCAAAGTGCTATTTTTCATTAGTATATTGATTTGGATAATGAAAATCGATTTTTTGGTTGCTTGGACCAACTATACCCACCTTTGTCATTGTCACAGATGTGCTAACATAGCCTGCTAGTCTACCCTTAAACTACTACATAAGCTTTTTTTCAATAAAATCGGTGGTCTACAAGCGAAATATAACCAATTATGGGAAGTAGTCATAAAACAGCTTGGACCACTTTCGTGTCTTTCTGTAGCAAAAGTGACTGAATTGGGTTGATCCATAAACCATCTGGTCGGTGCTCTTTAGATGGGTAATTTTGTATTTCAATTTATTAATTTGAAATACAGACTTGACATTTAATATGGAATATTTTTTTCACAAAATTCCAAGACTGGTCTGGGAGGGGTTTGCATAAACCGCACGGGCTAAATATCAATTGGGGTGTGTCGGGTGTTAAATATTTTTTGATAGAAAATGTGATTTCCATAACTTTACATAATGATGATAATAATGAGACAATTTCGGACTTTGTGCAACATTGTTCTGTTATTATCAAATTTATAGTGGTTTGAGGTGATATTTCATAAACTTCTTCAGCAATTGAATATATGAATACAAAACCAACCCAAGTCCATGGGAAGTGATTTTGAGGAAAAAACACGTGTATCATTTTAATTCCTTCAGTTATATTTACCTGGTCTATATGGTAAGTTTTACGTGCAAATGAGTGGGTTAAACTGTATTAAGTATGACGATTAGCATTTCAGGGACTTCGTGGGGTTCATTTTAAATGCTGGACTTGGGTGGTTTTTTGAATCATATACAAAGACAACAATGTTGGAATGAGATTACCACTAGTAAGATAATACAAAATAAAGCACACAGGTATGTATAATGTTGATAAGCATTCTGCCATCTTAATACTAATTATGGCGTGTCCGTCCGTCCGTCCTCTGTCCGCGCGCTATCGCGTGCGCGCGGCTCACTAACGCGTGCTCGCGGTGCGCATCGCGAGCGTCCGCGCGGCTTCGCGAGCGTCCGCGCGGTGCGCTATCACGTAGTTCGCAGAGTACCAACGGGCGCGGTGCGAGCATCAGAAAGCATTACAGTGTGGCTAATCGTGCAGGTGCATCTGATCGGATCAATAGGCCTATTTTCAACACACACGTGCAGAGGCCTATTACTCAGAACATGGCTATTTCCAGGGTATTCTTTTGGGGGGCTCATATGTGGTAGCAGGACAGGGCTTGGAAGAGGCGAACGATGGGTTTCCAGCTTACGGCCAAGTAAACGTCACAGCTACAAAACTACTAAGTTGATTATTGTGTCAAATTGAGTCTTCATCATTGAGAGACGTATAGGCATATCATAGTTAGTTTAAAAGGTCAGGGCAGGTAGGCCTATGGGTATCGGGTGTTGCGTAATTAGAGAAAGTCCTATCACGAGAACCACCCAACCCGAGAACCACCCAATCCGAGAACCGCGAAATCTAGTGTAATATAAACCACACACTTTCCTTGATTAAACCCATTTTTTCCAAAGTCACTCTCCAGCAATGAATGTGTTACAAGTGGACTTTTATACATACTGGATTTCAATCAATACAAGACTCAAATCATGGACTTGGATGGTTCTTTCATACATGCTATTTTTCACATGCTCAATAGACACAGAGGATGAATTTGAGTTGTTCTTTCATACACATGACAGGCCTATGTATAGCAACAATTTCCCATGCTTAACTCAATTTGGCCAAAGTATGGACTTGGGTGGGTTTTGTATTCATATATTCAATTGGCATTCATCACAGCTGAAATACACGTACAATGTACCAATTTTTTTTAACATGGGAGGAGCTTAAAATATGGCTCTTAAAGGTTGTACGTACTCAGAAAGTTTGAAAGGCTCCCCTGAGGTCAAATGTTATAAACTAACGGTAAAACAACTGCGCGGATTCTTGGTTGTCCAATGAACTGACACTGTTTCTTTCTGTATAGTAAGCTTATAACATTTGGCCTCAGGAGCCATTCAAATTTTCTGAATGCGTACCACTTTTCAGAGCCATATTTTTAAAGCTCCTCCCACTTTCGAAACTGGTGGATTACAAGTGGATTTCAGTTCTGACGACCACTTTTTGGTCTTTAGGTTCAGTAAATATCACCTCAAACCTCAATAAATTTGAAAATATCAGAATTATGTTGCTCAAATTCAGAAATTTTGGCCCCACAAAAATTAAATTCAGTCTCCTTAAATCCGCCATTTGAGGCTAATTGACTACATTATGAGCACCATAATGTCAGCTAATGGAAAGAATATTTTCTGTCAAACAATTACTTTACATCATCTCCCGTCACACCCCTAATAATATTTACCCCGTGCGGTTTATGCAGACCCCTTCCAGATCAGTCTTGGAATTTTGCGAAACATATTCCATACTAAAAGTCAAGTCTGTAAATATCATAATTATTATTTACTTTAATATCTCAATTAAGTGCTATTGTTCTCAGATCTTTGACGATAAAAATGAGAGTTCATTTTACTCGGTGCAAACTTGATGTGCAAAACAGTGACCCAACTCGGGCGATTAAGTAAAATAGGGCATAGCGTTTGAAGAAACCAAGTAAAAATTTCTGTTAGCCAAGATACTACTGCATTCTACTGCATATCACATTTACGGCATGACCCCTTTTATTTTTTCTGAAAAGTAAAAATGCAATTCTCGCTATTCGCAATAAGGGCGCCGCCAGCGGTTTGCGATGTAATCGTGATGTATCATGGGAAAATCGTGATGTATCATGGGAAAAGGATATTGAGAGAAGGGGGCGTGGCCTCTGTTCTCCCTGAATCGTCAACTTGGTACAATATCATATCTACCGTATACCACCATTGTTGATTACCAACAAGAAACATTGCCAAAACAGCCATAATTGAAAACCCATTTTATCATTTCAAGGATTATATAGTGGACACCGGGCACTCAACAAAAATGACCCTACGGGTATGCTCCCCCGGAAAGACCCCCTTTTTGGATTTCGTACCTCCGAAAGACCCCCTATATTTGACCAAAATAGAGCTCCGAAAGACCCTTGATTTTAGCTCTAAAAGACCCCAAAATTGCTCATTCTTCATATTTCTGTTTTTTCAGCCGATTTTCAACCAAAAAGCCAAGAAAGACCCTTGATTTTGACTGTTCGCAGCTCCAAAAGTCCCCATTTAACTTGTTTGCAACCCCTTTTACTGGTACGCCATCAGCTCCCAAAGACCCACCTCCTCAAAATTCCGGGGGAGCATACTCAAATATTTTTGATGTGCCCCCCCCGGGAGTGGACACCCATAAGTCCCATAGTTTATAATGTTGCAGAATTAGTAAATATGCTGGATACCCATATTTTGAACACCCTGTATGTGTGATGTTATTCCTCTGACTTTCCCTGAAGATGTCTGACTCAGTGGATCTTATTCTAAAGATACGTCAAATACAGTTGTTCAACCTACTTCGGGTGAATTTGGTGTTATTAAAAGCTTTACTGTATGTACCATGTTTATCTGCTGATTACAAGACCATATTGGGAATTCTTATCAAAGTATTGTACGTGGCAAAGGCAGTGCATGTTACCGGATAGCCGTAAATAGCTTCAATCCCGATTTTAAACGCGCAGTTTATTGCCACCTATTGCTTGACAAAGTCACAAGAAGAAGAGCTCGTTTTAAGTGTCTCTTAATATTTCAATGACGCAAATTTATCTAGGTCAACTAATATGCCTGAGTGTAGAATTTCCTTCAATAACTCGTGTTCTGTGTATATTTGAAAATAACATGTCGAACTAATCGACATATCGCATCGGGCCATATTTATTGCCTTTAAAGTGCATTGATCTCCGCCTGTTAAACAAGTTGCAGGTGTAACACTGTAAAACGTAAATGAAACGATGGGTATATACGTCAAAATAATAAATTTGTGAATAATGATCATAATAACATTTAATAAGATACAAATATACTATTTTCAATACCAGGTAGATTTAAAGGGAGCATGCTTCTAAAGTGAACATTCTCAGAAAAGTATGAACAAAAAGTGAGCGAGAAATATGCTAAATTATCACAGAAGTTGATATAATGTAATTAGCTGGAGGTGGGATTCGACATCATATTGACCCTTTTTATCCGGAAAGTGACTGTCAATAAGTGATGAATAGAAAGTCATGTGCATGTAAGCGCCCTACTTGAGAAAGTGGTACCATTGTTCTCACGTATCCCAAAGGTGTGTTTGTGCGGGTCTCAAGCCTATAAAGCAGATTTTAACTATTGCTGTCGCCCACTTGATTTTAAGGGTACCTATACATGATCTACCGACAAGTGAGTCATTTCGGAATGCAATCATGCATTATGAAAAGAAGAATAATTTCCGCGGAGTCAATGGGACTCGAACCAGCGATTTGTTACTTTGTTGTTTATGAATCCAGGTCTTTACCACTAGGCATCGGAGGCAGTTGGAAGGAGCCGAGCGAGTATAATAAAACATCATTCTCATAATGCTGTGTTTAGCCTTTTGTTTACATAAAGATTACGTAATGAATAGCACGAACGTTTGGATAAGGTCTCAAACAAATAATGAAGACATTGATACGATGCTGAAATTGCGTTAGTCTGGAAATATCTGCGTTTCAATGTTGCTTTTTTTTTGGTTTTCGGAATATGACGACTTCTTGACGTTATTTCAATATATTTCAATATATGGCTTCATTCTTTGTTTGGAGTTTTTTGAACATGTATGTGAAATAGTGTCAACAACGATTCGCTGGTAAAAAGTATTAAAAAACTTGGCCTAAAAAGGGCGATAGGTGCCATATTTACCGATTCAATCTAAATTCAAAATTGAGGGCTGTTAAATGTCAAAAATTTAAATGTTGTAATTATTTTCTTAAAATTTGTATTATGGCGCGAATTTAAGAAAATCCAATATTGGATATCAGAAGGACATTTCTAGTATTCTGAATGCACTTTGATATGTTCGATGTACTCGTAAGTACCCCCAATACTAGCAAAGGTGGGTCTGTGCGCCCTCAAAGACGAATAAATTGGTTTTTTTTTCGAAGTTCAGTCTGTTGACGCATGTGTATAGCATCCAGGCTGGGTAAGACTACATCAGTGTCAATTAATTACCTTGTATTTGTAATCAATATTAAATAACTACTCTGTGCAATTGAAGTGTTGAATTTAATGGACCTTATCTTAAAAGAATATAGCGGTCAAGTAGGGGCATAGTCTTGACACGTTAGTGATTACCACACTTCGCCAACTTCTGGTCTTAAGGGGCAGGCAGGATCAATAAAAATGGAAAATTTTAGACATTGTTTTGTATTGTATCTTTAAAAGTAGTGATGATAAGAACACAAAAGTATACGTTTTCTGAAAGGAAAGGATGCAAGGAATCTAACTATCACGGCAGGTTTCTCAAAAAAAAAAAAAAAAATGAGCGGAAAAGCGCCAAATTTGATTTTCCATGCCAATTTTTTTCGGTCCACCATAACAACTTACCTTAACTATCCAAATTGTCGAAAATTGCATATTTGTGTTCTAAAGACACATAACTAGAATCAGCTGCCTCAAGTTTTTGAATTTTTCTTCTTTTCAAAAGTATGGCTCAAAAAGGATCAAAATTGTACTTTTTTTTATCAATTTTTACCAAGATTTTGGATATTTTAAGGTGTATTTTTAAAACTAAAAAAACTTCTGTTCTCATGGTATAGTTAAAATTGGGTAAATTAGCCACAAAATGTAAAAAATATCGAAGCAGATCATACAGGCTGTATCAAAATGTTTGGTACCCATCAGTTTTTGGTGTTTATTGACAAGCCTGTTCTTGAATATGCAACATTGGATCCTGTTGAAATGCCCATCATTTATAGTTTTATGACCTTACATTACATTAATCTATATTTAAGGTCGCTCCTCTGCTGCATTTTGCTGTGGTAGTCTTGTCCATAATCACTGGAAACTGATGGGTACCAATCATTTTGATACACCCTGTATGAACATGACTGTGTATCACATTTTCCTTGGCGCTCTCTTGTGTGACCGACCGAAGATTGGGGACAAAACAAATGGACCAAATTAGCTGTCCTTCGAGTATTGTTTTTTTTGACAAATCCAAAATATTGTAGTCATTGCTTGAGCTTTTGCCATTCAGGCTGATGGCTTGATCACAAGTGATCTTTTCTACTGTATTTCCCGCGGTGTTTGGTGATCAAAGCCATCAGCCTGGATGCCAAAAGCTCAAGTCGTGAGTACAATTTTTTGGATTTGTAACATCTGCAATCCCATTGACGCATCTGTTTACGGTAAACTGTCATTGGGTTCAAAATCTGCAGATAAGCCATAATTAAAATCAATTTGATCAACTAAGATACTAAAGTCTGCACAAAATGTAACTCAGCTGTTATAAATACGCCTACCGATTCAGAACCAATAATATTTCAACATAAAAAGAAGGATGATGTATTTACGCACATTTTGATACCCCCTTTGTCAAATTTTGTGTAATATTGACAATACAGCAGTGTTTTGAAAGAAAAATACCTGAATTTAAAAGTTGCAGTTATTTGTATTGATTTGAAGTAAATCCGAAGATAATGGCGGGTATTTTTCTGTAAAAGCACTGTGTTGTTAATATTGAACGACATTTGACGAATGGGGTATCAAAATGCGTGTAAATAAATCATCCTTCTCGCTATGTTGAAATATTGTGAAAAAAATTATTAGTTCTGAACCTATAGGCGTATTTATAACAGCTGAGTTACTTTTTGTGCAGACTTTATTTCATGAGACTAAAGTTGATCTATCAGTATCAGCCTATATTGTTGCAGAAATCAGTTGACCCAGCAAACACAAAACGTTTTCGAAATCATTCGCAAAAGGTTATAAAAGGTTGTCAGAAAACGTTTAAATGTCGGGTTATATAAAGGTTATATTAAGAGTATAAAATGTTTTCATAACCTTAAAAAACATTTTTTTGATAATCTACTGCTCAGCAAACATAAATGTTTTACAGAAAACGTTTAAATGTCGAGTTATATAAAGGGTATAAAAACGTTTTAATAACATTCCAAAAACATTCTTGAAAACTTTATACAAAACATTCTAAACAGAATGTTATTTTGGGGAGTTGAAAAAATATTTTGCGAAAAATGTTTGCCCAAAATATTTTCAATAACGTTTTAAAAACGTTTTTATGACCTTTTATAACCCGACATTTAAATGTTATGAAAAGGTTTTGAAAAAACATTTTAAGAACATTTCTGTGTTTGCTGGATTCAAACATTTTAACATAATGTTATTTAAGTATTGACACAATATTTGGCAAAATGTTTGTAAAATAGTTTACAATAACATTTTTGAAAACATTTAAAAATATTGTTGTAGTGTGTTTTCATACAAAACGTTTTAAAACGTTATCATGACCTTTATTTAACCCGACATTTTAATGTTATTAAAATGTTTTTACCTAAACCAAAAGCCAAAATATAACTTATTTAAAACGTTTTTAAAACGTTTTTGTGTTTGCTGGGGAGGCCCGTATTTTGAACACACTGGAAGAGTGATGTTATCCCTCTGACTTCCCTGAATATGTTTGACTCAGTGGATCTTGTTTAAAGTGTTTTAAATTAGACATCCAATGCAGTTGTTCAATCTGCGTCAGTGATTTTACTACATGTGTTATTGAAAGCGTTATGTGCCACATTTATCTGCTGATTACAGGAGCATAATGCTGAATTTAAACTACATCGCTGAGCGATAGCGATTGGATTTTAGCCAATGAGGTATAGCGCTTTTTGTTGTGTCGGAAAAAAGCGCGCTACCTCATAGGTTAAATACCAATCGCTCGTCGCTCAGCGATGGAGTATAAATTCAGCTTAATGGGAATTCTTTCAAACTACAGACTTGACATTTAATATGGAATATTTTTCGCAAAATTCCAAGACTGGTTTGGACGCAGTCTGCATATACCGCACGGGCTAAATATTAATTGGGGTGTGTCGGGGGTGGTGTAAAATCATTGTTTGATAGAAAATGTGCTTTCCATATGTTTACATTATGGTGCTCATAATGTAGCAAATTTGCCTAAAATGGCGGAATTAGGGAGGCTGAAATTGAGCTTTGTGGGGGACACAATTTCAGACTTTATGCATCATGATTCTGTTATTATCAAATTTGTAGGAGTTTGAGGCGATATTTCTTAAACTCCGTCAGCAGCTGGCATTCATCACAGCTGAAATACACTTACAATGTACCAAGTTTTTGAACAGGGGAGGAGCTTAAAAGGGGGCTCTTAGAAGCTGTACGTACTCAGAAAGTTTGAATGACCCCTGGGGTCAAATGTTATAAACTTACGGTACAAAAACAACTGCGTGGATTCCTGGTTGTCTAATGAACTCACACTGTCTCCTTGTGTACAGTAAGTTTATAACATCTGGCCCCAGGGGACCATTCAAACTTTCTGAGTGCGTACCACTTTTAAGAGCCATATTCTGTAAAGCATTTCAGTTCAGACGAACACTTATTGGTATTCAGGTTCAGTAAAATCGCCTGAAACCCCATTAAATTTGATAATATCAAAATAATGTTGCTCAAATTAAGAAATTTTACCCCCACAAAAATCAAATTCAATCTCTTAAATCCGCCATTTTAGGCTAATTCACTACATTATATGCGCCATAATGTAAACTAATGGAAAGCACATTTTCTGTTATACAATAATTTTACACCATCTCCCGACACACCCCAATTAATATTTAGCCCGTGCCGTTTATGTAGACCTCTACCAGACCAGTCTTGGAATTTTTCAAAAAAATATTCCATATTAAATGTCAAGTCTGTATTATACGCTGCAAAGGCAGTGCATGATAGCCATAAGTAGCTTCAATCTCGGTTTTTACACTTGCAGTCGTGACTAGCTCACGAAGTCACAAGAAGAAAAGCTCGTTTTAAGTGTCTCTTAAAGACGCAAATTTATCTAGGTCAACTAGTATACTTGGGTGTAGAATTTCCGTTAGTATCACGCGTTGAAAATAACATGTCAACCTACAAATCGACACATAGCATCGGTCTTATTTATTGCCTTCATGTATCTCCTTGTGTTGGATGAGTACAGAAGTTGGCAACAAAGCACAATGATCAAAACGTAAATGAAACGATCTAGACGTCCAAATAATTATCATTATATCATTTAATAGAGGTTGTGCATGAAATTTTTTAATTTCAATTAAAATTGGCTCCAAATAAAGGTCCATTCAATCAAATGTTATCACCAACCTATTTGATCGTAGTGCATTTGTTATGTGTGTGAGACCATTAGGAAACGAATTTGGAGAAAACCTTCTGTTAATAAAATACTATGCTGAGCCACCAGCCTGGGTGGCTCACGCTCCAGTAATTTCAGATGATTGATCTCAGTAATACATCAAAGAATGTCTTCCAATTCATGAAAACAAATGGATAATCAGCTTATCGGAAGGGAAGGTCTTGCTGCTCAGCGAGTGTTTGTAATAAAGGTTTTCTCCAAATTCATTCTCTAATGTTACTTTCGCGGTAGATTGCAATCATGCTTTTATTGAATGCATTTGAGTAGTCCGCCATATTTACGGTATGATACGTCATATGCACAACCTCTATCAAAACAACTCTATATACTGTTTCAATACGTGCTATAGAAAGCGGTATTCAGTTGCCTTGTTTGTAAATGGTCGAATCCAACGAAAAGTGTACACAACAGGGCCATAACTTAAAAGTATTAATCAATTGGCATTCGTTTTTGTATTGTGTTTATTCGCCTTGATCATACGCTTCGCGCCATATATAATAAGACCCCCTTCTGTCAAAAACTTAGACACCGAGACCCCAAAACATGCCAAAATTTCAAAATATTTCTTACAGTATTTTAAAAAACATCTAAATCAGTTATGAAAAGAAGTCACTGGATTAAAGCTAAATTGATTTCCTGAAAGTTGTGTATTCAAATATTGCCTGTTCAATTTTTCACATATTTGTACATAATTATGAATTTTTTGCGATCATTTTTTGAGTGGTATTATTTTACATTACCTACGAATACAATTTTTCATAGCACTAGATATATCTTTAAAAAATGGAAATCACTAATAAATGCACAATTGATACAAGCTTTGATATGTCCAATACTGACATGCATTGCATTCGGACATCTTTATTATTGTGTTTAGCTGCCAGAAAATCTAAATGGCACAAAGGTAGGTTTGGTAAAAAATATGCATTACCTCCGAATACATGTTAAAAGCTGTGTCATTTCCACAAACTGAGAGAATAGTAAACAATAGTTAAGCAATAGGTGCAGGGTAATACACTCTTTATTTCTACCAAGTTTTAATAGCCTGCGTTTAAATATTTCCGAGATGTCAACAATAAAAGCAAGTTTTCTTAGGTAAATTTCGGTAATCGAATGTTACCTACGAATACAATTTGACATCATGATAGTAAAATGCCCATGTTGGTACATAACGAAGGCCTGTATGTTTGCTATCAAATCATATGTCAATGAAAGTTGCGAATTCACATACATGCCCACCATGCAAAACTGAATACGGCTTAATTGTTGAAAAAATATGTACTGAAATAGACGACGGTCTGCTCATTTGAAAGAAAAATCAGATTCGAAGAAGATTAGAAGGGGATAAATACTTGCATTTGTCAGCTGTCATGTGTGTTTCATTTTAAACGTTTACCGACCTTCTGGTTTCTGAGTAATTTGTGTCCAAATTGGTTTATTCGAAGGTAACTTTTGACGTTTTCGCTAAGTTTTCCTACGAATACCATGGACAAAAACGACTTTTCTCATTGTCTCATGATCTAAACAACACAGTGGTGGACCCTAGTATAAAGCTAATTATAGTTGCCCTCAAACGAAAGGCCACAATACGTAACTGACTCCAAGACGGACTTCACAAGTCTGCAATAACGGTTTTAAGCGATTTGTGTGCAATTAAGCAAATTAAAGTCACTTTAGTGCCTTTGTTTCTTACTTCAATCCTCTTTCAACCACTGTGAACCGACATTAAATATACATGATAGGGTCTCAAGTATCAATAAACGCACATAAAGAAAATAATACATTCAAAGTGCTTTATAAAATGAAGATTTGATTGCGATATCCACCAAAAGTCTTATTCTTACCTACAAAATACTGAAATGTTACTTACGAATACAGCATAATACATGACATGTGTAATGAAGTGTCCCTACCAATGGAAATTAATTGTCAAAAACTTTAAGCGGTACCCCCTGACATTATTGTTACCCATATACGGATTCATTCAACAATTATTTATGATGTAAATTTGCTGTTTAACTACTTGTATATCAAAATGAAGTGTTCAAAATCTTGCTAAAAGCATAAAAAAATTGTTGATCTATGGTAAAAGCACTTATTCATTTGGACGTACCATCTGAAAGAGATCTAAAAACTACCATTTTATTCATTCATTATCATAATAATCATAATAATAACCTCTAAACTCAATATAGAAATTGTTAAATCGCAAATGTTACCTACGAATACCCGGGTTTCTTCACCTATCATTTTATAAAGCATTAGGTGTATGCGTATAATTCCTAATATTCTTGAATACAGATATCCCACTCGTTCTTATACAATATGTAAATTTATTCATACTCATTTGATAAATAAAATACAGAAACTGACCTAAACTTCATTTTCAAAAATAAACTAGCATAAATTAACTAAGATCATATTGATCGCGTTATAAAAATAAAAACAAATAGTTTCTGGTTGAGCTAGCATTTTCCTGACACCCCGTGGTCTACATTACACGAAAAAAGTGTTAATGGGAATATTCCATTTGTTTTAGGTTGATTAGTATTGCGATAGTGAAAGCATCCTGGTGGTATTCGTAGGTAAATTGGGTTTTGATGTCACATTTACTATCACACGTCTTGGATTTATTTGTCAAGATTAGTGATGGCACTTTTGGTTCATATAAGGCCAACATGCCATCAATCAATGGGCAAAAGGAAAAAATTGTGGAGACATTTTTATTTTGGACTTTTAATTTTGGCCCGTGGACACTTTTGGTTGGATTCAACCAAATACTGCTTGACCATTTTCGTCAAATTCACCTTGCTCCCTTCCTTTTGAGCCCCTCTAAAGAAATGACGAAGAAGATGATGATGAAGATGATGATGAAGAAGAAGATGATGATGAAATGAAAACACACCTGAAATTACTCTTTATTAATAATCGTTTCGGAAATATTCTAACATAATTATTTAAAGCACTATTAATATGACAGAATATGTCAGTATCAAAAAAATTATCAACTAATTAGATATGACACCCATTGATGATGTGCGTTTATAAGGTCATTAATTGGGTGGTTTAATGCGGAAATGAATCAAGTCCCAAGGGTACATATCAATCAAAATCTGACACAGTCGATCGTGATACCCCTAATGGATTTTCATCATCATCTTGTCACTTCACATTTAGTCGAGGATATCTGCCCGGATGTTTGCAACTATATATTTAGTTTGATGTCTATTACGTGCATAATAATAGTTAGGGCCTTTGTGTATATAATCGAATGATGGTACATTTTAAATGTACCATCATTTTAATGTACCATCATTTTAATGTACCATCATACTTAAAAGTATCCTCTCTTACCGTGCGACACTGCAGCGACATTAATCTTTTCTGACCGATCGGAAGAGAAATTTAAATTCAACTTCAGATTTTTGAAAGTAGTCCAAGTAAAGTTGGTCTACAGTACATGTATTTAAGGTTGGTCTTAACCCTGGAATTATGGAACTTTAAAATAGGAGGACTAGTAATATTAATAATAATAATAATAATAATAATAATAATAAAAATAATAATAATAATAATAATAATAATAATAATAATAATAATAATAATAATAATAATAATAATAATTGGCTGTTTGTGTGGAATGGGACATGTGTGGCGGCCGACGGGGGCATCGTTTTGATGTGGATGTACACATATGTAGTGCTTATATACATGTAGTACTATTGGTGAATTTTGTTTTGGGGGTTCGGTAGTTTGCTCGCGTTTTGGACGTCTCATCTTCCGGTCGGGGGACGTCATTGGTGATGCTGGGCTGACGGCAGTCCTATTCTCGTTCCGGAGTTAGTCTCCACAGCAGCCAGTTTGGTTCCGCTCCCTCCACACAAACAGTCTGCCAATGATCACGAAATGGTCCTTTTTGATTCGCTAACGGTTTTCTGCCAACGTCATCTGACTCATCCAGCTTGACGTCAAACAAAGCTTTCAATTGGTCGATCGGCTAGACGGCTACTTTATTATTCATGAGCAAGTTTGACCCGCCATCTCGCCAGCTAGACTGAGGTCAATCAAGTTCCCGTATGTACAGCTCTACGGCTACTTTCGTGTAGCTAATCAGAAACGGCGTTATTAGTGGCAATTGGCAGACTGTTTGTGTGGAGGGAGCGTAACCAAACTGGCTGCGGAGGAGACTAGTTCCGGAGTGTGCGGACTTTGCGGTGGTTGGTCATATACATGATTTGGTGAGTGTGTCCCTTCATCACCGTTGTTGGCGTCAGCCCAGCTCTCTTCCAATCGATGCTTTGGTTTTGATGTGAGACGTGATATGTGATGGCGGACTTGTTTATGAGGGGACATGACCACTAAGTCATGTGTGTGGCTGGCTGCTGTGGGGAGCTGTGCGCTCTGGAGATGGGGGTGGGGGTGTTGCTGGTTCGTCGTGTTGCTGAGGGGTCCTCCGATCGGGGTGGGATGTCTGGAGAGGGAGTGAATTGTTGTACTCGTGCAGTTTACCATTGGTATGTTATCTAGTAGTCCTGTTGAACTTATTCAAGGGGCTTATATAATCGTTTTTAAATATCTAATTGTTTTTGATGTAGTGCTTATAAATGTGCAATATATGTATTTTATAAATAGTATATTAGTGCTATAAATATGTATATCATCTCCTAATCCTAACCCTAACCCCAACCCTAACCCTAAACACTAACCCTAACCCTAACCCTATACCCTAACCCCAACCCTAACCCTAACCCTAACCCTAAACCCTAACCCTAACCCTAACCCTAACTCTAACCCTAACCCTAATCCCTAACCCTAATCCCTAACCCTAACCCTTAACCCAACTCTACTTTTTTTATACTTTTTACCCCATAATTTCCATCATTATTCAAGCCCTGCCCTCTATCGGGGGCTAATTTATAGTTTCAGCTTGTTGGATATCCATATTTCGCGGTTAACAGTGCTTCTTTGTAGCCCTGCGGGGCAAATTCGCGGTTAGTGGTTGTTTTATTTCATCTCCATCAATAATAATGCAATAATAATGCATTAAAAATAACTATTTTAAAAATAAATATTGCTGGACAATACTTTATACTTTTTACCCCATAATTTCCCTCATTCCTCAATCACTGCCCTCTATCGGGGGCTAATTTATAGTTTCAGCTTGTTGGATATCCATATTTCGCGGTTAGTGCTTCTTTGTAGCCCTGCGGGGCAAACTAGTTGAATTTATCCACATTTCGCGGTTAGTGGTTCTTTTTTTAACAACGCGGAGCCACCACCAGCCAGCCCCATACTTCACTTCGGTTTTTAAGTAATAAAAATAATAGTTTCCATATTCTATGGTTTCAAATATTTTTTTTTTCGGAACCCACCCTACTAACAAAAAAACAGAGGGCGCTATACAATATATAAAATTTTATTAAAATGCTAAGTGTTCACATTTTAAAATAAGAACCATGTTTGCGCAATATACACATTTTAACACAAAAATTACACATTTTAGGCTGTGAATATGTATTATTATTATTATTGTTATTATTATTATTATTATTATTATTATTATTATTATTATTATTATTATTATTATTACTGAAGTCATTGTGTCGTTATTATTGTAATTGTGTGTCTGACGTTGGAACATTGCGTATTACGTGCGTATATAAAATGAACTGACCGACATTATAGACGAATTTATGTCTTACAACAACACCTTTAACTGCAACACATATTCAATGTTCAATAGAGCAATCTAGATCAAATCTATAGCATCGTACTTTAATATGTTGGTGTCAAATTGCCTACTAGCAGTTAGCACGTATACGCGTGAATTGGAACACGAAACTACCGAGGCAACACTTGAATTGTATTCTTTAACACCTGCTGGTTATATACAATAACACGTTTACTGTCAACAAGAAGTACATTTAACTGTTGAGGAGTGGCACTGTGATGCCGAGGATTTGTATACGCTCTATACGGTTTTATTTCATTTCCATCAATAATAATGTATTTAAAAATTATTATTTTAAAAATAAATAGTGCTGGACAATACTAATTTCGTTATAAAAGTGTTAATCATTGTTATCGATACCTTTGTGGGCTGAAGTAGTGTACAGGAAAATTTGTTGGAACTGCTGTTGGCACTGCGCCTTGTGGTAGCAGTGCTCTTTTGTGCTTTCAGTGTTTCCCGGCAGACCACATCGTTGTTGTTTTTTCCATATTTTTTGTTATTTGCCAATTAATAAATTAAAAATAAATATAAATTAAAAATGAATATAGACCCATTCAGTCATCCCAGCGCAAGAGTAAAAAAGCCACAAATAGCCACACTGGAACAGGGAAATGTGTCATTTGATATGTTGACATTTGTTGTCATAGTGATTAACAAACATAAATGTTAAGCTCTTTAGGATAATCCTTTGAAGATCATGGACATAAAATAATAGCTGATTACTGGATGTTTGAGTAATAATTGATGGTGACCACTTGAGAAGTATTACAACACAAAAGAAATTCGGCAAAGTTGAACATTCCCCTAATCTACCCAAGTTTCATTATCATTGAGATATAGAAAAATAGCGAGGAACATTATACAGAAATTGACCTTTATATTACTAACAAATAATAATAATAATAATAATAATAATAATAATAATAATAATAATAATAATAATAATATACACTTATAGAGCAAAAATATTTTTTTTTGTTACAAACAAAACAGTTTCTCAATGCGCTTTACAGAAAAATCTTAAATACAAGATATACTACAAATTTAAAAAGCCCAATAAAGCAAAACAAGATAAAATCAAGCAAGATTATTACAACAAGCTCGTGAGAAGCGGAACGAAGACTAGCAATAGGATTGTATGGTTTGAGCAGTTCGGTTATGTAGTTTGGAGCAGCGTTGTTGAGAGCCTTGCATATGATCAGAAGAAGTTTGAAGATGATGCGTTTCTTGATAGGGAGCCAATGAAGGTCTCTTATGACTTGACTGATGTGATCACGTTTCTTTGCGCCTGTAACAAGTCTCGCGGCCGAATTTTGAAGTCTCTGCCATTTGGAAATGAGCTTATCAGGTAGGCCATACAGGAGGCAGTTACAGTAGTCGAGTCGAGATGTCACATATGCATGGACAAGTTTTTCTGTTGACTCTTGGTCGAGATACTTACGGAGGTTACAGCGTCCTCACCGTGACACACTCTCATCGGAACCCCTTGTAAACAATAGTTATATAAAAAAAAACAGCCCTTAAATAGTAACACCGCCTTCCTCTTTCCTCAAATTTGGCATATGAAGTAGATGCAACATCTGGAATGTAATACAATTAGAGACCAAGATGAATAAGCAATACTAACTAGATACTGGGACTAGATAGCATTGTTCTTTGCATAAAATATTAGGCTGGTCAATAGGATGGAAGATGTCCACTGTGGTCAAATCGTGTGTGTATTACAATTACAATAGCGGAAGAACGGAAATATATTCGAACGCAGAAAATAGAAACTTTAGTCCACACAAAAATGTCCAGATATCTGGACACACGATCGCCAAATGTTTTAACTGATTCTGCAACGTACCAGGGAAATGGAGGTGGGGAATGATTCACGGATGTCGTAGACTCAGAAGAAAAAAAGCTCAAGTAGCTACCCCATAAGGC
This sequence comes from Amphiura filiformis, assembly GCF_039555335.1. Lineage (NCBI taxonomy): Eukaryota > Metazoa > Echinodermata > Ophiuroidea > Amphilepidida > Amphiuridae > Amphiura > Amphiura filiformis. The sequence goes on from NC_092636.1 coordinate 16,684,521, forward strand.
ACCGGGCGACCTTGAATCACAGAACATTGTTTTGTGAGTTTATCACGTGCTTAAAGGTCATTATGTCCTTTTATGTCCACGTGACCTTATTATTGCAACTGATATTCCCACAAACCTTGCAAGATTGCCATCCCCGGTTGCCATCTTTGACTGTTATTTTCCAACCACCTCTTTCGTTCAGCCCTCTTTTGTAGCGAATTTCCTGATGCATTACAGAAACCATTTAAAGTTTTTTGCTCTCTGCGTTCAAGCGGATTTCCGTTCTTCTGTCCTTGTAAGAACTGGGGCATGGATTAAAAAGCCCATTAAAAAACAAAAACAATCAAATAAACAAACAAACAACAACAACCCTCAAGGAGATGTAAGAGCCATTTTAGAATTGTCATTCTTCAGATCTTTGTATTTGATGTGCGACTTGGCCCCAAACAATAATAAAAACATAAATGCCAAAAGCCCGACAGGACTGAGGCCACTGACTATATGTCTCTTCCAATATAGAAAAGCCCCGCAGGATGGCCTCTGGATGGCTTCCAACAGTTTGATGTCTCCTTCAGCATACGGATTCCATGCTGCTGTGCCGTACTCAAGTTGCGGACGCACTAGAAGCCTGGTATGCACGTAGTTTGACGTTACTAGAGCAGGGTCCAAGGTTCCGGTGGATGACACCAAGGGTGCTGGATGCATTAGATGTTATACTTGCAATGCGCTTTTTCAAAGTTAAATCGCTGGAGATGGTAACTCCCAGGTACTTGTGATGTGATGTTCTTTCAATGGCTTGGTCAGAAACAGTGTAGAGATGCAGTTTTGGCTTAGTCTTACGGGTGATGGTGAGTAGTTGACACTTTGAAGCATTGAAGCTCATCTGCCATTAATCGGCCCAAGCAAAGACGGTTTTTTATTTTAACCCCTCAATTTTCCTCATTATCCACGTCAAAGATTGCGATATAATAATATGCACTTGTGAAGACAAATCATAGAAGCAGCTTTAACTTTCGCTTGTAGCAAGAAGACAATAACATTATTGCAACAAGTTAATAACAGTTCACTCTGTCAGTACTTAGTCTGTACATAGATTGTGGTAATATGATTATGTGTTGACATTTTATCACAGCCGTCAGGAATAGAGGCATTGCTTACATACTGAACGAACATTACATGTAGTTTGAGCTTGGTAATTTCCATAATGGAACATTTGCACGCGCTTCAGCAAATGGGCGCCCTAAGCAAGTCACGGTTTCAAACTAAAAAAGACTAAATCGCTGATCATGTATATGGAAAAGTGCACGATCCGGAAGAGTGGGGGTCTTAGTGATAAGATGGGTATAGCGATGTGTCGATTTGGGATGTATTTGAAGTTGTTTGGTATAACGTTTTGATGTAAGTTTTAGAAAACTGGTTAAAACTGCGTATTTTATTTGGACAAAATAATACACTTGTGCTGAGATGTTGACGCGTCTAATTTTCTTCTACCCGGAGCCCAACATCGGGCGTTATTTTCGTCAAATTTTACTCTCAATTGGTAATACACATAGTCATTGAGGGTGTTTTTATTTTAAAATCCACCTGATAAGTTGGAGAAATCATTACAATTTTTGTCCGTGCATCAGATATATGATAAACTATCTTTCATGAAAGTGACAATTCTTGAATCACATATCCCAATATTAAAATGAATATTGCCTAATTTTGCCGATTTTGACATGTTTGGTATAAAACGGGAAAACTCCAAAATAATTTTACACCATCTCAGGGGCTCAGATAGCGACGTTCTTACGTATTTTTTGAGGGCGCTGATAGCATATCAAACACACCAAATTGCATTTTGAATACGAGGAATGTCCTTCTGATATCAAATAATTTTGAATTTTTGAAAATCGCGATATAGTACAAATTTTATGGCAAATTATTAAAAATTGACATTTTTGCCATTTAACAATCCTCGAAGTAAATTGTATAAATCTAATGATATGTATTTAAAGTGTATGTAGCTGGGATGAAAAGCAGTCCATCACATGAAAACTTTGACAGAGTTTTAGGTGTTTTGGGGAAAATGTATATCGTATATACGAACATTTTCATATGATGGTCGGCTTTTTATTCCACCTACATACACTTTAAGTACATATCATTAGATTAATACAATTTACTTCGAGAACTGTTACATGTCAAAAATGCCACAAATTTCGATTTTTATTAATTTGCCATAAAAATTATATATATATCGCGAATTAAAATAAAATCTAAATTATTTGATATCAGAAGGACATTTCTCGTATTCAGAATGTAATTTGTGGGTTTGTTGTATCTGATGTGCTATCAGGTCCCACAAAAATACTGTGCAAAGGTGGATGACCGACCCCTTAAGATTCCTCTAGGATATGTAAATGTGTATTATCGTCTTAATCTCAATACATTTTATAGCTTTATGAAACTTGTATTTTTTATAAAATTTATTATGTATCAATAATAGCAAACAAATGTGAAACCATAATGGTGCTCTTTCTGCATTGACTCAGCTGAACGATTCACAGTCTGCAATGACCAGCTTAAATGCCCAATGAAATATACATTCTCAATATACATGTATAAAGCAAACAGAGGTTTTTCATATCACAAGGTCAAGTGCTATTGAAACCACACGATGATTACAGAAACCTACTTATCAATGGTGTTATGCTCTCATAATGTTAGCTGTGTTGGCCAACTTTGCCGCATTAAATTTCCTAGAGCAGAGGTCTTGAAATATCTATTTATAATTTTGATTTTACAAAACAATTGAAAGTAATTGTAAACCAGCGCTTAGGATGGTTCTACAATTACGGTAAGTTTATTTGCGCATCAATCAAAGTTAATTGAATGGACAGTATACCCATTAATATGTTCTTGGCCTGGGTATTAATCCACCAGGATGAGAAAATAGAAGTGAATACAAGAAATAGGATGGTCCCACAATTACGGTAAGTTACGGTAAGTTTATTTACGCATCATTCCCTTACAGGGCGAGAATTTATTTTACATACATGAATCATGAATGGTTATGGACTGTGCAATAATTATGAGTCCTGGGGAGGGTAAAATGGGACGCAAGAACCCTTTTGGTGGACCCAAGTAACTGACTAAAATGAGGAAAAATTGAAACGAAATGGGGTTCCAAATTGAACTCTAGAATTTGAAAAGCACAAACGCTTTACTTTGATAACTTTGATATCTTAAAAAAACCTGGGGTAAGTTAATTGAATGGATAGTATACCCATTAATATTTCTTGACCGGGATATTAATCCACCAGGATGAGAAAAAAAAGTAAATACAGATTTAACTATTGTTGTTGTCATTGCCATTATTATTGTTGTTATTGTGTACTGCCATAGCAACACGTTACAGAGATACATATCTGTATAAATACACGGAACTGAATTATGTTTAGCATTTGTAACCTAGGCAAATCGAGATCTTACGACAACATCACTTTGGACCTTCAAATTCAATAGCTATTCAATATAGCAATCTATATCAAACATCTATACGTTGAACCTATTTTTGTGTCAAACTGCCTACTAGCAGTTAACACGAATCGTGTGAATTGGAACACCAAAATACTGAGGCAACATTTGCATTGCCTTCTTTTATACCTGCTGGTCACGTATATCTGTAAAGAGAACATACTGAGAAGTACATGCGGTGATATTTGCCTTCAAGATATGTTATTTACGAGAAGACAGCACATTCCCCCGGTATTATGGTACTCCTCCGCATCATTCAGAAAGTTCAAAATATAAGTTGTAGTTGGGTCAATGTATTATGCGAACTGCTCATTGCTTAATGTCACCATTTAAGGGGGTACTACACCCCTCGATAAATTTGTGTCTATTTTTGCATTTTTCTCAAAAACTGATCATACACTGGTAACAAAAGTTATGTATATTATTGGGGCAAGGAATCCAATTACTGCACTGGAATTTCAGTGACCCAATGCAAGCGGTTCGTTATTTATGATACGAAATAAGGTACCGCTAGGATGTACCTCATTTCCTATCATATATACGGAACCGCTTGCCTTGTGTCACTGAAATTTCAGTGTAGTAATTGGATTCCTTGCCCCAATAATATACATAACTTTTGTTACCAGTGTGTTATTATTTTTGAGAAAAATGCAAAAATAGTCACAAATTTACCACAGGGTGTAGTACCCCCTTAACAATACCTCTTATTATTGGGTTAATCATGCATATAGATTCATGACCATAATTATTAGAGACAATTTTACATACCACATGATGAAGCACTCAATGACTTGACAAACATTAGTTGAAATTTGTATAAGGAACTTTTTTCATTAAGTTTGCCTTTTCTACACATTTTCTGATGTCAGTAACATACATTTCTGCATTGTCACACGATTATATTTACGATGTCAAAATCTTCCCTCAAAAATCTTTTTATTTCACCGGTCTGTAATTGAGAAATATCTGCAATTATCAGTATATAACTATAGGTTCTTTCAATAACCTTTGAGTGTTTACTTTTCATCAAGAGGATTTGTGTTTAAAGAAGTTAATGAGCTGATTAATCAATATTGTTATGATATGTATCTTCAACGGAAACTTTGCCATTGGATATGAAATGGAAGAGTAATCTCTTCAATACTGGAAGTGCAAATGAAAAAGAATAAGGCAAAATATTCTTAACGTCGTATTAAACATCAATTCCGCCAACAATACACTGACAATAACTTGTTTGAACATGTAAGTACCGGTGCTGACGTGCGTTTATTATAATTCAATGACACAGCATTTCTAAATTACAGTTTAAAGGTATAATTGACGTGCTAACACGCTGAAATAAACTAAAACCCGTGATTAGGGTAATTATGAGACCATCATGCTGACCTAAAAACCTCACAAATAGGTGGAGAAGGTCTTGACTCCACACTTTAAATATTTTCGCTTTTACGAAACAATGGAATGAGTTATTGATTGTAAGCAAATTCATTTGGTGGTTTAATTTGTGATTTAGCCTCCTGGCAGGACGAGGATTTATTGTATACTGCACACAAAAAGTACCGAACACTGAAGACAAAAGCCATTTCTTAAAGAAACTTAGACTAAAGTACATTTACATGACTCGATAGATGGAGAATGTTATTCTGCGTATTTTGATACCTTATTTGGCACAATATGACATCAGTTCACCAATTTCTAGCAATTTGAATAAAAAAGAGAGCTATTCAAAAGTGATGGTTGCTCATCAATGCGTTCCCAAATGGCTTCTTTTATGCCTCTCCTATGCCATTGTTCCTCCTTATCAAGAATAACGACTTCTTCGTTCTTAATTGAGTGTCCAGTGTCCTTTAAATGGAGGTAAACAGCGGAGTTTTGCGCTTCGTTGGTACTTGGTCTCCTATGTTGACCAATACGGGTTTTTAACGCCTGTTTGGTTTCTCCAACATAAGCCGCTGAGCAATCAGTGTCACCACACACAACCCCGTACACTAAGTTTGAGCGTTTGTCCTTCGGTTGCTTGTCCTTTACATTCCCTTTATATTCATTTAAGTTTCCCGCGAAGTGTGTTAACTGGTTTGAAGGATGTTGAAATTCCGAAGGATTTGAAGTGGTTCTTCACGCGTTCTGAGATTCCCGAAATATATGGTATAGTGACGCGGGCTCCGGTCTTTGGCTCCTAACTCTTGGTGGCTTTGAGAAAGCCACCAAGTCTATCACGTGACCAGTCCAACGGGTCAGTTGCCTGATGAAGTCTGGTTGTTCCAGACGCAACGTCGTAAAAGTAAGATCCAGTATTAGATTTAATTCCAAAACTCTGTTTGAAACTACTGGATGACTAAGAACATTCACTCATTTGTCAAAGACTTTTAATATTGGGACAATGTGTATTTGTATTTTACACTATTTTGGCCCACTATCGGGGTGAATTTTGGTGGAAATCAGGACCTTGCCCCTCTTTCATTTGCCTTCCCGATTTTCACTTCATTTTTTGTCAGAGGGGCATGCTTTCTCTCATTGTTTATTGGGGAAGTGTCACTCTGGATCCACTACTGTATGACACGTTCTCCAGTGGCTCGCTGGACTCATCATGTGAGTCGTAAATGGAGTCGGTAAATGGATGGATATGCAATTACCATTAGTAACCCAAATTCGTAGTATCGGATCCAGATATAATGCACTAACTATGTACGTTTCAGCAACCACTGTTGCCTTTGTCAACACTTGATGAAGAGTGACTGCAATCTACTGAAAACCAACGCTAGAGGGATTTCCAGCGTTTTGGGTTGCCAGTTGGTTTTCTTTCTGGGAATTGTTTGGATCCTTTTTGCAGGAACTCATAAAAAATCTGAGAAAGCAGGTACTGCCCCTCGTCTCTCTTCATAGTTGTACGCCCCCTCTTTCTTATTTCCACAGCTTCTTTGATCCAGCGTTTGTATCTATCTTGCTCTGTGCCAATGACCTCCGCTTCCCACCACCCAATTACATGGTTCTTGTCAACAACATGATCTGTTATGGCCGACTTATGCGTGGTAGTTAACGACTCTTTTCTCCCTGCTCTAGTGACCACAGTGCCCCTGACTATGTTCTTCCAATCGCGTCACTGCACTCCTCATCAAGTGTTGACAAAGACAACAGTGGTTGCTGAAACGTATACAGTAAGTGCATCATATCTGGATCGAGAAACTTTGGTTACTAGTGTACTCACAGATCCTGGTGTACTCTACCGATCCTGATGAATTTGTTCAATCAAGCAATTACATGTAGCCACCACGGTACGGTAGAAAATACATAACGTATTCAAAAATTATTTTTAAGAAAAAAATGCACACTGCAAAAATATAGCCGTATGGTTGCAAGATAACATTATTCCCAGAAGAATACAGATCTTACACTTGATTTGAAATTAATTATTTCTAATTAGTGACTCCACGGTATCAAAATATTTTTGCAATGAAATTTTATATTTACATAGTGGTGAAAAGAAATTCGTATTAGACAGCTTTTATCCGAACATCACTGTCATGGTGATTGAAATATTCATTTAAGTTATATACTAAACGCTTAAAATTTAGATTGAATGCTGTAAATCATCGCATATTCGAATACTTTGCATTTGCTGACTTACGATTTAAATTAAATTGTACTTATTTGATTGAAATGTAATTACACATCAATTTATAGCATTCACGATCCACTAATTAATGTTTTGCGTGCTAGGCAAGTTCAAGTTTTGAAATATTTTCTCAAAATATCAAGAGCTATCTTAAGAACTACTGGATCAATACTAGGCTTGTTTGTACTCATTTTAATGCATTTTTCATGCCGATTCCAAATATGGTCATGAAAATGTACATTTCTGAAATTTTTGAATTTTTAGAAATATTTTGAAACTTGTCTGCAGTCGACCCCCGCATGAAGAGAGTTAAGGTAACATATCAAAAGAAAACACGTGTCAGTCATGTTGTTAGCTTTAAAGAGTCAAGTCCTCTGGCATGAAAATAATTCCATTCCAATATTGGATGTTATCATTGTGATCAGATAGATTTTAGGATAAGTATATCATGTTATTGTTGAACTTAATTACACCTTCTCACTATTTGCTTTTATCAGTCTTATGGTGGTTATAATATATATGGCTAATTTGTTAATTTAGAGATCTGACAAAATTATTGTTGATCTTTAATTAACAGCATAATAGCAAATCCGAATACTGGTGTACTCCCAATTGATGTGGAACACATTTTATTAATGAATAATGCTGCCGGGTGGGGTAAATGTATGTTTCTCGTGTAGATCGGAAGGGCGTCCCACATCGTAGTGAAAATGTTGTAATGACAATAAACATTGCATCATCGCAGTTTCCATGATATGCTTCTTGGGGTTGATATTCAAACCGTGGAACTGCGCTGTTTTTAGATATTTGAGGAATATTGCTAAATTCTCACGCTAAATTTAATATGGTGGTTTCTGATTGCGCTAGTTACTTTTATACATTTTAGACATTAAAATGTGGAAGAAAGTAGTTGGAAGTGTTGTTATTATGTATTACGTTTAATCTTAGGCATAGTCAGGACTTGATGAAGTTTCATACTATAGACGAATGCAACGAGCGCGAGCCAAATGATGGTCAGAATCAAAGAGCTTTTAATAAACATAGACTGGCAATATATTACGTAATGCTTTGTTCGTTTGATGCCGATTAGATTTTGTGACAGGCTATTCATAAAATTGGTACCATTGTTTCGAACAAAGGGGTTACGCCAGCATCATATTAACGCTCTACACAACAGGCGAGTATCAATAAGTGACCACAATACAGTCATGTCATGATGTGTAAGGGCAGTTATGTGTAAAGTGGTACCATTGTTCTCACGTATCCCAAATGTGTGCTTGTGTGATGCTGAAGTCTATAAAGGAGGCTTTAGCTGTCGATGTAATCATCTTTATCACCCACCTGCGCCTCATTTAAATAAATTGAATGCTTTTGCTGATCGATTACACATCAGAATGTATTAAAGCATTCATGTCCACTTATCTTGTTACTCTATAATGGTAATCGCTATACGTATACATGTAAGTATAAGTATAGGCCTATAAAGGTTGTTTTTCACAAATTTCCATTTAATTTTATTTAAAGAAGGAGATTGTTATATAGAAATAGTGGCGTACCCAAATTGGGAGGGGAGGGGCAGATTCACCCCTGTGAGAAGTCTTGGGAGGGGAGGAGGAGGAAGAGGGAGGAGGGATATGGAGAATGAGAGAGGCCTACAGAAGGGAGAAAGAGGTAAAATGAAGAGAAAGAAATAATGAGAAATAAATAACATGATAAAAAGATAAGGACATATTATTGGAATGAGAGGGAGAGTGAGATAGGACAAGAAGAAAGAAAGAAAGAAAGAATGAAGGAAAGAACGAAAGAAAGAAAGAAAGAAAGAAAGAAAGAAAGAACTTGAATAAGGGAAGAGAGAGAAGGAGAGCGAGGGAGTGATAAAGTTATTGTAAGCCTAGGAAAGAATAAATACAGAGAAAAGAAAGGAATGATAAATAAATGTAATAACAATTGTTATAGAAATTAAACACATAACAGCACTAAGCTACGGTGTCTGATCTCCGCCAAACTCCCCCTTTTATAATTCATATCCCCAAATTTTTAGTTTTCCCCCTTTTTGCGAAATGCTTTCCCCTTTTTCAAATATTTCCCCTTTTAACTTTCCCCGTTTTCATATAGTTTCCCCTTTTCGACTTTCCCCCTTTTCAAATAGTTTCCCTTTTTCGACTTACCCCCTTTTCAAATAGTTTCCCCTTTTCGACTTACCCCTTTTCAAATATTTCGACTTACCCCCTTTTCAAATAGTTTCCCCCTTTTCGACTTTCTCCCTTTTCAAATAGTTTCCCCCTCCCCTTTTCAAATAGTTTCCCCCTTTTCGACTTTCCCCCTTTTCAAATAGTTTCCCCCTTTTCGACTTTCCCCCTTTTCATATAGTTTCCCCCTTTTCGAATCACCCCTTTTCAAATAGTTTCCCCCTTTTTTAATTTCCCCCTTTTCAAATATATAGTTTCCCCGTTTTCGAATTACCCCCTTTACAAAATAATAATACCCCTTTTTATTTTCACCCATTTTGTAAATAGTTCCCCCTTTTTACAAATAATCCCCTTTTAACTTTCCTCCCGCTTTTCACAAATAGGTTCCCATTTTAAATAGTTTCTCCCTTTTAAAATAATACCCCTTTTGTTTTTAATACTCCCTTTTTGTTTGGGTACTCCCCGTTTTCCGTGCGTAGGCTTTACCAGTAAGCCTGGACCCTGGAGAGTACCGTGCACTCACTAGAGCTCATTCCGCTACATCCATTATTGGAAAGGCGTTCTACATGAATTTGGATACCAACGTAGGTAGATTTATAGCCTGTTGTGCAAGCGCCCGCTAAATTCAATGGGTTAGGGATCCGTCAACTTTTATGTACGTTTATAGAGGGGCTGTACAAAGAGCAAATCCGATATGATTGATAAACCAAATGATGTTCAGAATGTTAAACGGGTGAAATGGCATGCATAAATATTTATGCTGGTCAAATTCATAGCAATGATGTTTGAAAGTAGGCCCTATGTGAAGAACTTGTCTATAAACAGGGATATGTCAGAGACAACAAACAACTGGCTGCCATTGTTACAGAAGCCTAGATAGGCCTAATAAGAATTGTTTGTGCTATATATTCAAAAGGTTTTTTTTTAAAGTTAGCACCAAAGTTTAAAACAAGCGGTCTTAACAGTGAAATGACAATAAAAGCATACATTTATAAAACGGGCCTGGACAAAATGGGCATTGCATATTTATGACAAGTGTGGCTGTGTGATTTTATGCAACTTTATTTTTAAGCCAGTTCCGAGTAATTTTCGCTATTCTTTGTTTGTCAACAATCCCGTTAACAGTAAAAATGTGCTTTCTAATCAAAGGCTCTATGGCATATATTCAATTGACCAGACAAATGAACCAGGGACTTCGGTCAGTGGTGCACGCCTCAAAAATCCAAAAAGAATTAGTAGGCCCTATATGTTAGATGAAGAATTAAGTAGCAATTAAGCCTAGTCTTTTTTAAAAGTCGAGACAAGTCCAAAATAATAACGATTAATAAGGCAATCTAATTGATTCGAATTCCAATCTCCTGGCCTTTTCCTGGGTCTATATTTAGTTGCATGATATAATTCAGATTATGATTTTTCTTAAATGTAGATCTATATCCTATAGAATTAGAATTCATAAATTACATAATAAGTATCATTTTATTCATTTTATTTAGCTCAAGAATTTGTATCAGACAATCACGTGCTTTCAACGTGTAGGCTGGACCTATTTCAATATCGAAGTAGGCCTACATGTATGCACGATCGAAGCATGAAGGCTGGCACTATAGATGGTCGGTGCCTACTGGTAAACCCTACGCATCGTCAAACGGGGAATAAAAAAGGGAGTAAAAATTTAAGAAGGAGAAACTATTTTAATGGGGGATATCTGTTTTAAAATGGTATTATGTAAAAGGTGAAAAGAAAATTAGGGGAAACTATATGAAAAGGGGAAATTCGAAAGGGGGGATACTATATGAAAAGGGGGAATTCGAAAAGGGGAAACTATATGAAAAGGGGGGAAATTCGAAAAGGGGGAAATGAAAAGGGGGAAATTCGAAAAGGGGAAACTATATGAAAAGGGGGGAAATTCGAAAAGGGGGAAACTATATGAAAAGGGGGAAATTCGAAAAGGGGGAAACTATATGAAAAGGGGGAAATTCGAAAAGGGGAAACTATATGAAAAGGGGGAAATTCGAAAAGGGGGAAACTATATGAAAGGGGGAAATTCGAAAAGGGGGAACTATTTGAAAAGGGGGAAAGTCGAAAAGGGGGAACTATTCGACAAGGGAGAAAGTCGAAAAGGGGGAACTATTTGAAAAGGGGAAAGTTAAAAGGGAAAATATTTGAAAAAGGGGAAAGCATTTCGCAAAAGGGGGGGAAAACTGAAAATTTGGGAGATGAATTATAAAAGGGGAGTTTGGCGGAGATCAGACACCGTACTAAGCAGCCATTCGATGACATCAATGCCGTTATGTGTTACGTAATTAAAACACCCAGTCAAATGTATTTCGCACCTGCCAAACACAAGTCACCTAATTTCGAAAACTGGACGTTGAATGTACACTCTCATGAATATTGATTGGCAACATTTTCCAATATGTCAGCGCTCTAATCGGAAACAATAGGACAATAAACACTGCAGAGCGTTGGTCAGAATTCATTCGGCCATTATTGGGTCCCCTCACCACCAAACTGGTGTTGTGAAGCCGAATTGGGTTTATTAAAGCCGTTTTAAATTCGATGTTATATTGAATTGTGTTGTAAACTTTCATTATTCCTTTGTCTATACGTGTAACACGGATGATGGAATGCAGTTTAAAATCTTCACCAGGCTGCATCATTTATATATCGTCTATACAGAGACCTAGACATAAAATATACTGATTGGTTGTGTTGTTATAATGACTAGTGGGATGCTCGCGTAGCTAGTTGAGTAAACGAAACGGAAGCGATAGAGGGCGAGTTAGCGCAGCGGTAGTTCCTTGCTTTGCACCACTGCGGTCCTGGGTTCAAGCCCCGGCGCGGCCCAAGGACTCATGTGCACTTGGTTTATCCCGATTCCATGCTCGCTCTCGCAGGTTTTCTCCGGGGATCTCCGGTTTCCTCCTGCTTTAAAAAAATCGGTGATTAGTTGTTTGGTTAACAAAAACTTCCTTCACCCAATGGAATTTGGGGAGCTGCACAGATAAATGATGGATGTTACAATCTAAGTGCGGATAGGTTTACGCCATTCCGGCTGCACAATGCCTACTTGATGCGATCTGATTGTGATGATTCACCATTGCAGCGAAATTACAGCGCTTTGAACACTCCGTGATCTGTGGTAAGGCGCTATATAAATACCGAAATTTATTTATTTATTTATTTAGAGTAAAATTGCACAATTTTGCCCATAAAATAATAATAATAATAATAATGATAATAATAATAATAATGATAATAATAATAATAATAATAATAATAATAATAATAATAATAATAATAATAATAATAATAATAATAATACGAGATTTCTAAAAGGCGCACTAATACACCCAAATGCGGCCTCTAAGCGCCAGAATACAATAAAATATAACGAGCAGAATTGGAAAGAAAATACAAGAAATATAAAAATACACAGTATCAAACAATTTAAAAACAGATATAAAACAGACAATAGTTTAAAATGGAAACTAATCTTAAAAACAAAGATGAAAGAGACTTGGTGAAGATTACAGAGCAACAAACACACAAAAAACCGAAAACCGCAAAAACCAGACATCAGGCGTGTCGCTCCCAAGTCCTCAATGTGGGATTCCATTGCGAGATGTTTGTCGAATGTCACACCCAGGTTGCGAGCCTTTGTGCAAGGGTTTACAGTGGAATTGCCAATTATCATAGGCGGAAGATTGGTGGTGGTTCTGTAACGGGACATCACATGCAAAACGTTTTTTCGGCGTTGAACTGGACAACAGCAACAGCACATATTTTGATATCTTTCACGCACAATTCAAACCGACGCATGACAGAATCTTTTTCAGATGGCTTGAATAAGAAGTAGATCTGGGTATCATCCGCTTACATTAGGTGGTCAATCTCGTGCTTCTTGATAGTATTACTTAGTGGAGCGCTATAGAATGTGAACAATGGCGCCCTAACACAGAGGGATTGAGGGATTCCATATACAAGTTCGTGCTGACGAGATTCAGAGTCTCCGATGACAACGCTTTGGGTTCGATTTGCTAAGTAAGATCGGAACCAAGAAAGTGCCACACCACCTATGCCATAGCATTTCTCAAGGCGCTGAAGAAGGATCTCATGGTCTATAGTGTCGAACGCAGCGCTTAGATCTAGCAAGACAAGCACTGCTTGCACTGCTTCCTGATTACTATCCAGTCCTTGAAGAATGTCATTTTGAACCCGTAGCATCGCAGTCTCGGTTGAATAGTTGCTGCGGTAGGCTGATTGCGCGTCAGCATAATAAGTTGTTGCTTGCGAAATAGTCCTGGACTTGCTATAGTTTTTATGGACATCCTTGTCAAGAGTCGTTTTCTTCCGCAGTGGGGTTACACGTGCCTTTTTAAAGCTTATTGTTTTTGAGTAAACATGCACACTCTCATTTAACATGTTAAAATGATAGAATTACTTAAATTGAAACAAGCAAAATGTGAAACCATAATGGTGACTTGTCTGAATTGACTCAATAATTGTCAACTGAGTGATTTCCTGTCGGCAGTCACTGACTGAAATGCCCAAAAGATGTACAAACACTCCATGTATATTAAAACCAAACATTAGAGGATTTTCATAAGAAGTTTACTAGGCTAAGTGCTCTTGAAACCACACTATGATTACAGCAACCTGTTTTCGAGGGCCTGCTGAGTGCTTGCAAAACAAAACATCAGTTGTGTTGGCTGAACTTGCAGCAAAGTCATCGATTTGAAAAGAAGTTTGCGATGAAATGAACAAAATGCGGTAGGGCATGTCAAATGCAAGTATAAGGAAAACAAGAACAAGTCGCATATTTGACCTTATTATTCTCTGTTAGATACATGCATTTTGATAGCAAACGCTGTCTTTTGGTTATATTTGGTTAGAGTAGCGTTTTATATAAGTGCACAGGGACTTCAGCTGACCCTGCGGATTTTCTACACGACGTGCGAACTCGCTCAAATAAATTAACACACAACTGAGGGGAATTTGTAAAATAATCATGTCACCTAGTTAAGTGAAGAAGGTGTTGCAATACCTTTTTAAAATTTCGATTTTACTTAACAATTTATTTATTTATTGCATCGTATTTACCCAGGGTGGCCCGATCAGCTAAAATGCTGCTCTTACACGGGGCCCTGCATAACATCAAAAACATACAGATACATGAGTAATATAATAAAGCATAAACATATAAAGCACAATTTAAATAGAGTACGGTATACCAATTTACAAGTACTTAAACTAATACAATGTTAAGAACAAATCATTACAAAGTAGTGCTAATATTGGAAACTCAACATGGCACGAAATTATAAGCAAATATATTGCACAAATCCGAATCAAAAGCAAACTCATATTGAACTTATATTCTCATATCACACTCAAATATCCACCACTACACTACTCCCCACACAACATTATCGTCCTCACTACCACACAAACACCTACACATCCCACACTACTACTCCCCACACGTACACCCCCACACGCTATACACTCACCCCCACACATAATTATATGCAAACATAAAATGAAGATACTGTTTATCATGATGGTTTGTGCGCATCAACCATGATGAAATAATTAACAATAACATAAAATAAGATACAAATAACAACCAAATTCATAAACATTAACCAAAATATACGATATACTCTTAATGCAAAACAATATTGGTCCTAAAGCAACAAATGCTATATTCATGAAAAAGTACATAATAAACAACATGGAAATATACCATTTGATCATAAATTGTACATGCGCTTAAAACATTGAATACTTGGTGACTTTCTGATGTCAAGATTAATTTAGTTCCATACAAAATTAATGAAGACTTGAAATATTTAGTATCATTGCCATTGAAACATGGTGGTAACGCCAACAGACCAGCTGCGGCTTGTCTCGTATTAACACAATGTCTATCTGAAATACAGGGTGTCCCAGAAAAAATTACCGAGTGAATAAAATTGAACGTAAGTCGAGAAATAGACATCAAAATCAAAAACTTTAAAATGTATCGCATAGCCTATTTTATTGTGCATCACGTACGAAAATTTTATTTGATTCGGTTGACTGGTTGCGAAGGTATTAACGTTTACATAATGCGCGCATCAATGCAGTTCATTCCAAGTTTGATCAACAGGCGCTTTTTTCATACTCGCTCATCATGCTCACTAAATGTTGTGTATCTCATTAAATTTAGTCCACATTATCTATTTTATAATCCGACGGTGTTATATTATTCATGCTTTCACTGAAGATGAATCACAGTTTGTCCGAGAAAACTTTGATTTCTGCAATTGGAAACTTTCCAACTTTAATTCTTTAGGTTGTGCAAATGTGTTATTTTTAACTTTCCAAAGAACATTTGAGCCAAGAATGACAATGATCAAGTGCTTACAGCTTTACGTGTGATTTTTGATATCATGCAACATTAATGTTGAAGTTTTAAAAGATTTAAACTTTGCATTTCAATTTCCTGGAAATATTCCAAAAACATTAATGTGTGTGTGAAATGTTTTAAGCCAGCTAGAATTCTTTTGCAATCATTTTTAAACAACATTTATATTAACATTAACGAAAAAAGATATTTACAAGTACCGATCATCATCTTACATGCAAGCTTTCATTTTCGAAATCGTGCTGATTTTCAAATTTGAACACAGCCTAATTAAATTTGTTGCAAGATACAGATTGTTTAAAAAGAACGAAAAGGATTTCAACATATGAAGCCCATTGACGGTTAACCACTAGTGCACATTGTGTTGAATGATCTTTCTTTCAAACTTGGAATGAAGTGAATTTACGCAAGCGTTATGTAATCACTCATTTCTTCGCAATTTGTCAACCGATTCCAATAAAATTAGCGTATAAGATGCAAAATAAGATAAGCTACACGATGATATTTAGATTTTTAGATTTAGACGTCTATTTCTCGACTTACGTCCAAATTCATTCGCCCGGTAATTTTTTCTGGGACACCCTGTATAATTGAATTTTGAAGAGAGATATGATGGAGCCAATCCATTTAGAGATTTATACATCAATAAAGCCTTTAAAAAGTTACAACGGTCTTGAAGTGACTTCCATCCTAACATTGGAAACATAATATCAGATGAAGTTAGATAGTTTTACACTTAATATAATTCTGGCACAACGTTTTTGTAATACACTGAGTTTATGGACATCCTCGTTGTATCTACCAAACCATACAGCACTGCAGTAGTCAAACTGGGTCTGAATCAATGACTTATACAAAATATTTAAAATATTGGCATCAAGAAATGTGCTAAGACGCCTTACTTGTTTGTGCCACAGCAACTCATCGTCAATTATCACACACAAACATTTCGCCTTATTTCCCTGTCAAGTTTACAACCATTAACCATAACTGAAAACGAATCATCATGAACATTGCGTAATTTTGAATTACTGCCCAATAGCATAACATTTGTTTTGCCAGTATTGAGGAAAAGCATGTCATTACGAAGCCACTTAGTAATTTCTTCCATATCATTGGTAAGCTTCTTGGATATTACATTAACATCACTTCCACTAATATATAGTGTGGTATCATCAGCGTACATTGAGATCTTTCCATGTTTAATTGAATACCTGAGTGGAAGAAGGGCCCAACTCCATCAAAACTGTTTTTGAGATATCAAGAAAAAACTTAATATTTGGAAAAGTTTTATAGACAGAATGTTTTCATCTTCAGGGGATCTTCAATACATGAACATACAATATTACATACATTCAAACTTATATATGATGTTTCCATGGCAACGGTACAGGTCTTAATACGAGCTGGAGTTGGGCCCTTTTTCCACTAATATATTGCATGTGCCAGTTCTGTAAGCAGATTGGTTATAAATAGCTACAGAAAGTTGGTAATTATCCATTAATTGCACAAGTAGAAGCATGTAATATGTTAGCAAGAAAGTTTATTGTAGTGAAAAGCAGATTTCCATGGATGAAAAAAATTCCTCTTTAACCCAATATTTGTGGAAGAAGGGCCCAACTCCATGGAGTTGGGCCTTTCTTCCATGAAAACCATGATTAAGAGTGCGTGGAAGACTATTTGGAGAGTGGATTTTGGCTCATCTTTCGCACACAAGGAAGAACAGTCTGCTGGCAATAATATGCTGAGTCTAACTCATTTTTGTAAAAAATTGGAGTTGGGCCCTTCTTCCACTCAGGTATTCAATTACCATTGGCATATCATTAATAAAAATAAGAATTTAGGAAAATGGAAAGTAAATGTAACTATCAAGTGACTACTTCTAAATTTTGAGATAAGCAGATATGACGCCAAGTGACGGTAACTATTCATATCTCAATAATATGCTATTTAATTTAGGTGCGAATCTAAGTTTCTGCTTTAATATTCAATGGCCGTAGTCTTCAAATAAACATTTTATTAACGTTTATTTTAGTTTTCACACCTTATAATAAATAAATAAATAAATAAATTTCGGATTTATATAGCGCCTTTTTCCAGCTAGATCTTGAAGGATTCAAAGCGCTGTAATTTCGCTGCCATGGTGAATCATCACAATCAGATCGCATCATCTAGGCCAGTTGCAGCCGAACCTCAGGCGCAGACCTATCCGCACTTAGATTGTAACATCCACCAATTATCTGCGCAGCTCCCAAATTCCATTGGGTGAAGGAAGTTTTGATAACCAAACAACTAATCACCGATTTTTTGAAAGCAGGTTCAAAGATATTTGTTTCAAAGATATTTATTGTTTATCACGTCTCAATAACAGAATGAAGAAACATATAGAGGTTGGAGGGCGAGTTTTTGAAATGTCAAAACAAAATATGTGCTGATTGAAGTGGAGCTCATTATGACATAATATTAGTTTGCTAGGGCATAGAGAGCCCGAAGTTGTATTTTTAAACGATATAAAGGATTTAAGAAATGTGAGAAGTCTTATTTGAATATAAACGTGATGTGAAAGAAGGCAGAAATGAAGCTTGACTAAATTTTTTGGATTGATCAGCCACAAAATTGTAGCAAGCCTGAACGAGAAGACATATGAGATTGAAGGAGTCTGATTTACCAACGTTGACCTACTGAAGATTAAAGGAGATCTGATACAGATGTATCAGATAATGCATAGTATCAATGACATCAACTCAGCCTCCATCTTTCAAATGGAACGGCACAGCAAGATATGGGAGCAAGAGGGCACAGTCTGAAGGTACAGAAACAGCATACTAGACTCCGTATAAGAAGAAATTCTTTCAGCAATAGTGTGGTGAGCGCATGGAATGGACTGCCTGCAAGTAGAGTAGATGTCAAGAATGACATCGATAGAGCTTTAGAGAAGACATGCAACAAGTTCACGCATGGAACGGAAGCTCTCTAGCAGAAAGTTGTATATTAACATGGCTCCATAATAGATTTATGCACTGTGTGTATTGTGATAAAAGTGGGCCACATAAGGGCTTTTTATCCTTCAGCAAGAGCCCGGGAAGAAAGTGTGTTCAAGGTGTGTCATTCATATACCTTTACTACAATAGTTAACATCACTAATACTGGTCGTCGCCAATGTGTTATGTTTCGCGGTGCTTGTTCAGAATGGGCCAATACGTTGTCTGTGGTTAAAGGGATCAATTTGGGTCCAAGTTTGTTTAATGTTATTACTATATTGCACTCTGGGCAGATTAAACTGCTGGTCATGCAATAACGCTCTTTAGTTAAACCCATCTAAATCCCATCTTACGTTATGAGCAGAACCAGGCGTAAAAACAAATCAGGTCTTTCCTATCACATCAATGGCACTAGTTGCTACTACTGATAACCTACGTCTCTTTGTGGAATTGCAAAGCAAAAATGTCAGCAAAAATGTCACAAAGTGCAATAAATCACTGGGTTTTATATACGTGTCACGGGAATTAAGAACACTTACCAGTTACTCCGTTTGCCAACACTAGATTTCTGTTTATGTCTTTGGAATGTTTACAAGAAAGGTAATATTAGATAAACTGGAACAAATTCAACATTGTGCTAATAGGTCAATAGTATTCTTTGTCAATGTAGTAGTAACAACCATACCAGCATAAGAAGACTCATAACTTTAAATCTCATAACTAGAGAAAGACATATTTATCTAGTTAACAAAGTTCTTTGTATCTGATTCAGAAAGTTCACTTACTTGTGTACGTTTCAACAACACCTGTTATCTTTATCAACCGACGCTAGAAGTAGTTCCAGCGTTGATCTTGGAGTTGCCAGTTGATTTTCCTCCAAGGGAGTTTTTAGATCCCTGTTTCAGAAAGTTAACTACTACATGAAACTATAACTTACACGCAACCCATCACTCCTAAAACGGATGCTTTTAGTCATTTTCCTAGTATTATTGTCTGCGATAATTCATCGATTATTAGAGACCTTCAGCTAATCTGCTTTTAAATCGCGCCTAAAGTCTCACTACTCATCAGGATGAGTCAATTGTACTGATGCCGCTTTGAAGTTTTTGTATGCATTGTATGTGTTAACTTGACTTGGGAGTGCTGCGCCTTGTTGTGACAGTGCTGTTTTGTACTTTCTGCAGAAAGGTCACTTATTTTGGTATAATGAAAGATTAAAGATTTGATCAAAACACAAGCATATTGTTCCTACCTTGGAATTTTCAGATGCTATCTTTCATCAGCAAGACTGAGACTGTGATGTTGACCAGGTCATGAACTTTTTTTAAACCTTAGACTTGATTATGCGCCGCAAAAGGTTATGTAGAGATACCTCATGTTCAAGGAGTCTCTGAAGCTCTAAGGAGGACTTTCAGCACTTACGGAGCGTGTATGTTAGGCCAGACTGCACACTGAGACAAATTCGTAGATCTCCAAACGACAACGAAGACAAAAAAGTCACCAATGGTCCTGTAACCCCATGATCTGCTACCAGTGCAACTTTGCCTTCCAATGTTACCAAAACCCCACCCGAGGGGTCGGGCTCCTATACTATTATTCCTTTCTAACCCACCAAGCACAAAACGTTTTCGATATTATTCGCAAAAGGTTACAAAAGGTTGTCAAAAAATGTTAAATGTCCGGTTTTATATAAAGGGTATAAAACGTTTACATAACATTCAGAAACATTTTTTGAAAATGTACCGCAAAATATTCTAACCTAATTTTATTTAAGGGTTCATAAAATATTTGGCAAACAATGTTTGTGAAAAATTAAAATGGCATTTCGACAAAATTTTTAAATAGTTCACTTCACTTTGAAAGTTCAACTGCATCACCTATAAAATATAGCTGACTTAGTTTCGTGTCAAGCTGCCTAATAGCAGTTAGCAAATAACGTGTGAATTGGAACACTAAACTACTGAGGCAACACTTAAATGTCGTCTTTAATACCTGCTGGTTACATATTATATGTAATGAAAACACATTACTGTCAACAAGAAGTACATTACTGCCTCCCAGATGATTCATTTACAAGTAGACAGCACATTCCCTCTGTATAATGATACTCCTCCGCATCAATCAGAGAGTTCAAAATTCAAGTATGATAATTCTTTTAAAAATCGAATGTTCTGGCACTTTACTTTAATAAATTGTGTTTTTAATACTCATTTTATTATGTTTATCTACCTGGATGATTGGGAATATTCACAAATTTGTACTCAAATACAAGCAAGTTTGAAATTTCACACTGTGTAAAGTTTGACGACCTTTGTCCAGCCAAAAGCTAATCCGGTTCAATTGCTACCGGCAGTACTTTCGTAAAAGTTGCAGTCCATGTTTGGAATGGACTCCTAGACTGTCAGTTGGTGAGATCACTGATTCTTAAAGTGCCGTGTACATCAACATCTTTCCGGATTATGATTAACAGTGGTTTGCTTTGAACCACCGATTATCCCATACCCGATTCCATAAGGATAACTAATATAGTGCCCTGTTGCATATGTGCTTGACATAGTCATTCCTAATGGGTTATTATTCACCTTGCAATATATATTTAATACATAAACGTAAACGAGATCAGTGGTAGAAAAAAGTCAAAAAATGGAAGGTTAAAGGGGGATACTAAAGAAGGCAGGATCCAAAGCTGGATCAATCACTTTCAGCAACTTCTTGGAGATCCTCCAGTTGTGACTGATGAAGATGAAGATATACCCACAATCTTCGAAGAACTACCAATCAGAACTGATCCCTTTGACAAAGTAGAATATCAAAAGGCAAAGGAGGCCATTAAGGAAGGGAAAAGTTTTGGTGAAGACGGAATTCCTCCAGAAGTCATAAAAAGATGCAACCTGGATGAAATTATCCTTGACTTCTGCAACAAAGCATTTGTTAGCAACGAAAAACCTGATCAGTGGTCTATAATGAACCTTATCCCTGTACCAAAAAGTTGGGATCTCAGCAACACTGCAAACTACAGAGGTATAAGCCTTAGCTCTATTGTAGCAAAAACCTACAATCGCATGCTGCTTGAAAGGATAAGACCACATATGGACACCAAACTCAGACCAAACCAATGCGGATTTAGAGAAAACAGATCTACTGTATGCCAGATTCTTGCACTTAGAAGAATAATAGAAGGAATTCAGGACAAAAATCTCACTGCAGTAATGACATTTATTGATTTTAAGAAAGCATTCGATACAATACATAGAGGGAAAATGATCAAAATACTCAAGGCATATGGACTACCCATCATAATTGTGAAAGCCATAGAAGACACCTACCAGAACACAAGAGCAAAAGTTGTGACTCCTGATGGAGAAACAGAGGAATTCAACATCCTTGCAGGAGTTCTTCAAGGGGACACTCTTGCTCCTTATATTTTTATAACTGTGTTAGACTATTGCATGAGATCTGCTATAGATGGTAGAGAAGAGAATCTAGGCTTTACAGCAAATCCCAGACGCAGTAGAAGGGTTGGACCGCTATGTGTCAATGACTTGGACTTTGCTGACGATATAGCATTAATATCTGATACTGCCAGTCAAGCTCAAGAGCTACTGGAAAGGATAGAGAAAGCTGCTTTACAAGTAGGTCTGCACATGAATACCAAAAAGACAAAATGCACGGTATTCAATCAACAGACTGAAGTGGATGTAAGAACTGCAGATGGATCCAGTTTGGAAGTTGTGAAAGACTTCAAATATCTTGGAGCTTGGATCAAAAGCAGCGAGCAGGACATCAAAACAAGGAAAGCACTGGCATGGAGGGCATGTAATAAGCTCACTAAAATCTGGAAATCCCATCTTCCAAGGCAGATTAAAGTCAAGCTATTCCAAGCAACAGTAGAAAGCATCCTGCTCTATGGTTCAGAAACATGGACAGTGACAACAAAGATCCGCAAGTTGTTGGATGGTTGGTACACCAGGCTACTTAGATCAGCTCTTGATATAAGCTGGAGGACACATACCACAAATAAAGAACTGTATGGAGAACTCCCAAGGTAACTGATAAAATCAGGAAAAGGAGACTACAATTTGCTGGTCACTGTTTAAGAAGTACAGGGCAGGTGGTGTCAGACCTAGTGTTGTGGAAACCCAGTCACGGCAAAAGAAGTGTGGGGCGACCGAGCAAAACCTATGTAGATCTTCTGTGTGAGGACACTGGACAGGAACCAAACGAAATCCGGAGCTGCATGCAGGACAGACACATCTGGAGAGCCATCGTAGGAGTCCGACAAAAGTCGTCCGAGTGAGAGAGTGAGAGATGATGTCAACTAATGGTAAAGCTGCAACTTTACTTCCCCCTTGCTACCTCCCAACCCCGGGCTCAACCACTATATGTAAGAAGGAAAGATTCTTATAAACTTTGTATTGTGCATTACATCAATTGCGCCAAAATATCTTGTTTGAACATGTAAGTGTTCCACAAATATCCGGCGGAAATTGTTCAAATACGTAAGAGAACTGGAGTTGTTTAATTAATGTGTTATTCACCTATACAAGCCCATAAATGAAGGTTTACATTGATATAATCAATGTTGAATATACATACTGGTGGTTAGTTATGTATTGAAAAGAAGAAGAAAGCTCTCAATTTAATCCGTTATAGTTGATATGATAGTACAATGCTGTTTTTTGTTTTTTTGTAGATTTGTATGGCGCTTTCAACTACCAGGGTTATTTGCGCCAGTACTCACTCCTTTGTCAAATTGCACCTGTTTATCTTCATTCAGTAACAAAACGTAATTATCTGCTTCACTGCATCTTAGTTATTTCCTATCTTCTTCATGCCTAGCTCGTTGTATGTCTCTTGCTGTATGTGCTCGTACGATGAATCCAAATTTATTTCTTTGTAGACGTGGTAAAAAACCAAACGGTATTTTTTCAGAGCCACACAAGGCTGAGTCAGCCGAGGCAGGACTAGAACGTGGTCAAAACTTTACATGAACCTCCGCTAGCTTGTCTTCCTCGCATACAAGCCTGATCCCCATTGCCCAAGTTTGCGTTACCAATCCGACACCACGTGGAGGTTTGGGTTGAGTTGCCCGGGAGCAAATACTATGCCAGCTCTGCGGGCCTTGCCGGACGGTGCTGTGGGGCCTGACGGTGCGTTCATTATTAATACGCAGCGTTCTAAGGATACGGTATTAACACGCTGAAAAATACGTTCGGATTATGATGCCATTATTAGTAATCTTTGCTGACATCAAAAGGTAGATGGAGAAGGTGCAAACTAGCTCAATAGATTGTCCTTCATTTGGAGGTTAATTTGTGCATCGATCTGCCTCGCAGGACGAGAGTTTATTATAATGAATTATAACTGGTTACAATTTATTATTATCATTATGATCTTTCAAACTTTTATGTGGTAACTTCGAAATCACAGCAAATTTAGTTTAGCTCTATGTGAAAAAAGTGTTTCTAGAAACGAAGCTTGCAGCTTGCAGCCAGGGATAATTGAATAGTCGAGATAGGCGACTGAAATCACGTGACGAGGCCGGAAGATGTAGCCTAGGTCTAGACAATAGGCGGTCATTAGCGGCCATTTTGTTTCCTACATGATGTTATTCACGTGTAGTTATACTTTAGTACACAAATATATAAGTTCACACGTTTACAATTTTTAAATTATATTTTGAGTATACAATATATTCGGTAGTAAATCGATCAATATGACGGTGATTGTTCAGGTATTATATGCTTGATAGAATTAAACTGTCTGACCAGCTAGTATTCTCCTTCGCTGTCAGTGTGATTCAAGTCACTCTACATATCGTGTTGCCAAGGTGAAGGAGACTAAAGCTGTACTGACGAACACGCATGCGTTAAAATGGTGTAGGCTAGGTCGAACAATAGCGTGACCTGGGTTCCCGACATTGCCCCTATGAACTCTCACCTCCTGTTGCAGCATTCAAACACCCACATGTCTCGTTGCGCATATTTTAGATAAACTGAACTGAGGATCAACATGCCAAAGCAGAAAAAAACACTACCACCTACTACGTTCCACATTCGTTTGGAGTAACATTTATTTTTGTACAAGCATTTATATCATAAATTGACGTACTCACTGATTCCACACTATGCAGTATGGAAGAGGTTGTGGGAACAGATCATTAATAAAAAAAAAACTACGTGCCACGATGGACTCATGATATGAATCGTAATTTTACAGCTTAAGGGTATATGAGGCAATTAGTAGGTTTTTTAGCGGGTTCGCCGTCGGACAAGTTTAGAACTGTCAAGCTTTTGTCAGGAGTAGCTCTGGCTTCTTCAGGACAAAGTACCTAAGAATGAGACATGTAGACCGCCCTTGTCTACTGATGACTCTGAAAAGAGCCGTTTGCTGAAGACTGCCCCTTGTCAACAGAAACTAGCAGATATGAGGCATTGTTGAGGTATATGAGGCATTGTTGGTCGAAGCAGCCAAAAAACCGATTTTCATTATCTGAATCAATATATTATTAAAAAATAACACTTTGGTGTTTTGCAAAAGTTCATTCTACAAATCATATACTTTGAAAACTTGCTTAATTCATTGTTGTTAATGAGTTATGTACGTTTTACAAAAGTGTTGTTTCAGCCCTCTTTACAACATACCAGAACCACAGGACCTACAAAAGTATATCTGTGTAATTGAATTCTTCTACACGCTCGCTATGAATTGAGCAATGCAATTTTTGCTAAAGTTCACTACCAATCGCAAGATGCTGTGAACTACATTTTTTTGTTGCTGCTTCGACCAACAATACATTGTATACCCTTTAATAAGCGATTACCATGTAGCCACTGTGGCACGGTAGGATACACACATAACACATTCACTTCAAGGAAAAATGAGACCTGCAAAAACATAGCCATAGGTTGCAAAGCATTCCCAGAAGAATCTTCCACTTGATTTGAAATTTCTTTTAATTAGTAACGCCACGGTATCAAAATGTTTTTGTAATGGAATATTATATTTTTATAGTGGAAAAGAAATTCGCAATAGACAGTTTTTATCCGAACATCACCGTCATGGTGATTGGAATAGTCAATTAAGTTATATATTAAACGCTTAAAATTTAAATGTAATGCTGTAAATCATTGCATCTTCAAATACGTTGCATATGCTGATTTACAATTTATATTAAATTGTACATATTTGATTGAAGTATAATTAGACATCAATTTATAGCATTCCCGCTCCGCTACTTACTAAACGTAACATATCAAAAGAAAATACGTGTCAGTCATGTTAGCTTTACAGAGTCAAGTCCTCTGGCATGAAAATAATTCCGTTCCTCCAGTAATGAATGTTGTCATTGTTGATCAAATAGATTTTAGGGAGTGCGTACGTGAAAGAATATCTTGTTATTATTGAAGCTAATTACACCATCTCACTATTTACATATGTCAGTCTTATCGGTTATAATATATAAGTCGTGGATAGAGATAACAGGGAAGTTGCGTATTTTTATTCTTTAAATATTGGAGAAGGTTATGTAGATTTAGAATCTACCGAGTGCAAAGTATGCATCCTTGAGCAAATCGATTTCTCGAGGTCATATGGGGTATTAAATTTGAAAATGATCAAGCTATAAGATATCACATTTTTATTTATTTATTCACGGTATACAAATAGCCGGCAGGCTGCATAGGCTAAAAAACCCGGCTTTAACAGTCAACAATTTACTTAAAAACAAAACGAAAAACAGAGATACAGGCAAAGCAGTTAATTACCAGCATAAGCAAAGGGTTACACTAACTTTCTAAATTAAATTGAGCATTCTGATGATAAACGGAATGGTGACAGAGGTTGTAATTGATAGATCTCTGCTCTGGAAGTAGGTGGCGGTGTCTTTCAGAGTTGAGGAGCTGCTGGCCAAACAGACTAGATCTTTCATACGGTTGGCAATAATGTTGATGTTAAGCTCACAGACTCGTAATCCTGATAGTCATTGCTAAGGATGATTTTGCAAGTGCCTTTTTGGATCCTTTCAATCTGGTGGCTTTGGTTTTTAGAAAGCACTGGATGCCAGTCTGCACATGCATGTTCTTAAATGGGTCGGATATAAGTCTTAAAAATGGCCAGCATATTCTCAACTGGAGCATCATGTTTAGAAGAGCATAGAGCATAAATAAACGTCTACTAGCCAGCGATATCATGTCTTCAACTTTCTTGTATGTCCCATCCAAGATTATTTTAAATTTTCCAGACCAACTTACTTCATGTACTCGACAGTCTGAAGGATCTCACGACCTAGAGAAAGTTGTGAGAGTTGCATGATATTTTTCAAAAATGTACATGCAAAACATAACATTTGACTGGTTTCGGAAGCATATCGTTGACCTTACACAGACATCTAAAGCATGTTGGTCGTTTGGTCTAAAAAAATTAAAAAAATCAATGTCATATTTCTCCAAAATGCCTAATTAATGAGATATAGGTCAAATTTTTGATTTTACGCGATGACCTATTTATTTTGAACTATACCTCATTATAGACATTCTTGAGATATATGACCATTGACTTTTTTAATCCTTGGGACTAGAGGAAGAGCTTGTTTCGGAGTATTCGGAACACACCTCACAGAACATAAGACAGAAGCTCACAAAGCCTCACATAAAACATTCACAAAATCACAGAGAAAAGCCTCGGTCACAGGAGAGGTAAACAAATCAGCCATAACGGACCACGTAGCGGAGACAAAGAGCAAAACAGAAAGCGAAGACACATCAAGGAAGCTATCTTGATCCACAAAAAAAAGGGGGGGGCAACACTTTCAACCGAGACGAGGGAAACCACTTTCTACCCCACATATATGACCACCTACTCCAGTCCAAAACGCCACCAACGTCACAGTTCCAACAGGAAACAGACGAGGAGTGGGAGAGTTGATCAGTCAATTCGAGAAAGTACTACGTTGTTGTACGAAATACGTTGTATTTACAAACTAATTCCTTGAGCATATCACATATCGATCTGTTACTAAACTGAGCTCAAAAAGAAACTTATAATTTTTCACAAGGTCATATCTTGAAATCCTGTCCATCAAATTGAACCAAAATTACACACAGATTTACTTCAATACTCTACTCTTAACACATGTCAGTAACCAAGCAGTTATCCAACTGACACAACAGCAAAATGCACTGACATGGGACAGCTTCCTGGACCACATTCACAGCCCAGCCCTGTTTCATGACAAAAGTGTATGAAAAGAAGAAAGCAGCACCGTTTTATCATCTGTGCAAGGATCTTGTGTGCATTCTCACAGATTTTGTCCTGGGTGCCAAATGTTGGGCTGTGAAAGTGAAGGAAGTCCAGGAAGCTGTCCCATGACAGTGTTTTTTGTTGTGTCAGTTAGACAATTGATTGGTTACTGACATGTGTTTTGAGTAGAGTATTAAAATAATCCTGTGTGTAATTTTGGTTCATTTTGATTGACAGTATTTTAAGATATGACCTTATGATTCAAAGTTGTAAAAATTATAAGTTTCTTTTTGAGCTCAGTTTAGGGGCCAAGCAGTGAGTAATAACATATTTGTGACCTGCTTCCACGAAATTAGCGCAATGTCGCAAGCTGGGAGTTTCAAGACGTTCCAACTGTTTAGTTGCTGCTCTTTGTTTGAAGACTAGTCAGTGGTATGTCATTTGTGAATGTTCACATAATATGCTGTACTATCTATGTATTCAATTCTATCCCCATTCACAAAGAACATACCGCTGACTTTAGGCCTACAGGTGTCTTCAAACAATGAACAATGACTGGAGCGTCTCGGAACTTCAAACTTGCGACTTTACGCTCATTTCGTTGAAGCAGGTCACATTTGGAATTCTTTGTGGGTTGTATTATGATAACCCCGTTAATGTCTACTTGACCCAGATCTTAGGAAAGGATACAGAAGGATCAAATTAAATATAAAAAAAAAGAAGAAGAAGAAGAAGAAGAAGAAGAAGAAGAAGAAGAAGAAGAAGAAGAAGAAGAAGAAGAAGAAGAAGAAGAAGAAGAAGAAGAAGAAGAAGAAGAAGAAGAAGAAGAAGAAGAAGAAGAAGAAGAAGAAGAAGAAGAAGAAGAAGAAGAAGAAGAAGAAGAAGAAGAAGAAGAAGAAGAAGAAGAAGAAGAAGAAGAAGAAGAAAGAAGAAGAAGAAAAAAAGACGACCATTATTGAGACAAGTAAGTTCATTATGTTAGTATTTAGTCAAAACATGGTTTGTAGTAATATAATTATGTGTTGACATTTAATCACAGCCTTCAGGAGTAGAGACATTGCTTGCATACAAACACGAACATTACAAGCAGTTTGCGCTTGGTAATTTCTATAATGGAACATGTGTGTGCGCTTCAACAAATGAGCTCTAAGCGAGTGCCGGATTTAGAAAAAACCCGTCGCTAATCGTGTGTATAGGGCTTGATGATATAAATGCTACACAAGAAAGTTTATTAACTCACGGACTCTTCAAAAACATCACTTCTCCACGAGTTACCCGAGTAACGTTTGGTATATAATACTGTGTTCAGGGGCAGTCACTGCTGGCCTCATTCATTTTGTAATTTTGTAATTTGATCATGGAAATAAAGTTGATTGATTGATTGATTGATTGATCGACTTTCATCAGTTAAAACCTTGCCGTATTCTTGAAATACGTATTGATATACATTGTAGAATACCAGCCCAGTAGCTGACTAGAAACCTAAAGTTTTTGGCAGTCACTTTTACTCCATCTAATTTGGTTGGTCCCATTGGGACTTTTTTCAGAAGCTTCAATGACACAACTTTAATCCACACGATTTAAAAGTAAGCGAGTTGTTCGCCATTGACAAGTAATCACCAAAGTACACATGAGAGCTGTTCGATTGTTTCAGTCTCCCGTGGTGGTTGAAGAAAATATCAAGAGACATTGGACAAAGCCGTATAGCAATAGCAATTAGCTTGTATAATTAGATATTTTTACGTCTTTATGGCCACATCTTTTCATCATGGTCTAACGTCCTCTTGCTATGCCTTAAGCGATATCTGTATTGTTTTGCACGTAAATTATTTCGTATTATTTGACAAGTTAGTGCTAACAGATTGCAAACAAGACGATATGAATGATTTCCCTTCCTCGTGGTCACGCATTTAGGAAAAACCAAAAAGCAATTTGGTTATTGCCTACAAACAATGTATGTAGACCAAGGCAATGTATTTGGTGGGTTAGCCGTTAGAGCTGTCTACTGACAATGACAATGACAATGAAATGTGGGAATCATTCAGGAACGTAAAGGGCGAAAGGGAAGGGTTGCTTTTCTGATTCAAATACTAGACCTGTGATTTAGGTGATGTTGTTACGAGTCGTACTTGACTCAAGGCTAAAATCACCTTTTACCCAAATTCACACGAATGCACAACACGAATACACTGTTTGATTAAGCTAAAAAAATCTAAGTCTTTAATTGAAAGCACGTTATGATTGGTAAAATATATGACAACAAATGCACATACACAATAATCAAATATAATCACTCTTTAACAATTTAGTACTTAGCCAGCATTCTTCTTCTTGGTGATCATAAAGTTCTTGCAATGTTCTGGACGACTGATGTAATATATCCTTATTCACTTGTCCTGCGCAAATCAGCGAAGTCCAGGGTACACTTGAGTTTATAAATATCCTTGCGTATGAAATCCTCACACAAAAATCTTATCTCCTTGCTCCGTTCTCCAAACGCCTAAATCCTTGTGCTGCTTTCTTCAAAATTAACTCCTTGCACTGCTTTCTACACCTTTCACACAATATCTTCAGGAAGCAGGACTGCGATGCAGTTGTCCCCACTTATTTTGACAGTTGCGTTGAATCAAAACACCAGACTTCAGCAAGTCGACAGAAGAATACGAAAACGCTGGCAAATAGTAGTACTTTGACTACATAAAATATTTCTGGTTTGCAATTTCCTTTCTTTGAAGGAATTGGACTGTAAGCATATTACCTAGCTAGCCCAGATCAACACTATCAACTGTGACAATAATTGTGTTTACCTTTTCTTATATATATCAAGCACTGGGAAAAACCCCAATCTATCAATAGGCTATTACTACCTTCACACTATTCTGCAGTCTGGGAAATTCCCAAGTCTTAATTATAACATTAACCTTTCACATTTCATCATTTCCTGAGGGGAATCCCCTGACATCACTTCCTGAGGGGAATCCCGTGACATCATCTTTATTTTACAATCTCTAGGGGTATTCCCATATGATCCAAAATTAGAAATGATTCAATTTGTTTTTGATCAAGTTGATGCAAGAAAGGGGAATCCCTAAAATGTGTCATAAAATAGATTTGAATTGTACACAGAGATAAATCATCAAATTAAATTACTCAGGGCACATCACAATGTCGAAAGTGCTTCTTTTGCAAATTGTAAGGATTTGCACTTTATACTATAACTATAATACGAACCCATTTTGGAATATAAAGTAAACGTATATACTTTCATTGAAAATAAAAATCATTCAAATAAACAAAATGTGAAGCCATAAAGTATTGTACATATATGCGATGCAGGATATTTGTTTAACAAGAACTCGTTACACAATCTATTTCAATTAATTTTTATGTTCTAGCGAGTTTTTACTGACGAAAAATCAATTATATTTGAAATACAGTAAGCCAAATAATTAAGGTACCAGTTACGTTCACCCCCTGTATATCATAAACAAAGGCAGATATGTCAATTTTGGAAATAAAGACACGACGATCCAAAAACCCAAGGAAGATGCAAATTTAAAAGCTTTTAAAAGTTGCAGTTTGCCACATTACATACCCTATTGATTTGTACACAAAGCGTTCGCGAACAAGAGAACTAGCGCCGTGCTTTCATTGGTTAGCACGAAAAACTAGCGTTGTGCTTTAATTGATTAGAACACAATAGTGCAACTTTTTATTTCGTATCTTTATTAGGTTTTGGATAACCGTTTCTTTAATTCTCAACCAATTTCAACAAATAAGGTCTTAAATCAGAGCTAAAGAGTACAGGCATTGGTTGTTTGTTTTAATTTTGACACGTGTGTCTTTATTTAGGATATACAGGGGTGAACACAACTGCTACCTTAATTCTTTTGCTTACTGTATATAATATTATCGATTTTATGTCACCAAATACTCGTTAGAAATTAAACATGATTGGAAATGGAATGGAAATAGATTAAATAACGAAGACATGTTGCATCGAATATTCTACGTCGAATAAAAACAACGAGCCGTGTTTATTGGAGCCGTCTGTGAATCGACTCAATAATTTAGTAGCTGAGTGACTCACTATCGGCAGTCACTGACTTAAAATACCGCGCTTTCAAAATGCCCAAAAGGATATACAAACTCTCTTTGTATATAAAACAAAACATTAGGGCTTTTCATGTGAAGTTTACTAGGCTAAGTGCTCCAGAACCCACACTATGATTACTGAAACCTGTTTGTCGACGGCTGGTGAGTGCTTACCTAACGTCTGCTGTGTTGACCAACTTGCAGCAAAGTCATCGATTTGAGAAGATGTTTGCGATAAAAATTAACAAGATACGCTAGGGTATGTAATATACAAGTACAGTCATGGACAAATGTTTGGAATGTTTAAATTTTCTAGCCATAATCTCGCTGTAAAATTTGAAGAAGAAAAAACGTGGCAGTGCCCGCGGTGTATTTTATCAATGTCAACTATCGTATCATAATGTATAGCTGAAAACCAATCAAATTGCGTGTATTCATGACAATTATAAGCAGACTTGTAGTCGAGTCACTGAAAGTCGAGTCCGAGTCGAGTCGAGTCATCGAGCCCTCGAGTCTCGAGTCGAGTCGAGTCATGAAGCCTTCGAGTCCGAGTCGAGTCGAGTCATTTGAAGTTGTCAGTCGAGTCGAGTCGAGTCGAGTCAGGCCATTCTGTCGAGTCGAGTCGAGTCGAGTCGGATATATTTTGTCGAGTCATTTCGAGTCACTTCACGTTTTATATGCTCATGATACCAGCTGTCAACTTGATAGCCCAATTTGCATGAATTTGTACTTTTTTGAAATTAAAATCCCAGTAAGAGTACATAATATTAATTTATGAATCTATGTGCTCCATCCAGTGCATTGTGGAAATCAGTAATCAGTCAACCTTGTAGTATTGCCATTAGGACCCGCCAAGAGTATGGGTACGGGTGCGGATTTCAGGTCATGGGTAAGGGTACGGGTGCGGATCCGTAGCCATGAGTATTCAGTACGGGTCCATTCCAAAATAGGGTGCGAGTACGGGTACGGAGCCATGGGTACGGGTACGAGTATGGGTACGGAAATTGGGACTCGAGTACGGGTACTCGTCCAGTAGTGGTATGGAAATTGGGACTTCAAGAACTTGTATGGGTCCTATTATGGGTATGGGTATAAACAAATTAATTAATCAAGTACAAAAAGAGATCAAATATTGGTGGTCATAGTGAATCTAGCCTAAAGGTGGCATATTTTGGGATGCAAGTGAAAAAACTATGTCTATGTACAGTATGGACAGCCAGACTGTGCAATACTAATTTCAACATATATTTATAGCAATGATGTAGCTTTCAAGTCTTATTATCACATCTGAATAATTATATCCATGTTTTATTAATATTTTAAAATTCATATACATCCAAAATTTCTGTTTATGGTAAGAACCTCTCTATTCATTTGACTCAGATCAGGGATATATATGTCTCATAATGATATTTTAACTTGAAATTCACCACAAAAAGGAAAGTATCTCGAAATGTTTTCCCAGTTTGCTGGGTTTTATTTTCTGTATCGATCAGTCATTGTGTGAATGAGACATGTAGCATACTCGAGTCGAGTCACTACAAGTCTGATTATAAGACACACCAACTAAATAAGAATTTGCCTTGATATCCTCTAACTGTTAGTTGCAAGTAAATGTTGTATTTTGGTTACATTTTGTTTTTGTAGCGTTCTATCATGATGCAGTCATGTCTACAGTAGAAGTCACCACGACCTTTGCAGGACTTAAACCCCATTAAAAGCTATTAAACCAAGATAACACTCATTGAAAACAGCTCAACTATGTTACATCAGATCTTCTCTGGTTAAACCCACACTACACTTGTTTCTTTTTTACCTGAGCGGTATTGCAATGAGCTGGTATTATAGTTTCAGTTGGGTAACCGATTATAAAGCAAACACAAGGTAACAATACTGTGCGGGCCTTTGTTTACGAAATGAGACAATAGTGTGCATATTGTTAACCAGCATTCTTGAAAATGAGAAACATAATGGTTGTAGACCGTAACACGGTTTGGAAATAATTTCTTCATATTTTTTGGTGTTATCTGTCGTTTACATATCCTTCCTAAAACACCAAAGTGCGAATATTTCCAAACACCTAAATTAACTAAAAATTTACGACATTTTTACTTTATTTTCTAGAATTTCAGAAGAGTACTTTAAATATTGGCCGGTTATTTTTCACACAGTGACGTTAACTAGGCAATAACCTATACTTCTAACATACACTATTTATAGAGGTCACGCGTCAATGGTGAGAGCACTGTGTATTGTGTACATAGGAAAACGGATAGTAACTGCAGTACGTTCTGCCACGCCATCTTCGGTTGATGAAAACAAATCCACAATTCGATTTGCTTTTTGATGATTGCAGGATTGCAGTCATTTCTTTTATGTACATTTCGATCGCAAATAGTCACTGGAATCAAACAAGATTCTAAGTCTGCAGAGTGGAAGTTACCTACTGGATTTAGCGTTAAATATAGTGACAAACTTAAAGGCCATGGCCGAGTGTTGTTGAATTGAATTTGGAGTGAACAACATCGCAATTATAGCCTCCTTCACAGTCGGTTTTTGTCGTTTAAAATAAACCATAAGCCGCGTGAAGTTTGGGCCCGAGACGAAAAAGCCCGGATGTCGGACCGACACCGGATTTTCCACACCACGTGCAAGCTCAAATAAACTACATGTAATAGGTAACTACATAAATAGGCCTAATTATGCGTATTCTTTGTCAACACTAAAACCTCCCAGGTAAAGAGAGAAGGTGATAAGATACTTGGTGTCCCCAAAACGTTATACGTACATTTTTGAAAAGATCTTAATTAATATGGCCAAATAGAAATGTTCTTTTCATGACATAATCCATGTGGGGTGGAAGGGGTTATGTTTGAAGGGTGGCTGGTTCTTAATTTCCCCGACTTTTGAATGCTGACTTTCTATACCTACCTTTTGCTGTTTTTGCAGTCCACCAGGATACCAATTTTCCACAACAAAGCACCTAAATAGCACATTAATTGGATGTGTTTAAAGGCACTTTTTCCCAAACCTCCCTGCCCTTTGTTGAATGGATTCAAGCTGCCGTTCAAAGCTATCTTGTAATACTTGATGAGGAGGACGTCCTTAATATTTGTAAGAATCTGTTTTTTACATAATTGTAATGTACTTTATTAAACTAAATAAATCTTAGGAAGCGTCGTTTAATCATTACAATGGAAATATCACTTGAACGCGTACGCGATTTTCATCCCAGTACGTATATGGAGTGCGGGACGGTAATACACACATCAAAGAACCGTGCGGTAGCACGACCGACGGATTGACACGCATTGGCGACATCGGTGCTGGTATAAATTCCAATTTTCTTTGCTTTACCGTACCTCAGTTGTTCGGCACAAAATTAAAAGGGAACATATCTGATAGCAAAAGCTAACATTTTATGGAAAAGAAATACTAATTTTTTATGGAAATGTTACAATATTGCTTTAAGTTCAACAGTATGCAAGTTTCAAACTGCCGTTAAGTGCCTTTAGTTCTCGAAGACCTGACAGGAGATTTCTCCTGATAAAACTCAAATGTCTGTTTGCCTTGACAGATATATTATTTATGTGTTCCATTGTCAGTCGCTGGCGATTTCAGCGTTTAAATAACCGTGGTTTTTGGTTTCTTTTTTAAAAGAACTCGTTGACAAGCTTGTATTCTGCTAAGCTCTGCTAGGATTGCTTTTGTTTTATGTAGGAAGCACTTACTGGCGTTGAATGTCATTTACCATATGTTTGGCCATTTGATGAACAACGCCATATCTTTTGTGGTAACAGATTACGGTATTTATGTGTTGAAATTTCATCATATAGCCTTCAAGAATGGAGGCATTGTTTCTAACTGAAACGAACACTACATATTTACAGTTTGGTTAGTTCCACCATGGAGCATTGTGCTCTAAGTGAGTCCCAGAGAAAGCCAGAGCTCTTATTAACTCACTGACTCGTCAAAAGAACGCCAAGCTGTCAATTTAAATGTCTTCTTCTTCCTTCTTGATAAAATAAAATATATATAGTTTTATTTTAGGGTATAGGGGTATAAATTTATCACACAGTGTTTGACATGTATGAGGTAACGCTGAATAAAGTAACACATAAGTGCGGGTATTTATGAGACCTCTATGTGTATTCTTTGTCACCTTATGACTTCGCAGGTAGGTGGAAAAGATCTTGAATACCAATTTTAAAAAACAATTGAAAGTGAAATAACTAAGGGAATAATAAGGGAATGGCAGAGAAAGACAGAACTATCAAGCATTCTTACCATAACTACATGTCACGCCGCGTACATTTAAGATAAACTGAACTACGGGTCCATTATATACCAAAACCAAACCAACAAAAAGCCAGACAAACCTTCATGAAATCTACATCTGTTTGGGATGAAAGCATTGCTAAAGCAAGAAAATCCTCATCCAAAATATCGATGACACGTTCCTCAGTGCCACGATGGACTCATGATGTACCAAAAGGCAATTCAACAGGTAAAGGCTTGGTAAGCAATTATAATGTAGCCACTATGGTACGGCAAATGTGTCATTTGGGTATATCTATCCTTCATAATAGCATTTTGCTAAAGCAAAAGCAGGCAATTAAAAGCTTGTCGCATTCGTTTTATTTACGTATCTATGGGTTTCGCCCACGGTAGCCGACACTTCAAGTTTTTCACACGACGTTCAACGATGGACTCATGATTTGAATCGTAATTCTATACAAAGATTGGTTAATGTGTCGTATAAGATTCTGATATATCCTCCTAATTAGGAAACAAATACGGGCAAATACTGGACACAGAGGTGTTAAAGCCTTTTATGTATGGTTTATGTCAAATTTATATTTTGTTATTCTTCATTCAAAATGTTGAAATAATATATATTAGCAATAAAACTGGCGGAAGGGTTCCTGTTCATTTTAAGCTGAAATAACAAGGTAAAGTGAAAGAAATCCCACTGGTTATTTTGACCATTTAACATGTAGTTCTATGGGAGGACATAAAGTCAAGTCATAATTTCGCGAATTTATGACTTTATGTCGGACTTTGCTCTGTTGACCCACAAAGACAACAAATTTGGCCGATTTCATTTAGGTGCAAGTTGGGACATGTGTCAAAATCAGGTTTGTAAAAAAAACCCGAACCAATATCATATTACATGTATAAGATCGTACATTATGGCTTTAAAGGAAGTAATAACGCGGGAAGGAATAGCAGTTTAGGCATGCCTTGTTTGTACAATAAACATGTGTCCTGTTTATTTATTTATTTATTTATTTTATTCATATTTATCCAGGGTAGCCCAATTCAGCCGATAGCTGGTCTTACATGGGGCCCTGCAATACATTTACATAACATTAAAAGGCAACAATCTTCAACATGCAATTTATATAAAATATACAACTATTAGATACAAAATTAAAATACAGAAATATATACAATTTTCAAAGTAGAAAGAAATACATCATTAACAAGTACATGCTCAATTTTTTAAGACTTGAACCTTTGCTTGAAAGTCTGCATATTTATAGAACTTCTTACATCATTACTCAGTTTATTCCAAACCTCAACCCCACTGTATGAAAAAGATGATTTAAAGTACCCAGTGTCATAACCATTTGTGCAAGGCGGTAGAGCCAATAAATTGGACGCAGCTTGTCTGGTGTTCACATTATGTTTTTCATGTACATAAGAAAACCTGTTGATAAGGTACTGTGGTGATATATCGTTAAGACATTTAAACATTAACAGTGATTTGAAATACATTGCACGATTTGGAAGTGATTCCCATCCTAATATAGGAAACATTATATCAGAAGACGTAAGGTAGTTGGCACGCAATATTATTCTAGCACATCGCTTTTGTAAAACACATAATTTACGTACATCTTCATTGAAGCGACCAAACCAAACTACACTGCAATAGTCGAATTGCGGTTGGAGCCTTATATAAAACATTAAGAGTGCGAACGTCAAGAAATGTTTTAGACGTCTCAAGAGTCCTATTTTACAAAATAATTTCTGTATGACTGAATTAACATGATCGTGCCAAAGTAATTTAGAATCTATCTTTACACCAAGACATTTGGCACTATGAACTCTTACAAGTTGACAATCATCAATGGAAACTGAAAAAGCAGAGCATTTATCATTGCGTAACTTAGGCTCACTACCAATGAGCATAACATTTGTCTTATCAGTATTAAGAAACAATTTGTTTACATTTAACCATGCCTTAATTGCAGAAAGATCGTCAGTGAGCTTTTTAGAAATAATATCAGTATCAGTACCACTGACAGACAGAGTGGTATCGTCTGCGTACATAGATATTTTCCCATGTGATATTATCTGTTATACTCATTTATATGTTCTTGACCTGCATATTAATCCAGAGGATGAGAAAAAGTAGTGATAACGAGAAGTAAACGCAGTTGTTGCTGTCATCATCATTATTGATGTTATTGTAGCAACGCCTTACAGATATAAATTCGTGCATGAATACACGGAACCGAATTATTTTTAGCATTTGCCTCATAGACGAATTGAGATCTTACAACTTCTATACGTTGAACTTATTTTTGTGTCAAACTGCCTACCAGCAGTTATCACATAACGTCATGTGAATCGGAACACCAAACTACTGAGTCAACACTTTGATTGCCTTCTTTCATACCTGCTGGTCATATATCCAAAATAAAAACATGCTTACGTTCAACAACAAGCATAGGTTGAGGAATAACATTTCCTTAAAGAAGTTCGATTTATGAGAAAACAGCACATTCCCATGTTAGCTCTTAATCAGAGCCCCCATGATATGACACACGGTGACAGAATTTCGAAGCCCACGAAAAATGTTGCTATATATTGAAGCTAAACTGATAAAATATGGTGTAAAAAATGGCCAAATATGAGATTAATTTGGTCAAAATTCCGCATACAGGTGTCAACATTGGGGGGGGGGGATGATTGTATGGATCATTGGCAAAATATTGGGGGATTTATCCCACCATCCACCCGGGTTCTACCTCACTTCTTAGTGATCTCCAATGGCCGTCACTCCAATCTAGACTTCGACAGGCCAGAATTACCATGTTGTACAAAATAAGATACAACTTTGTCGACATTAACTGGGAGCAACACCTCACCTTAGTAACATTAATCGCCAGATGGCCTAATTTCAGATTCTGGACACCCCACTGCAGTAGCACCCAAACTTGCTTGGCTTCCTTAATTATTTCCACACACCTGCAGGGTTTTAGAACACTCTAGAGAAGGACCCAGGAAACTTCACCTCGCACGATTATACCAGCCGGCATCCATATTTTTAACGCATATCTCCACTGTACATACTCCTAAACGCACGTACCTACAGCTTTAATGCGATAGTATTCAGTTCCCAAAATCCGCATTTGATTTGGAAGAAAAAGAAGAAGAAGGAAGATGAAAAAGGATAGTTCATAGTTTTAACATTTGGTTTTTAAGATAAAAAATATTGAGGGCTCATATCAAGACTCAGAAGCTGAACTTTCACCTGTATGATCCCCGGGGTATACTCCACCGCATGATTCAGAGTTTTTGAAATTCAAGCATGATAAGCCTCCTTTAAAAACGGAATGATGTGGTACATTATTGTAACAAGTTGTGTTATTTAAAATCAAATATCTTGGAAGGTCTGAATTCTTCTTATTGGTATCTTTATTTGGGCCTAAGTTTGGTTGAGTAAATCTTTATGAACTTTCATCTTTCATCAAGTAGGGTACGATCGAGGTCAATGGTGCTCATACAAGGTGTCTCTGAAAGAACTGTATCGTCGTAAACTTAATTGTTTGGGTATTTTAACGCCACAACTAAACATAACTTGCCGTGGCTTAGGAAAAAATCAGCTAACATATACTTTTTGAATTTTGACAATTGACCACAACGTTCTTGAAATATAAGAATTTTACGAAACTCTCTCATTTTCAAACCTTTCCACTGATTCAAATACATTTGTATCAATTGATGATCTGTACTCGGAGTGCTAATCGTTGCGCATCATCCGCACAAGAGGCGTATATTGTCATTGATGGATATTTGACTCCGTGGAACGGATTGAAAATGAAGTAGTTTCGTAAAATTCTTTTATTTAAAAAACGGAGTGGTCAATTGTCAAAATTCAGTATGTGATAGCTGGTTAGCTGGATACTTGGTTTATGTCTTAAAATACACAAAAAAGTTCCCGACGATACAGTTCTTTCAGGGACACCCTATGTATATATAATATATTTCGGTGTATCAGAGCACTGATATTGCATTATTTTCGCGTTGCGGAATGGACAGGAGCAGTGGTGTAGCGTCATAGGGGCACGGGGGGGGGGGGGACATTTCTCCCAATTGATCTGAAATTTTAAAAAATCCCATAGGAAAAATGCCGAAAAACGGCTTGTGCCCCCCAATCAGATCCGATGCCCCCAATCATGGTATGGTTTGTGCCCCCCCAATGTGATGACCCACGCTACGCCACTGGATAGGAGCAGTAGGGGGAGGGGGAGATTAATCACGGTTTTGGATTTATTAGGGAATTCACATACTACACTACCACTACCAAAAGTATTGACTGATTAGCGAAGTAGCAGATTGAGAAACACTACTTGAGAACCATTGAATTGCTGAGCGACTAATCGCTAAATGACTCTTCCCAGACATTTAGTGAGGGTATAGACATTCGAATAATGACGTTTTGTTTGATAAACCTTTCAATAAGCTTTAATAGAGTTTTCTTTGGGAATTTCTTTTATCAAAACGAATACATTCTTTTTTATTCTTTTACCTTTTGTCTTTTCCACAGATTTGCTGATGTCACTGTTGCCCAAAAATGTGTTGACTTTCCTTTTAGCATAAATATAGGGTCTGTCAATAACGTTTGATTTTATACTTTCATCACAAGGATTTGTGTGTTGATCCGAGAACAAAATAAGAATGGAAGGAAAAGATTCTTATTAACTTCGTATTTTGCATTAATTGCGCCATAAGTTGTTTACAGATGTAAGTGCTCCTCAAATACCAAACTGAAATTGTTCAAATCCATAAGAGAACTTGAATACTTAATTGATGTGTTAGTACACCAGTAATTGAATTTGACAGGTAAACATTGATATAATCAAAGAGTTTAATGCT
Source organism: Amphiura filiformis (assembly GCF_039555335.1). Lineage (NCBI taxonomy): Eukaryota > Metazoa > Echinodermata > Ophiuroidea > Amphilepidida > Amphiuridae > Amphiura > Amphiura filiformis. Next base: position 16,725,723 of record NC_092636.1, read on the forward strand.
CTGCATGCTAGCTATAGGCTTCAACATAAAAAGTTTTCAGGTATTTTCTTAAAATATCAAAAGCTATCTTAAGAACCACTGAACCAATAGTAGACTTGTTTGTACTCATTTTAATGCATTTTCCATGCTGATTCCAAATATGGTCATGAAATTCACATTTCTGAAAATTTTTACTTTTTTTATATTATTGAAACTTGTCGTCTGCAGTCGACACCCGCCTGAAGAGAGTTAAAATATCGAGGGAACAAGAAAGCGTTTACCTGCTCCCACAAAATAAGCATAAAGTCGCCAGGGCTCTATAGAAGTCCATTAAACACGACAAAATTCGATAGAAAACAAAATTAATTTTTGAAGACCAAATCAATGTGCCATCCTAATATGTTTGGTATGATTTTAATTTAAAGGTATAACATAAGGATTTCAAATCTGCAATATCTGGAAAAATATTTTGTCAAATTTTATACTAATTTTGTGAGAGCAGGTCATTTTGAGTTGGCTTTCTGGTTCTCAACGATATATACGATTATGTAAAGAAACCCCGAAGAAAACTTGTATAATCTGTCATGGTTGATATGAGAATTTAATATTCGGACAGTGCTATTATTGCAAATAAATGCTTCGATTATTGTTGTTTAACAAGATTTAACGTCAATAGAATCTTGTAGCATAACAACATTACACTGTTTATATAGTTGAATTTATTTACATGCTGTCTAGCGAACAATGTTATCTCAATGCCCCCGATGTTTTCATAAGCGAATAAAGCATACATGGTCTACGTGCTGTTTCCACTTTGATTTACTTGAGCTTAATCTGCAATATCTGACTGGCTCTTGTTGAATACCTATTGACATTGACTTATAAACAACTTTTGGGGAACAAATCCTGTTTTTTGATCATACTGTAAATATGGAATCTAACTATTTTCAACTGTTGCGATTTGGTAGTTCACAGCATCTTGCGAATGCTAGTGAGCTTTGACAAAATCTGCATTGCTCATTTCATAGCGAGCGTGTAGAAGAATTCAAATATCACAGATATACTTTTTAACTTTTGTGGATCCTGTGGTTCTTGAGTTATTTTGTAAAGAGGGCTGAAACAACAACACTTTTGTAAAACGTACATAACTCATTAACCACAATAAATCAAGCAAGTTTGCAAAGTACAGGGTGTCCCCCCCAAAAAGAGGCCCCTCATTGCGCCCTCTTTTTCTCCTATTTTAGAAAAGTTGATCAAGTATATGTTAGTATGTAAAGAAGCCTTTACTCGTTAGCTTTAATAAACCGAAACAATTATTTCAATCGGCTCATAACTTTTGAAGATATGCCGTTTTAAAGAAATGTATCAGTTTTCACTCTGTCCACGGAGGAGGTTTGGCTACTTCAAAGATTGAAAAGTGCATATACCATGCATGAATATAAAACATTCCTCGATGATAACTTTATAAAATAACAACTTTATTTTAGGGAATGGGCTTTACCGGTGGGCTTGTGGGTTATGGATTTTGTTAAGTTTTGGGCGAAATTTATGTGGGATGGGACTTCTTTTGCTATACTTGCAATTACTTATGTTTTTCTCAGTTATTTCTTGCCTTTTTGATTTATTATGTTTCTTACTTTCTTACTTTATTGTTTCTTGCTTTCGTTTTATTGACAACATAAGTCATTTCTCTTTTTGGAATAGGTAGCCCTGAAAAGGGCTGTTTAGTTTGTCTTTGGTTCTTTTGAAGTGAGTTTACTGTGCTGCACTGCCCTCTACCTGGTTGCCTCCTTGACGAATACAGGTTTCAGCCCTAGTCCTCATTGCATCAACTGCGTGCGTACCAACCTTGTGCTCCGGATACTAACGAAAATAGCAGTAATACGTTTGCAAAGATCTTGGATTTTGTCACAAATGAAGAAAAAGTGGTGTGAGGTCTGGTGGTCTTGCAGGCCACTCCACAGCATGACCCATCCCAACCACTCTGTTTGCTATTTTTGAGTGAAAAACGAGTACTTGTCTTTAAAAGGGCATATCTTCAAAATTTGTGAGCTGATTGAAATAATTGTTTGGTTTATTAAAGCTAACAATTAAAGGTTTCTTTACATACCCAAATATATTTGATCAACTTTTCAGAAATAGGCTCAAAAGAGGGCGCAATGAGGGGCATATTTTTTTTGGGACACCCTGTATATGATTTGTAGAATGAACTTTTGCAAAACATCAAGGTGTTATTTTTCAATAATATATTGTCTAGATAATGAAAATCGATTTTTTGGTTGCTTCGACCAACAATACCTCGACTACCCTTAATACTAATCAACTGGACTCGTGAAGGCCTTAAATTTAAGAGTGCTATTTTGGTATTTTTCACGATCGTCTGATCTTGTTTCCAATTTTTGCGCTGATACACTTTTGGTCAGACAAATATATGCAATAACTGACAGGTCGCATGACCCTCAAACTTGGTGGATAGATGCGACTTGGTCCGAGCCAGAACAAGTTTGCATTTGTTAGGTCATCCAAGGTCAAAGGTTAGGTCAAATTTAAAGTTGCCCTGATCGGGCTGTTACTCGGGGAAAACAGTCCTCGGCACTTGGGGAGTTAAAACCGCAAAGGTCATCCGAGGTCAAAGGTCAAGTTACACTCAAAGTTGCTCCAATTGGAGAAAATGGTCCCTGACACTTGGGGATATAAAACCGCAAAGGTCACCCGCGAAGTCAAAGGTTAGGACAAATTTAAAGTTGCCTAGATCGGGCTGTAACTTGCCAAAAACAACCACTGACAATTGGGAAGTATCAAACCGTAAAGGTCATCCAAGGTCAAAGATTAGGACAAATTTAAAGTTACTCCGAACAGGCTGTAACTTGCGGACAATGCATAATCCCTGACACTTGGGGAGTTGGAAACCATTAAGACCATCCCATGACAAAGGTCAGATCAAATTTAAAGTTACTCCAACCGTAACTTGCCAAAACTGATCCCTGACATTTAGGGAGTATAATACTGCAAAGGTCATCCGAGATCAAAGGTCATGTTTTAATGATTATCATCTCCATTTACCATGTTTACTAACCGCTCCGGTTTACTAATCCCTCCCGTTTATTCAACTCAACTAGCGGGGGCCCGCGCGAAGCGCGGGATCCGCGCTAGTTAAACAAATATCCCTTCACCACACGTTGTCTGCGACTTGATTTTAATCCTGCATAATACTAAAGCAACAAGAACAACAAATCGCCTGTCTCAGGTGATGAATTTATTAAAATCATATCATCAGTAGGGATATTTCACCATATTTGTATAAAATTGCATAAATGAAAATATCATCCTCGAGCCTGAGGTTTATAAAGCGATTATTGCAAATATCAAAAAATAAGTGTTTGTAATTTCCATGAATTATTTGATTAAGAATCCTCTAGAATATGATTTAAAGATTTAAAGCATATTGACGGATTATTCAAACAGCTTTGAACCGTATGATGGTTATACAAGAATGTGTACTTTAACTCTCATAGTTTCAATAGCTTGTAATTAAATTAGTCCTGTATACGTAATTGATTATCCTCTGGCGATATCACGTACGAAATGTTGGTAGCCTATAGGACGAACAGGGGACGAACCATTTGACTTCTTGGGGGGGTGGCTGGTAGTTGGGGCCGTGGCATTTTTTTCTGCAGGAGGCGAATGTTATTTTTCTGGAAGGCCGGCGAGAACACAATTACAGTTGTCTAAACGCGAGGTCACAAATGCATGCACCAATTTCTCGGTGTTAACAGAATCCAGATATCGACGCAATTTGCCAATGTTATGGACTGCATACGACGCACGCCGACAAACAGTCATTGAAAACTTGTCATCGAACAGGACACCCAAGCGAACTGAGCACAATAATGGTCACATTTTTCACGGTCAAGTTCGCCCTTATATTCGCGACACTTTTGGATGAACACTTGCTCATCAACATGAAGACGCGACTTCAGCCATTTACGTTCAGCCTTCCTCTTATCAGATTTTGCCAAGCGAAGCGACTCATTGTACCAGGGAGCATGTGGTCTTAATGAAATCTCACGTGATGTCTCCGGAGTATGATCATCTAGTAGTCCGCGAAGAGAAGAGTTATATAAAGTAACTAACCATTTCATCAACGCTGTCAGATTGTTCAACATCCAACGACTCATGGATATCATTTCGGAAGCTATCCACGTTAATGTCACGAAGATTGCGACATTTGATCAGTCGTTTTGTATTCTCTGGTCTGGCGATCTGGGCATCACACATGACGGCAAAATAGTCCGACGGAAGGTCGTGGACAACATTTGTATTAAAAAGATACTCAAGATGGTAATAAAACTAATCAACTGGACGCGCTTTTTATTTATCGCACAGATCGCACCTTATCCTAGGTGCATATTCAGATCTTCTGATTATCTGGCTGCAAAAGGTCATTGACTTGTGACATGGTGATGTTGCCAGAGGTCGTTAATTTCGGGTCAAATTTCATGATAAATAATGCATATATAAGTGTAGGCTCCCGCCAAGTTATGGCGATGACAATTCTGTCATCAAGAACATTCCTAAGAAGTTTGACTCGATATCAACGACCCCTGGCAACACCACCTTGTCACAGGTCGATGACCTTTTGCCGCCAGATCATCAGACGACCTGAAGATGCACCTCGGATATAAGTTGCGATACTGTAGCCGCTCAAAAAAAGTGAGTCCAGTTGATTAGTATTAAGATTCCAATTCAATACTGATAATATTTGCACAAAGAAGTAGCATTTGTGGCAGGTTTATACAAATATTCTTCATGTTTACTTGAATACAAACCATACATTTCCAAGCCACTTGTAAATTGTACTAATGAAATAGTCTTTGTTTATATTTATGAGTTGTTTCCCATTTCCGATGTCCTATGTTTGTATATTTCCTTGACATTGGGTCATTCAGTTTCAAGTCTATCCGCTCCACTAAGACTCTAAGGGCATGCAAGAGCGGAAATGCTGAAAAGAGACACTGGCTGGAGACGTGGATATTATTTTATTGGCGGAGAATTCAACTCTTGACACAACTTTAAGAACATAGTGTTTGTAATGCCTATTAAATTGCACGGTTTTGTGTTTATGCAGATATGGCGAATAAGTACTACCGGCAGTTAACCGGATGTTGAAAGTGCATGTCTGGTGGAAACAAGAGACCAGGATTGTTATTGTAGTCAACCACTCATACCGTATATGCATTATTTAAAATAAGCAAATCGCACCGGCGTTTCTTCTGCATAGTAATTTCATCTATTATCATTGCCGTCGCTAGACCATTTTCTCAGGGGGGGGGGTGTCGAGAAATAAATGTTGTTGGTATATGGCCGGATTTACCTTTTACTGGCCTCTGCACCCCTGGCTCTTCAGATAGAAGACACCCCTTCCCCCACACTGTAGCACAAGTTTTTCCAAGCTGTCCCCAGAATTCCTTTACCGGGGAAAAGAGCACAAAATCTTGGTTAAGTGCGCGCGTAGCGGGCGAAAATTTGCTATTTCAATGCTAAAATTCAAAGAGGGATGTACCGGAGTCACCGAGCCAGGGAGCAAAATTTCAATTTTAATGCTAAAATGAACACAATTGTGGGTACTAAAATCGTGCCAAAGGAAGATGCATAGGCTTTTAACATCTTTTAGTTAATTTAGTCCCGGCATTTTGATCCAACTAATTAGCAATTACAATATAAATAACACATTTCAACAAGTTTTGAAACACCGTGTATAGTATGTATTTATGTTAGGCATCATTTTCAAGTTAATATTCGTAATTAATTGAAACCTCAATTATTTTTTCTGTTCACATTTAGTTATGAATTACACATTTGAGATGTTTGTGTTAATCACCCTTACCAAACATGAATGCCTATTTGGCATTATGTAGCTATTCGCCAAGCCATCGAGTGCTAAAGATAGCGGTACTAGGTGTTCGCTAGCACTCAGCAGCTAATGAATGCCAATAGAGCTGGTTCACAGGCATTCCGAATGCCTCACAAGAATGCTACCGAATGCCTATTTAGTCATAAGCCCTCGTTAAACAGTGGACTTCGGTTGTATATATAAATGCGCATATATAAATGCGCACGTGACATCTACAAGTCGCCATACCGTATTAAACGATATAAGGTACCCGGATGTACATAAACTCCCCGTGCAAAAGTATAGGGGAAAATGACAGGTCGCAAGGAAAATTGCTTTTGCAAAATAGTGGCATTGATTGCAAAGGGTAAAATAACCTGACCCGAAAGATAAACTCTTTATTAACGTTTTCCATCACGGAAAAAAAAAATTTAACTACGGAAAAACTAGATATAGCTGATTTACAAACTTATATTTCATAATTTCCGTGCTAAATGGGCGTGCCAATTGGCCATATCTATGACGTAGTGCTGGTTTCATACTATCATGCTGCTTGCCACCGAGCGGCGTGACACACGCGCATTGTAGACAAACAGACACAATCAAGACTTGTGAATGGCTGATAAGTCATGCCTCTTGTCGCAACGGCATGAAAGTATGAAAGGGGACAAGGTCAGAACTGTGCAGACGGCGGATGACATGATCGAGCCGGCAACTTGTGAAACCGCCCGGCCGTATGGCATTTTCCAATATCTGAATATAGAGGGTATTCATTACTACGTCATTGGTGTGATTGCTCATGCATACAATTCCTCCACATAGGCTGTTTAGCTTATTCATGAAAGTGGCCTCTTGACATGATATAACAGTAACCTTTATGTCATTAGTGAGGTCCACTTACAATGTTCAACACAAAGTGAACAATGCTATAACTTGGAGGACAAACAAACGAACACCGCCAAATTCGACTGACGTGTGTACAACGTGGGAAGCTATGGGGAAATTGAAGACTCGCTCTCTGATCATGCATGTGTTTATGGTTCGGTTAGCGGTTACTTAGCAACTCTCGTTCCGCTTGGGTTTATTGCATACACTCTATAGTCGGTTAATTTTGTGGGGTTCATTATCGAACCCCAACGGTTTTAGCTTGTATTTATATTATTTATCAACATAGGCCTATTTTGTTTGTGATATTTCAAGCGTTTTAAAATTTCAAAATAATCCCATTCAATTACACGGTTGACGATGAAAATTTACCGAATTTAGATAATGCAATGCGGACACCACCTGGAACCGTGGTCGCAATTTCAGTGATTGACAGTGAGGTAACACGAACATGGCACTGGCCATCTGGTCACGTGCGCATTTATATATGCGCATTTATATATACAACCGAAGTCCACTGTTAAAGCTCAATACTATTAACTTAGGCATTCCTAAGCATTCGTAACTTGGGCATTACTAAGTGGTTCTAGGATTAGGCGGTTTGCTATAGGCACTCGGTGGCATTCGGATAAGTCATAGGGGGGATTTGCCATTTGGTCTAATACCATTTCGTCTAATACCCATTTCGTCTATATCCATTTAATCTAAACCCATTAGGTCTATATCCAGTACGTCCAATAATCATTTGGTCCTATAACCATTTGGTCCGATTACCATTTGGTCCGATAACCATTTGGTCTAATAACAAATAAGTCTAACAACCATTTAGTCTAACAACCATTTAGTCTAATACCCATTTGGTCTATAGCCAATAAGTCTAATAGCCATTTGGTCTAATAGCCATTTGGTCTACAAACCATTTGGTTTAACAAGCCATTTAGTCTACTAGCCAATTGGTCTACTAACCGATTGGTCTAATCCACGTGTGAGGCTGCATAGGCGCAATAACGCTAAAATACACATACTATGAGTGTGAGGTCATAGTCCAGGGTCACCGTGGTCTTAAAGGAGCATGTTTCATAAACAGTGTAAACAGGTCTATAGGCCTACATGTATTATCTACAACTCCATATGCTAATGACAAAAACATGAAGCCTAATTTGTTTTAATGTTGGAATGGCAATACCGGCAAATGTACCCGTGGCACCCCCCAGTGATGCGTGATGAGCCTATTATCATATTAACCTTAATAGATCGATGAAAGAAGGACAAATAGTCCGGCAAAATGTCACTTTCACTCGAGTAGGCAATGCATGCAGGCTACATGTATCAGTCTTCATTTTTTGGATACCGTATATCAATAAACAATAACAATTATTCTACTAAGAATGCATAAGATTTGATACATATAGTACCTTTGTTTACATGTGCTCATCTCATAACACATATGCTCGCCTCATTACATGTATTTTCAGCCCGTAACCAGTAGTAGACGAAATGGCAATTTTTTTAGACGAATTAGCCTTTCTGGTAATAGACCAATTGAATATAGACGAAACGGGAATTAGACTAAATGGTATTAGACCAAATGGCAATAGACCTGATAGGCATTCCACTGTAAGTTTTGACAATGCATATTATGTGGACAACATCATACATGTATATGATCCATGTTGTTATCTTTGTGTGCAATAATATGCCACAGTATGGATGGTGTAAGTAAGGTAAGGTAAGCTTAAATATGACTAAATGTAACTTTGAATATAGGTTTTTATGTAGGCAGTTTCTTGAAATATGGAATGGTCTAGTGCTAGGAAGGAGGAGCTAGTTAGTATATTGGGGCATTTATACCACGCACAAATTCAATAAAAACACTCATATTGCACAAGAAGAGGCCAAACAAAGAGCAATGAAACCTCAAACAATGAAACCAAACAACACAAATGACATCATTATGTCGCTATAATTATTTTGTGTATTTATAAAACAAACTGATCCCAGTGGGCACACCTAACGTTGAAATCACGTTGAAATTTTGACGTCGACTGGTTGAAATCAGGTTGTATTTGCAATGAAATGGACTTCAACCGCCTTAATTTTTGCATTGACCGTTGTATCAACGTTGAAATTTCAACGTGATTTTAACTAACCTTTAGGTTGAAATCAGGTTAGGTTGAAACTTTGACGTTGTTTCAACGTTGATACAACGTCGAAATCCTAACCTGTGCCCACTGGGATGTTACTCAATTTATCAGTTATCAATTTGATGCAATTGAGTGGCTCTTGTTAATACACATGGCTGTTATTGCTGATATATTCGAGTTCAATTTGTGCATATTTTTAATCCTTCTCCTAGAATTCCTATAGCCACCCCTATAGGGGTTCAAGTGCTTTTTTCGGAAAAAATATGGGAAATCATATGGAAAAGTATATATCATGAGCCTCATTTGGTCGGAAAAAGCATTAAGGGGAAATTGTCTTTTTTCACTTTCGACTTCATTTATTATGAAGGGAATAGTTTGAACCTCCACAGTTGTTGATAAGAATTATTTAATTTGTTTCCAGGAGTCAATTTGGAGAATTACATCAAAGAATAAAAAAGATCAGCTAACAAACCATAACAATGGTCAGCTTTCTGGTGTTTGCATATGGTTTGTGTTTGCATGTGGGTTGGTTTGTGTGTTAATTGAGACAATAATAATGGTATCCTTTGATTCTGATATATTCGTTCAAGGGCTAATACAACCGTGTGATTAGAGGGCTATAAAGCAACTGCCTTTATGTTATGGGAATTCATTGAAGCATTTGACTTGGAAGGCCCAAGCCTCACATGTTTCCGTAGACAAAAGACGCAGTGATTTATCCATCGGATGTGATTTAGCCACCAGATGGTACATCTTTGCGTTCACGCAATTGATGTCAATACTGAATTCTAAGCTGATTGGACAATTATATCGTTCAACCAGAAGAACTCGGAGTCACATCTCCGCTAGTGTCTACGTATCTACACTAAAAATATCATAGACTCGACAAAGACAGAGGACAGACGCTCTATTGAACTAAAATGCCTCTGCGTCTGTCACAATGGATACAAAAATGGAGTATATTTTGGGCTGACCGTGTGCGAATTTCTGCAGTGCATTCGATTCCTATTCCTCACTCTCGTTGAATTGCTTAGTCAAAATAGCTATATAATTGTATACTGGTTCGAGTGCTTCACCTGTAGGTGGTTGGAATACCTATAAGCGGTTGGAATACCTATAGGTGACCATCCACGGCGAATGAGCCGTAAATTCCTCCCCGGTCAATTTTGTTTTATTTCGTGTTTAAAAATAAACATCATAAACTTAAAATGGTATATCATTTGACTTCAAACGATATCCAGAAGCGGAGTTATGGTTAGTTAAACTTTGCTCCTTCAACAAAATTATAGCTTTTTCCGTTTCTATGTGTGTCTCTTTTCCCACATTGCTGGCAATAAATATCAAATAGTCATAATTGGCGGTCATTTCAAATCATCCCCAAGTCTACGAGGTTTAAGAAGGTTCTCTCATTGTTAATTGTTGGTTATGCATACCTATACAAAATACAATGCCTGGTAACCCACCACTTGCAAAGGATTTAGCAAAAGCAGACAAAGACCAGAGCTATTAAAAGTTCTATAGCCATCTAAGGTAGAAGCTTATTATCCACTTCAATAATAGGATTATTGATTGGTGTTGTGACTATCAAAATAAGACTGATGTCGCGCCAGCTTAAGTGACCGATGAATACGATCTTCGTACACATTTTACACCATAACTCAGAATACAATTTAGGGAATTTACGGCTCGTTTGTGCTGCCGGGTCACAATTAGGCGGTTGGAATGCCTATAGACGAATCCAACGAGCCAAGTCATGGTCAGGATTTGGTCGGCCATCTTTGGTTTCCCGCTAGCACCAACCTGGGGTTTTGAGCACCCGATTGTGCAAATAAAAGCCGCCTAACACTATAGAGAAGATGCAAAGACGAAGAGGGTTAAGGGCTGGGGTATGAACGTTTGGACAGTATTTATTTTGGGACATTGGAGCACATCAGAGATATCGAATTACATTCTGAATACGAAGAATGTCCTTCTGATATCAAATAATTTTGATTTTTTGAAATTCGCAATTTAATACACATTTTATGGCAATTCATTAAAAATTGATATTTTTGATATTTAACAGTACTCGAAGTAAACTTTATAAATCTGATGATTTATACTTAAAGTGTAAGTAGGTGGGATGAAAAACCGACGATCAATTGAAAATGTTGACCTTTCGTATTGAAGATATGGATTTTTCCCCAAAACACCAAAAAAAATTAGGTCTTTTGGGAAAAAAAATCCATATCTTCAATATGAAAGGTCAAAATTTTTAAGAATATATCATTAGATTTATATAATTTACTTCGAGGACTGTTATATATCAAAAATATGAAAAATATCAAATTTTTATAATTTGTCATAAAATTTGTATTATATTGTGATTTTCAAAAAATGAAAATTATTTGATATAAGAAAGACATGCTTCGTATTCAGAATGCAATTCGATAGGTCTTATGTGCTCTCATGTCCCACAAAAAATACTGTCGAAACGCAATAAACGCTCATTCTAGATCCCTTAATAGAATAATAATATACAATAGAGGTACTATTTTTAGTAATCCTGTCGCACATATTCATACATAGTCCTTTTGTTTATCCATTTGTACATCTCTGAATAGATACGACGGGATTACCTGCGGTATTATCTCTATTGTATTATTCTATTAACCCTCCTCGACCTTCTCTATAGACGAATCCAAATACACGCATTCCTACACCTGACTAGCAGCCTTTAGTTGGGTCCCCGTCGGCTACAATGCATCCAAAATGTGAAATGATTCGGCCTTGGCAAAAATTTTAAACTGCATTCCATCACCCGTTTTACACCTTCCGCGAAAACACAGGTAGACAAAAGAGAGAAGGTCGAGGAGGGTTAATAGAATAATACAATAGAGGTAATCCCGTCGCATCTATTCATAGATGTACAAATGGATGAACAAAAGGACTATGTATGAATATATGCGACAGGATTACCTCTATTGTATATATTATTCTATTAACCATCCTCGTCTTTGCATCTTCTCTAGGTGATAGGCGGCTTTTATTTGCACAATCGGGCGCTCAAAACCCCAGGTTGGTGCTAGCGGGAAACCAAAGATGGCCGACCAAATCCTGACCATGACTTGGCTCGTTGGATTCGTCTATAGGTGTAAGGGGGCTTTTATTTGCACAACTGTTGGAACTGTATTGTGTTGTAAACTTCTTTTGTCTACCTGTGTTTTCGCGGAAGGTGTAAAACGGGTGATGGAATGCAGTTTAAAATTTCCGCCAAGGCCGAATCATTTCACATTTTGGATGCATTGTAGCCGACGGGGACCCAACTAAAGGCTGCTAGTCAGGTGTAGGAATGCGTGAATTTGGATTCCTCTATAGGCCTGTTGGAATGCTTCCTAAGTTATTGGAAATTTCTTTGGCGGTTGGAGTGCTTCATAGGCGGTTGGAATGCCACTAAGTGGTTCGAGGGCCTAGCTCATTTACATATTTCGCCTCTGAGGAGGGCTTATGAACCACTTATAGCGGTTGAGGGCTAATAAGTGGTTCGAGTGCTAACCTGTAGGCGGTTGGAATGCTTCTGAGGCGGTTGGTATGATTCCTAGCGGTTGGAATGCTTCCTAGCGGTTGGAATGCTTCCTAGGCGGTTGGAATGCTTTCCAAGCGGTTCGAATGCTTCCTAGGTGGTTTAAATGCTAGGCGGTTTGAATACCTCCATAGTGGTTCGAATGCCTCCTTCGTGGTTCTAGTGCTTAGCTCATTTACATATTTCGCCTCTGAGGAGGGCTTATGAACCACTATAAGCGGTTGAGGGCTAGCAAACAGGCGGTTGAGTGCTAACAACCGCCTATTAACTCAATGTTATAGTATTGGAGGCATTCACCATTTAGGCATTCATTACCGGTTCTTTACCATTCAATGGAATGCCTAGTGCGTGCTAGAAAATGCTAATTTTTTAGGTAAGGGCAGCCATATTGTATCAGCCCAGAAGATGATTTAACGACTTCCCATCATGCACTGTAAAAGTGTTATCACTAGAGATCCAACTGCCATTTTACTTTTCAAATCCTATTGAATTCTGTGCAAAAGATGTTGTTTTAAATTGTGTGTGTGTCATTATTACTTGGTCGATTTCAGAACAAAAGTGATGTGTGTATAAAGGGTAATTCACACCTTCTGTAGATAACATAAAATGTGGAATCGACCAGCATATTGCCAGTGTTTTGATTGTAAATATAGCTGTACAAATTCAAATTTAACTATGCATTTTTATGCAGTTTAGCAGAGCAGCGGTGTCATGTTCGCTACACAGTTAACCCAGTGGGGGTGTTGGGTGGTATTAATCCATCCTCTGGTATCAGCCAAAACAGTAAACCAATGTGTTGTTTACAGTTTCGCATGATATGAACTTAGGATATACAATTTCAGCGTTGCTAAATCTAGAAGAAGTTTTGGAACTATATAAATTTAAAAATAAATACAGTCATCTTCTTTTGCAAGAAGTGGTTCAGCGTACATATCCTATATCCAAGTGTAAATGACACTAAACACTTATAACAGTGTGTATATCTTTCAGTATTCTGAGCTTCCTTGGAGGCATATTTAAACTACTCAATTTAAAAACCAAATAGCTAGGAGATTTAGGTGCAGTTGTTTCTCGATTTGAGTAAATAGTATATTCCATTGCAAATCGGATACAGTGCCTCGTCAAGTCCAGGATCCTATTGTTTTCAATGTTGTTTTCAAGTCTCATTAAAGTTAAAGAAACATTACGAACGAAAAACGTGTAACATAAAACGTGTTGCCTGCAAACTTCCCTCTTTACATTTGCTTTGTTCTATTTTCTTAACACAATTGCATTGGTAATGTTTGCCAGGAATAAATGAATACCGATATTGGAAACAAAATCATCAATAAACACTAACTGTGATTGAACTAATATGACTTTCTAAATACAGGCTGTCTTAAAGTGATTGGTCCCCATCAGTTTTGATGATTAATGAAAAAAGCTATTTCTTTCAATTATTGCACATTGGATCATCTCGAAAGAATCGTGATGTACATGACGTTTTAAAACTTTATTCGACTAATTAAAATTATGGGGATGTTATTTTATTGTGGTAATCCTGTTGATGTCCATAATCACTGGAAACCGACGGGTACCAATGGTATCATTTTGATACAACCTGTACACTTTTAAAATCACCATATTTAATGAGTGTTTAATGGTGTTTAGTCCAACCATAAAATATGTGGAGTATGTAAAGACTCTTGTTTGGCCATATCCACATGCTACTGTGACGACGTAGAGAGTACAGCCAGCGACGCATGATGAGACATTGCTCTGTTCATCCTCCTTCTGGATACTGGATACTCATTTACGGAGTTTTCGGTTAGGTTTAATACCTGTCGCGCCATGTTTAATGAGTGTTTGATGCTGTTTAGTTCACCCAGTATGTAAAGACTCTTGTTTGGCCATATCCACATGCTACTGTAACGACGTAGAGAGTACAGCAAGCGACGTATGATGAGACATTGCTCTGTTCATCCTCCTTCTGGATACTGGATACTCATTTACGGAGTTTTCGGTTAGGTTTAATACCTGTCGCGCCATGTTTAATGAGTGTTTGATGCTGTTTAGTTCACCCAGTATGTAAAGACTCTTGTTTGGCCATATCTACATGCTACTGTGACGACGTAGAGAGTACAGCCAGCGACGCATGATGAGACATTGCTCTGTTCATCCTCCTTCTGGATACTCGATACTCATACGGTGTTTTCGGTTAGGTTTAATACCTGTCGCGCCATGTTTAATGAGTGTTTGATGCTGTTTAGTTCACCCAGTATGTAAAGACTCTTGTTTGGCCATATCTACATGCTACTGTGACGACGTAGAGAGTACAGCCAGCGACGCATGATGAGACATTGCTCTGTTCATCCTCCTTCTGGATACTGGATACTCATTTACGGTGTTTTCGGTTAGGTTTAATACCTGTCGCGCCATGTTTAATGAGTGTTTGATGCTGTTTAGTTCACCCAGTATGTAAAGACTCTTGTTTGGCCATATCTACATGCTACTGTAACGACGTAGAGAGTACAGCCAGCGACGCATGATGAGACATTGCTCTGTTCATCCTCCTTCTGGATACTGGATACTCATTTACGGTGTTTTCGGTTAAGTTTAATACCTGTCGCGCCATGTTTAATGAGTGTTTGATGCTGTTTAGTTCACCCAGTATGTAAAGACTCTTGTTTGTTTGGCCATATCTACATGCTACTGTGACGACGTAGAGAGTACAGCCAGCGACGCATGATGAGACATTGCTCTGTTCATCCTCCTTCTGGATACTGGATACTCATTTACGGAGTTTTCGGTTAGGTTTAATACCTGTCGCGCCATGTTTAATGAGTGTTTGATGCTGTTTAGTCCACCCAGTATGTAAAGACTCTTGTTTGGCCATATCTACATGCTACTGTAACGACGTAGAGAGTACAGCCAGCGACGCATGATGAGACATTGCTCTGTTCATCCTCCTTCTGGATACTGGATACTCATTTACGGAGTTTTCGGTTAGGTTTAATACCTGTCGCGCCATGTTTAATGAGTGTTTGATGCTGTTTAGTTCACCCAGTATGTAAATACTCTTGTTTGGCCATATCCACATGCTACTGTAACGACGTAGAGAGTACAGCCAGCGACGCATGATGAGACATTGCTCTGTTCATCCACCTTCTGGATACTGGATACTCATTTACGGTGTTTTCGGTTAGGTTTAATACCTGTCGCGCCATGTTTAATGAGTGTTTGATGCTGTTTAGTTCACCCAGTATGTAAAGACTCTTGTGTGGCCATATCCACATGCTACTGTAACGACGTAGAGAGTACAGCCAGCGACGCATGATGAGACATTGCTCTGTTCATCCTCCTTCTGGATACTGGATACTCATTTACGGTGTTTTCGGTTAGGTTTAATACCTGTCGCGCCATGTTTAATGAGTGTTTGATGCTGTTTAGTTCACCCAGTATGTAAAGACTCTTGTTTGTTTGGCCATTATCTACATGCTACTGTGACGACGTAGAGAGTACAGCCAGCGACGCATAATGAGACATTGCTCTGTTCATCCTCCTTCTGGATACTCGATACTCATTTGCAGTGTTTTCGGTTAGGTTTAATACCTGTCGCGATGGTGTTCCTGCTAGGATGCGTAATTATCTGGATAATATTTTGTTAGAGGCCTTAAGGGATCTAAAATGAGCGTTTATTGCGTTTCGACAGTATTTTTGTGGGACATGAGAGCACCTCAGACCTATCGAATTGCATTCTGAATACGAAGCATGTCTTTCTGATATCAAATAATTTTCATTTTTGAAAATCACAATATAATACAAATTTTATGACAAATTATAAAAATTTGATATTTTTCAAATTTTAAATCTAATGACATATTCTTAAAGTGTATGTAGCAGGGAGGAAAAGCCGACGGTCAATTGAAAATTTTGACCTTTCATATTGAAGATATGGATTTTTTTCCCCAAAAGACCTATTTTTTTAAATGTTTTGGGGAAAAAAATCCATATCTTCAATACAAAAGGTCAACATTTTCAATTGATCGTCGGCTTTTCATCCCACCTACATACACTTTAAGTATAAATCATCAGATTTATTAAGTTTACTTCAAGTACTGTTAAATATCAAAATATCAATTTTTAATGATTTGCCATAAAATGTGTATTAAATTGCGAATTTCAAAAATCAAAATTATTTGATATCAGAATGATATTCTTCGTATTCAGAATGCAATTCGATATGTCTGATGTGCTCTAATGTCCCACAATAAATACTGTCCAAAAAGTTCATACCCCAGCCCTTAAAAGAAGAAAACAAATCGCCTGGTATGTTCAGCACCTCCTAGGAGATATTTAAGGGATGCTGCAGCTAAAAAACAATTTCGTTAGCCTAAGCTCGCAGCAGTTGGATAAAGTTTGAAGGTCGCCTGCTCCGCAGATAAATATTGATGGTGAAAAAAAAATCGTCGCACTACAGTATAATGATTCCACTAGTCTGCTTGTTATTGCGCCTGGACGTATTTCTAAAATGTAACTATTTTCTATGCCAGTATCGGCTCCAGCTGGTATACTCTGTACATTGTTCCTTGGCGCTATATCGTTTGTAATTGTGAAAACTATTATGAGGACATTGTATTGAAGAATGGGTTGATTAATTTTCCTTCCGTTAATATATCTTATACAATCGTAATAATCTATATAGTGTGAAGATGCTTGTGGTAATGAATCACTAAGGTTTGTTTTAACGTGCTCAACGAACATTACTTTAATGCATTGAGGAGAGGAATTCTTGTTTCAGAAAGTAACACCGAAATATGTGATGCGATCAAGCAAAATCAGTCGGAACCCAGTGGGGGTGTTGGGTGATTGGCCCCATCAGTTTTGATGATTAATGAAAAAAGCTATTTCTTTCAATTATTGCACATTGGATCATCTCGAAAGAATCGTGATGTACATGACCTTTTAAAACTTTATTCGACTAATTAAAATTATGGGGATGTTATTTTATTGTGGTAATCCTGTTGTGTCCATAATCACTGGAAACCGACGGGTACCAATGGTATCATTTTGATACAACCTGTGCACTTTTAAAATCACCAGTTTTAATGAATGTTTAATGCTGTTTAGTCCATCCATAAAATATGTGGAGTATGTAAAGACTCTTGTTTGGCCATATCCACATGCTACTGTAACGACGTAGAGAGTACAGCCAGCGACGCATGATGAGACATTGCTCTGTTCATCCTCCTTCTGGATACTGGATACTCATTTACGGTGTTTTCGGTTAGGTTTAATACATGTCGCGCCATGTTTAATGAGTGTTTGATGCTGTTTAGTTCACCCAGTATGTAAAGACTCTTGTTTGGCCATATCCACATGCTACTGTAACGACGTAGAGAGTATAGCCAGCGACGCATGATGAGACATTGCTCTGTTCATCCTCCTTCTGCATACTGGATACTCATTTACGGTGTTTTCGGTTAGGTTTAATACCTGTCGCACCATGTTTAATGAGTGTTTGATGCTGTTTAGTTCACCCAGTATGTAAAGACTCTTGTTTGTTTGGCCATATTTACATGCTACTGTAACGACGTAGAGAGTACAGCCAGCGACGCATGATGAGACATTGCTCTGTTCATCCACCTTCTGGATACTGGATACTCATTTACGGAGTTTTCGGTTAGGTTTAATACCTGTCGCGCCATGTTTAATGAGTGTTTGATGCTGTTTAGTTCACCCAATATGTAAAGACTCTTGTTTGGCCATATCTACATGCTACTGTGACGACGTAGAGAGTACAGCCAGCGACGCATGATGAATCATTGCTCTGTTCATCCTCCTTCTGGATACTGGATACTCATTTACGGTGTTTTCGGTTAGGTTTAATACCTGTCGCACCATGTTTAATGAGTGTTTGATGCTGTTTAGTTCACCCAGTATGTAAAGACTCTTGTTTGTTTGGCCATATCTACATGCTACTGTGACGACGTAGAGAGTACAGCCAGCGACGCATGATGAGACATTGCTCTGTTCATCCTCCTTCTGGATACTGGATACTCATTTAAGGTGTTTTCGGTTAGGTTTAATACCTGTCGCGCCATGTTTAATGAGTGTTTGATGCTGTTTAGTTCACCCAATATGTAAAGACTCTTGTGTGGCCATATCTACATGCTACTGTAACGACGTAGAGAGTACAGCCAGCGACGCATGATGAGACATTGCTCTGTTCATCCTCCTTCTGGATACTCGATACTCATTTACGGAGTTTCCGGTTAGGTTTAATACCTGTTGCGCCATGTTTAATGAGTGTTTGATGCTGTTTAGTTCACCCAGTATGTAAAGACTCTTGTTTGGCCATATCTACATGCTACTGTAACGACGTAGAGAGTACAGCCAGCGACGCATGATGAGACATTGCTCTGTTCATCCTCCTTCTGGATACTGGATACTCATTTGCAGTGTTTTCGGTTAGGTTTAATACCTGTGGCGATGGTGTTCCTGCTAGGATGCGTAATTATCTGGATAATATTTTGTTAGAGGGCTTAAGGGATCTAAAATGAGCGTTTATTGCGTTTCGACAGTATTTTTTGTGGGACATGAGAGCACCTCAGACCTATCGAATTGCATTCTGAATACGAAGCATGTCTTTCTGATATCAAATAATTTTCATTTTTGAAAATCACAATATAATACAAATTTTATGACAAATTATAAAAATTTGATATTTTTCAAATTTTAAATCTAATGACATATTCTTAAAGTGTATGTAGCAGGAGGAAAAGCCGACGGTCAATTGAAAATTTTGACCTTTCATATTGAAGATATGGATTTTTTCCCCAAAAGACCTATTTTTTTTTTTTTATGTTTTGGGGAAAAAAATCCATATCTTCAATACAAAAGGTCAAAATTTTCAATTGATCGTCGGCTTTTCATCCCACCTACATACACTTTAAGTATAAATCATCAGATTTATTAAGTTTACTTCAAGTAGTGTTAAATATCAAAATATCATTTTTAATGATTTGCCATAAAATGTGTATTAAATTGCGAATTTCAAAAATCAAAATTATTTGATATCAGAATGACATTCTTCGTATTCAGAATGCAATTCGATATGTCTGATGTGCTCTAATGTCCCACAATAAATACTGTCCAAAAGTTCATACCCCAGCCCTTAAAAGAAGAAAACAAATCGTCTGGTATGTTCAGCACCTCCTAGGAGATATTTAAGGGATGCTGCAGCTAAAAAACAATTTCGTTAGCCTAAGATCGCAGCAGTTGGATAAAGTTTGAAGGTCGCCTGCTCCGCAGATAAATATTGATGGTGAAAAAAAAAAATCGTCGCACTACAGTATAATGATTCCACTAGTCTGCTTGTTATTGCGCCTGGACGTATTTCTAAAATGTAACTATTTTCTATGCCAGTATCGGCTCCAGCTGGTATACTCTGTACATTGTTCCTTGGCGCTATATCGTTTGTAATTGTGAAAACTATTATGAGGACATTGTATTGAAGAATTGGTTGATTAATTTTCCTTTTGTTTTGTCCATTTCTGTTAATATATCTTATACAATCGTAATAATCTATATAGTGTGAAGATGCTTGTGGTAATGAATCACTAAGGTTTGTTTTAACGTGCTCAACGAACATTACTTTACTGCATTGAGGAGAGGAATTCTTGTTTCAGAAAGTAACACCGAAATATGTGATGCGATCAAGCAAAATCAGTCGGAACTCGGATATATTAAATTTTCAGTTTCTTATGAGATTGTAAAAAGCATTTACAAAGCTGCATTTTGAAGAACACCCCATTGAAATTGAACAACCAGTTCCAAAGATATTAGCAATTAAAGAGTTTCTTAAACAATAGGAAAGAAAAGGAAATGTATCCTTTGTTTGGCTATATCTCAAAATCAATTTCTCCGAGTTCCGACTGATTTTGCCTTAATGCATCACATATTGTTTTGCTACAACATCTTATAAATTACCATTCTTTTCCTTCAAAGGCTTGTAGTATGTAAAAGAAAATCTCTTGTTGAATGTCAATGTAAAGTATAAGCTTGTATGCACGTATACAAGATAATCTCCGATTTTTGTAAGGTAAAACCTCCGATTTACAAAAGCTATTTCTGCTGAACTGCCCCGGGCTTCATGCGTAAAAAGTGGAGCAGATTTAACGATCTTAGCATAGAAACTTGGTTCAATTGTACGGTTCATTCACACTGAGCAATCAATGGAACACCAGGTTTGAATTGGTTTGTTATTATTTGAATGGCAATATATTAACTTTTTTAAAGCATTACAACGCCCTCCCTTTTTTAAATTAATGCCCAGAGGTACAGTGAATTTCTTATCCTTCAAAAGCTTCTTTCTTAATTTCATTTTCCTTATCTCTAACGCTTTCTTCTTTCCCATTGTGTATCTATTGCATTGATTTACTTTCTTCTTTGTCTTCATTATGTTTCATAATGTGTTTCCTTTCCTGCACAAGGTCAAAAATGCATTAGCATACAGTATATTGTAAAATTAACCTCCCTTGTTTTTTTTGTTCAAAGAAAATGACATAGTAACTCTGACTTAATGGCCTGTAGCAGTCAACTTGCCAGCACCATGAATTTGTGTTTTCACAGATAGTACAACATTGTGTGTACTTGTTATGCGATTTGAAAATAAGAGATGACATTATATTATGTACGTGACATCAGGAAAGTTTGCAAGTTTGCCTGAGGATATTACATACTTCCATTAATAAAAAAGAGGAGGGACTATTTATTTCGAGTCCATTTGAGAATAAAGCTGCTGTAAAATCACCGGAACAAAATTACGTAGTAATGAAGTTGCACTTTTAGGTGTTTTGAAATATATAATATGCTAAAATTGTTTTGAGGTAAGAAAATAAGTCCTAACTACTATCTTACATGTCACTTTATAGCCGCTAGGAGCGTATTTGGTAAAGGTAAGGACAAATAGCAAAGGATTCATTTCTTACCTCGAAAGAGGAGGGACTATTTATTTCGAATCCATTTGAGAATAAAGCTGCTGTAAAATCACTGGAACAAAATTACGTAGTAATGAAGTTGCACTTTTAGGTGTTTTGAAATATATAATATGCTAAAATTGTTTTGAGGTAAGAAAATAAGTCCTAACTACTATCTTACATGTCACTTTATAGCCGCTAGGAGCGTATTTGGTAAAGGTAAGGACAAATAGCAAAGGATTCATTTCTTACCTCGAAAAAAACCCATTTTGACAAGTAAAGACAAAGTTAAAGGAAGGTGACCTAATATATTTGGAAAATCAAATTCTTTAAAACTTATGCATAACATAAAATGTTGTCTCTTTCAAGCATTCATGCAAAAAGAACACGGAAATGTTCCTTGTAAATGTGACTAATTTCCTTCTGGAATAACTGACATATTTTATACTGGTAGTCTACAGTATTTTTTTTTTATATTAATGATAGCCATCATAATATTGATATTAGGAGTTCCAAATCGGTGTTTTTCCGAAAATACCATCAAAAAACAATTGAATTAGTCTCAAATTTGGTATACCACAATTGAGACTAATTCGACAGTTTTTAATGATTTCTTCATAAATACACCGATTTGGAAGTTTTGAAAAAAAATATGAGCTTTCACCTGATACTAAAATCTCTATTTTGATGGGGGTAAAGTGGGGTTGCCAATCAGGTTACCTACCTTTAATGATTTTTTCCTTACCTGCCAAGTTTTTTTCGCGGTAAGGAAATAAATCCTTACCTGTCACTTCTTATCCGGTAGAGGGCGGAGTGATGATAAGGAATCCAAATCTTAGTTTTTACTTTGACACTAAATCATACCAAAGCTGTTCTTGACGTACACACATATTGTTGTCCAGTATCCTCTTGAAGAGTTGAGGATTACAAATACTGCCAAAGGATAATACTCAAGCACATCAAGTACACTCGTATTTCTTTCGGATTGTTGACCGTTACTTACAATACAGGGTGTATCAAAAGAAAGTATACAGTTTGAAAAATGCCACTAGATTAAAGAGTATGAGGTATTTGGTAAAAATAATTTAGTTGATAGCTGAAGCAACAATTGAAGCAACAACTGTAAAATCACTGGCGCGTGACCATTAATAAGAACACAGTGGCTATTTTGTGACCCGTATAAAAATGCAGTTGCGCGAAGTCAATTAAAATAACATGAAAATCACATTTTCACCACTTTCTTTACAATAATTGACAGAATGCCTTGAAAAATTGTTTGGCAATCGCGTGATTGCTTTGAAGCACCAATAAGCCAAATCGCTATTTTTTTAGGACACTTTGCCCTTTGACCTATCTGGAAAATTCGGGTTTTGTGCGTACAAAATATAATTTAAAACTTAATACTAGAATAAAAACAAACTTAAAAAACATTATTATTCAATGAATTAATTATTTAAATATTTTTAATGATAACATTATGATAATAATAAATAAATTATTAATAATTACAGCAATTTTCCCGATAGGTCAAAGGACAAAGTGTCCTAAAACTGCAAAAACTGTCCCACAATGCATTGCAAACTTCCAATGCTGATTGGGCTTATTGTAATGGCCCATAGATCAGGGCGTCGACACCTTCTGGATTTATCTTGTGGGGCTATCTGAAATCAAAGGTTTTCACAAGTCCTTGCTGAACTACAGAGACATATAATTGCACAAGTTGACATACCCAGGCAGGAGGTCTCTCATAAGACGTGGTGTGAATGCAATATTGAGGATATCTGCATACAGAGGAATAGTGGTCATGTCCTGATGGCCACGTGGAAGGCTAAAACTGTCAATTACAGTAACTAAGGTGGTAAAACATGTGATTTCATGTTGTTTTGATTTTAATTGAAAACCGCATCTTGACTAGGCTCGCAAAAATAGCCACTTATTTCCTTATCTAATGGTCACATTAGTAATGGTCACGGTGTGGTGGCCTAGTGGTTAGAGCGTCCGCCTCACGATCGGAAGGTCGCGGGTTTGAATCTCGGCCGGGCCATACCAAAGGCTTTAAAAATAGTACCTACTGCCTTCTTGCCAGGCGTTCGGCATTGAAAGAATGGAGTAGGGAAAGTTAAACACATGGCTACCAGTAGACTAACCCCCTGCTGTAGCTTTTATGCTTGCAGACATGTGGCCTAGGGTTATGAAACGGAGATAGGCGTCACCCAATGGGCCGAAAGGCTTGGGAAGGATTTAACTTTTAATTTTAATGGTCACAAGCCAGTGATTTTACAGTTATGGCAGGATAAGATATAGATTCTGCCAACTATAGCATAGTGATGAAGTAACTAATACTTTTTAATCTAGTGGCATGTTTCAAGCTGTATACTTTATTTTGATACACCCTGTATAAATTATGCAATATTATTCGGCATGATACCGAAACCAAAAGCGTCTGTTTGTTATTTTATTACGTCAAAGACTTGAATTATTAAACTGTATTTTTATTTTTAAATTCAGCGAAAAAAAATTAAATAGATTTGGAACAATATATGTTTCTGGCCCAAATAAGTCAACTTTCCGAGGATTTATCTATGCATATTGTTACGACTCGTAAATGACACAATGCCAAAAACACCTTTTACCCAAATTCACATCAATGCACACTGTTTGATCAAAGATCGATTAAGTTAACAATATCTGAATCTTTAAAGAAAAGTGAAGTATGATTTAACCATGATTGTGCAAATGAACATAAAAATACAAAATCATTTTGAATCACTGTTTAGGACTGTTACTTTATCCGGCTTTCTTCTTGTTGATTACAAAGTTGACTGGTGTATATCATGATTCACTTGTCCTGCGAAGACCACTGTTCAGCGAAGCTCGCTATTGATATCCGTTACGTATAAAATCCTCGCACAGATGACAATTTCCAAAATGGCTGCTTTCATAAGAATAATATTCCCCTTTTGGAAAGAGAAGAGCACTTTGTTGGACACGAAATCTCCTTCGTTATAATTTAAATTCCAAAGTAGTAAAACCGGAAATTCCCCAGCTATAGTTAATTCTCTCTGTCACCTTTACCTTCATTACATCCACGGGGATTTCCCTACATCATGCAATACAATGGTCACATTGAGCGATGGGAATTTTTAAGATACAAAAATAGATTTGATTTTTATTTTACAAAAGGAATTCCCTAAAATGTCTTTATTTATTGACAAACTCGTGCACGATTACTTGAAAGGGGAATTCCATCTCTGATATCGCTCATGAAATAGCTTTGAAATGGCAAATAAAATAAATAATCAAATGAAACCACATGTCACAATATTGACAATTATTGATGACGATACACAACTCATCGCATCGATTTTTTGCGGTCATTTGCAGTCATCATCAAAGCATTATTCCTTTAACGATGTTTTACTTTACTCTCATATGCAATGTGATGGAAACTATTTATACAGTGTTTCCTAGCCAGGATGACATAAATCTCGTAGATGCATGTAATTATAGAGCTCACTCTATAAATAACGACTGCGGAAAAGTTATCGTTATTTATATTTCCTTCCCGACTTCTCTCACATACCCTTTGCACATCTATATTGCGCCAATAAAGTATCCATACACTAAAAATAATCACAATTTCAAAACTGAACAATATTGGGGTAAATTAGTTTTTTTAATAGATGCACTATATAATCCTGCACATTATGAGACCACATTGAATCCAATGTGACCTCTAGAAGTAAAGTTACAAGCAATTTAATAGACGAAGGTCTCGTTTTAAAAGTGACAAACTGGCCTATACAAGGCGCAAAAAAATTCCAACAAGCGCAACAAAGAGACATAACTTAAATTTTATTGTCAGTTCTTTTGTTTCAGTTTTCTTTTGGTCCTTTTGTTTTAAATTAAAGCCAAACGCATAAATTAGCCATTCACCACTCTCAAACCAGATGTCTAGTCTGTGGAGTTTTTTTGAATAGGCCAGTTTGTCACTTTTAAAACTGGACCTTCGTCTAATCAAATGCTTGTAACTTTGTTTCTTGAAGTTACATTGGATTCAATGTGGTGTCATAATGTGCAGTATTAGATAGTGCATCTATATAAAAAAATTACCCCAATATTGTTCAGTTTGGAAATTATTATTATGATTATTGTAATGTAAGGATACTCTATTGGCGCAGTATAGCTTCCTCCTTAGTGCAATGATGCTCCGTTGGCGACATCTAGAAATTTTTTACAATACTCTCACTAAATTACAAGGCACTTAGATGAGTGTTTTTTCTCCCATGATGACTACATGGGTTTGGGGCTGAAAATAAATTATAATAATATTTCTCTGTTCAGAATTGTTTATACAAGAGTCTGTGGAATGTAAAAAGTAAAATAGCAAATGTTTTGGAAAATTGCTTATCAATAAATGATCTGTATAAAAAGTATGAAGAGCGGGAAAATTTTAGAAAAGAGTAATAAAAAAGGAAAGAGAAACGTAAATAGAGGAAAAGAAAGTAAAGTAAAGAAAGAAGACAATGAAGAAAAATTGGTTAGAAGGAAGTTCCCGCTTAGTGCTGGAGGCCCTGCAGATCAAGAAGAAAACGCCAGAACTAAATCGTGATCAAGGACTGGAATTGCCAACCCTCTACAACGCCCGCTTTCGACCGAAAGTCGTCAATGGTCAACAAAAGGGCAAGTCCATCACAACATCTTAAGGCACGGTCACACTATGACGGCAGATAACCAACGAAAGGTGACGAACGTGAAAATCACAAAATGTTGACGGCAAAGCGACGGCAAAAACAAGATTCGCTGACGAGTGGGAACGACCTTCAGCGACAACACGACGGCAAGGGACGAAAGGCTGTGGCAGGAAACGGAGACTAGCGACCAAAACCGGACGTTGTCTGGGCGGCGAGTGACGATGTCTCGACGGAGCCCGACAACAAGAAACTAGGTCAGACGGCTGGCAGCGGATTTGCTTGCGGCAAGGAACGGCAGCTGATGGTGGATTGCGGCGATGATGACGCGACTCATCGGCCGACATCAAAGCCTGTGTGTGTGCGGGTCGTATAGTCCACTTTGGCGTTCCCATTCTTCACAACGTTCTGGTCATCCACTCAAAAATATCATTATCAATAATAATCAAAAATATTAACATCAATATCAATAATAATCAAAAATATTAAGATCAACATCAACAATAATCAAAAATATTAAAATCAATATCAATAATAATCCAAACTATTAATATCTATATCAATAATAATCAAAAATATTTACATCAATAATAATCAAAAATATTACACATACCAATAATGATAAAAAAATATATAAATATCAATAATAATCAAAAATAGTAAAATCAATATCCATATTAATCTTAACTATTTCAATAATAATCAAAAATATTAACATCAATATCAATTATTATAATCAAAGATATTAATATCAATATTACATATATCAATAATAATAATAATAATAAAAAAATTAATATAAATATCAATAATAATCAAAATATTAAAATCAATATCCATAATAATCCAAACTATTATATCAATATTAATCAAAATATTAAAATTAATATCCATAATAATCCAAACTATTATATCAATATCAATAATAATCAAAAATATTAACATCAATATGTCAATAACGATAAAAAATATTATCATCAATATCAATAATAATGAAAAATATTAATATCAGTATCAATAATAATCCAAAATATTAACATCAATATCAATAATAATAAAATATCAATATCAATAATAATAAAAAGTTTAACATCAATATCAATAATAATCAAACGTCAAAGAAATGAGGGTTGCGGTCTCCAACGAAATCTGAACTACTTGAAAATTTGCCGACGGACGCGACGAATAATTTCGGCCGTCAGCGGTCGCTAACGGATTCGTCAGCGACAACTAACGGCAACACACGGTGAGTGACGGTAAATCCAAAATTGCAATTAGCAGCTTAACGTCGCTTGCCGTTCATCCCTATTCGTCATAGTGTAACCGGGCCTTTAGGACTTCTTCTGTCACACATCAAAAATTCAAGGTTATTTGGATTTTTGTGTTGAAACTTATACACCTAATTAAATCTTTACCTGGGGAAATTAATAAAAACGACGATGTTATCATCTCAGATTGTACCCCAATTTATATGTTAATTCACAAGAACATGATGATGAAACATCCAAGAGACGACCTAGAAACCTCATTAGATATTTTGAATTTATAAAGAAAATTATAATTTCAGGAAGATTACTTTCGGAATTGTCAATCAAAGAAGTATGGGAATAATCTGAGGTACTTATCACCCCCATCTTTCCGATCAAATGCTGACATCAGGTCCTAAGCAAGGATCTAAATGTTATCATACGATACTAGTTCATTCATTAAAACAAATTATAAACCCAAATTATGAAAATCCTTTTGACAACGCTTATAAGAATATTTTAAATTAAAGTGAATTCATGGTGTTCCTGAAAGTACAAGCCGGAAACGTTTAATGTCGGAAAGTGTTAGATAATTTACTCGAATCAAACGTTTTAAATTTATGAACTTATTAAAAAACAACTATACTTCTTGAATTTTCATTGATGAAATATAAGAAAAGTACGAAAATATCTCATTTTCATCTCGTTCCTAGAATTAAGTTAATCAATGATATGTATCTTGATTTCAAAGTACTCAGATATGGATGTTCAATAAATTTTATGTTTGACTCCACAGAATAGATTCATTACGTTTGGGTTTTGGAAAGAACCTTCTGTTAAATCATGCATGACTCAATTACAAATCTATAAATCCCTTTCTTCTTATCTTTTGATATTTTGAATAGTGTTTGTCTTTCCCTAATAGATTATGATCCTGAATGAACAATCAGCTTGGACAGTTCGCACTAGGCCCTACATCTCATAGGACAATATAGCTAGCGCC
The DNA here is from genome assembly GCF_039555335.1 of Amphiura filiformis. Taxonomy (NCBI): domain Eukaryota; kingdom Metazoa; phylum Echinodermata; class Ophiuroidea; order Amphilepidida; family Amphiuridae; genus Amphiura; species Amphiura filiformis. Next base: position 16,754,087 of record NC_092636.1, read on the forward strand.
CTGATCGAGTCTTCCTGCATATCAATATTCTTCATTTACATTACATTACAGAGATCGGACACTAATCCCAACCATAACAAACCATGTAAACAATGATCACCTATATTACAGGTGATATTACAGGTCTATATATTACAGGATTAGATTAGTTAACTATGGTCTATTTGCAAGTATTATTTTGTTTGAGCAGGAAAGATGTAATACTATTTTTTTATAGTAGTCTAGTTGCCGGCGTCAGGTATACATAGAATGTTTTTTTTTAATGATGATGACATGGACGTACTGATCATTATGCATGATGCAAACTCATAGGTGTTGTGCGTTTGGCAATTTGGGAGGGGGTGGGGGGTTCAAAATGACCCCATAGGATTATAAAATCAAAATTTTGAATTGCTCAAATACCTCTTTCAAATATATTAAATTATTTACATAAATAAACAAAAACAAACAAATAAATAAATAAATAAATAAATAAATAAATAAATAAATAAATAAATAAATAAATAAATAAATAAATAAATAAATAAATAAATAGAACAAATTTTAGCGTAGCATTAAAATCATAAATATAACCATTGCTGGCAGGAGGACTCGAACCAACGATATTGATATCAGCAGTCTGATGCTCTACCATTGAGCTATGACAGCATCTAAGGGTCGAGTTTTTAGCTTATCCAGTGTTTGTCTGTGATAATGCCGCCTCGTGAAATAAATAAATATAAAATCTCAATTTTTAATTTAAATTTATTTGATAATTTTCTAACCTATATTTTCTTTAGAGCAGGGACAAATATTTCCCCTTTTATCCAATTTGACCGCTATATAAGAATCTACTTCTTTTATTACTGATTTAATTCCGCGATTTGTTCCATTAAGCAATAGCAAAGATTAATGTCACACATCTCACAACAGATATGTAGTTGGCTTAGTGGTCTTTCACAGTGCTGTTTAACCGGGTGGTACCGAGATCGATTCCCACCTCTGCCTGCAATTGTTTTTCAAAGACTGGGAAATAATAACCTGACATTCGCCGCTGACATTCGTACTGCAGAAGCGGAGTTATAACTTTGCTCCTTCCGTAAAAGGGTACATTATTTTGGCACTACATTATTTCTTTTTTTTTTTTCACATTGCTGGTATTAAATATCAAATGGTCATAATTGGCGGTCACTTCAAATCATCCCCAACTGAGGTTCAGGAATGTCCTCTCATTGTTAATTGTTGGTTAACCCGCCACTTGAGAATAAAGGACCATGAATAGGTGCAACAGGATTACCTACGGGATTATCTGAAGGATATAATTCTGTTCTCCCTCCTTTTCTTACATCTTCTCTGATATGTGCTAGCGTCAATGGTTATTGTTAAAAAGCAATAAGGTGTGTAATTGCAATATTTCCTCTGAATAGGAAAGACTCTCTACATCGAGTTATGTATGCTGGTGGTTCGCAATACTGTTATTTAAGAGAAGGTATCTTCCAAATCCAAATCGAAATGTAGAAATGAGATGTGAGAGTATGTGAAAGTCGTTTATGTTGGTTTGGGCAAAAAATTCAAAAATAAAAATGACACCAAAGTTTTTTCAGGAACACCCTGTGTAGGATTCGAATAAAGATATGTAACTCTTTCAGAAAAGAATAGAGTAAAGGGTAAAGATTACTTGTTCGAGGACAGATGATACTGAAATGTGTTTAAGTTGTATTCATTGATTGATGCAAAGAGATTAGGCTCGATCATCTCTCAGTGGTCAATCCCATCGAGTAAGCAAGCAAACAATTATTGTGTGCCACTGGACATACGATAAAAATAATATGATAAAAATAAGGTCAATGCTATAATTGTGTTAAAGGATGAGATGGTAATAATCAGATATGGTACCTTGAGCTACATTTTCGATAATTAGATGTTATTGAAAATAGGTTTGTTTATTAAGGCTAAGAATGAAAACCATTAATAACAAGGTTATCATTCATACAACAGAATTGTGATATTGCCAGTATAAACCCACCCGAGGTATTTAATGGTATTATTTTTGATTAAGCAATACAGATAGAAATAGTTGTCTTTATCTAGAACACGACGGCCAAGTATAAGCTTTAATCCAATTTAAAAAGAGTTACTCATCTTTTGTTACAATTTAATCATTTCCGTGTTCCATTCGTGGAGCTAAAATAAATGTTTGAGTGACTTATGAAAACGGGGAATATAAATTCAATTTGTGTTTCAACACTTACAGATTACTGGGGTTTACGTCAAAAGGGGTGATACGAAATGTATATTAAACAAGGATATACAGACATTATTGTGTTAAATTATTTTGTTCCAGAAAAGCTTGCTGTCCTATTATGACAGTCGTGGACTAAAAATGCAGCAGCAGTATTGTCCAAATGCATTGAAGTTCAATCGTCTGGTAGTAGCAGACCTTTATAAACAAGACTACAAGAGGGGTAAAAGGTGGTACATCTCCATCAATAACTTCATAGACAACTGTATGACACCACATATACACTTACACATATTCGATTTATTATTTGGTAAAGAATTCATCTCTTACACTTTTAAATGGCGCTATACCCGTACGCATTTATGCAAGTATGAAATACTTGCGAAATGAAGCTTTCCCTAAACTGTTTTGAAAGTTGTACGCTCTTTCTACTTTCCAATATCCGGGACTTATATACTAGCCTCAGAGGGTTTGTTAGCAGAAAATATCAGAAAAATCACGTGTGGTTTATGAGATTTCCTGCGGCGAATGTACAAGTACTTACATTGGCCAGGCAGGTAGACAACTCGGAGATAGACTGAAGGAGCACAACTTTCTGTTGTCAGTGGCGTAGATTTCTTTTTGACATTGGGGCAGGGGGGATGGGGTTGGAAATTGTTTTTGTGAAGCATAGTGAATCCAGCACCTTAACGACCGGATAAGCTTATGATATAAATGCGCTATTTTAAAGTTGTACTGATAAAAAGTGGAATAAATGCGCGCTAAAATGGGCAAATATGAGGTTAATTTGGTCAGAAAACCATATTCAGGCGTCAACATTGGGGTGGGGGGGATGATTGTATCGACCATCCCCCCTGGCAAAATATGGGGGGATTTATCCCCCATCCCTCCGGGATCTACGCCTATCGCAGAGCATAAAACAGCATCTCGCCACAACATCGACTGGGAATCCACAAAGGTTTTAACCAATGATGTTAGAGAGTATCCTCGTTTATTACGGGAGGGCATCCAGATCAAGATGGAATAACCAGAACTAAATCGCGTTCAAAGACTGGAATTGACATTATTAAACGCCCTCATTCTACCAAAAGTCGCCAATGATCAACAGAAGGGCACGTCATTCACAACATCATAGGTCTTCTGATGGAGATGTATGTAACACATCGAAATATTCAAGGTTAGTTGAATTTTTGTGCTGAAAGTCAGTTTAAACTTGTAGTAATTATCAGAAAATGTTACTAAAAAGAAAGAAACAAATAAACAAATAATCAAACAAACAAATATCGTTGCAAAATTATGAACATAATATTATTGTAATAGTTATCAGAGAATGGTATACCACTAGAATTCTTGACTAAGGGCCAACATTACGAGATTTACGATAATTTTAAATATGCAAATAATTCTAAACCGACATAAATATGTTCCTACCACCAGATGGAAACATCTCGTTGCTTTTTGGCTCTTTGTAGCGCATTTCTAGGCTATTATTCAATGGATTGTAATAAATAGTCTCAAAAATAATGTCAAAAATGGCGGCCATTTTGAAATTTGTCCCACCTCTTGGTGCAGTGAAAAAAATGTTGAAAATACTTTTTTGGTTCAAATGGGTTCATATTACATAAAAATCACATTCTTACCAACTTTCACAAAGAAGTCAGCAGCCTCTTAAATTTCAACGGACGGCTGTGGACTATTTGACCCCATTTTGATTTGATTAAAATAAATTATGGCTATATTATGGTCTTTTCTAAGCACGGCTCGTAGTAGACCTGACCAGAGTAAGTTACGTTCTACCACTGCAAATCGGTATATACCCAGCAAACACAAAAACGTTTTAAGAACGTTTTAAATAAGTTTTATTTTGGCTTTTGGTTCAGGTAAAAACGTTTTAATAACATTAAAATGTCGGGTTATATAAAGGTCATGACGTTTTGCATGAAAACACACTACAACAATATTTTGAAATGTTTTCAAAAAATGTTATTGTAAACTATTTTTGCAAACATTTTTGCCAAATATTGGGTCAATACTTAAATAACATTATGTTGAAATATTTGAACCCAGCAAACACAGAAATGTTCTTAAAATGTTTTTTCAAAACCTTTTAAGGGGTATCACACCCTGGCCAATTGTGTTTATTTTTGCATTTTTTCCAAAATCATAGCACATTCGTGACAAGTAAGATATGTTTATTATAGGGGCAAGGACTACAACTACTGTACTGAAAATTCAGCAACTCAAGGCAAGTAGTTATTGATTTATTGATCAAATATTGGTTTTCCCTCATTTTTGACTGTAACACAACTGTTGTCTGTTCTGAAATAAAATTTTCAGTGCAGTAGTTGCAGTCCTTGCCCCTATAATATACATATCTTACTTGTCACCAATGCGCTATAATTTTTGAGAAAAATGCAAAAATAGGCACAAAATTGGGCAAGGGTGTAGTACCCCCTTAATAACATTTAAATGTCGGGTTATATAAAGGTCATGAAAACGTTTTTAAAACGTTATTGAAAATATTTTGGGCAAACATTTTCGAAAAATATATTTTCAACCCCAAAATAACATACTGTTTAGAAAGTTTTGTATCAAGTTTTCAAGAATGTTTTTGGAATGTTATTAAAACGTTTTTATACCATTTATATAACCCGACATTTAAACGTTTTTTGTAAAACATTTTTGTTTGCTGAGCAGTAGATTATCAAAAAAGTTTTTTTTAAGGTTATGAAAACTTTTTATACTTTTAATATACCCTTTATATAACCAGACATTTAAACGTTTTCTGACAACCTTTTATAACCTTATGCGAATGATGTCGAAAACGTTTTGTGTTTGCTGGGTATGCAGTTTGTACAGAGTGCTGTGAGCCTGACGTGACACAAAAATGGTACATCCGTTTCATAGTTCAAAAGAGTGTCTGGAACTAAGTGGCAAATAGAAACATTACTGTTTCGCAAGAAGTAGTTCAGCATATAAATCATGCATTTGTTAAGTGTAAATTGCCCTTAATGTATAATCTAAGCTTCCTCAAATGCAAATTTAAACTACCCAATTTAACCCAAATAGCTTGAAGATTTAGGTTAAGTTGTTTCTTGATATACGCAGCACAATGCGTTCAAATCAAATAAGGTCGATAAATTGAAGTCCAGGCTGCTCTATAATGAAAGACAAAGATAAAGACAATTTATCGCGTCTGACGTCACCTGTCAATCAAACTCGAGCACGGTTTGTTTACAAGTGTCGTGATGATGACTTGCTGAACGCGGGTTTATAACCGGGCACCTTATTGTTAGTTTTGCACCTTTCGACATGCAAACCATCTCAAAAGTTAGGTCTTTATAGTGGAAAACTTTCTTTGGTGAAGGCACCATGTCCACAATGCCTAGAAAAGCTGCTTTTTGCCTTGTAAAAGTACGAACTTTTTCGCCATTTGCTGCTATTCCTTTTCTCCGATCAGCACCAGATAGATCGGTCTTACTTTTACGCGCTGATTAACCTGTGTAAACCAATCAAGGATCGTAATTGACAGTGACATCAGACGCGATAAATTGCTTTTATCTCTGTCTTTAATTATAGTTTCAATGCTCTTGTTTTTAAGCCCATTGGATAGCAGATTTTTGTTGTTGTTATATAAGCACAATTCATCCGCCAGGAGTAAATGGATGGCCGATATTAGAAACAAAATCATCAGTACACACTAACTATGTTAGAACTACGACTTTCCCAATACAGACATTAGCAAAGTGATTGGAGTACCCATCAGGTTTAATGATTAATGAAATGGTTGCTCCCTTTAAGGGGGTACTACACCCTGGCCAATTGTGTGCCTATTTTTGCATTTTTCTCAAAAATTATAGCGCATTGGTGACAAGTAAGATATGTCTATTATAGGGGCAAGGACTACAATTACTGCACTGAAAATTCAGCAACTCAAGACAAGTAGTTATTGATTTATTGATCAAATATTGGTTTCCCCTCGTTTTTTAATGTAACTCCACAACTGTTGTCTGTGCTGAAATAAGATTTATAGTGCAGTAATTGTAGTCCTTGGCCTTATGATATTATATACATATCATATTTGTCACCAATGAGCTATATTTTTTGAGAAAAATACAAAAATAGGCACAAAATTGGCCAGGGGTGTAGTACCCCCTTAATTATTGCAACATTACATCCACTTGAAATGACGATGTGTATATTATTATGAGACCAGAGAATGCACTTCTATCAGATCACTTTGCCTTCATACAGATTAAACATCAAGCGACCCGCAGCCACAAAACGTTGACGAATTCTGTAAGGATATTATATCGTCTAATAAATCAGACTAAATGAAGTGTCTCAGTATAAAAACGGCCCATGGCACATTTTTGCAAGTGAAAGTGCCATACTGCCCTCTATTTACCTGTCACTGAAGTTACTAAGTTGTTGTAGACACTTGAATTTGATTGCTAAAAGCAAAAGAAAACACATATTCATATATTTCCCTATGAATTCAAGATTGCAAAAGTCAACGGAAAATGTGCCATATGGGCCGTTTTTATACTGGGACACTCGTTTATTACAGGTCCTGATGACAATGTAGACGGGCTTGTAAATCAATACAATATCCACTCTTGCAAAGCTAATTGATCACCATATATACCGGAAATAAAAAAGACCATCTCCCTTTAAAGCCATAATGTGTGATTTGCTTCACAGCGACGCCCTCAATTTTACTCGGATTTCTATTTTTTGCATAATTATAATGCCCAGTGGTATACTAAAATACCATGTAAAGACTAAGCCTGAAGTGCTTTAATAACAGTAAAATTTAACTGTTTGTATTAAAACCGGATCGACCCGGTTTTATTCAGAGTTCAACGATCGAGTACTTGCTAACATGTACTGTAGATGTCAGCTTGTATGTACACACGTCGAGCGATATGCTCCCTGCAGTTACATCATACTGCAGTTACTGTCCGTTTTCCTATACACAATACACAGTGCTCTTTCCCATTGACGCGTGACCTTTACAAATAGCCCTACGTTAACAGTATGGGGATATGACTAGTTAACGTCGCTGTGTGAAAAATAACCGGCCAATATTAAAAGTACTCTTCTAAAGTTCTAGAAAATATAGTTTTTAACATGTCCTAAATTTTTAGCTAATTTAGATGTTTGGAAATATTCGTACTTTGGTGTTTTAGTTAATGTTATAGGTAATAGTACATTGCCTAGTTAACGTCGCTGTGTGAAAAATAACCGGCCAATATTAAAAGTACTCTTCTAAAATTCTAGACAATATAGTTTTGTAACATGTCCTAAATTTTTAGCTAATTTAGGTGTTTGGAGAGGGTCGTACTTTTGTGTTTTAGGAAGGACATGTAAACGACAGATAACACCAAAAATATGAAGAAATTATTTCCAAACCGTGTTAAGTCAAAAATCATTATGTTGCTCATTTTCAAGAATGCTGGTTTACAAAAAGCACGACATTGTCTGATTTCGTGAACAAAGCCACACATAACATTGTTTCCTTTCGTTTCCTTTATAATCGGTTACCCAACTGAAGCTATGAATACTAGCTTTATTGCGATATCGCACATGAAAACAGTCACTTGTGCACAACCAGAGCCTAGATCCGATTTAATCAGTTGAGCTGTTTCAATGAGTGTTATCTTGGTTTAATAGCTTTTAATGGGGTTAAGTCCTGCAAAGGTCGAGATGAATTCTACTGTAGACATGACTGCATCATGTGTAATACGATCGGCGAGCGTAGTACACGCATGGTAGGCGTTGGAATAAATCGCAATTTTCGTCGTTTGTTTGGCTCGAAATTAAAAGGAGATAATGTGATCAGTGAAAACAAACATTTAAATAAGAATCTATTCTTTATGCAAATCACACATTATTGCTTTAATAGACCTCACTCGCCTTGGTATACGGATGCTGTACGCGATGCCAAGCGTATAAAAATGAGTTAGGAACGTTGCATGGTCTTCAGGAGGACAGGTAAACTTACAAGGAACAATGCAAAGAATATCAGCACCATAGATCTGAAATCGGAAACTGCAACTATTTTTCTGTACGCCATCTGAAAACCCCACTCTAAACTCACTAAGTTATGCAGTAGAATAAGAGCGTATTTGGGATTGATGCTTTTGAAATGGAATGTTTTAGTTTACTACCGTAGAAACCCGTCTATAAGGAATAGAAGCGACTGTGATGATAGCATATTTCACGCTAGCGCCCTCCACAATATTATATCATTATGGAATTTGAGCAAATCATTTACCGACACAAGCAGGTATACAATGTATTATTTTATCTTTATTTCGCATCTCACGAGCATAGCTCACTTGGCAAGGCATAAGACTTTGGTTCTTTAGATCGGAAGATGGTGAGTTCGAGCCTCATCACGGTCACACAAACTTTTATAAACAAAATATTGTTCAAACTTTTCATTTATATTTTCTTGCATTTTCTAAAGACTCCTTTCGTGATCATTTTTTTTTTCATATTTAGTTTAATTTATTCTATTGTTTTTCTTTTATTGTTTCTTTTCTTTGTCTTTTTTCTTGTTTAATTTTATTTTTTCTTTATTTTTCTTTGATTCATATAATATTGGCAGGATAAGGAGAGGAGGGAACTAAAGACCCATTCAGTGATTTGCTCATCCGGACGATCGTAAAAATCATCAAAATTCACCTTTGTCATTGTCATAGATGTGGTAACATAGCCTGCTAGTGGTTCAGCAGAAAACCGTGTGACACATAATATACATTTGGCTACATTTTATTATACGATAAATACGAATTTATTAAACATGGTAACAAATATTCTCTAGCAGATCGGTTATACGATGGAACTGGTAGGCATAGGCCTATTATAAATTCGGGATATTAAATATCTTCCTGACGAGACAGATCTGCGCATGTGGTCAAAGACGATTCCCGCTGGAATTAGTTGAATCGCTATGGCTGTTGGTCGGACCTCTCATCTCTCCACATCGATTGTGACCTATCCCCGACATTGCCCTTATGAACTCACATCCTCCTGTTTTATTCCAATACGCTGGCGAAGTTACGTAATAATCGGATTAACTACCATAGCAATAGGTGAAAACAATTTTTGAATATACCGCGTTATACACTGATACGTTCAGGCGGTACCTCTTCATTGAACCATATCATGCTGCACCTGTAAGATCTTTGAAAAGACCAGTATTGTATTCAATCTATGATTGCAGACATACACAGTACAGGTGATGAGTGTAACCTGCTTGTAGCGCAGCGCGATATGTTCAAAATTGTTTTCACCTATTGCTATGGTAATTAATCCGATTAATTACGCAACTTCACCAGCGTATAATGGCCGAATAAATTCTGACCATCACTTGGCTTGTTGGATTCGTCTATACTACAATTCGCTGTCGAAGTGACGTAATAATCGCAATAACTACCATCAAGCAGATTGCACTAATCACCCGCGTATGTCACCAAACATAGATTGAATACCACTCTTTTCATAAATACTAATCTTACATGGCGAGTGATTAGCATTTCTTTGACAACTATGGTGTAATGCATAGGTGCCACGTGAACGATGAAATGCAGGGCTATATATTCGAAATTGTATTCATCAATTGCTATGGTAGTTAATCCGATTAATTACGTCACATCGACAGCGAATAGCCTATAGTATGGGTTCAAGTGGAACAAAAAATAGTGTATGTCCATTGCTAGCTATGGTAATTAATCATGTTTAGTGTTTACATAACTACTTCGGTGAAGACAAGAGAAGTGTGCCTTCTCTACCAACGCCTGTGATATAACAGGTGCAAGCGAAACAAAATTGAATGACCAGAATAGTTTCCTTTGTCAGATGAATTGATTGAAGTTTTTGAAGACACTCTATTCTTGATGGGACAATAGATTCAAATATGGAATAATTATTATTCCTCATCTATTTTTTTTTATTGAAAAAACTGCAATTGTGGCAACAGAACAATATTTATTTTGATTTCATTTCAAGTAGAAACAAAATCGTGCTTAAGCCAAAAACGCACCCTACCTCAAGAATTGGGATGGCACAAAGGTGCAACATAGGTTTTATTGCAAAGACGAGGACAGACAAGTAGTTACAACACATCTGTCTAACCGTGGGTTTCGCTATTAATTAGTATAAATGCTTTTACTAGTTTCTATAAAACCACAAAATTACTAAAAAAACTATAAAAAAACTATAAAAAATATATAAAAAAACCGCACCTAAAATTAAAAGTAGAAAGGTAGATTTGAAGAAAGATAAAAAGAACATGTCAAAAAGTTAAAATTAAACGAGAATGAAAAAACGGAACCGGTGCCCGGACCATGCTCTCTTCAGCATGTCTTCAGTTCCAAAGTATGACGCTCTATCAATTGAGCTATACGATCCTGATATACGAAACAGTCGTTATTATGTCAATACAATTGATTGGTGTTACAACATACTTAGATGGAATGCATAGCCACCCAGTGCCAGTATATATTTGCTCAAACTCCAAATACAACAAGCAACCAATTTTATTGAGGGCGTTTCTTAGGTATATCCTTGTAGACGGGGTTTTACGGTATGTTGTTTCAAATCAAAATTCATTCGCACAGCATCGGTTTTCCCCATACATGCCATACAAGTGTAGCTTTGCTCCAAAATCAACCTATTTTCCATCCAATTGAAAGAAAAAAATGAAAAACCATGCCATATGCCCTCTGACACTATAGTCTGAAGACCGGTCATCGCCTCGCAACGGTCAGTGGATTTTCGCGGTTGGTGGGGTTGAGTAAACAGTATCTTTTAATAGTTCAGTGCCAAAATAGGGGTCACTTGTTGGTGACTTTTGTAACTGGGCTCTGGACCAGTCTTGTAGCTTGCCAGCTGATAGTGGTCCCGGTGGGTTCAGTTTGTATTTAAAGGTAAGATGTATGGCACTTCCATGGTATGACCGTTCCAGGATTTGAAAATGACCCCTATCTCACGGGGAAGCGAGGACATTTGCAGCAATTTTACCCCCTATTTTGCGCGAAATCAAGGAAAATTTGCCCCCAAATACCTCCCCTATTTTTATCATTTTAAGGACGCATTTTCATTTCACCCCTTATCACGAGGAATCGAGGACATTTCAAGGACGCTTTTGAATTTTCCCCCCTATTTCACGGGGAAATGAAGACAATTTTTATCGGAAAAATTCAATTTTTGTGTGGAACTACTAAAAAAACGGACAGAAAAAATTCAAAAAACGAAAACTGTAGCGGTAAAACGCGGACGAATGTCCTAGAAATACACCCTATTTTTCATTTAAAGGACAATTTTGCTCCAAAACACCCCTAATTTGGACAATCGCGAACAATTTTGTCCTCGAAAATTCCGCGGACATTTCTTGAAAAGTACCCCTAATTGGAACCATCATGCGTACACATCTGAGTGAAGACCATACTTGGTGGGATGGATTGGTGGCTTTTGGTCAGCAAGGGATACTAAGCTTGGAGTGGTCCTGGGGGGGGCACAGCGTCAACACCCTATGTTATAAATATTTTTTCATACAGGTCCATACTCCGTTGGTGAAATCAATATTCTATTATTGACATAGATAAAGAAAGTTTACATATGCATTTTGATATACACGTGTGATCGAATATTATAATACAAGCACCTGGATTTTAGGTGAATGGGCTAAATGTGTTCCTTTATATAATTGTAATTCTCAAAATTAAATATATCACAATTTTAACTTACGATTTAAAAATCGTTACGCCAAAAATGCATCCAGATCAAACAGCAATGTCCGCAAATTAGTGTACTTAATTTCAAGTTAGTGTATTTAAAAAAAACCTGGGTTTACCTGAAAACAAATCGAATTTCCTTGTAATAGCAACACCATATGGGATACTAGAGCATGCGCAAATCGTATATAACGTGTAGAATAGAACTTGGCGGTATCCCAAATGATAGTCGTACTATGCTTAGCCTGAGTCGCTCGGCCTATCTCGAACAAAATCGCCATGCGTAGCTATAGAAAAACGAGAGGATTCGTCGTACTATCACGGCAATTTTGGACACGAAGATATAGAGATGATGACGCTGTGGGGGGGGGTCACTCCTATTGTGGCCTGTACACATCCGCGATAATCAACTTTTGAAAATCACCCTAAACAAGGATTTAACCCTTGTCTAAAACGATACCCTAAACAGGTAACACATTCCTTTTTTTATACCCAATTTTTCATGTTTTTGACACCCTAAACACGATACGCGCGTGTATCGTGCCTACCCACGAAAAACTTTTTACGCGTTTTTATTATCGCGGATGGTGTACAGACCACAATGGGAGTGATCGACCCCCCCCCCGGGAGTGGTCTTTATTTCAAGGTTGGTCCTATTATAGTAGAATGGTCTAAACCCATTGGACTAGGCCCTACTACATGTATATGGTATATAGTTACTTCCTCAGACACTGGACATTCTATTGTACAGCGAGGGTTCTGATCAAGAGTTATACAAGTGTGACTCTCAGCCCCGAGGGGTCTTAATAGGTCAACGTAAGTTGACATTTTCGTTATTAGGATCTAAGCATTCTCATTTCATTTGGTATGTTTAGCGTTGAACTGTTCTGATTACGACTACGAGTAAATCCTGCTCGAAATTGGCAATTTTATGTAATTGCAATAGTAGTATTTCACCTAAAAGGTCATCTTTTGTTTGCCCAGGCCTCCCGGGAGGCCTCCGAGAAAGATGCATAATGTCTAAATTCGTAATTTCATGAAATTTTTTAAGTAACAGATTTCCAAGCATACCCATGCCATCAATAAACTTGATAAATGAATCCTCGTAGTTCTGAATTATCGTTAAATAGTATTAATAATGATGGACCTAGTATTATCAAGACATAAAGGGTTCATAAAAAATAACCCCCATAAAATTACAAAAAAATTCTTTGCAGAACTTGACATTTCGTTAATTTGAAAAGATAAAAAACCCATGAATAAAGGAAACGTTTTCCTACCCTCTAAAAATTCTTTCTTAAACAAATCTTTTTGTTTGGGCCAACAATAATCACATTTTCCAAAACATTATGCTTTCAGAAAAAGTGGCACTTTTCAATATCCTCATTTATGTCAAAATTAGCTTCAACGAATCATTATTTTGCACTACATGATGGTTGCATGGGTGACTGAGAGATCAGAGACAGAAAGGAAAAGAAAAAAATTAAATCAATCTTAACATTATCGAGAGACTTCGGGTTAGTTTTGCCTAGTTTTGCCTTATGGGCAAAACTAACCCTGAAATCCTAGCTTGCTTATCGTTGCTCGTTGTTATATATATATTTGCATACTCTCCCGAGTGCATAGGCTATTTTAACGTGCCTCCTGGCACGTTCGTGCAGTGGTAATAAAACTCCGTGCAGTGAGAATTAAAAACCCGTGCTTATACTATACTATTCAAGTTTCAACCAACCTAATGACCGGGAAATTAAAGAAGTTAGTTCCTCCGCAAAGTAAGACTGATCGAGTCAAAAATCATATACATAAAGGTTTCATTTGTGGTAATCAATCAAACGTAAAATAGCAAATAGTGCCTTACAACACCTCTGTCAACGCCCTTTCTCCCCAATTATTCAACCACTCGTGGGTAGGGGCAGCCTCGGGACGAGCGAATGCGCAACAGGCGTGGGGGTAGAGTGGTATAATGTGTGTTTGCATTTTTTATTAACATTTGCAAACATTATACGATTTAACTTAATATAAATAAACCATCTGTGTACTTTTATCAACCTGCATCTAGGTACAACAATTACAATTCAATTAAATGGTTTGAACGTCTAAATGAAAGTCTATCCTTCTGAATTAATCCAAATATTTTCTTTTCTGATTAATATTTTACAGAGATTGTAATTTTATGAAATTGTAGGCACCTGTGTGCACTTTATGCAACGTTGCATTCTGATTAACATTATTTAAAAGAAAATATTAACTTGACCTAAGTGAACCTGGTATGTACTTCCTTTGCACTGTTGCTAAGTAAAAATAATGACAAGTCAATTAAAGGGATTTACATTTTAAATGAAAACCTACCCTCTATTAAAATAACTCTAAACATTTTCTGATTAACATTTTACAAAGATTGTAATTTTATGAAATTACAGTCACCTGTGTTTATTTTTTTAAACTGATTAACACTTTTAAAACAGTTATTAACAAATTGTCCTTAATACGATATGATATTATGCGAACAGTTGGAAAAATTGTAAATGTTAATAGTTATGGTATTTTAAAGCCTAAATTTTACATTCGTGGAGTTTGGACCCCTATTATTTATATATAAACGATGATAAATTCATGAAGGATGTTCCAATTTATTCTCTTTTCTGATTACACAACAATATTATACTCAAATAAAAATAGGCATATCATTAGTAAGGTATTTTTAAAGTAAGAAATACAGTTACGTATCGCGAACCAATAACAAACTAAACTGGGGATCAATTATTTCATGATATCAGAGGAAGTGGAATATAAACGTAATCAAATAAAAGGACAGGGAATGATTTTGACGCATAGATACCGGTATGAGCATCACAACCACTTGGTCTATAATACCTTGGACCAACGTTGTGGTCACCTAGAAAACACAAAACGTTTTCGACATTATAAAGGTTAGAAATGGTTGCCAGAAAACATTTAAATGTCGGGTTATATAAAGAGTATATAAAGGGCATAAAACGTTTTCATAACATTAAAAAACATTTTTGATAACCTACTGCAAATGTTTTAATACAATGTTATTTAAGTGTTGGCAAAATATTTGGCAACAAATATTTGCAAAAATATTTTACAATAACATTTTGAAAACATTTTAAAATCATTGTTGTAGTGTATTTTCAAACAAAACGTTTTAAAACGTTTTCATGACATTTATATAACCCGACATTTAATGTTATCAAAACGTTTTGAAAACGTTTGTGTGTTTGCTCGGCAGTACCACTGTCCTTCAGTTGGGTTGTGATATTAAACACCTGGATTCCCGATAACAGGTGATATTCTTGCAATTTCTAACTTAAAACAATTGCAACCAATATCTAATAAGCTCTATATTTAAATGTATGCGCCATATTCTACTAAAGCAAAAATAAGCTGTTTAATTAAACTGCCATTTAATATGAAAAAAAAACCAGGTGACAAAACGATTAAATTCAATCTAGTCAACCAGATTATTCCAACATACCTTGGAGCAACGTTGCGGTCAGTACCACTGTCCTTCAGCTGGTTGTGATGTTTAACACCTGGATTCCAGATAACAGGTGATACTAGTATTCTTGCAATTTTATAACTTAAAATAATTGCAACCAAAATCTGATAAGCTCTATATGCGCCCAATGCTACTAAAGCCTCACACATGCATACATGTATACATGTCCATGGCAATTACATTTTAAGCCAGAATTTGAACCTGGCAAAATGGTTCACAAGAGGCTAATGTCTTAGAAAACATACAAATCTCATTATTTGGTGGCATGGTGGTGCTTTTAGGATATCACCAATGGAAAGAGCGCCCTCACATTACCCATGATATGGATTTATCTCAAATTATATACTTCATTAATATATTCTTGTTCATTGATTGGTTAAAAGTGGATCACATGACCAAAAATAGTTCTACCATCAGTACTCCTATCCGTAAATAGTACCTCTAAGCCGTAAATAGTATTTTCAATGTCCCGGATGAGCCGTAAGTAGTACCTCCAAGCCGTAAATAGTACTTTTGACCATGCCTTCCGCGTGCGCGCATTCGATGCGACGGAACAGTTCGCGCACGCGAAACTGCCATAGCGTGATTTTGCGCTGCTGTAATTGGTTAGCCCGCTTTTAGCCTATTCGATTTTTTTTGAAGGGTTGTGCTTAAATTGGTCGTGCTGTTCACTCAGGTTAGAAGCTGGAGAGTCAAAACGTCAAATAATTTTCTTTTAACCAATCAATGAACAAAGAACATATTAATGAAGTATATAAAACAAATATATACTGCCTTTATTCGAAGTTCTGGTTAAAACTATGGTCCCTCGTTGAGATCAATTAATACTATTTTCCTTCGGGGCTGCGCCCCCCAGTACAATAGTACTATTGATCTCACCTCGGGCCCATAGTTTTAACCAGAACCTCTCATGGCAGTATATATTTGTATAATGTCCAAATTTCAAGTTACATCATTTTACCAAATCAGGGCCGTTAGTGCCTCTAAATTAAATTAAATAATAATACATTTGCGGAAATCACTGTTTTGAAATTGGATGAAGCTTAATTTAAATGCATGGAACCTAAAATATGTGGCAAATACATGGATCACTTGCATTAAAGGAAATCTGTACCATAAACTAATCAATGGCTATATAGTTGCAGTAATAATAAAAACGACAAACAGTAAAAGTCCCACGCTTATATACGTCCAAATAAAGGAGAAATTCTTAATTCCTTACGACAATCAGCCGTCAGTTTGCAATCCATGGTGGCTGCCATATTGATACCCGATGTATTTTTATTACGCTGTAACGGTACCCCGATTTTGAAACCAGCGAAATCCGTGCCATAAGCCTCGTCCCTCGTGAACTTTGGTGA
This sequence comes from Amphiura filiformis, assembly GCF_039555335.1. Classification (NCBI taxonomy): domain Eukaryota; kingdom Metazoa; phylum Echinodermata; class Ophiuroidea; order Amphilepidida; family Amphiuridae; genus Amphiura; species Amphiura filiformis. Next base: position 16,770,938 of record NC_092636.1, read on the forward strand.
CACGAAGCGAATACTACCAAAGTTCAGATTCAACATTCGTTCAAAAGAAAACGCGACCATTTTTACCCATAAAACTACAGAAGAACATAAAAAATGTATTTTAAGTAATATTTATGATCAACAATGTCTTTTGAGAACGAAAAGTGTAAAACAGCACTAAATAAAAATCCCTTTAAAAAGGGATGCGTCTGGTCCAGAGAAAAGATTGGATGCGTTGTGGTCTTGGAAACAGACTGGAAGAATCAGGATCCAAGTACTCATGACTTTTTTAAAATGTGTTTTAATCTCACCTCTTCAAATCGTAAAATATTACACGTGCTTGCTTGTTTATCACAGTTCACTAATTCCAATACTTATGTCAAATATTTACAATACCCTACACAAATGTACATCATGCGCCCTTTCTTTGGTAAGCCCATTTCCTTTTTTTAAAGGAATTTTTATGTGCATTAAATCAGTTATGAATGAACAAGAAAACTGTCTCCAATAATGAAAATTTATGGGCCCTTCTTGTCCTTGACTGACCTCTTGAAAAGTTTCAATTATTAAGGTTTAAAGGCTTACTTTTGTGGTATTTTAAATATTTTTCCAACTTTGTAAACAAACAAAAGTTATGATAAAAGAAAACAATGAATTCATGTAGGTCTTGTCCATTTGCATGCTCTGTTTGTGATGCCTATAATCTTTAACCATGTTTGATATTAATGTAAAATGTAAAAGCACCAATTATTGTTGGTGTTTTTAAAAAACACAAATTTTAGTTAATTTTTTTTTTTTAGCAAATATTATTATTATTTTGAATCAGATCATTAGATCATACTTTCTAACACCAACACTACTTTACCCTAATAGAAGGGCATTCGACCCTGCATGTTCATTTCCCTGGATACTAAATTTGGACTTGAATTTTACTTCCACTGTTTTGAAAGAACTTATTTGTTAAGGAGTGCCTTTAACACAACTGGTTCATATGGACGATCTAAGAAAGCTCTTATTTCAGTTATACCATTACTGAAATAGAATATTTACAATGTGTATAACAACTTTTATGAGAAAATATTTTATTTACTTTCTATAAAATGGTTTAGAAAACAAAAATTCACAGTGAGTGCATTTCCCTACAAAAGTGTTACAGTCCTAAAACTGGCCGGGCTAGTTTGGGGTGACACAAAGGACATGTGCCACCTTACACTGGACATATTATTGAAGCTGTATTTATATCTTCTGATTTATTATATTGTACTTTCTAGCTTTAACCTATAAACCTATTATGGCCACAATTCTTCCTACTAAATTTATGACACAATAACTGCCTTACCCTACAGAGTCATTACTATAAAGTACTAGGCCCATTTCTGCCGTCTCTGTCCATAGACTCTGAATGATCACTGTATGTATATCTTCAGCTGAGTTTTAACAGATAACTTTTAGAATGTGTCACTGAAACTCCCTGGGGATTTAATCCCGACACTAAATGCCTCTGGCCCCTTGAGGCCAGACGCGAAAACAAAATTCGCTGTGGGGGTCGCGGATGCCATAAAGCAACACACGCTCGCCGAAGGTACCCGAGGGTCTGTGTGAAAGGTTACACTACCGCTTGTGGCAGAAAGGATTCGCAAGCAGCTACCATGGCGACTTCCATGAATCGCAGAAACGAAGGATTAAAAGTGCTTTTTCTTTGTTAGGAATATTCCAAAATTCATATAGACCGTATGGTATGTTTAATTTAGGGGTATATAACTATATTAGCCATTGATTAGTTTATGGTACAGATTTCCTTTAATGCGTCTTTCAATCTCTTATTATATCCTATGAAAAATCGTGTAAATGTGTATCATGTTATCAAGATAAAAAGCTAATGTCTTTGTCAATGTGATAAATTAGATACATATCACATTCAGCTAAAAATGATCAACCCATCCATTATGCTTCCGAATGGAGCTTACTTCAGCCAGTAAAGTAATATTTCTGGTAGTCTAGATTGCAATTCTACCCTTTCAACACGTTTGTAAACATTATCTATAATTTCAATTAGGTAATAGCGTAATGTAATATCATCTACCACTTTCCACGCTCACTAGACGTGTTACTAAATAGTTGCTATACTGTTCTACAAGTTTTCTTCAAATAATTCGATCAAACAGAACATAATCATGTTACCGTGTTAGAAACACGGGTATTATCTTTCATTGCTGAGACTTGCGTCACGCCGGTAATATTTGCCTGGCAGAGGCATCACCACTAGTTACGTTAATAGATAGAGTGATATACCACTCCAATGTCTTTTTTTTTTCTTTTTTAATAAAATTGCTGATGCTGATTGGTCAATTTATTGTGCCTTAACTGTCATTAAATGTTATTGTCAATGTCAACACACGTTTCTTATTATGTCAACCGTTGTTTTTCAAGCACTTAAATTACACGAATCCTACTATAATTCAGCTAATGTTTCTGTATACGTGTGTAAAAGGCTCTGTTTTTGATCCATAATCGGAAGGAAATCGGAAGGAATATATGAAGAATGTTATAGACTACATTTGCTTGAAATTGGTAATGAGTGGAACAGGTCAAAATGAAAAATGCTATCACTCATTACACCATTAATGCAGATGACATCACCTCTAAATTTGATGAAATGTTTAGCTCCAGTCAACAGGTTACTTCCAGGGGTGAATTAAAGGTCCCAGGATTATACCATTTTGTGCCAAGTGGTAGATTGTTACATGCCGATTATCTTCTTACTATTCATCAGCTAATGTTGTATTTGTGTAGCCCTATGTGTGTATTATACAAATACAACATGTTTTGAGGGGAAGTAGTCAAAACTACTGGTCCCGAGGTCTTGGATGATTTGACTACTTCCCGACGCGTCAGCGGAGGGAAGTAGTAAAATCATCCAACACCGAGGGACCAGTAGTTTTGAGTACTTCCCCGAAATGAAACATGTTGTATTTGTTTTACTATACCTCATAAATATTTTTCACTATCACGGTAAAATCGTAAACAAAAGTCAACACACGCCAGTCAACGTGCCGGCCAGCATGGTAAATAAGCTTAATATTTTGCTTACCTGATTTTACTGGAGGATTTCTGTTCAATCAATATTTACATTTTGACCTATAATTTTCTTTTTAACATTCCATAAATAGCATTTCGTTTCATAAAATGTCAAATTCGCGTGTTATTATCCATCGGTAATCTCGGTAAAAAACCTGTAGCAGACGCCATTTTCACAATAAACGCGTCTGCAGAATCGCCGTTGTGTAGCATAATGCTACGTCTGAATGAACGGTGACGCGCGGGGTCGAGACACCGTGTGGTAGTAGGGTGCGGAAGTTTTTACTACTTCCCCGCGTGCGCGTAATTGTACAGGCGCGGGGAAGTAGTCAAAATACCGTACTCGGACGCTGGCGTTATTAACCAATAAGATGTCTAGATTACCTAATAAATATTTATGAGGTATAGTAAAATGCCCTGTCAATTTTCATCCAATTATCGCAAAATTCACACGGGAATAAACTACATTTGGTTGAAATCGGTAATGAGAGGAACATATGTCAAACACAAGGTCGAAGTTATCCGAGCTCAAAGGAAATTAAACCAAGGTCATCCGGGTACTATAAGGTCATATGGGGTCAACGGGGTCAAACAGTATCGTCATCATGCTGCTGGTCGACTGGGCTTTAACTTGGTAAAATAATGATGAATTAAATAATATCCAAAATATTTACTGGCAAGATTATTTGTTGTCATACACACGGGCATAGTTATAAAGCCCTACACGATGCTAGTCAGAGAAATTAATGCACAGCACATCCTTATTGGAAATAAACGCGTTAATTGTGGTGCAACATGTGGTGTTAGAAATGTTGTAATATAAACGCATACATAACGTTAAAAAGGTTGATTGAACTCGTCGTTTTCGGTTACGCTTTTATGCCTATACTTGATCCACATTCATCTGTTTTCCAGACGTCTACGTCATCCAAATAAATCCCTACATAATGGAATGAAGAACACACAGAAGCTTAAGGAAACTATGCCGTCTGACATGCCGTGAATCCTTCAGGTTTTAATTTCACTACTGAAATGGAAATCATAATTTGAACGAACGAAATCATACATTCTACTAATTTTCACATTCATATTTATTATTTTTGCAAATGTTATTATAATCAATTTAAAAGTAAAATGGGAATAGAAAATTCAAATCACCCGTCATGTCTGCGTGTCTTCGCCAACACTTCAATGTCACCAGAATTAGTTAAGTGCTGTACTTGACTTTGATTTGTATTTCCCTTCAGACACTTTATATCCGGGTTACATTACAAGATGATTGCTTTGATTGCAAATGGCACAGACAATTGGACTCAAATTGCTGCATCTAGGTAATTTAAAAGAAATATATATGTGTGCATGGCGGATTTTCATCAGACAGAGGATGTAGATTTTCAAGCATGATCCATGTAAAAAGCATTGATACTTTTTGCGTACAAAATAGCTTGCGGGTTTTAGGTATTGTTGTCAGGTGAGCTATAGGAAAGAATACAAGTTACGAGTTTGATTCTTGTTCAAGTCCTCTGTTGGTAATGCATTTCTGTAAAGATTGCTATAATATGTAACGGTTGTGGAATAATAGAATGGATGGTGTTTTGTTTTGTCATCATGGTCATGGTTTAATTCTCTCTTTAAATATATAAACCCATCCCAAACAGAAAGTATTAAGTTTAATTTCCATAAGTCAAAGAAGGGGTGTTAAATCAAGACCTACCAAAAGTATGTTACAGATAACTTTATTCCGCACAGTTTGATACCTCATTTGTCGATGCAGAATTGATGACACAATGATTTTTGAATGCAATCACCTCAATTTTAAACGTTACAGTAATTCCAAAATCAAACTGAATATATTGTCTTTGGGATGGGTTTAGAACGATATATAATGTATTTTGCCCGATAACTTATTTGCAAAACACAATATTCGTTAAAATTAATAAAAAAAACCCATTTATTTACTGTTATTGAAAGACGGCAGATGGTTAGTCACGAGCATGATTTACTAACGGAAAGTAAACGCGAAGAACTTGCATGGAATAAAAACATTTTACAGTGACAAGTGCTCGTGGTTTTGTCTTTTTATTGGGTACATTGTACTCCAAGTAATTCTTAACGTACATCAGATTACCGTCCAGTGTCTACTTGAAGAGTTAAGGATTACAAACATTGCCAAAGGAGAATACTCAAGCACATTGTGAAGAATACTTATCTTTCATGAATCTTATCAAGTTACTATGTTTGTTGACCGTTACTGGCATAATAGTTCTTTAATTTATGCGGCATTGTTCAGAAACCGGAAGTGTCTGTTAGCTTATTACGTTTTTGGGCGAAAAATGCGAAGCATTTTTCGTCCTTATTGCGATGGGTTTTGGCATACTTATTTCCTCACAGCGTTGCAGAATAAAAATAAAATAATCGTGCTGTCTATGTAATCAGGAAAATACAGAGGCGATAGTGTACATTTAAATTTGTCATTACTACTTCATGTTGATATTCAAACAGTGCTATAAAGTTGTCTTACCAAGGAACGTGTTTGTATTGAAAGAAATAATTGTTTTACAACTTGGATGAACTAGAATTACTTTTATGCAAATCCGAAAATTCCAACAGATATTTGTCATTTCTTTAAGATTTAGCGGTATTGCCAGATTGTACGTACAGTTGGGCTACATTAATAGCCTCATTATAGTTTTATTGATACTGGCAAAATACTTGCCTGTATGTGCTTGTTGTTTTAGCTATAGCGTATATAATTTGTTAATGATACTTTAACCTCACAGTCAATTAATTTATGTCAACATGACCTTTTCACGAGGCTGTGTTTATATAACTGAATTCATTTATACAAACACAACCTTGAGTAAATTAAAGAGAGTACTTAAGGGATCTGGAATGGGCGTTTCGATAGTATTTTTGTGGGGACATTAGAACACATCAGACATATGGAATTGCATTCCAATACGAAGAATGTCTTTCTGATATCAAATAATTTTCATTTTTTGAAAATCATGTAATAGGCCTACACATTTTATGACAAATTATTAAAATTCGATGTTTTTCATATTTTGGATATATAACAGTCCTCGAAGTAAATTTTATAAATCTAATGACATATTCTTAAAGTGTATGTAGCCTGGAGGAAAAGCCGATCAATTGAAAAATTTTGACCTTTCATATTGAAAATATGGACTTTTTTTCCAAAATGACCTAATTTTTTTGTCTTTTGGGAAAAAGATCCATATCTTCAATACGAAAGGTCAAAATGTTCAATTGATCGTCGGCTTTTTCATCCCACCTACATACACTTTAAGTAAAAATCATCATTTGCGAATTTCAAAAAAATCAAAATTATTTTATATCAAAAGGACATAGGCCTACTTCGTATTCAGAATGCAATTCAACATGTCTGATGTGCTCTAATTCCCACAATAAATACTGTCCAAACGTTCATACCCCATCCCTTAAATGGGGAAACTTAGGCAGGCGATAAAGAGAAAATATATTTACTTAACCACTTATGGATCCTGTCAATTGCGACTTTACGTCTGTTAAGTGAGGGCTGTTATTTGAACAGTTATGGGATTAGTTAATAATATTATTTTGGTTTCAGGTGGTGGTCGCAGTGTATTCTCTCCCTGTTCCTTTTTAAAGGAATTTTTATTAAAGTCTTAAAAGACTTTAATCTTGAATCACGGTTGTTTGATGACATGTAAAATGTAGTCATTTTAAAGAAAATGTGAACACTGGTGGCGCTATTGATCTTAAATCTTGTTTTCATCTTTACAAGGGGTAGACACTGGTATAATGGTATTAAAACATTAGAAGAAGAGTAACGAATAAGAAGGGAATATTCAAAAACCTTTTTATCATGAAATTTTAGGAAAAAATTGCAAACAAATATACAGTTTATAGAATACAAATTACCACAAAAAAACAGAAAAAGATGAATATGTTGATAAAGGTACAAAAATTTATGTTAAAAATAGTTAAAGATATATGTGTGATAGCTATTGATATTGTCCAGGTCTAGAATTGAACATTATATAATGTTTCGTTGAAAATTAAATAAATTATCACATCAAACAACCGTGAGAACGTGGACTACATTTTCATCGTACAACTAATTAAATTAAACAAAAAGAAAATATTTTTTTGTTTTGAAAGCACATGTGATCAAGATGGCATGCCCTGCTATCGAAAGCTATTAGAAGCGTAAGTTTTATTCTCCGGATTTGCCTACCAAAAATAAAATAAATTTTTGAACAATACATCTTTTTGGTGCAAATATATCAACTTTCCGTGGCATTGTCTCGAACCGTCTTTTTTTCTTCTAAATATATTTTAATAACAATTATTGATGACGATATACCTTACTCATCAGTACTGAAGAAGCCCTTTCTCAACAAAAATGAGTTAATAAAAACTATCGCCCTGTTGCAAACCTTCAATTCACTTCTAAGATAATTGAAAAATGTGATGTTTCATAATACAATAATACAATACCAATATTGACAAATACCAACTGTCTGAGGCCATGCAATCGACGTATATACATAAGGCAAAGAAGGCATTTCACAGTACATAAACCGCGCTTGCTTGTGTGCACAATTTCTCGCTTGCCTATGCTCCTCATTATGCTTGACCTCTTTGCAGCTTTTGACACTGTCGATCGTAATATCTTGCAGAGGGTTGCAAATGAATTTGGTATTGTATGATCAGCTCAAAAATGGCTTTTTTCCTACCTTGAAAATAGATCTTTCCGGCCTCTTCTATAAGAGAATAAAACTTATCCATTATAAGTGTCGGGTATTTATTTAAAATGATTTAAGCATCACCGAATAATAATCTCAATTACCGTGTTTGTCGGTCATTATCTATTCACTTCAATGATATTTTTTGTTTACTCTTGTTACGAAATATAGTTATAATGGATAACAATATTCACCCTCGTGAAGAAGTTATACCTTAGTTACTGGTTCACGCTTGGTTTCCACACTTGTTAGCATTCCATTGACTTTGTGTTGCACAGCGTCATCATCCCTATATCTTCGTGTCAGAAATGCCATGATAGTAGGGCGAATCCACTAGTTTTTCAACATATGGCGATTTTGGTCCGCTGTGTTTATAGTTTCGAGATAAGCTGAGCGACTCAGGCTAAGCACACCATCTGTACTGCGAAATCAATGGGTATTGCAGTATAATCTTTCCATTATACAATCACCATAAACGCGCTCACTATGACGGTGAATGCCATATGATGGAAACTAAGGTATAGTGTAGGCACATTGTTCAATTTAAACCTATAATGCTATTAGTACCCCGGATAAAACAGATTTCTCTTTCTATCATATCCTTTACAGTTTCAGTTTCAGTTTATTTCACCTTTACATAATTATTACAGAGTAAAGCAAAATCATATGGTAGGAAACCAAACAGAGCAGAGCTCGACAATTTTTGGCCACCCTTTACAATATTAAGTTAAACTTTCAGGACGAAACACAATCAAAGACGTATGAGGACATAATTATGTGCAGACAAAGACCGGACAGGACACGTGAGACAGACAATGTTGGCTATGGTTTAAGATTACCTATTATACATAATAGTAATAAAAATTTTAAAATTACATGATGAAACATTACACAAACTAACGAGATTATTTATAACGAGATAATAACTCAGATTTGTACTTATTTTTGAAGCTTGTCAGCTTTTTGGTATTTAAACTAATATTGTTCCATAGTAAAGGCCCTTGTCGTCTAACAGTGTTACGGGCTAAATCATTTTTAAAATGATGAGCTCTATACATTTCCGATGACCTAGTATTATATGCATGAATCGTACTAGCTTTAATAAAATAATTTGAAAAAATATCTGGTAAAAGATCATTATAGAATTTATACATGAAAATTGCTTTCTGCAGTTTGTGGATATCATAGACTGTGAGACTATTGAATGAAGCAAAAAGGGGCGGAGTGTGGGCAAGAAAGTGAGAATTTGAACACAATCGAATTATTCGCTTTTGCTTAATGTGAATTTTGTTTAAGTTACAGTTATTTTGATCAGCCCAAATAATATTACAATAATTAATGTGTGGCAAAACCAAACTTATATATAATGTAAACAATGTTTTTAAAGGTAGGACATGTTTGAGCCGAAATAAAATACCAGAATATTTGGACACAATATTAGCTATATATGTTGTGTGGTGGTTCCAAGTAAGGGACTCATCCAGTGTGATTCCAAGGAATTGAATAGAAGAAACCTTTGAAATTGATACATTGTCAACATATATGGCTGAGTTGTGATATCTTCGATTGCTAAATCTGTTTTTAAAAATAAGGTATTTTGTTTTATTTATGTTGAGTGATAATTTATTTGCCTTAAGCCAGTTGGAAATGTTACATAATTCTTGATTTATTGTGTTGATAAGATAGGTAAAGTCTTTATGGGAAGCCAAGAGATTAGTGTCATCTGCGAAAATTATAAATTTGAAAAACTTTGAGGCGTAAACAATATCGTTCAAATATAGGATGAAAAGTAAAGGACCTAAAATTGAGCCTTGAGGAACGCCGCAAGTTGAACGAATTAATGATGATTTAACGTTATTAAATGAAACATATTGTGGCCTATTCATGAGGTAGTTCCTGAACCACTCGAAGGCAACGCCGCGTACACCGTAATGAGTTAGTTTGAATAGAAGAATGTCATGGTTTAGCGTTTAATCTATTGTGCACAACTCGCTCAAGAATTTTCGAAAAAACAGGGAGGACGGATATTGGCCTATAATTGCAAAATTTGTGCCGGTCATCGTTCTTGAAAATAGGAATGACTTTGGCCATTTTTAAATGATTTGGGACAATGCCGGTGGTTAATGACAAATTAATTATATGAGAAAGAGGAGAAGCTATGATTGTGCGTACGTATCTAACAATATCGGGTTGTATTTCATCAAAGCCACTACTTTTACCCGATTTGAATGAACGGCAGATATCTATTATTTCCTCTGGGTCAGTTGGAGTAAAAAACAGAGAATTATTTGGGGAATTAATGTTGTGCAGAAAAGTATGAAAATTTGCACCAGGAGTCTGGATTTTGCGAGCTAGGTTAGGACCAACATTAGCAAAATAAGAATTGAATTTATTTGCTATTATGTTTTGATCTATTATTTGCTCCTGGTGAGCATTATCATCATAGAAAAATGACGGTAGGGGGTGTTTATTATTGCGACCGAGAATATCATTTAGGGTATTCCAAATAAGTTTAGTGTTATGTTTGCAATTTTCGAGTTTGTTCACATAATGATTCTTTTTTGCGGTTCGTATAAGGGTAGTAAGTTTGTTGCGGTAAGAAATATAAGCATTTTTATTGCTTGGTGAAGGATGACCAATATATTTTCTATACAGCTTTTCTTTCCTATGAATTGATTTGAGAATTAAAGAAGTGATCCATGGTTTACGTGGAATATGCCGGTTACGTGAATTTCTAGTACCACGTGCCTTAACGGGAAAATGAGTGTTATAAATACGAAGGAATTTACTAACAAATGCTTCGTACGACCCATCAGCAGATGTCATATCAGTGACAAACTTCCAATCAATCAATTTCAAATGATTATAAAAATGTTCAATTGAACTTTGGTTATAAGTGCGAGTAGTGCCGATGTGTGGTTGAATAAAACGAAGTGGCATTGATTTTGTACATTGGAAGATTGGAAAATGGTCAGTTAGACCCACTACACACACACCTGATTTGATTTGATGGGTAAGAACATTCGTAAAAATATTATCAATCAAAGTTGCAGTAGTAGGTGTCACTCTGGTGGGTCTATCAATTAATGGATACATACTATTATTATGAAATGTTTCCAGAAAATTATTAATAATATCATTTTCACTGTGTTGTAAAAGATCTAAATTGAAATCACCGGAAATATAACAATTTTTGTTTTCAGCAGAAATAGTGTTGAGGCTATGATCAAGATCGGTAATAAATAAATTAACATCAGTTCTGTGTGCACGATAAATTGAACCAATAATTGTATTCTTGGTGGTGGGACTCAGGATTTCGACAAAAACCGATTCTGAATGTGGCAAATCAATGTCAGTTGTACAAAGTTTTAAATCATCTCTGATACGGTAAGAAAGTGAGCTGTGGACATAAATAGCCGCTCCACCACTTTTCCTCTCCTTTCTTGGGGCATTTAAAAGAATATAATTTTCAATATCAATTACATTAGAGTTATCTTCATAAAACCAAGTTTCAGATAAAGTTATTACACTGAATGTATGATTGAAACTAGCGATAAAATTATGTATACTATCAAAATTTTTGTTAAAGCTGCGAGTGTTAAGATGTAGAACAGAAAAGTCATCATTACATAATCCAGTCATATCATTGTTATCAAGTACATATCTACATGAAGTTGTGACATTATAATCATTTAGATGTCTAGAATCATGAGTTGAATGGAGATTTTCTTCGAACAAAAATGGATTCAATCTCATACCCATCAAACGATTATAATCGATGGAATTACCATGATAATATAATGAGAACCTAAATTCATCATCGTCTACATAATGGTTAAATGGAAATAAATCACCTGTACAGTTGAAACATAACCAATCATCATTATCCCTTATTTCTGTGTAAACGCATCTAGTATGGTAAAATGAATTACATAGGCAACAGAAAATATTAGACTGATGGGGTAGGATGTTTCTGTGACAGGAGTTGCAGTTATTTAACATAATGAAATTCAACCTGAGACAACACATTATTCATTATAATAAACATACAGTGTATACAATAGAGGAGCAGGAGTGTATCATTACATAAACAATATATATCATTATATACATACATCATCATCATAGCAAACAATAAAGTAAATCCATTTGCCAACATACAACATGAAATAACACAGAAAACTATAACATTTAAACAAAAATGGATGTGGGCCAATTTGGCGCACCACTGGTGGCGAGACAAATGCATGGACTAGGTCGGACCGGGCCGGTTAATAAACTCTAATGAATTGAAGAAAATTTGAAATTGGAAGTGGGAAATGAAAACATAGCTTAAAATTTGGAGATATTCAACGAATCGGGTAAGAGCAATTTTACAAAACAAAACAAGGGTTGAAACATATCAAACTCGATGGACGGACCGTTCCTCGTGCTTATCATAGACCTGAACAGCCCATGGTATGTCGTCGTGAATGGGGAGCAAATACGTACCACCAAGGAAGCAAACACATGCTACAGAAGACGATCGAATCAATATAAAAAATTAAAAAAACCAAAGCATCATAACGGTCCATCAATCGAGCAGCAAAGAATAAATATTTAGCTATATTTGGTAAATAACATACATTAAAAACAGAGTGATCATAATCTTTAATAATGACAGTGCAGCAATTTATAGCATCATAATAGAGTTCAAAGATGCACAAATATTATATCTTCCATAATAGTTCAAGATCCATAAAAGTTGACAATACATGAAATTTCAACCAAAAGGTTAAGAGTTAACCATTTCTGCCTTCACAGTCTGTAAATAGTTCAAAGTTCGGGGCAGAAACGTTTTGAAGGCAAGTTAACATTAAACACAATTACTTCACCACGATTATATTTGTAGTGGCTGTATGAATCAAGGAGTACACTTAATAGTAAGCTTGATAGAATAGTAACGCAAAAGTCATTTAGTGGAATCAAATGGTGCAAATATAGGATCATAGATCCTGCCATTTATGAAGAGTTGAACTAATGTTCCCTTTGTCTTGATGACAGCCTTCTTTGCTGCTGCGATGGCTTGTCTCTTGATGGGAAGGAGGTTTTGACGTTGGAGCTGCATTTCTTTCGGCAGATGGGGTGAAATGCCAAACTTCTTGGAAGTCTTTGAGTTACTAAGGTTAAACGCTAGGCCCAGAATGGAGTCGCGGTCTTTCATTTGTACAAATTTTACAATAATCGGCTTCGGTTTCCCATTTGTAGCTCGTGTTGGGAGGCGATGAGTGTTGGCGAAAAGCATGGTATCAGCTTGCTCATGGCGAAGCTCCTTCTTCAAAAAGTTGCGTATTGTGCTCTCAAAATCCTCTCCATGTGTTTCTTCAATGCCATAAAACAGCAAGTTTGCTTTTTTGCTGTATAGTTCAGCCTCCACGCGCTGATCTTTCAATGTCTTAATTTCTTTCATAAGATTTTTGCGAAGGGTAGGAATGGTTTCATCCCGTATTGTTACGACCTCGTTATCGACGTGCTCCAAGCTAAGTTTTAGATCAGCAACTTCGGTTCTGATCTCGGACAGTTCGGACTTCACATCATTAATTTGTTGGGACAAGCTTAGATGGTTTTGCTTCATATCTGCCCTAATTAAAATCAAAGTCTTAGCCATTTCATCCATATTGAACACGTACACCTAAATGTTAGTCTCAAATCAGCCGAAGAGCGTTCTATGTTCAACTGGGCGTATCGTGTGCAGCGGCGACGTGACGAACGTGCAAGTAATAACAGTCCTTAATCAACCGAAGAGCACGCAAACAAAAGCAATGGAGACGAATTATGTACACGAGCGGTAACTGAAGAATTGAATGTGGCGGGCAACACAAGCTTTTTACTATGCTTGATACAATGTATTACGTACATTGATAGCACCAAATTAAACGTGGTACCTTACCTGGCCCGAACCCCCTAGACCATGTAGATAATTATACCAGAGCTTATTAAAGGAAGGTGACCTGATATATTTGAAAAATCAAATTCTTTTAAACTTACGTATAACATAAAATGTCATCCCTTTCATTGCACTCATGCAAAAAGAACATGTAAATGTTTTTTGTAAATGTGACTAATTCCTAATGGAATTACCGATATTTATACAGCGTGATATTGGTAGTCTACCGTGTTTTTACTAATGATAATCATCATGATCATGTAATATATTGATTCCAAGTAAAAGGCCCTATTTTTTCAACTCAGTGTATTTCCCAAGATATCATCACAAAAGTGCCTAATTAGTCTCAAATATGGTATATCATATTTGAGACTAATTCGACAGTTTTTTGATGATTTTTTTCGGAACGCCAAATTTCAATATGTTTATGAGAAAAATATGAGCTTTCATCTGATACCAAAATCAGCATTTTGATGAGGTAAAGTGGGGGGATGAGATTGTCAATCAGGTTACCCACCTTTAAACGACTGTTATCGTAATATCTCTCTTCCCTCCAGAACTCTTACTCCTGCCCGTTGTACTTCCTACTTCGTGTCTCCCCAACAGACTATGAATCAACTATGTGTATATAGTAATTTAAATTTAAAGTTAAATTTCGATTGTTTTGGACAACTACCCGTATGCAAAGTATGACAAGAGGAAGAAGTCTAAAAAAGGGTGAAAGAAACACGAAATGAACAGACAAAGAAATAAAAGGAAACGACGAAAATAAAAGAGAGGAAAAGGAGAAGACGAAGGAAACACCAGAAGGTTGCCACGGATATTTGTGTTAAGCATCTTAAGTAGATAAACCCAAATGGTGTCAAACGTATTACATCTGGTTAAATCTTTCTTAACCCGGGAATATCGAATCTGTTATTCAAAAACCGATGATGTTATTAACATTGATTAATTGTATCCCTACTGAAACCCGAATCACCCCCTTCACTACGCGAAACTCTTGCAATATAATATGTTGCAACAGCTATAACGTTTATTCTTGAGTATTAGAAAATTCATGGAGCACTTGATGATGAAACATCCTAAAGACGACCTAGAAACCCCATTAGATATTTTAGATTTATGAAGAAAATTATATTTTCGAGGAGGGGTACTTTTAAAAGTGTGAAGTGCCACTTGGATTGAATTAGTAGGCCATCGTATTTAAAATATAAGTCAAGGAAGTATCGGGAAGCATGGGTATATTTTGATGTACTTATTACCCAAAGTGTTATGATCAAATGCTAAAGGAGACGATTTTAACATCAGTATCTACACAGAAAGCTACAATCCAGGAAAAAGGTTGGCACACTTTGCCTGTCTTTTGGTATAACTCTGCCCCCGCTCCCCCAATTCAATGTTGGACCAAGCAATGATGTCAACAGGCCCGTGAGACCCTCCAACTTTGAAAGATGGGGAATGGGGAAGGGTGAGATATAGGGGGGGGTCTGTACTTCACATTTATTGCATGCATGTTTCACTCGCCTCTCCAACGCATTTCAATTGTTTAGTGCTAGTGTACCAACTATTTTTTTTTCCTGGATTGTAGTAATGAAACTCAATCAATATTGACAGATTAAAGTTCTAGGCTAAACGTTATCATATAACACATGTAAAACTAATAATATTCCC
The DNA here is from genome assembly GCF_039555335.1 of Amphiura filiformis. NCBI lineage: Eukaryota > Metazoa > Echinodermata > Ophiuroidea > Amphilepidida > Amphiuridae > Amphiura > Amphiura filiformis. Next base: position 16,786,343 of record NC_092636.1, read on the forward strand.
ATTAATCTTAAAAAGGTTAACCCCAGATTATGAAAACCCTTTTAAAACAGCGATTATAATAACGAAATATTCGCATTAATCTTAAAAAGGTTAACCCTAGATTATGAAAATCCTTTTAAAACGCCGATTATAATAACGGAATTAGTTTCTTATCCTAGATAATCTACTTCTGACACAGTCACTCAATCTTATTATAATTATGCCTCTATATATCGAGGCTGAAGAATATCACAAGGTTTACAAATGAAGAGCTTATTTCCAAAACGTGTTAACTCCCCAAACACATGTTTCTGATTTCCTTGTGCGATATTGCAATGGGTTGTGATGCTATAATTATAATTTCAATTGGATGCACCATTACAACTTATTGTTGCTGATGTCAAACTTGTCAAAGTAATTGTGAATTTATCACACAAGTAAATGAGAAACATGTGGTTGTGGACTTAACACGGTTTGGAAATAACCTCTTCATTAATAAAGGTACTTGCGTATATAACTCATTAAAAACAAAGGACTTTTTGTTATTGCGAAATCACACTCTCTTTTTCGCGATATAAAATTCCGTAACCAATCTTAAACCTGGGCCCATGATTCGAGAATAAGATGTCTTCTCCTATCTCAAATTGTACATTTTTTGTATTTATCATAATCACTTGTAAATACAAATAATTTTATACTCTTTTTATTCAATTTGAATCATTTTGAAAATTGACATTGTTATTGCACCCTCTGACCCATACCGCATTAATTAGACATTCTGGAGATACATGACCATTGACTTCTTTTTATTCCTTTGGACCAGAACAACTTATGGTATTTTATGAATTGATAAGGGAAACTCAATTTTAGTTTCGATGCTTGCAGATTACTGGGATCTTATAGGGATAGGGCGATGTGAAATGTATCGTAGATGGCGCTATAGACATACATTGCTGTAGGCTGTAGTAAATTAGGTTTACAGTCAATCTTGCTGTCCCAATTTTAATATTGTGGTATTACCAGACAATCATAAATGAGGGTGACAATTTGGTACAAGATTACAAAAGAGAGCAAAATCTCAAAGGAATTTTAATTAAAAAATGCTGCATTAAAATTTGAAAAGAAATTTGTAATTTTTACAATACACCTCACAGTGTCAACACCAAGTAAATAATTTATGTACGCCGTATAAATGTACGGGGCAATTCGCATCATAATACAATAGGGTGATAGGTATGAATGGTTGTGGAATTGAACTAGAGATATGTCCCTCTGTTATTTAGAACTTAGAACCAACATGTCTGCAATTTCAATTATTACAACGTTCCGGTGCATACAACATAAGGAAAAGCCATAATGTGTGATTTGCTTCACAGCGACGCCCTCAATTTTACTCGGATTTCTACTTTTTGCATAATTATAATGCCCAGTGGTGTACTAAAATACCACGTAAAAGTCTAAGCCCGAAGTGCTTTAATAACAGTAAAATTTAACTTTTTATATTAAAACCGGGTCGACCCGGTTTTATTCAGAGTTCATCGATTGACAGCTTGCTAACATCTCCCGTGGATGTCAACTTATGTGTACACGTCGAGCGCAATGCTCCGTGTAATATTACATGTTACGATCGGCTAGCGTAGTACACACAATAGGAATCTATTCTTTATGCAAATCACACATTATTGCTTTAATTATTAATGCGAATGGTGGAGTATGGCCAAAAAACAACAACCTTATTTTACGGGCCCGACCGAATCAAATTTCTCGATAAAATAGAATCGCTAAATGCATGAACGAGAATCAATCGTGTTTTGGCCAAAAGTGGATTGAGACGAAAATGTATATATATGCATGTACAAACAGCTGCTTTTTGCAAAAAGTATATTTTGACTGAAAAAAAAAACCCGCGAGCAAAACGAGAGAAAGAAATTGCCCAAATATTGCAATTTATTTTGGTGTTTTTTTTAATGCTTCGACGATCTACCGTCTCAACTTCAAATGTTCTCCAGCCCGTTGAGCAAGGTTTTTGCGTCACCTAATGCGTCTTTTTAAAATGTCAGCATCAGTATTACTTACTTTTAAAATGTGAAAACCTGGTCCAATAATATACAATGTATAGATCGAGAATGTGAGGTTGATGACTGGCTTTTTAGTAGACATCTATTTCCTTCAAATCGATATCATATATAGATCCAAGGACTTTATATTATTTAGTCTGTGTGAGCTACTCGAGACAGTAATCCAATCCTGAACCTTTACTGTAAGTGTGGCAAATGTTGGACATACAAGACACCAATCTGACATTTTTCTGCTGATGGCAAACATGTCTTCCAGATATAAAACGCAGTATGGTCAAGTGACAACTCTACATTCATCCATAGGCTATAGACATAATAGAGTAAGGAGATATGCCTACATTAGCTACAAAACATGAGTCAATTGAAATTTAAATGCCTGAAAATGTATACAATTAAACAAAATGGTGTGGAGGGTTTTCTACAGTTTTATGTGAATACAGCAGCTCAAATGTAACGTCTAGACTAGGGATAAAAGTTACAATAAACAGTAACTGTTGTTATGTGTATTTTTGACTAAAGTAAATAATGAAATTCGGTTTCTGTGATAAAAATTCTTCCTCATCCCAATGGCATAGTCCAATAACCTCAATTACATAATCATAGTGCAGAATTTGACCTCAAGTTGCAGAGTATGAGTTTTTGTACCAAAACCTTCAAAGGTCACTCAATGAATGTACAAATGTATTGGGGTTTAGGAACTGTTCCCCTCATGAAACGATTAACACATTCAGAGTGAATGGGAAATTGTGCGCCAACATTTACCTTTTGAAAGTAAAACAGATTTTGAAACGCTCAGTTTGTCTAATAACAAAATCGGCAAACAATCGGGAATTGGCGCATCACGTTATTGTGCTTAGATCTGTGATGAAAAGCGCCCTTGTGCAATTCTTATGGTCTTATATCTCATAATCTCAATGCATTAGATCCCATGAAAATAACAAGTCCATATGAAAGGACACATATAAAATTGATTGTCGGGATCTTCTTGCCGCACAGAGATAATACAGTTCAAAGGTAAAATTTTACGATTTTATAGCTTTTCCCAGACTGTCGTTTTGTCGCGCGCCATTATTATCATGTAGCTGAAAAAATTACACCGCATGGTAGAGAGAGTTACTATTGGGTCCCTCTAATACTTTTTAAAATAAGTCGAAATTTTTTTTTACGAAATGTAAAAATGTAAAAAGGTATGCATAGCCCTATTTGTTTTACACATGTGGACCAAGTTGCACCTGAGTCCATAAGCAGTCAGGTTTTTTTTAACAAACACACGACTCAGATGCAACTTTTAACACTGTTTAAAACGGTCTCATTTTTAATCGAACCATTGTGACTAAACGCAATGACGTGTGACGCTATCATTTGTTCCATGTGTAAAACAAAATAATAAGGCTACCTATACCTTTTTACATGTTCGCATTTCGTCAAATATTTTTCGATCTATTTTAGAAAATAATTTAAGAGGAACCCATATCTAAAGAAAAATTAAAACAAAATCTTAAGATCTCTACGATTAGTATTTTTAAGGCTTAAAAAAATCTTTAAAGGCTACCATCTGGTATAAAAAGGCTGTTGCATTGAGTAACATGCACTTTTTGCAATTGTCTGAAAAATGCCCGCTTTAGGGTAGACGCGTACGCGGTATTGTTGGTCGGAGCAGCTGAAATATCGATTTTCAATATTTAAATCAATATATTATTGAACAGTAATACTTCGATGTTTTGCAAAAGTTCATTCTACAAATCATACACTTTGAAAACTGATTTATTGTTGTTAATGAGTGATGTATGTTTTACAAATTTGTTGTTGTTCCAGCCCTCTTTACAACATAACTCAAGAACCACAAGACCTACAAAAGTATATCTGTGATATTTGAATTCTTCTACACACTCGCTATGAAATGATCGATGCAATTTTCGCCAAAGCGCACTACCATTCGCAAGATGATGTGAACTTCCAAATCGCAACAGTTTCAAATAGTTGCTAACCTTAATCTGGGTACAAAGAAGTTTTCGTCGCCTTATATAAATCTTTTTATTTTATTTATTAAGTTACTTAGTTATTCAGTTACTTAGTGAACTATATAAAAGACAAACGAACAGCTTTTTTCCGGGAGCTTGCCGTATTTAAAGGTATTAGTTAATAATTTTCAGGACTATTTATAAATGTCGGAATAACTGTAAAAATACTCTTCGCAGGTAAGATTAAAAAACACAGTGATTTATCGTGCGCTACCTAAAGGCACAACGCCTAGACGTTGATCAACCAGCCTTAGCACACATTACAGGGTAGTGAATTGGGGTTTAACGCAATAAAGTGCAAAATGTGACTGGTATTCCGAAGGGGAAATCGTGACTTTCTATCTGACACTACTGTCAATTGCCACAGGATACATCTCCGTTTTTGTCTCCCTTCATGTTATTAAGGAGAGGAACCACGCGTCTTCATGATTTACTATTCCTTTCAAGACAGGTGAAATATATTAATAAAATCTCACATTAACTTGAAATAATAACAGGATATGGGATCAAATATGGGAAAATAAGAGCTGTGACGACAAATTATATTTCTAAAACTGTAATGTCTTGGAATTTCTTGCGAGCAATCATAAAGAACTGTACCAACCAAGAGTAAAAAAACCCAGGTGATTTATGATGCGTAACGGTTTTGGATGGAACTCTATGAAACGCTTAAGGGCTCGGATAGCAACGTTTGCATAGTATTTCTATGGGACCTGAGAGCACATCAGACACACCAAATTGCATTATGAATACAAGTAATATACTTCTGATAATTCTGATTTATTGAAATTCTCGATATAATACAAATTTTATGACAAATTATTTAAAAATTATATTTTTGACATTTAACAGTCCTCGAAGTAATGATATGTACCGAAAGTGTATGTAGCTGTGATTGAAAGCCTTTTGTCAAATAATGTATATCTTTAATATATACAAAAGGTCAAAAGTTTCATATGATTGGCGGCTTTTTCTTCCAGCTACATACATTTTACATACATATCATTAGATATATAAAGTTTACTTCCAGCACTGTTAAATATTAAAAATATGAAAATTAAAAAAAAAACCCAAAAAACCCCTAAAAAACAGCACCCGAATGTTCAGTGTATTGCACCATTCTGAAATCCCTGAGCTGTTAATAACTCTTAGGTCTATCCCACCTAAAATGTGAAATGATGTGGCGGGGGATATTTAAACTGCATTCCATCACCCGTGTTACATGTAGACAAAAGCATGATAAAAAGTTACAACACAATACAATTCAACATCGATTTTTTAAGCGGATTTAATCCATTGGGCAGTAACAACACCAGTTTAGTACAGACGGGACCCAGTAATGGCCGACTGAATTCTGACCATCACCAAAAGCAGTACCAGTATGGAGATTGTCATCTGTGAGAGGATATTATACGCAAATGATATATAAATTCAAATCTTTAATGCACTTCGCTGAACAAGTAAATCAGGATTTTCTTAATTATGGAGATTGTCATCTGTGCGAGGATATTATACGCAAAAGATATATAAATTCAAATCTTTAATGCACTTCGCTGAACAAGTAAATCAGGATTTTCTTAATCAGAGGAACATTTTGTAATTTTGGAATTTTGACCTTAAAAATCTTGAGCTGCCTAGTGGTGACAACTCTACACCCCATATAATCTGATTTTGTACCACTTATAGAATAATAATCAGCGAAGAAAAATACTTTAACTGGCTGCACCTTCTAACCTGATAAAACTATTGTTTGCAGCCGGACTAATAATAGTAAATGTTGGTAACATAATGCCAAGAACTTGAAGGAGCAAGTAATCTCGTTCGATTTTTTAAGGAATACATATCGCCACTGGGCGGTAAAAACATCATATGTACATTTGGCCCTTGAATATGGATGAAGCAAACCCTTCAATATAAAGTCTACACCTACAAGGCTTTATCCATGTTCAAGGGCCAAAAGTAAATATGAGTTTGTTCCTGCATGTACTTTGGCCCTTGAACATGGATGAAACAAACTCTTCAATATAAAGTCTACACCTACAAGGCTTTATTCATGTTCAATGGCCAAAAGTACATCATGAGGTTTTTCCCGCCCAGTGACGATATTAAAAAAACAGTCGTGACGATGCTTTTCAATGCATAAACAGGGTGATTAGAAAAACGGATGCTAACAATAATGTATAAATATGCAAAAACAATAAGAAAGCATTTTCTCACTGGGATGTTTAATTGGTGTAACAAATAAACACTATTTCTTTTATACGTTTTTCATATGTTCAGTACTAAACTGGCGTGACTTTTTTTATTGCAAAAAGTGTTTTGAATTTAACGCGCCATTCGATAACTGTAGGTTATATAGCCAACTAAGCATTTCCCTAAAAACACAAAGTTTGACAAGGAAAAGAATTTTCTGAAATACATGATATTACAACCTAAGGGTCATCGGTCTATAGCATAAATGGTCAGTAACTTGAAAACATGTTAATCTACTTAGAGCGTCTTCTTATTCCCAAGTGTGACATCATGCCAATTCCAAGCAATTTCTGAGTTTACACTCACTGTTAGCACACTTATCACTCAATACAGCTGCAAAACACGATATCCCGATCAGATTTAATCGACTTTATTATCCTTTAGCATGATTGAAATCGAAGCCGACCTTTCCCTTACAAGTTAACTTACGTAAAGCAGAATTACGACATGCGTCGTGATACATCAGGATGTAACTGTCATGATGTAACTGTGAGAAATGGAACAAAGATGGATTAGGATATTCAGCGATGCACAGTAATAAATAGAGCATCAAAGGAGTTAGGTGAACACCCACAATGGCTGGATATAATTGAAAAATCATTTTCAATTACTATGCGTGCCCCACGAAATGTCAAATTTCGTTAAATATAGTAACTCACAGTTTCAATTTAATCAATTTGCTACAAAATCATATATCAAATATAAATATCGTCATATTCTCATTCATTGTTACACACGCTCAGTGACAATTGTTTCTAGATGCAAATATGGAGCACAAAGATAGATCAAAACACAAAACGTCTACAATGACTAACGGCAATCATTATTTTGTATCTTGTTCCAGATCTTACTTAAGGTGGTACTACACCCATAATACATTTGTGACTATTTTTGCATTTTTCTCAACAAAAAAAATAATAACACACTGGTAACAAAAGTTATGTATATTATAGGGCAAGGAATCAAGTTATTATACACTGGAATTTAAGTGACTCAAGACAAGCGGTACGTTATTTATGATAAGAAAAAAGGTACCGCTAGAATTTACCTCATTTCTTAACATATATAATGAATCACTTGTCTTGAATCACTGAAATTTCAGTGAAGTAATTGGATTCCTTGCCCCTATAATATACATAACCTTTGTTACCAGTGTGTAGTTATTTTTGAGAAAAATGTAAAGTTAGTCACACAATTTATCAGGGGGTGTAGTACCACCTTAATATATCAACTTCTTACTTGTTGTCAATTGCAGAAATAAATCCTGAAGCGGAAAATAAAATCCAACGTCATACATTGTCAAGAGGTTGGATTTTGACTTTATCCGTTTCACCAACGTAATTAATTTCTTATCTTATAACAAAACAGTAATTTATATCCATGCTTGAACCCTTTAACACCTTATCTCTCAGACAACGAAAATCGCGCCTTTTTCGGGTTTGTTTTTTATATTTGCAGTAATTCCATTTAAGGTTCTGCAGCTCAATGAGGTTATAATAAACATAGAGAGACAATGTCTCCCCTCCCTGCGGGAACTGTTGCCTCACCTGTGGAATGTTGACCGTGATGATATTTAAGATTTGTATGCCTGTTTTGTCCTCTTGAAAGTTGTCTTCCCCTTCTCCTAGATGAATAGACGCTGCAGACGCTGCCACTGATCATGCAGATACGCAGGTACGCTAGTAGCAGATCATGACTCAAACAGATGTCAATTATTCTATCAGTACCTTTCAGGTATTGTTTAGCTACCAGTACAGATCGATTAGAAAGGGGTGTGTGTGACCATGGTCACACACACCCCTTTCTAATCGATTTGCCATGGTGGCCTAGTCTTACATTTCTTTTGTTACACACGACAGGAAGGTTTTAAGTGGGTGTATATTTTCAACACATTTACAAAAAAAAAAAAGTGATAATCCCGGTGTTCACTGCATTAGCACAGGGTTTTTGAGATTATGTGACAGTTTGCATCCGCGAATAAAAATTCAGGCTATTGTTTTGAGGGGATCTCTTGCAAATCTTTGACCGGGATCTTTGACTAGATTAGTAAATCAACATCGTTAAGAATGACTGGCTGTTGACATGATTATCGAAAATGTCGTCCCAAATATTTTGTAATTCTGAATATATAGTGTGATGTGCCCTGAGTAATTTAATTTGATGATTTATCTTTGTTTACAAAGTTACATGAGTGATGACATGGGGGAATTCCCTCTCAAATTGAGCAAAACAAGTTGAATCATATCTAATTTGGAATACTTGGAAACCCCCGAGGTTGTAAAGTGAAGATGACATCACGGGATTTCCCTCAGGAAATGATGTCATGTGAAAGGTTAATGTTATAATTAAGGCTTGGGAATTTCCAAGATCACATTTGGCTATTAATATTTGGGATTTCCCACTGCTTGATATATAAGAAAATGTAAACACAATTATTCACAGTTTGTAGTGTTGATCTGGGCTAGCTAGCTAATATGCTTACAGTCCAATTCCTTCCAATTCCTTCAAAGAAAAGAAATTGCTAACCAGAATTAATTTAAGTAGTCAATGCACTACTAACTGCCGGTGTTGTCGGAGAAGATCTAGAATACGTCAAAGAACGTACTTCTTCCAAGAAAGGAAAATATATTCTTCTGCCGATTTGCTGAAGTCTGATTAATGGAGCAACACAACTGTCAAAATAAGTGGGGACAACTGCATCGCAGTCCTGCTTCCTGAAGATATTGTGTGAAAGGTGGAAATAGCACCAAGTTTGGAGAAAGCAGCGCAAGGAGTTAAGTTTAGAGAAAGCAGCGCAAGGAGATAACGGTTTGGAGAAAGCAATGCCATTTTTGTGTGAGGATTTCATACGCAAGGATATTTATAAACTCAACAGGACTTCGCTGATTTTCGCAGGACAAGTGAATAAGGATATATTACATCAGTCGTCCAGAACATTGCAAGAACTTTATGATCACCAAGAAGAAGAATGCTGGCTAAGTACTTAATAGTTAAAGGGTGGTTATATTTGATTATTGTGTATGTGCATTTGTTGTCATATATTGTACCAATCATAACGTGCTTTCAATTAAAGACTTAGATTTTGTTAGCTTAATCAAACAGTGTATTTGTGTTGTGCATTCATGTGAATTTGGGTAAAAGGTGATTTTGGCCTTGAGTCAAGTACGACTCGTAACAATAGGAAGCACAAAATGGTTGATGAGGTCTGACATAAGCTGCAAAGCATATTTCGGGTTGAGAGCCAGAAAGCATAAACTCATAATCACCTGCTCCCACAAAATGAGCATAAAGTCGCCAGGACACTACACTCTCAGAAAAAAGGGTGCTACTTAGAACCTTTTTTTGTCCTGTATGTAGAACCCTAAGCAGTAATAAGGTTCTAAAAAGAACCTTAAAAGGTTCTATTAAGTAGGCCTGGGGACATTCTAATTCATTCATTCATGGACTCATCACAAAGTTAAGAAAAGTAAAACGTAGTGTTAACCCTTTTTGGTACTAAAAATCATTTTCTTGGATAAAAAACTTTTTTTCTGTTCTACTAAGAACCCTTTGAGGGTTCTTCATTAAAGGTTCTTCAAGCTTTAAGGTTCTACAAAGAACCTGTTTATTGGCTATAGAACTTTTTTTGGTTCTACAAAGAACCCAATTGAAACCCAATGGGGTTCTTTGTAGAACCAAAAAAGGTTCTGTAGCCAAGAAAAAGGTTCTTTGTAGAACCTTAAGCTTGAAGAACCTTTAATGAAGAACCCTCAAAGGGTTCTTAGTAGAACAAAAAAAAAGTTTTTATCCAAGAAAATGATTTTTAGTACCAAAAAGGAAGATACAGTCTATTAATCATGACAAAATTCAAATTAAAAAAAATACAAAAGACATTGTGAAGGAAATATTGGTTTTTGAAGACCAAAGCAAGGAGCCAACTTTATGCTCATTTTGTGTGACCTGGTCATAGTGATTTACGGCTTTCTGGTTCTGAACCCTCGATTTAATGGAATTACAAATTACACAAACCAAATGAAAACAATACATTGTATATCAAAATAAAGTATACACTTTGAAAAATGTCACTAGATTAAAAAATGATGAGGTATTTGGTCAAAAAAATTTAGTAGATAGCTTGTCCTCCTACAACTGTAAAATCACTAGCGTGTGACCATTAACAAGGACTCAGTGGCTTTTTTGTGTGCCGTGTAAAAATGCAGTTACGCGAATTCAATTAAAATCACAGTTTCACCACCTTCTTATAAGTAAATTGATAAGTAAAATATCTTGCAGAATTGTTTAGCAATCAAAATGCCCCTACGATCTAAACTCACGTTTGGACCCTTGAACACGTCAAATTAAATTTTAAATCTCTTTTTGTTTCCACAGACACCCTCCTGTGCTTTGTGCATTTATCATGATAATGATCTTCCAAGTTATTTTCATTGTCTTCGACTATTTTCCTTGCCGTTTTTAGCCCAAGATAATGCAAAATGGTAAAATACAGTGCAAAAGTGGAACAAATGGCCGAGAAGAGTGCAAAATTTGAGGTTAATTTGGTCAGAAATCCACGTACAGGCTTCAACATGAAGATGATTGTATGGACCATCCCCTTATCAAAGTACCCCCCCCCCCCACCGGGATTTATGCCTATGTTTACTTTTCAATATGTTGGCTTAATGTTGTATGTTTTTTAATGATTGCAAAATGATCATCAAATAAATACAATCGTGAAATTACAAATTCAGAGATGACGACAAAAAACAACTGGTGAAAGTCATTTGGAAAGACACCAGGTCCTTGAGTTTTATTATTTGATATTGATTACAAGGCTGTGACAAACCCCTCAAAAACATTTTGCAAATATTCCCCTTACTTTATAAACTGTGTTCATCAAAACCACAAGAGAGATTGCTACCACGACATACACTAATGATTGTTTTATTATGTGGCGATGTACGTAAGTTGTGTACGTTCCACAGCGTCATCATCCCTATATCTTCGTGTCAAAAATTGCCGTGATAGTACGGCGAATCCTCTCGAATCTTCGCGATTTTGTTCGAGATAGGCCGAGCGACTCAGGCTAAGCATACCATATGCACACGATATGAGATACTACATAGCCTCCAACACAGTTTCTATTCTATGTTTTTACGATTTGCGCATGATCGAGTACCCCATATGATATTGCCATTACAAGAAAATTCGATTTTTGTCAGGTAAACCACAGGTTTTGTTTCCAATACACTAAATGGAAATGCAATACACTAATTAGCGGGGATTGCTGTTTGCTGTGGATATATTTCACTGCATTTTATCCGTAACGATTTTAAAATCGTTCGTCAAAATTGTGATATATTAAACTGTTTGAGAATTACAATATATAAAGGAACACGTGTACAGAATATTAAACACATGTCTATACAATGTACTATATCAACACACTATACCACTTTCTTTATCTGCGTCAATAATAGAATATTGATTTCAATCGAATTGAATACATCTCTCCATTTTGAGTTTGTACTCCACCACTGAGCGATCTAGCGATCGATTTCTAGCCAATCAGATGGGACACCTTTTCTTGCGTTCGGTGAAATAAAAGTCGCCCGTCGCTCACCAACGGAGTATTAAGTTTATATTTATAATATAGGGTGTCGACACTGTGCGTTCTGCAGACACGCCACTTCCGTGAAGCCATTATATTGTTGACATTTCGTCAACTGCGCATTTTTTCATTACGACAAGGCTCTTCCTTATATCCATTACTATAATTGAAATCGGCCTTCCAATTCCCCAAGATAAGCCAAGTGATGATAGTTCAGCTATTAACTGCGCATGGGTTGTCCACTTTGTTCCAGATAAAGTAGCACATCTTTTGATTACTGGATCGTTTGTTGGGTATATTATTCAAGATTTGAGGGCAACAATTACTTAATCATAAATTGTAGTTCTATACATTGAGATGAAGGAGCAGTTGGTTCGCAAATAAAAGTCTCTCAGAAGAATACCAACCAGTTCTCCCTACCATCTTTTCAATGTTCTGTTGTATTTTCACTTGCCTGAATATTCAATGACCTTTCATCTTTTGATCACTTATTTCCTAACCAAAGTATACTTGGCATTTTGCGCTTACTAATCAAATCCACGCGAAATGTCCACTTCTAATTACTTTAACCTAAGATGAAATTTAACTTTCTACACTCTAATACAATTCAATTCAGTGCCATTTATTTTGTTATTCAATTGTTTCATCAGTCGGGTATCAACAAATTGTTTTCGGACTAATAAATTATTTGGAGTGGACAGCTGTGTTCTAGAAAGAAAATCAACTGATAGATTTCTGGGTCGTATGACAAGGTATCGAATTAGTCCGGTAAGCAATCTGTTTAGAGGAAGGATATGAATGATGAAATCCTTTGAGGCGATATTGCTATCGCTGAAACAAGTTGTGTCTGGGAGATTCCCATTTTTATGTGTATTAGCATGATTAGTGTATTATGTAGCATTGTACAATCCCAAAAGATACCAATGGAGTTTTATTTTATCTGAATATACTCCAACTATGCGTTTGAATAGTTGTCATTTATTATTACCAAAATAATTAAAGCCTTAGATATTTAGTAATCATATAACAACACTTTTAACAGGACAGTGCGGGAAAGACGAGTAATTTACAAATGTTGTTATTATTATGATCAAAGTTGAAGTCATGCAGAAGGAAGACGTATAACGTAATCTTGACATCAATTTGTACCGAAGCGGCGATGATGTGTCTTTTTAGGATGCGGTGGGAACATTAATCTAATGAGCGCTTCCAATGTCATTCGCTACTTGCACGGTTCCGCCATTATGCACTATGTGCGGGAGAGCCTCGAACTGGCAGCATACATGAAAGGAAGAATTATGTAACCTTACACAGAACGTTATGACTAGTTCAATTCCCATTCATGTATGCTGCCAGCTCGAGGCTCTCCCCACACATAGTGCATAATGGAATAAGACGTTTGGTTTGAAAACAACTAATTTATGACACAAAATCACATAGGAATATGCAGGACACCTGCTTGTAACATTACTGTCTTTTTTGAGATTCAAAACTTTGTTAAATTAAACGATTTAACGTGTTTACATTTAGGACGCCCTCTATTATTTCACACAAGGGAAAATGTCTATAATAGCAGACCAATAAAATCTTTCAAAATCGTAGTTCTATGGTTAATAATTTAGGGGAGGTGAATAGAATGGCAAGAGCACCATGGGCGAGTAACATGCCTTTCGTGATTATAGCGCATATAAAGAAGAGGAAATCGGATTAAAATTACATAATGTTTTTGTAAAGACTCCATTTTAATACCGCCATTGTCATTCGACTTTATCTCCTTCACCAACGTCACGAACCTCTCTTCATATAACAAAACAACACCTGAGTAATTTATACCCACTTATGACTCTTGAACATTATCATTGATGTTAAATTAACTTTTAGTTCTCGTTGCACTGGTCAAGTGATGATTGCTTGCACAAGACGGTCTTGTTCAAATACGATACCTGACAGCTTTTGTTTAATAATCCATGGAAGGTAAATTGCTGCTTTCAGTGAAAGGCGTCGCGAATCTTCAAAATGGCGATTTTGATTTACCTCAAAGTAAGCCGTTATCAAAAGCTGCTAAGATAAGCAAGCTATTAACTAATTAAGGTGGATCGGAGGGGGATCATCGGAGCGGTGTTTGAACGCAAATATTCAGAGAAATAAAGCTGACACTCAAGAGAAATGGTATGAGTTGAAGAAAGGAGCGCAGAACCTTTGTTTTGATATATTATTGTCTTAACTCAAGAATCTCAAGACATGTTGTAACCATGATTGATTTGCGATATTGACTGTCAAATTCCACGGCTTTCTGATTGTAGCCAATATTTGTATCCCATTTAATACCATGATTTGTTGTGAAAACTGAAAACATATCCCCCTCGCGCATTGGTTTTCTGATGGTAAAAACGTTCAAAACAATTTTAATTTTATTAATATTGGCAAAACATAATGGGCCAAAACCGGCGAGTTTTCAAGAGGGTAACTTCCCCTGAACACCTTGGTAAAATAAAAAAATAAAAAAACGCGTACCACATTGGATTTGTAATCGTTCGGGGGACATGAGACAAAACTATTTTTTGGCCTTAATTGTGTGTCCATATTAATCTTCCCCGTTGAACTGTCCTTGTTTTATTTTAATGGCCTACTTCTTTCAAGTGCCAATTCAAATTTCAGTATTTTCCCTTAAAATTGAAATTTAAAAGAGCTATAATCTTAAAATGCGGTTTCGAGGTCAAGTTATGAGGCTACATCAAGCACTCGTAAGCTATGAAGTTGAATTCGTGCAAGTCGCAATGAAATGACCATATTATTTTCAAAGTACGAACAAAAGCATTTATCAACATCAATTCATATACATGTAGTTCAGTGACTTATTATTTGCAAAGCTGTGGTACCTTGCGATCTACATCTACAGGTTTGCTTTAGCCTCTGGAAAACGTCAATTTTTAGAACATATTTAACTTTGATCCAGATACTGTGTTAGTAACAATCGTTCTTCAGATTTGAATCTTACATATTTACAAATAAGAAAGAAAGAAAGAAAACAATAAACAAACTTCTTGATTTAGAATTAGAATTGCAGACGGACGATAGCGAATTGAACGCCAAAAACTCTGTTTTGTAATAGTAGTTGTTACTTTCAGTGATGTAGAGGTGGAATAGCGAGTGGCTGAATGTTAAGATATAGTGTAGGCAGTTATATGTCCAAAACAACATTCCGCACTCAAGATATCGATAATATAACAAAGCAGCTTTGCAAGATTCGCCAAAATGCGTGAATTTTGAGTGGTCAGATATTTGAAAAACAAAACAAAACATGCACACGTGAATCTTACCGACCCTCTACACTGTACGTAAAAACAGTAAGTAACCTTTAAGGATGGATGTCACGGTTACAAAAAACACGCAAAAGCCACATTTTGAATATTTTCCTTTTCTAAAAAATAATTATTTTCCAAATAATTAGTTATTTGGGAATTTTCTTCAAATTTTCGCCAATAATTTTCTCTCCAAAAACTGTTGTTGTTATACCAATTATGGGTTTATTTATCTTTCCGAAAATTTATATACCTTATATTTTTTCCATGGATAATTGAAAAGTTACACTGTAAATGACGCTGCAACATTTTGAAACACAACAGATGTCATTCACTCAGTTATATGTCGGCCATTCCGTAATGCGCGTCTTTACGCCCAAACGATTTAAGTTCATCGTAGATCCATCTTTTACGCCCATTTTCGTGTTTTTTCTCTAGTACCATATTGGGGGTGAGGTGGTGGTGGTGGTGGGTGGTTTGTGAGGCCCACCATAGGTTTCAGCAGTAAAATCCCCGATTTTCATTTCGCTCTTGTAACATTATTCCAAGAGACTTTTTACTTGTTAGTTAGTTTGATATAGTCATTTCCTTTTATATTAAAAGAGACAATTTGGTGAAAATTTCATGTTCGAAAATCAATTTTGCCTATACTTTTGTACATAGCCAGAATTTCCCAATATTGTAAGAGTAGGCTCACATTATGACGTCATAGCGTTATTATGTGAGGAATGTTTGTACTAATTTTGATATCACTGGATAGAGGAGACCCATAGCCATTTTTATAAGTGTGGGAATGGCGATCAATGTGGAATGACGAACACCGTGATATCTGAAGACACTGGTGGTATACAATAATCACTGCATGGTGTTAACCATCTTTTCGGTGATCAAGTAAAGTTTTCTTGTTCATTCTCTTGGGGATTAAAAAAGCACCTTTTGGTGTGCATGTAATTTCCTGTGCTCAACATCTCTATCATGAAGGAGTAATGATGAACGGTAACAGGTTTGTCATTTTAATTGAACGTTGTCTGACACTTTATCTAAGCGTTGCTGCTCGGGTGTACAAAAGCCAATCATTCAACTATTGTTAATGTAATAATGTTTTTCTTTCCCTTTCCTTATCGGCGAAATAGGTTTGACACATGAAAGAAGTATTACTTCCAGCACAAAGCTTAAAATAAGTCTCTAAACTCTAGTTTGCTAATCATAGCTGTTTTGTACCTGGGTAACGTCACAAAATAGGTGAATGCCCTAATATTGATTTTGAAATTTGAGCCCTGCATTAGCGGCCACTTTGGTTTTGTGCAAATAACCATTATCCCCTATCTTTTTTGTTTGTTTGTCCATTTTTCAGGAGAGTGTGGTCACAAACAAGCAAAAACATTGGTGTTCCAATTTTGCCTAGGTGCACCCACCTAGGGTGACACTTGTATTATACAGTATGTGTTCACTATTCCACACTTTCCCTTATTCTATAATACAGGGTGTCCCAGAATGATTTGTACCGTGTTTGCCAAAATAACTAAAAATAGAAGACGGACAGTGTATCTATTTTTGATACCAGCATTATAATGTTGGACATGCCTCCTACTTATTCTGTTAATTTCAGCACGCTACCTTTATTTGTTTTGGCGTGGCATGCAATAATGTAAAATCGATGAAAAACGACTCGCATACCTTTGTAAAATGGCACGATACGATTAAATGAAGAACGTGGGGTGTTTGGCACAGCATTTCGACGACAACTACTGTTGGGGTTGCGCCTTAAAGCTTGCCGGACAGCTGCAATGTTCGCTCTAGTTCTTACAGTCTTACGAGTACCTGAAGCTTCACTCTGCCGATTCCTGACAGTTCCGTGCTCGTCAAACTTCTTTACGTTATACACTATCGTTTAATGAATCTTCTTTGCGTCTCAACATAGCTGCCGGTTTGCCAGTAAGTTTTTGAAAGAAATCCACGCTGCTGTACTGTAAATTGAGGAGCCGTCTTTTCTGTACCACAAACAGTTCGATCTCTGCAAGCATTTCAAATGACATGGACCTCACACCACAATAACTATATTTAAAACTACCGCCAAAGAGAGAATGTGATTAGTAGGCCACAAATCCTTAATTCCATATAATTATTGCTTCGTAACGTCATAAATAATAGATAGATATCGGCTATTTAGTGGAAATATGAACAGGGCACAACTAAAATACCTGCATAACTTTTTCCAAATAACTTTGTGCTGAACGGTTAGTAATGTTACAGATTTTCAAAATAGGTTGCGTTGTCAAAACTTAGAATTCACCATTTTTGCGCAATCTTCTATAACTTCTCCTAGAAACGTCCAATTTTAAAAATCTAAAAAATCTGAGAAAGCTAAATATATGTAAAACTTAAATGCAAAACAATATGACCATTCAACATGCCCTTCATACCTAAAAAAATCCATCTTTCCCGGTACAGATCATTCTGGGACACCCTGTATAGCAATATATTAGTGTCAGTTGTGTGGAGTGCTGATAACCTCGCAATAGTTACTACAAATTAATGTGGAACATATTATACCATTAAGAAAAGAGAGTTCTCTGAAGTCAATTGAGAGAAAATTACGCTACCATTCAGCATGTTTAATTCAATTCAATTCAATTCAATTCAATTCAATTCAATTCAATTCAATTCAATTCAATTCAATTCAACACAATTCAATTCAATTCAATTAAACTCAACTCAATTCAATTATTTAAATTAAGTTATAATACCCACATGTCTCACATGTTAAATTTATCATTCTCAATCCAGGGCGATGTAAATAAACAAGGGTCCACAAATATTTATGTAATCTTAATGCATTCCCCTGCATGAAACTCCTTCAAGACATCAATCGGAAGAAACCTGTACAAAAACTTTTGTCACTTTTGTATTGTATTGACATTTTCAGTGTTCACCACTGAAAACCAGATCAAAGTCGGACAATTGTTGTCAGTTACGGCGACGTTTCTGTTGTCCCTTCATTTTGTGAGCAGAAAAAATTTCTGTGGGTGAAATATTCATATTAAAAAATTTAGTCCAACATTTACAATACTAGTAGTCATTACGTTTGGGTTTTGGAAAGAACCTTCTGTTAAATCATGCATGACTCAATTACAAGTCTCTATATCCCTTTCTTCTTGTCTATTGATATTTTGAATAGTGTTTATCTTTCCCTAATAGATTATGATACTAAATGAACAATCAGCTTGGGCAGTTCCCACTAGGCCCTACATCTCATAGGACAATAAAGCTAGTGCCCTGATCGATTCTTCTTGCATATCAATATGCTTCATTTACATTACATTACAGAGATCGGACACTAATCTAATCCCAACCATAACAAACCATGTAAACAATGATCACCTATATTACAGGTGATATTACAGGTCTATATTACAGGATTAGATTAGTAAACTATAGCTGTGTTCACACATGCACTTATTACCGGTAATATTTTATCTAGGCTTATGTCCGATCGAATTAAATATTTCCGCTAATCCCTTAGCGCGTCCACATTTGTCGGCAATAGCGCTATACGCTGTCTGTTATTACGTAATAATCGGATTAACTACCATAGCAATAGGTGAATCATGATGATTACTTGCACCTGTAAGATTAGTATCTTTGAAAAGACCAGTATTGTATTCAATCTATATGTTCAAAATTGTTTTCACCTATTCCTATGGTAATTAATCCGATAAATTGCGTAACTTCGCCAGCGTATATCCGACGTGTTATGTCCGATAAGCCTATTACCGGTCATAAATCCCTTCTTTCTACATGAGCATCATCAGAATATTTTACCCGATTTTAAATTTTTTTTCACTGAAAATTCACTGTCAATAAACGCCCCTCTTTAGAAAAAATTACAAACAATGCGGTAGGTATGTCATGTAAGAAAAATGCAAATTCAAAAGTTCCAAAATTCAGACCAATTTTGTATTTATGTAGGTTCTATTATTATTATTATTATTATTATTATTATTATTATTATTATTATTATTATTATTATTATTATTATTATTATTATAAGATTGGTTTGTCCAATCAATTTCAACTAGACAAAGGTAAAATTGGTACAAAAATCACAAAAATGAAGCTTACGAAAAACTACCTAATCTGATGGTATAGGTGAAGAGAAATGCAATTTTTTCAACATAACTGTAGTTTGGTTGTGGAAACTTTTTACCTATGGCTTAATTAGGTTTCAGTGAAATAATGTCGCTAGTTAAAAATACAAAATATAGCTCAACATTGAAAATAGAAGCATTTTAACCAGTTCGTTTGTTGATAGGTGTGGAGCACTGAAAATCACCAAGTTCATGAAGTCATCATGAACCATTTATTCCCATTTAACATATCAACATTATTTCTCTAATGCGTTTGCAACATGTATCCAAAATTTTAACAAATCTGTTGATAGTAAGCTTTCCAAAATGAAGTGAATTTAAAACATTGGTGATGTACCACCTTTTGGCTTCTACTTGTAAAAGCATGTAAACTACATTGATACCGATGCCACCAATAGAACGAGAAGATTTGCCCCTTCATTTTGCATACTATTTTGTCCAATTTTTTCTCATTTCTTCACAAAATGCAAAAAAAATGCGAAAAAAATTCAATGGGTGTAGTACCCCCTTAATGTTGTATGTTTTTTAATGATTGCAAAATGATGATCAAATAAATACAATCGTGAAATTACAACTTCAGAGATGACGACAAAATAAGAACTGGTAAAAGTCATTTGGAAAGGCACCAGGTTCTTGAGTTTTATTATTTGATATTGATTACAAGGCTGTGACAAACCCCTCAAAAACATTGTGCAAATATTCCCCTTACTTTATAAACTGTGTTCATCAAAATCACAAGAAAGATTGCTACCGCGACATACACTAATGATTGTTTTATTATGTGGCGATGTACGTAAGTTGTGTACGTTCCACAGCGTCATCATCCCTATATCTTCGTGTCAAAAATTGCCGCGATAGTACGGCGAATCCTCTCGAATCTTCGCGATTTTGTTCGAGATAGGCCGAGCGACTCAGGCTAAGCATACCATATGCACACGATATGAGATACCACATAGCCTACAACACAGTTTTTATTCTATGTTTTTCGGATTTGCGCATGATCGAGTACACCATATGATATTGCCATTACAAGAAAATTCGATTTTTGTCAGGTAAACCACAGGTTTTGTTTCCAATACACTAAATGGAAATGCAATACACTAATTAGCGGGGATTGCTGTTTGCTGTGGATATATTTCACTGCATTTTATCCGTAACGATTTTAAAATCGTTCGTCAAAATTGTGATATATTAAACTGTTTGAGAATTACAATATATAAAGGAACACGTGTACAGAATATTAAACACAGGTCTATACAATGTACTATATCAACACACTATACCACTTTCTTTATCTGCGTCAATAATAGAATATTGATTTCAATCGAATTGAATACATCTCTCCATTTTGAGTTTGTACTCCACCACTGAGCGATCTAGCGATCGATTTCTAGCCAATCAGATGGGACTCTTTTTCTTGCGTTCGGTGAAATACCAATCGCCCGTCGCTCACCAACGGAGTATTAAGTTTATATTTATAATATAGGGTGTCGACACTGTGCGTTCTGCAGACACGCCACTTCCGTGAAGCCATTATATTGTTGACATTTCGTCAACTGCGCATATTTTCATTACGACAAGGCTCTTCCTTATATCCATTACTATAATTGAAATCGGCCTTCCAATTCCCCAAGATAAGCCAAGTGATGATAGTTCAGCTATTAACTGCGCATGGGTTGTCCACTTTGTTCCAGATAAAGTAGCACATCTTTTGATTACTGGATCGTTTGTTGGGTATATTATTCAAGATTTGAGGGCAACAATTACTTAATCATAAATTGTAGTTCTATACATTGAGATGAAGGAGCAGTTGGTTCGCAAATAAAAGTCTCTCAGAAGAATACCAACCAGTTCTCCCTACCATCTTTTCAATGTTCTGTTGTATTTTCACTTGCCTGAATATTCAATGACTTTTCATCTTTTGATCACTTATTTCCTAACTATACTTGGCATTTTGCGCTTACTAATCAAATCCACGCGAAATGTCACCTTCTAATTACTTTAGTGTAATTGCTTTAACCCATTTACCCTAAGATGAAATTTATCTTTCTACACTCTAATACAATTTAATTCATTGCCATTTATTTTGTTATTCCATTGTTTCATCCGTCGGGTAACAACAAATTGTTTTGGACTAATAAATTATTTGGAGTGGACAGCTGTGTTCTAGAAAGAAAATCAACTGATAGATTTCTGGGTCGTATGACAAGGTATCGAATTAGTCCGGTAAGAAATCTGTTTAGACGAAGGATATGAATGATGAAATCCTTTGAGGCGATATTGCTATCGCTGAAACAAGTTGTGTCTGGGAGATTCCCATTTTTTATCTGTATTAGCATGATTAGTGTATTATGTAGCATTGTACAATCCCAAAAGATACCAATGGAGTTTTATTTTATCTGAATATACTCCAACTTTGCGTTTGATTAGTTGTCATTTATTATTACCAAAATAATTAAAGCCTTAGATATTTAGTAATCATATAACAACACTTTTAACAGGACAGTGCGGGAAAGACGAGTAATTTACAAATGTTGTTATTATTATAATCAAAGTTGAAGTCATGCAGAAGGAAGACGTATAACGTAATCTTGACATCAATTTGTACCGAAGCGGCGATGATGTGTCTTTTTAGGATGCGGTGGGAACATTAATCTAATGAGCGCTTCCAATGTCATGCTATGCTGGGTATGATCAAGAATAAGACGTTTGGTTTGAAAACAACTAATTTATGACACAAAATCACATAGGAATATGCAGGACAGCTGCTTGTAACATTACTGTATTTTTTGAGATTCATAAAGCTTCCAATTTGAAAAACTAAACTTTGTTAAATTAAACGATTTAACATGTTTACATTTAGGACGCCCTCTATTATTTCACACAAGGGAAAATGTCTATAATATCAGACCAAATAAAATCTTTCAAAATCGTAGTTCTACGGTAAATAATTTAGGAGAGGTGAATACAATATGGCAAGAGCACCACGGGCGAGTAACATGCCTTTCGTGATTATTGCGCATATAAAGAAGATGAAATCGGATTAAAATTACATAACATTTTTGTAAAGACTCCATTTTAATACCGCCATTGTCAAGAGGTAGCATTCACATTTGACTTTATCTGCTTCACCAATGTCAGGAACCTCTCTTCATATAACAAAACAACACCTGAGTAATTTATACCCACTTATGACTCTTAAACATTATCATTGATGTCAAATTAACTTTTAATTCTCGTTGCACTGGTCAAGTGATGATTGCTTGCACAAGACGGTCTTGTTCAAATACGATACCTGACAGCTTTTGTTTAATAATTCATGGAAGATAAATTACTGCTTTCAGTGAAAGGCGTCGCGAATCTTCAAATGGCGATTTTGATTTACTTCAAAGTAAGCCGTTATCAAAAGCTGCTAAGATAAGCAAGCTATTAACTAATTAAGGTGGATCGGAGGGGATCATCGGAGCGGTGTTTGAACGCAAATATTCAGAGAAATAAAGCTGACACTCAAGAGAAATGGTATGAGTTAAATAAAGGAGCGCAGAACCTTTGTTTTGATATAGTATTGCCTTAACTCAAGAATCTCAAGACATGTTGAAACCATGATTGATTTGCGATATTGACTGTCTGATTCCACGGCTTTCTGATTGTAGCCAATATTTGTATCCCATTTCATACCATAATTTGTTGTGAAAACTGAAAATATATCCCCTCGCGCATTGGATTTCTGATGGTAAAAACGTTCAAAAACAAATTTTATTTTATTAATATTGGCAAAACATAATGGGCCAAAACCGGCGAGTTTTCAAGAGGGTAACTTCCCCTGAACACCTTGATAAAATAAAAAAATAAAAAAACGCGTACCACATTGGATTTGTAATCGTTCGGGGGACATGAGACAAAACTATTTTTTGGCCTTAATTGTGTGTCCATATTAATCTTCCCCGTTGAACTGTCCTTGTTTTATTTTAATGGCCTACTTCTTTCAAGTGCCAATTCAAATTTCAGTATTTTCCCTTAAAATTGAAATTTAAAAGAGCTATAATCTTAAAATGCGGTTTCGAGGTCAAGTTATGAGGCTACATCAAGCACTCGTAAGCTATGAAGTTGAATTCGTGCAAGTCGCAATGAAATGACCATGTTATTTTCAAAGTAATAACAAAAGCATTTATCAACATAAATTCATATACATGTAGTTCAGTGACTTATTATTTGCAAAGCTGTGGTAGCTTGCGATCTACATCTACAGGTTTGCTTTAGCTTCTGGAAAACGTCAATTTTTAGAACATATTTAACTTTGATCCAGATACTGTGTTAGTAACAATCGTTCTTCAGATTTGAATCTTACATATTTAAAAATAAGAAAGAAAGAAAACAATAAACAAACTTCTTGGTTTAGAATTAGAATTGCAGACGGACGATATATAGCGAATTGAACGCCAAAAACTCTGTTTTTGTAATAGTAGTTTTACTTTCAGTGATGTAGAGGTGGAATAGCGAGTGGCTGAATGTTAAGATATAGTGTAGGCAGTTATATGTCCAAAACAACATTCCGCACTCAAGATATCGATAATATAACAAAGCAGCTTTGCAAGATTCGCCAAAATGCGTGAATTTTGAGTGGTCAGAGATTTGAAAAAAAAACCCCAAAAAAACATGAACACGTGAATCCTCCAGACCCTCTACACTGTACGTAAAAACAGTATGTAACCTTTAAGGAGAGATTCCAATTTATCTTAGATATTTTTAGGTTGATTACCTTACCGACTAATCGGCATGACCAAGTCTTTTTTGTCTCCACCTTGTTTAAATTAAACAGCATGAACGAGTAGCCCCAGGTAATAACCACAAACTCATCGTTCTCTAAATTGCCAATCTTTTTTCCACAATCAATCACATGATGTCACAAGCGCGTCCGTTAACATCGGTCATTTTAAAGTTTGTATTTTTTTCATTTTACTTTGATCACGTGTTTACCCACTGTCGTAGTTTTTATTTAAAGATGTGTGTGAGGGGGAGGAGATGACTGTGTACTTCACAATGGCTTTCTGATTGTACAATAGATGAGGTGACCTATGATGTCACATGTTTACATTCAGACCGCCCACTGTTGTTTCAAAGCAGGCAAAATAACACAGAAGTGTCTATGACAGACCACATAAATCTCTTTAAAACTCAACTTTTAAAAACCTTTGAAGTTTTGTGTGATATTATGTATATAGCTTGATGCATGTATAAACAAGATTGATACCATTTTTGTATTATTTGCTTTGAAACCAAAGTTAATGAATAAAAATCAACTTCTTCCATGTAAACTATAGTGTTTTTTGCCTGACAGATTTGATCACAGACCAACAGAGGGCGCGGCGTATCAAATGTAAACACATGTCACCTCATCTATAGGCAACGTTTTTCTCCCTTATAATACGTTTTTAATAATTTAGGAGAGGTGAATAGAACGGCTACGAGCACCATGGGCGAGTAACATGCCTTCTATGATTATAGCGCATATAAAGAAGAGGAAAGGGGAAATCGGATTAAAATTACATAACATTTTTGTAAAGACTCCATTTTAACAAATGAGAAACCATAACTGAAAACATAATAACCTGTTGAATCAGCAGAAAGTTTTACATAATACTCCTTAAGTGTGCCCATATTAATTTTGCTTGCTGAGGTTCATTTGTTCATAACCATGCTAATTAAAATTCGTCCTTGTTATATTTTGATGGCCTACTTCTTTCAAGTGCGTATTCATATTTGTAAGCATTTCCCCTTACAATTGAAATTAAAAAAGAAAATAATAATAAATCTTTTATCTTATTTTCGTGGCCTACTTTTGCAAGTGCCAATTCATATGTGCCTTTTGTAAGCTTTCCCCCTCAAAATTGACAGTTTAAAAAAAACTCTATTATTTTGAAATGGGGTTTATAGGTCAAGTTATGAGGCTACATCAAGCATTAGTAATATATGAATGTCAAAATCGTAGGAGTTGGAGTAAAATAAATTCGGTGTCAATTACCATGAAACCTATATTTTTCCTTAATGTTTTTAGAACACGCGCAAGAAAAAGGAAAAATCCCAAATCGGCTTTTGTGTGTATATTAATCTAGACAATCCATTCTAGAAAGAGATTTCTTTTTGGATATTGGCCCACTTATTACTGCATTATAGACCAGATAAGGCCAAGAAATATGTCTTTTAACCATTTTTAGTCCAAAAATGGCTTTATTTGGACAATAATTAAAAAACTAAGGCCTATTTAATGTAGGTATAAAATGAAAAATAAAAACAATTCAAGGATGGATGTCACGGTTACAAAAAACACGCAAAAGCCACATTTTGAATATTTTCCTTTTCTAAAAAATAATTATTTTCCAAATAATTAGTTATTTGGGAATTTTCTTCAAATTTTTGCCAATAATTTTCTCTCCAAAAACTGTTAGTTAGTTTGAAATAGTTATTTCCTTTTATATTAAAAGAGACAATTTGGTGAAAATTTCATGTTCGAAAATCAATTTTGCCTATACTTTTTTGTACATAGCCAGAATTTCCCAATATTGCAAGAGTAGGCTCACATGATGACGTCATAGCGTTATTATGTGAGGAATGTTTGTACTAATTTTGATATCACTGGATAGAGGAGACCCATAGCCATTTTTTATAAGTGTGGGAATGGCGATCAATGTGGAATGACGAACACCGTGATATCTGAAGACACTGGTGGTATACAATAATCACTGCATGGTGTTAACCATCTTTTCGGTGATCAAGTAAAGTTTTCTTGTTCATTCTCTTGGGGATTAAAAAAGCACTTTTTGGTGTGCATGTAATTTCCTGTGCTCAACATCTCTATCATGAAGGAGTAATGACGATCGGTAACAGGTTTGTCATTTTAATTGAACGTTGTCTGACACTTTATCTAAGCGTTGCTGCTCGGGTGTACAAAAGCCAATCATTCAACTATTGTTAATGTAATATTGTTTTTCTTTCCCTTTAATTATCGGTGAAATAGGTTTGACACATGAAAGAAGTGTTACTTCCAGCACAAAACTTAAAATAAGTCTCTAAGCTCTAGTTTGCTAATCATAGCTGTTTTGTACCTGGGTAACGTCACAAAATAGGTGAATGCCCTAATATTGATTTTGAAATTTGAGCCCTGCATTAGCGGACACTTTGGTTTTGTGCAAATAACCATTATCCCCCTATTTCTTTTTGTTTGTTTGTCCATTTTGGATATGTTGTTCAGGAGAGTGTGGTCACAAACAAGCAAAAACATTGGTGTTCCAATTTTGTCCAGGTGCACCCACCTAGGGTGACACTTGTATTATACAGTATGTGTTCACCATTCCACACTTTCCCCTATTCTATAATATAGTAATACATTAGTGTCAGTTGTGTGGAGTGCTGATAACCTCGCAATAGTTACTCCAAATTAATGTGGAACATATTATACCATTAAGAAGAGAGAGTTCCATGAAGTCACTTGAGAGAAAATTACGTTACCATTCAGCATGTTTAATTCAAGTAAATTAAATTCAAGTCAATACAATTCAATTCAATTCAGTTTAATTACTTAAATTAAGTTATAATACTAATGTTAAATTTATCATCCAGGAGATGTAAATAAAGGAGGGTCTACAAATTATGTAATCTTAATGCATTTTCTCCTTCTTCTTGTTCTTTGTACTTGCTAAGTGACGCACACAGCTATAGATGAGTTGACATGTGTTTAAATTTGATACCCCCTCTGTTGATCTGAGATCAAACCTGCCAGACACAAAACACTATAGTTTACATGGAGAAACTTGATTTTGTTTCATTAACTTTGGTTACAAAAAATAATACTAAAAATGTTATTAATTTTGTTTACTATGGTTTGCCATAGACACTTCTGCGTTATTTTGCCTGGCTTAAAACAACAGAGGGTGGTCTGAATGTAAACATGTGACATCATAGATTTACTCATCTATAGTGATCATGAAAAACATTTGGAAAGACAGCATCATGCATTTCTGCACCAGCTGCATGACGTAGGAGAAACTTCCATATGGCCCGGTCCTTGGTAGCAACTTCAGCTTCTTCCACAGACCACTTGTGCCAAGTCTATCCAAGTCCCTTTGAATAACATTCTTCCAAGTTGTCCTAGGGCGTCCAGCTCGTCTCTTTCGGTCTTTCCATTGGTGGGATTCCAGAAGTAGAGTTTTCTTGGAATGAGACTCTCATCCATCCTGAGCAGATGACCAAACCACTGTAAGCGGCGCTTTCTGATGATGGTGGTGAGCTTCTGCTGCTTTGTCAGAGATCTTTTGAAGCCGTTGGCGATATGCTGAGTCCATGATGAGGAGAATTTTCTTTGGCATCTCATATATCAAATGCATTTAATCTGGACTCATCTCTCTCAGTGAGAGTCCAGCATTCAGAAGCATATAGAAGGGTAGAAAGAACGCAGGCATTATATAATTTCATCTTGGTGTCTAAATTGATATACCGGTCCTTCCACACCTTCTCAAGTTCTTTAAAAGCACCTGGTGCTTTGCCAATCATATGATTGAGCTCCTTGACATTTGATCCACCAGCACTACAGTATGCTCCCAGATACTTGAAGTGATCTACAACCTTAATGAGGCCTTCATCTCCCATTTGAACAGATGGTGCTGAGTTCAAACTACCAAGTGACATGATTTACGTTTTCTTGAAGCTCATTTTAAGTCCTAACTTTCCGGCTGTTTCACGGATGGCTTCAGTTGTTTCTGTCATCTTGGCGTCAGCACAGTCTAGATCAGACGGCTTTACCTCCGGGTACCTCGAGCTTCACCTAGGTAGAAAGGTTATACCTTTCTTCATCTACGGCTGATTTGATTACGAAGTCGATGGCAAGCCCAAAAAGCAGTGGCGACCAAATGTCGCACTGTCTTACACCGGTGACTATACTGAAGAACTTGGAAAGGGAGCCCTCTGATTTGACCGCACATGTTGTGTCATGATAAGAATTACTTATGATGTTGATGATCTTCATTGGGATTCCATAGATGTGCAGGATTTCCCATAGAGAAGGTCGGTGAACTGAGTCAAAGTCAGCCTTAAAGTCGATGAAGTTAATTAGGCATGGCAGCGGTTGGTTCAGACATTTCTCAATGATTTGGTACAGGCCGAATATTTGATCCTGGTATGAGCGTCCCTTTCTAAAACATGACCTCTACCAGATGAAACATGTACCAAACTTGCGCCACTTTTGTATTGTAATGACATGTTTAGTGTTCACCACTGAAACCAAGATCAAAGTCGGACAAGTGTTGTCAAAGTAACGGCGACGTTTCTGTTGTCCCTTCATTTTGAGAGCAAAAATAATTTCGGTGGGTGAAATAGTCATGTTAAAAATTTATAATCCAACATTTACAATACTAGTAGTTAAAAAGGTAGCTCACTTTACCTATCATTTGCGATTTAAGACATGTCGGACATGTTTCGTATGTATTTTGTGTTTATTGATTTTAAAAAACATGCTTTTAGACTTTAATATGGTACACGATGTATTGTTGGTCGATTTTTATTATCTAATTCAATATATTATTGAAAAATAACTCTTTGATGTTTTGCTAAAGTTCATTCTACAAATCATATACTTTGATAACTTGCTTGATTTATTGTTGTTAATGAGTGTTGTTATTTCAGCTTTCTTTACAGCATAACTCAAGAACCAAAGTATATCTGTGATATTTGAATTCTTCTACACACTCGCTATGAAATGATCAATGCAATCTTTCCCAAAGCTCATTGCCATTCGGAAGATGCTCTTAACTACCAAATCAAAACAGTTTTAAATAATTGCTAACCTTGACACTCCAAATAAAACTAGTATATCACACTTACTGGCTTCCATACATGAGGCTGGTGAGCCATTTTAGTAAGAAAAGGTCGTTATGCTAATTTCGACTCGGGAATGCCAGCAATCGATCGGCCGTGAGACGATAACGTTGGTACTCATCTCACCAACAAATTATGCGGATCCTAGGCTGCAATTTGATGACCATAATCACTGGTAACTGATGGATACCAATATTGTTTTTACTGTTGTATTCCTAGCCCTGACACACAAAACAAACGTCAAATCCTTGGTTCTTCCCATTTTTTTTTCTTTTTTAAAGGCTTTTCTATTACGAACATACATTTTATAGTTTGTCGGTATCTATAATCCCACCTAAGCTGTGTGATGAATATATTTCCAATATTTCCAATCATTTTACCTATGTTAACGAATAAGATGGCGTTTATAAAGATGTATACTAAAATCTGATACAGAAAAAGAGTGAAAATGGAAAGGAAATCACTGTTGACAGCACCCGAAGCCTCCTAATCAGGGAGCTTAACGTGGTTATCCAATTTAAATCTTTTCCCGCGGTTATTATTAAAATGTGTGAAGAAAAACAATATAAATGATAACATTCAAATATCGGGAACGTGTTGCTACTAACACATGTGAATTGATTCAAAGTGAAATCCATGTCAAATTTTAATTTACATTTATTTGAAAAATATTAGTCCCAAGATACCCCAGCAAATATTCCAAAAGTATGCCGTATCTTCAAATTCCAAGATAAAGCTTGCTGTCATGAACCTGACTGTAACTGTATTCACGAGTCTTAAGACAGGAGTACTTCATAATTAAATACGCTAGAACTTGACCTGAAAACCTAGTTTCACATTCTTCATCGGTCTTTCTTGTGAAGATGAAAGTGTTCTATTACAGGCAATACATGTACAGTGTGCAAAAGAATTAAGGTACCAGTTATGTTCACCCTGTTTCTGCTAAGTAAAGTAAGATATGTCAAAATCAAATCAAGCAGCCAATACCTCGTTAGATCTGATTTAATGTAAGACCGCATTTGTTGAAATTGGCTGAGAATCAAAGAACCATGCTAGTTTAATGGGCTAATTAATGGAAAGCACGGAAAACGCTTTATGTAAAAATCAATAGGGTTTGTAATGGAGCAAACAACAACTTTGCATCTTCCTGGGGTTTTTGGATCACCGTGTCTTCATTTCGGTACAATTCCTGCTTACCTTGCGCACCCTGTGTTTATGGTACAACTGTGGCCGTACACTACGAATGAGCCGTAAAGTTGGTAAATTGTATTCTTAGTTACAGTGTACAGTGTGTGTGAAGGTCGTATTCATAGGTACTGGGCGCGACATGTATCTCACTTGAACCAATCAATAATCCTATTGCTGAAGTGATAAAAGATGCAGCTTTTACCTGCTGGTTCCAGTTATCTGTCTTTGTTTAGGATATACAGGGGTTAACATAACTGGTAGCTTAATTCTTTTGTGCACTGTATATGAATTTGCACTCGAAAGTAGAGCACTAGCACTTTACATAAAGTTGGTGTTCAAACGTAATCGTAAATTAAGGATGCACAATCCTACTATTAAAACATCACGTGATTTCTGGACATAAAATTACTCAGAAGTAAATATGACGTCATATAGATTTGATCTTCACTGGCGATAGAGCGATAATATAATAAAAGAAACGTAATAAAAGTGTCAGTATTTTATGCAACATGCATTGCACAAGATCAGATCCATTCGCCAATGTAGAAAACTGTTATTTATATCTAGCGTTATAACGGAGTTCACGACAACGAAACTAACCTTGTTTGTGCTTATAGGGCCCTAGGACAAACTGTATACAGCGCCCGTTCTGAATTTGTCAATGACAGAATGACGTACCTATTATGCATCATTAGAATATACTTAGTAGTTAGTAGAATATGTATATTAGTTACTAGGAAATCTGGATAACGTAGTTCACGCCCTAAACGTAGTTGCTTCCATTTATGATATTTCACAGCCAAGATGATATATCGGAGATTTTTGAGATCGTAAAATTCAACACTATGATAGGTTTTCTGCTGACCAGCATTGTCCTGAAAAGTGAGATTGATTATTTAAATTTCATATCAATATAATGCCTGGAGAATAATACTTTATAGGACTTTGGTACATTTACTTCATATGATAACATAAATTGGAATACATTGAACAATATAAAGTTGAGACCTTGAGCAATGGGGAGCGAGAACGTTTGCATTTTTATGGTGTTTTGAGTACACCTCGCTGAGTTCTAACAGACTAGCAACATTATGTATGGAATATATAAAGACCTGAGCGCAAGAAGACCGTATAAAGTCCATATTTGGCATTTTGTGATATGATCGTTTAAACTTTTTAAAATAAGATAATTTGGAAACCAAAAACGCCATACTATTAATACTTCTCAGGTACATGGTTATAGGCAAGAAGAATCATTTTGTATATCAACCAAGTAAATATCTGTAATATTGATCGATATTGATCGATTTATCCTTTTTGGACTTTTGGTCTTCTTGCGCTCGGATTGAAACAAAAGCTTTTAACTCAAAACTGAATGCAGATGTTGGAAATATTTAACCAATTTATGTGCAAAGACGAGCAATTTGACACCTTGTTTGTTGAATTTGAAGGTTGTTTTAAAATTTAACCTCAGTTGACCCTTAACCAGCAGAAAGTATAGAAAAAGTTCCTGGACCAAAGAACGGTAAAAACTCAACTGGAACCATTTAACTTAAAATTGTAATGGCTTGATTAGTTTTGTAGAATGGCTCCATCAATGCCTGGTTACTTCGCAAAAGGTAGTAAATCTAAGCGATTTAACACTCTATGCATTTTTAATGAATATTCACATGATGTCAGCATCTAGAGTGATTGTACTCAATTCGAAAACAAAGATTCGCCGTGTTGTTTTAAATTATTAAACATTGATGTATTAAGTTGCAGAGCTTCATCTTTTCAATATCAGTGAGAATAGTAATGCAACGTAGGAATGCAACATCGTGGATGAAATAGGAGCTTATTTGGTACACATTTAAATTAATTTGACAAACGTGAGACATAAACTTTTGAAAATCACGTGGAAGCGGTAGGTACTAATAATTATGCTTGAATCTTCAGTTTAATGGATACGATTGCATTATGGAGAACAAATATAAATCCACCCAAGAAACGTACTATGATAGTGACAATAACCGAAATTACCCTATAGACAGAAAAACGTCCTTGATACATCTATTTCTATTTCAATGCTATTTTATCTCCGTGTTCTCCGTGTAAATTTGACCCGAAGATGTAATTTTTATCTTTAGCCTTAAGTGTTTCATATTACAAATGACGTTCGTAACTTCTTTATAAGTTACCTTCCACGTTTACCCAGATATTATGGGCCTACTAGGAATATTTCCTTATCAGTATCGTATCCCTCAATCTAGTATATACACAGACTCACAGCTCATCTTACACCCCATCAGAAAGTCGAATTGACGCCTTTTAGCTCCAGTTATTCATTACACCGATTAATGGATTCTCGTTAAACCAGCAAACCTGAGTGAGGGCGTCACAGACTAATATTTTTTCTTTTTCGTCCATGGAGGGCGTCTCGTATCGTTACCAAATTATATACGATAAACAAAGCAGGCTAGCACATTGAGGCAAGTGATGACCCACGCTACGCCACTGGTTACTACAATGTATTTGCCAAACTAAAACGAACTTGAAGGAAGCTTATTGGGCATTGGCTCTGTAGTGTATGCCTACACCAACACCTACCATGCAGTGGGGTTTTCCAATTCAAACTTTGCAAAATTATATAAGACAGATTCACCAGTTGGCTGTTATGTTAGATACTACTTTGGTATACCGTATAATGATAATAATTATTTTGAATACAGTGTTTTGAATAATAAAGTTAGTTTATCGGAAATACACATAATGGGTTAATGGTTACCGTACTTCCTATTTGGGGGTAAAATTCGGGTTATAGGGATTATGCGAGCCATATCCCTTTAACGTTTAAGGGGGTACTACACCCCTGTGGTAAATTCGTGACTATTTTTGCATTTTTCTCAAAAAATAATAACACATTGGTAACGAAAGTTATGTATATTATAGGGGCAAGGAATCCAATTACTACACTGGAATTTCAGTGACTCAAGACAAACGGTTCAATATATTATGATAGGAAATGAGGTACATACTAGCGGTACCTCGATCTTTTCTTAGTGTAGTAATTGGATTCCTTGCCCCTATAATATACATAACTTTTGTTACCACTGTGTCATTAGTTTTTGAGAAAAATGCAAAAATAAACACAAATTTATCGAGGGGTGTAGTACCCCCTTAACTGATGGACATGCATTTACAGATGTGTATCTGTTACACAGACTCACCCACAATTACATATACCCCTGCCTCTAAAGCCTGTCGTGAAATTCACTCACCACAAATTTATCACTTATAAGCATATTTGGTTTAAATCTAGCGATTGGACTAAATATATTTGGCCATTTGGCTTTTCGCGAGTTCTGGTTAGTGCCTCTAAATTAAATTAAATAATAATACATTTGCGGAAATCACTGTTTTGAAATTGGATGAAGCTTAAAGGCCCATTCAGTGATCCCAGCGCAATTGTAAAAAAATTAAAAAGGTTTATAAATTGCTTAAAAATGACAAATCTGGCAAAAAACGAAGAAAACCGCAGTCCTGTCGAAGTTGAAGCCCCATTCAAATACATGTAGCTAATTTAGATACTGTCAGTATCTAAATTACAGATTCGTGTAAAATGTCTTATTTTGTCTTAAATACATGGCTTTTGGCTGAACAACTCGCAGGGTATCTTAGCACATCTATGACAATGACAAAGGTACCAAAATCTGAATTTTTATGATTTTTACGATCGTCCGGATGAGCAAATCACTGAATGGGCCTTTAATTTAAATGCATGGAACCTAAAATATGTGGCAAATACATGGATCACTTGCATTAATGCGTCTTTCAATCTCTTATTATATCCTATGAAAAATCGTGTAAATATGTATCATATTGTTAACAGTTATGCAAGATAAAAAGCCAATGTCTTTGTCAATGTGATAAATTAGGTACATATCACATTCAGCTAAAAATTATCAATCCATCCATTATGCTTCCGAATGGAGCTTACTTCAGCCGGTAAAGTAATATTTCTGGTCGTCTAGATTGGAAATCTACCCTTTCAGCACGTTTGTAAACATTATCTATAATTTCAATTAGGTAATAGCGTAATGTAATATCATCTACCACTTTCCACGCTCACTAGACATGTTACTAAATAGTTGCTTTACTGTTCTACAAGTTTTCTTCAAATAATTTGATCAAACAGAACATATCAGTTTACCGTGTTAGAAACACGGGTATTATCTTTCATTACTGAGACTTGCGTCACGGCGTTAATATTTGCCTGGCAGAGACATCACCACTAGTTACATTAAATAGAGTGATATACCACTCCAATGTCTTTTTTCTTTCAATTTTAATAAAATTGCTGATGCTGATTGGTCAATTTATTGTGCTTAACTGTCATTAAATGTTATTGTCAATGTCAACACACGTTTTTATTATGTCAACCGTTGTTTTTCAAGCACTTAAATTACACGAATCCTACTATAATTCAGCTAATGTTTCTGTATACGTGTGTAAAAGGCTCTGTTTTTGATCCATAATCGCCAAATTCACACGGGAGATGGAGGAATATATGAAGAATGTTATAGACTACATTTGTCTGAATTGACCTTTGGTAAATCCATAACCATTTGCGAGTACACCTGAGAACTCGTCATTTGACGTCACGCCGACTTGCAATGCGCAGTAACGATGTTCGATAAACGATGTGCGCATCGGCGCGGTTCTTAGGTGTACTCGCAAAGGCTTATGGGATTTACCGAAAAGGTCAATTGGTAATGAGGGGAACAGGTCAAAAATGAAAAATGTTATCACTCATTACACCATTAATGCAGATGACATCACCTCTAAATTTGATGCAGCTCCAGTCAACAGGTTACTTCCAGGTGTGAATTAAAGGTCCCAGGATTATACCATTTTGTGCCAGGTGGTAAATTGTTACATGCCGATTATCCTCTTACTATGCATCAGCTAATGTTGTATTTGTGTAGCCCTATGTGTGTAAAATGCCCTGTCAGTTTTCATCCAATTATCGCCAAATTCACACGGGACTAAACTACATTTGGTTGAAATCGGTAAGGAGAGGAACATATGTCAAACACAAGGTCGAAGTTATCCAAGCTCAAAGGAAATCAAAACAAGGTCATCCGGGTACTAAGGTACGTCATATGGGGTCAACGCGGTCAAACAGTATCGACATCATGCTGCTGGTCGACTGGGCTTTAACTTGGTAAAATAATGATGAATTTACTGGTTAGATTGTGTGTTATCATCAGGGGCGTCGCTAGACCAATATGATTCGGGGGGTGTACAGTATGGTTTGCCGACGGAATTTTTTTTGTAATTTGTTGATCCAATTTTTTTATAGCCAGGACGGCGCTCAGAAATCTAAAAAGTAGGGGGGGGGGTAAGTTCACCATTCACAGTATGTCTATTACGTTACAACAACACAATTTCGTAACACATTAATCTGTTATATGGCTCTCACAATTTGCCGACAATCACACATACCTTTGACTACATTTGCCGACAGTCACATGGTTTTGCCGACAGTAGTCAAAGTTTGCCAACAAAATTGTGTAGGGGGGGGGGTGTCACACCCCCATACCCCCCTCTAGCGACGGCCCTGGTTGTCATACACACGGGCATAGTTATAAAGCACCTACACGATGCTAGTCAGAGAAATTAATGCACAGCACATCCTTATTGGAAATAAACGCGTTAATTGTGGTGCAACATGTGGTGTTAGAAATATTGTAATTTCGCATACATAACGTTAAAAAGGTTGATTGCCCTCGTCGTTGTCGGTTATGCTTTTATGCCTATACTTGATCCACATTCATCTGTTTTCCAGACGTCTACGTCATCCAAATAAATCCCTACATAATGGAATGAAGAACACACAGAAGCTTAAGGAAACTATGCCGTCTGACATGCCGTGAATCCTTCAGGTTTTAATTTCACTACTGAAATTGAAATCATAATTTGAAAGAACGAAATCATACATTTTACTACTTTCAACCGTTTTCACATTCATAATTATTATTTTAACAAATGTAATTACAATCAGTCTAAAAGTAAAATGGGAATCAAAAATTCAAATCACCCGTCATGTCTGCGTGTCTTCGCCAACACTTCAATGTCACCAGAATTGTACTTGACTTTGATTTGTATTTCCCTTCAGACACTTTATATCCGGGTTACATTGCAAGATAATTGCTTTGATTGCAAATGGCACAGACAATTGGACTCAAATGTCTGCATCTAGGTAATTTAAAAGAAATATATATGTGTGCATGGCGGATTTTCATCAGACAGAGGATGTAGATTTTCAAGCATGATCCATGTAAAAAGCAATGATACTTTTTGCGTACAAAATAGCTTGCGGGTTTTAGGTATTGTTGTCAGGTGAGCTATAGGAAAGAATACAAGTTAACGATTTTGATTCTTGTTCAAGTCCTCTGTTCACAGTGTCATCGCCCCGATATCTTCATGGCAGAAATCGCCATGGTAGGTTGAATTCACAGCCACGCATGGCCGGCCATTTTGTTCCGCCTTTGAGACGCATTATGAGCCGAGGGACATCGACTAAGGCTACTGACAATAGCCTGGTAATTGACCTCTCTGTGTGTGAGTGAGTATGTATACGCCATTATGAGGTCAATGGTCATATGCTTTTAGACTGCTTGCACGAGGGAGTGCAGCTAGCCTACGCTTCACTATAGTTCGGCACATATAAAATCAGAATATTTTTGTCAGCTTTTGAGTTCAAGACGCGCGCTTCTTTCTCAAGACGCTAGCTAACGACTATCATATCCATTGAACACGTATATTCAAGTGCAAGGAACTTAATCTGGCTTCTTTAGACTAAATCAATTACGGGAGATATTCATAATTTTCTACCCCGGTATCCAAAGATTTATCGTCTAATATCAAATCGTGCATAGCACATTCACGTGTATCAATCCCGGGTATTCATTTCAGTGTCTCTGCTGTATAATGTAATTATTAACCGGGCGATGTCGGTGTGCTGTTGGTAATGCAATTTCTGTAAAGATTGCTATAATATGTAACGGTTGTGGAATAATAGAAATGGTGTTTTGTTGATAAAAATCGATCGGATACTTCATTTTGTCAGGGTTTCATTTTCTCTTTAAATATATAAACCCATCCCAAACAGAAATTTAATTTTGGTCCATAAGTCAAAGAAGGAGTGTTAAAGGCCCATTCAGTGATTTGTTCATCCGGACCATCGTAAAAATCATCAAAATTCCGATTTTGGTGCCTTTGTCCTTGTCATAGATGTGCCAACATAGCCTGCCAGTGGTTCAGCCAAAAGCCGTGTATTTAAGACAAAATAAGACATTTTACACGAATCTGTAATTTAGATACTGACAGTATCTAAATTAGCTACATGAATTTGAATGGGGCTTCAACTTCGCCAGTACTGCTGTTTTCTTTGTTTTTTGCCAAATTTGTCATTTCAAAAATACCAAATGACAATTTGAATTTGATAATCCTTCACTTTTAAGCAATTTATAAACAATTTTAAGTTGTTTACACTTGCGCTGGGATCACTGAGTGGGTCTTTAAATCAAGACCTACCAAAAGTATGTTACAGATAACTTTATTCCGCATAGTTTGATACCTCATTTGTCGATGCAGAATTGATGACACATTGACCTTTTTGAATGAAATCACCTCAATTTTAAACGTTACAGTAATTCCTATTGATTTGGTCATTCTTCATCAATGTCTGGCCGCAGATGTCTGGCAGTCATTGATGCAGCAGCAGGACATACCAGATATTGAATGTGAAGAGTGCAGGGCAAAACATTGAGGAAAGAGTAAAAGAGTATCTGTATTCAATAAAACACATGAAGTGAAGTCAAACAGTCTTAGTCCGTCTCTCTTATTGTGTACCTTTATGAAGAATCTTGAGAAGCAGGAAAACCACATCAATAGGAGTTACTGCAACTTTCATGGGTAGGTACATTTAAAAGGTCATTGTCGGGGTCATTGTGTCATCAATGCTGCATCGATTTGGCCAAATGAGGTATCAAACGGTGCGGAATAAATTTACCTATAACATATCTTTGGTAGGTCTTGATTGGCTAACACCCCTTCTTTGTCTTATGGACCAAAATCAAACTGAATATATTGTTTCTGGGATGGGTTTAGAACGCTATAATATATTTTGCCCGATCATTTATTTGCAAACACAATATTCGTTAGAATTAATAAAAAACCCATTTATTTATTGCTATTTAAAGACGGCAGATGGTTAGTCACGAGCATGATTTACTAACGGAAAGTAAACGCGAAGAACTTGCATGGAATAAAAACATTTTACAGTGACAAGTGCTCGTCGTTTTGTCTTTTTATTGGGTACTATATACTCCAAGTAATTCTTGCCGTACATCAGATTACCGTCCAGTGTCTACTTGAAGAGTTAAGGATTACAAACATTGCCAAAGGAGAATACTCAAGCACATTGTGAAGTAGACTTATCTTTCATGAATCTTATCAAGTTACTATGTTTGTTGACCGTTACTGACATAATAGTTCTTTAATTTATGCGGCATTGTTCAGTAACAGGAAGCGTCTGTTAGCTGTTAGTCTATTAGTTTTTAAAGTCTTAAAAGACTTTAATCTTGAATCACGGTTGTTTGATGGCATGTAAAATGTAGTCATTTTAAAGAAAATGTGAACACTGGTGGCGCTATTTATCTTAAATCTTGTTTTCATCTTTACAAGGGGTAGACATTAGAAAAAGAGTAACAAATAACAAGTTTATACAGTTTATAGACTACAAATTGCAAAAAAAAAAAAAAAAGGAGAAAAAGTTGAAGAAGTTGAGGCGTATTTTACGTCATCACAATCTTGTGTACCTCATTTTCGCTGCTCTTTTTAACTGTTCTTTTGAAGCCTCCGATAAAGGCTCATTATAAGTGTCAGGTATTTATTTACATTTATTTAATCATCACCGAATGATAGTATCAATTATCTTGTTTTTTTGCGGTCATTTTCTGTTCACTTCAAAGTTGAAGTCAAAGTTGCAAAGTATAGTTATATAATGGATAACAATATTCCGGGGGGGGGGGCACTCCCACTTTGGAGGTGACGCGTATGTAGGGCTGTTAAGACCCCCCTTTTCAGCGTCGCTGTCACCCAAAGACCCCATATTTTTTACTTTTACGAACACATGCACTGTCACCCGAAGATCCCTTATTTTTCCATTTGATCTGTCACCTACAGACCCTTACAAGTGCAATTTGAACAGCAACTTCATTTATCACTGATTTTGGTACTTATTTTGAAAAAACACATAGAAATTTGAAGCCATTTAGAACAAGAAATTCGATTTTCTTCAAGGGTCATGTTCTCACCCAATGACCCCATATTTTTTACATTTGGCTCTCACCGAATGCCAAAAATCATGCTCTCACCCAATGACCCCATATTATTTTGCCCTCACCGAATGCCCCTTAGTGCGAAACACCTATATCCATTTCATATTGAAGTGCCCCCGGGCAATATTCGCCGTCGTTGTGAAGAAGTTCATGCTTGGTTTGCACACTTGTTAGCAATCCATTGACTTTGTGTTGCACAGAGTCATCATTCTTATATCTTCGTGTCAGAAATTGCCATGATAGTAGGGCGAATCGACTAGTTCTTCAACAGCCACGCATGACGATTTTTTCCGTCGTGTTTTTAAATTAAAATATTTTTGAAATAGGGGCCGAGCGACTCAGGCTAAGCACAACACCTGTACGGTAGATAGATACGTTTTGTTCCCACTACGAATGGGCTATACCAGAAAATAGATGCACACCCCCTATAGAGGAGTTCGGATTTCCGGACTTTTTGTTCACTCGTGACTGTTGGAAATCCAGACTTTTAAAGTGCCCAAAGGCAAAAGAATCCGGCAGAACAATATTTTAAAATCAGAAATCCTCAATTTTAGAGCTCATTTTGGACATTTCCGGGATTTTTCCTTCATTTAATTGGATTTCCAAGCTATATCAAGTGACACTGGTAACTGGAATTCCAGTCGTTTTCAGAAAGCAGACTTGGAAATCCGGACATTTCTTTAATTGAAAAGTTACTCCTATATAGGGGTGTGCACTTATTTTCTGGAATAGCCCAGTGCGCCGCTGCCATTCATCAGCTGAAATGACTCATTTTTACGATCTGCGCAGGCTAATTACGCATCTTTAGCGTTATTAAGAAAATTAGATTTTTGTCAGTTTTTATTTTCAAAGCACAGACTAGAAGTCGAAAGCACAGACAGGGGCTTACCATATTCTTTCAACACATATATTCAACTGCAAGTCTAACAATAGGTGTTTACAAATACAAAAACATTACGGGATATATTCAAGGATTTAAGATGTAATAATACATTGAATATCAATAGTAAATACACCACCATACACTACTCTTACCATTACTCTTTTTTCATTATAGCTAGGAATAAACACCAGAAATTATTTCAAGGGGCGGTCACTCAATTCATCTCAATGCAATTATGTGCCTGAGGAATGTGCTCTTAATAATGTCAATGAGTTTTCAATTCAATACAGACAGTGAGACACATCCGTTCAACAATATGATTTGGCCTGGATATTTTGAAAGGCAACGCATAGCTGAATTTATAAGATCGCTGAGCTATAGTGATTGGTTTTTAGACAATGGGATAGAGATCCGGGAAAAGCGAGCTACCTTAATGGTCAAATACCAATCGCTCACCGCGCGCGGAGTATAAACTCAGCTTATGATGTAACTTAGCAGCTACTATCAGCAGCCGGCGGGGCATTCTATAGACCCACGTGTTTTGCCGCAGGTCGTATTTCTAGTGGTTCGTTTACTGCATGTACAAAATAAATATTTACCTGTTTTTGAACCTATAATGCTATTACTCCCCCGATAAAACAGATTACTCTTTCTATCCTATCCTTTACAGTTGCATAATGCTATCGTTAAAAATGAAAAACAGTAACACTGTGTAAATGTATCATTATAATGCTTGATACAATGTATTACATACATTGATATATGACCAAAGTAAATGTGGTACCTTGCCTGGCCTGTATGCCCTAGACCATGTAGATAATTGTAACAGAGCTTACTAAACGACTGTTATCGTAATATCTATCTTCCCTCCCGAGCTCTTTCTCCTGCCCGTTACACTTCCTTCTTCGTGTCTCCTCAACAGAATATGAATCATCTATATGCAACACCTTTATCTGGGACAGAAAGGTGCAATGAGGCTCCATTGCTGTTGTGATATCATAAACAAATATTTATATTCTAAAAATCTTTGTTAAAAGAGTCCGGGTCATGATAATAAAAAATCCGATCTTGTTAAACAAATTGCAAATGAATTTCCTACCCCCCTAAAAATATCTTGGTAGTAGAGTTGTTCCAAACGATTTAAAGATAGCTAAAGTTGTCCCCATTTACAAAAAGGACAACCCTTAAATATTTGGTAGTTACAGGCCTGTTTCTGTGTTACTGTGCTTTTAATAACACACTGAAAACAATATGGTTTACGAAACAAGCATGCTACATAATTATATGGCTGTTTTGGATTTTGTAAAAGACATAGCGAGGCTATAGATATGTATACACTAGCTATTTTTATGGATCTATCGAAAGCTTTCGATACCATAGACCACGATATATTATTACTCAGTAAGCTGTATCACTATGAACAGAGAAAGAGGCTTACGCATCATACACTGGAACATGGAAACATTCAAACATTACAAACTAGCGCACGAGATCAAATTAATGATGCTTAATCGTTATTCTTAATATATCAATATACAGGGGAAAGAAGAATTACGCATCGCACACTAGCACATTTAAACATGAATTTACAAAAGGAAACATAACATACATAGGCAGATATACCAGAGTAAAAACTCCGGACATACCTGCCTGTGCGGGGACTTGAACCCCATACCTCTCGCTTGTGTGGAGAGGGCTCTACCACTGAGCTACACAGACTGTCCCTGATAAACAGGACTCAAGTCTGGTACTTATGGTTATGAGCAGTCAAGGGTGAGCAGTACAAACAACACTTTACATCAATGGCTATTTTAGAAGAAAAAAGTCACTGCACGTTAGCAAACGTAAAATCTAAAAGGCCAGCTAGCGGAGACAAGCTTGAGGGGAAGGGGTTGCTGACAAAGGGGTTGTCTCCCCTCGAATTCTGTAAACTTTTACAAATCACAAGTTAAAATTACGCATTTTACTGACTCATTTGTGAGTTAAGGGCTGCGAGCTGAGAGCACATCACTCAGACATACCAAATTGCATTCTGAGTAGGCCTACCAGGAATAGCCTTAACTGATATCTGCAATATAATACAAATTTTATGACAAATTATTAAAAATGATATTATTGACATTTAACAGTCCTCGAAGTAAAGATTATCAATCTAATGATATGCACTTAAAGTTGAAAATTGATGCATGTCTGGTTCGCTATAAATGTATTTCACTAATTGATTAAATTGACTTGTCATTATTTTTAATTACCTACAGCTCCATGAAAGTACACACTAGGATCATTAATGCCATTAAGGGGGCACTACACCCATTGGATTTTTTTGCGGGTTTTTTGCATTTTGTGAAGAAATCAGAAAAAAAAATTGGTCAAAGTGGTATGCAAAATGAAGGGGCAAATCTTCTCGTTCTATTGGTGGCATCGGTATCAATGTAGCTTACATGCTTTTAAAGGTAGAAGCCCGGAAGAGGTACATAGGCCTGCATTCATGAAATCAAGTTTCTTGAGAATTTCAGAATTGCTATCGTAAATCCAATTACACACACATGTTAAGCATTTATGACAGACGCTAAAACTATAAAAATTATTTTTTGGGGGAAATTAATTAATTATGCACAGCTTTGAAAACATTAATATGCATCAATTTCATGTTATCAATGAAATTAAACTTATTTTTCCCCCTTCCAGTTGACAATGATATGCAAAATTTGTGTTCGCAAGGCAGCATATTTGTTTCAGGTTTGATAAGGTTGAAATTAAAGAACAGTCAATGCCTTGGTTTTTATTATTAGGTGATTTTTAGGGCTGTCATCTAAGTAAAACACGAACATTGAATATAACGTGAAACGATACGCAAGTATATGTGTGTGGGACAAAAATGATTATTTCTCGCAACT
This sequence comes from Amphiura filiformis, assembly GCF_039555335.1. NCBI lineage: Eukaryota > Metazoa > Echinodermata > Ophiuroidea > Amphilepidida > Amphiuridae > Amphiura > Amphiura filiformis. The sequence goes on from NC_092636.1 coordinate 16,829,935, forward strand.
TATTGCACAAAATCAACTAAAATGGGAGCCTTCACATTGTATGTTGGAGTATAATTAATATGCCACCATTTGTACTTACATCGGACACCTCAATCCAGTCCATTCACTTGAAACAACCGCTGCCAGTGTATGATATTTCCATAAATTGTAAGCGTCGCCATTTTATAATTGAATTTTGCATTTCGGTGTTGGGCGGTATATTAGTACTCGAGAATCCTTGGCGGTACTCGCTACAATTACGATACCAGTGGTATCGTAAATATTATCGTCTACTTTTGACAGATAGCAAAAATAAAATGTACTATTATGAAACGTATTGAAAACAAAAAATATTTGAAAATTGAAAACAAATATAAGCAAATATTCTAATCTTTCATTCTCTATTAGCAACTTCAGGTAGCGAATACATTTTTTGTGGTATAGTGGATTGTCCCCCATTTGCAGCTAGACTTTATGGGTTATCTTAGCATTTCGGCTTTTTGGTGTCTTTGCTTGTATCCATGTATTTCATATATGCTAAATTTGTGATAATTTGTGATTGATTATATTTATTGTTCTTGTCGATTTTGCCGAATAAATATGAATGAATGAATGAATGGGATTGTCTATGGGATATATAGGCCTACACTCATCGGCATACCATGCCTGATGGCGTGATATTTCGAGTGATAGAGGTGAAGTTTATGATGTTTTTTTTTTTTTTGCAAATTCCCAACTTAAGTGTTTTTCGCTTCCAAATGTATTGGGAACTTTCATAATGATTGCATATTAAAGACCCATTCAGTGATCCCAGCGCAAGTGTAAAAAACACAGGGGTTGATGTACATAGACCGCTCGATCACTTATTCAAAAAGTTCAAAAAGATAACTAAGTCGAAGCCAACCAATTTGCATGTACTATATGAATGATAATTGTACAAGGATTACTTGGCAACTTCCAAATTTGAAGAAAAAAATCGCCTTCGGCTTAAAAATCCGGTAAAACTTGAAAATTTATGAAAATTCAGCTCAAAATCCAAGATGGCGGCCGTAAAGTTAAAATTGTCAGAAGAAGAAAACTATATCGAAGCCAAGCCATTAACGAGGTAATTGCATAGAGATTAATTGGGGACTTTAAAAAATGAAGAAAAATTTGGTCTTTGGTTTCAAAATGCAAAAATCCAAAATGGCGGATATACGAAGTCATTCAAATTGTCATTTGGTATTTTTGAAATGACAAATTTGGCAAAAAACGAAAAAAAAACCCCATGCAGCAGTACTGACGAAGTTGAAGCCACATTCAAATACACGTATACTGTCAGTATCTAAATTACAGATTCGTGTAAAATGTCTTTCGGCTGAACCACTCGCAGGTTATGTTTAGCACATCTATGACAATGACAAAGGTACCAAAATCTGAATTTTGATGATTTTTACTATCGTCCGGATGGGCAAATCACTGAATGGGCCTTTAACTAGGCCTATTTTATCATTTTGGAAGAAAAAAAGAAAAATCTAAAAATTTGAAACGATCGTAGGCCTACAAGGCTTTAAAAAGAAAGTTGTAAACTTGTTGCATCTAGTTGATTAAAGTAATGTTTGCTACTGCTTTTATTATCACCTGTGTTGTTTGTGTTTACGATTCGTAATCCCACAAAGAGTAAGTTTAGTTCATTAATGTGGTAGGCCTACAGCCACACGTACCCCGCATCCCCTGAACAATTTCACATCCTACTCATTTCAGGCGCAGATTTTAAGGGGGAACGCCGAATGACCCGCTACCCCCCCCCCCCCAAAAGAGGAAAGGCGAGAAGAGAAGAGAAGAGAAGAGAAAGGGGGAGGAGAAGAGAAAAGGGAGAAAAAGGAAGGTTAAATTTCACGTAATTGAGTAGGCCCATGCTTAATAAAAACCAGCACATTACAGTCGGGTCGATTTGAAGTAGGTCCTATAATAATGGCATGCGATTATTTTAGGCATTGGGCTTGAAGGCGGGTCCGCATCCTAAAGCATGTAAAAATTACTGCGGCCCCGCCGATATGCAGGGTCCGTCACATTTTGCCACCAAAGTCAATATTCCTACCGACTTCATCGATTTATGCACGGCTTTAACCATGTTTACGAATCTCGAATTTTGCAAATTGAGTTCGGGCCCTTTTTTTTAAGCAATTGATTTGATTAGTGTAAAAATGATGCACCAAATGGTTTGAATTGGAGTTCATTTTGCAAATTTTTCAAACAGGAGGCAACATCCGTCCTCAGACAGCGTAGTGGATAAACATATGACCATTTTCGCTCTTCTTTCGACATTTGCAAATTTCCTATGTTAACACAATTTATAGGGAAAACTTGTCCACGGAAGGTTTCATGGACCGTCATTAATTTTACAAATTTGCGGCTTTTTCAACTAAAATTTTACACTATTAATAGTGCCAAAATTGTCCACCAAATCGCTTCAATTAGATCTTCATTTTGCACAAGTTTCTTACTTCTGAGGGGGGAACATCCCCCCTTAGACAACCCCCCCCCCACTTTTAACCCATAATGTGCTGTGTGTAACATGTCTGGGTGAACATAAATAATCAAATCTCTATTCTAGACCTTAACATGCTTAAAGAAAGTGTAAAAATTATGCACAAAATGGCTTCAATTGGACCTTCATTTTGCAAAATTTTCCAACTCCCCTGTATTAGGACACCCAACACTAAAAGCAATAATTTATACAATTATAGTGAAAACTTATCCACGAATGGCTTCAATTTGGGCCTTCATTTAACCCATTTTCGGATTTTTCAAACTAAAATTGTACACAATAGGCCTAATAGTTCACAGCATCTTAGAATGGTCCTGCACCAAATGGCTTAAAATTGATACGCTTTTATAGGCCTTCATTTTTGTAAAACGTACATAACTCAAAAACAATAAATTAAGATTCAAAGCATCTTTGCACTTTAATTTTCAATAATATATTGATATAGATACATCCCCCAATATCTCAGACACCCCTGCGTCGCACCCCCTGCCATTATTTTGATTTTTTACATCACCCTGACTGCCCCCCACACTTTCAAAATCCTTCCGCCGCCCCTGACTGCTCTAGATCGACAATCGGTACCAAAAGCTGGTATCGCCCAACCCTATGGAGATTGACATACGTATTACAAGAATATCGCTAAAAAAAAATAAGCGTCCTTATCAACCAGTCAACTTTACGACAAATAGGTGAAACAGGACACTTTTACGAAGTTTTTTCATAATTGTTTTTATTTCACATGATCCGTGCATATATCGCCTAGCTATAAATGAAAAAATATTTTTTTAGACCAATCAAACCAATATATGGGTGTAGTACGCCCTTAAGTTTATGGTATTGATGGTATTGATATGCAAAAGGAATACAAACTCTGCAAAATGCATAAAATGCATAAAATGCACACAGGTGCCTACAACTGCACGAAATTAATATCTGTAAAATGAAATAATAATAATAAAAAATCCTTTTGATTTAAATGTTGATGTATATGTGACGTGTCATGTCAAAAGGAGACACTTTTGGGCAGGATCGTAAATGGAGAAATAGCCAAAAATCTGCCCGGGGTGATTTTTTCACAATTTTGGTTTGTTGTGAATTTGTGGTGTTATTTATGTTCAACAAATTGTCTATAAGTTTCAGACCGGAATATAACTGGAATCTTGTATTTCTTGAGACATTTTTCAAGGTAGTTCCTACTCTTAACATTGTCAATAATATTTGTAAAGGCCGATATGTTAATTTCCAACTTTATAATACCATAACTTACTAACTCAATATCTTTGCTTATGAATGTCCGATTTCATTGTGGAGAACGGCGTTGTGGAGCAAAATATCTTTATATTTCAGATATGTAAAAACCTCAAAATTGATAACCTGCCCATAAGTGTCTCCTTTTGACATGACACGTCACATATTATGATTCATCCAGTCGTAGAAACAGAAGGTGAATTATGAATAAAATACTGGAATAAAATTTTCATCCAATCTCATTGGACTTCATCTGGCAACTGCAAAGATGCTCCTGTATTCACATATTTCATATCATATCATATCATACACAACCTAGAAAGATAAATCAATCAAATGGATCCACATTGGTATGGCTAGCCTATTGGCTTAGGAAGCCTGACCACTAGCCAAGCTTCGAGAAATCGGACCTAAGTGTTTAGTTTAGCGTTGAAATGGTTCAATTTAGTATTTACCTCTATACCTTTACTTTGTAAGCACCTCTAGAAGAGTTTAAACCGGCTGTTTTCACATGCATTTAGCAAATGAAAAAAAAAATGGATTTTCTCGTCCAGATGCTTTCCCCCACGAGTGACTGAAAAAGTGGGAGGAAAGGGCGTTACAAGAGGCGTTGTGAAGCAATATTTGCTTGATTTCCCCCGCCAATTGAATGTTTGACAGATCACCGCAAACTATAACATATAGGATATAGGATTTCCCAACTAGGTTAGTCTTACTTTGTGGAGGAACTTCTTTAATTTCTTAGTCATTTTTCAGGCTGAAACTAGTATAGAAATATTTTAAGCACGGAATTTTAATTCTCACTGCACGGATTTCTATTCTCACTGCACGAACGTGCCAGGAGGCACGTTAAAATACCCCCTGCTTTACATACCAGTGTACGAGATCAATTAATGATGCCTACCCGCCAGCCTAATATAATCATACGAACAGAGGAAGAGGCTTACGTATCATGTGTCAAATATGCCATTTTCTGCGCCTTTTGCATCAGTAAACATGAGTAAGAAATATCACGCTGTTTCATCAAAACAATCGCCACTTCCCTAAAATCAGTAACGAGTAGAGAGCCAATATGCATTCACAACAGTATTGCAACTTCTACTCACGCTTCTTATCAACCTGGTCACACGCTCCTGAGGAATGGCACTACACTCTTCAAGCAAGATCTGTCTTAAACCAGACAAGGTGATTTGATCTGTCACTCTAGTGCGCACAGCCCGACCAAGTTGGTCCCAGAGATGTTCTGTATGATTTAAGTCCGGCTATTGGCTGGCCACTCCATTCGTTGAATACTTTCTTCTTGTAGAAAGTCATTTACAACTCTTACCCTATGTGGTCCAGCGTTATCATCCTGTATAATAGCATTCGGTCCAAAGTTTTGCATAAATGGGACTGCGACTGGCTGAATGATGTCATCTCGATAGTTGATTGCAATGAGATTTCCGTTGACTACTACCAGTCTGGTCTTTCCTGTCATCTATTTTCCCACCCATATCATCACGTTTCCACTACCGTAGGCTGTTACTTTATCAATGCATCTTTGTAAATGCGTCTTCTCCACTCACTCGGCCATCCAGCTTCCTCAAACAAAATCTTGCTTCATCACTAAACATGACATTAAGCCACATGTGTAAGTTCCAACCGCAGTGTTGACAGCACCAGCGAAGACGGACAAGACGATGAAGTGGAGTCATTTTAGGCTTCCTGGCAGGCTTGCGAACTCAGATTCAAGAAGCCTATTGCGAATAGTCTGGTCAGATACTCTATTGCCACAAAGTCTTGCGTGCCTTACTTGCAAAGTTTTGGCACTTAGCCTACTGCCAGTCTGATGTATCGTACCGGCATTCCGCAGCCGTTGTTTTTCTTGGGCGGCCACGTCTGCGTCTGTCTTTGACATCTTCGGTCTGACGAAAATGGGCTTTTAGCTTGGATATCATACTGCAGGAAACTCTAAAAGTTGCCGCAACTTGATTCTGAGGTATGCCAGCCTCAAGCTAACCTATTAATAGCTCGCGCCATATCCATATCTGATAATCGAACCATGATTGGTTAGAACTTTCTTGCAAATGGCCACTATGAAGACGTGACCAGCAAGAGAGATTGACTTGTGTTGATCCACTTCGACCCATCTGTATATTTGTTGATCCCATCCTAGCACGTATCATTCAAAATAATTATCTGCAAATAACTTTTCAGTCATTCTTTTATTCATGCATTAACACACTCATTTATTCATTCAAATCAATGAGATGAGCGCAGATAATGGTCAGTTTCGGACATTTTCTTTGAGACCTCTCTGTCTTTCAAAGAAAGTTACTCAGCCGTGGATTGAGTTATTGTCACAAATGAGGTGTCATTGTTGACAGGATACTTGACACTGATATGAAACAATATGGAGAGAGAGTTCCAAAATGTCTGATATACAGCCGTTTTGAAAGTTTCCAAACTTTTTGAGGAGTTTAGGTGTCTTAAATAAAGTTAAGCACTTCTTGCCAAAACAATCATTGTATCAATTGCACTGCTCCCTAGTTTTGCCTTATAGGACCTATAGAATATTGTTATGGGGTAATGCCAGCAAAGAGTACCTTACGAAAAATTTTAAACTTCAAAAAAGGGCTTTAAGAATCATCTCTAATAACTCTTACAGGCTGAGTCAAAAAGAAGTAAACTCATGTTTGAGGGGCTGTAACTCGAGATCTGCAAGGAATCTGCGAAAAATTGGAAAGAGCACATTCTACATGTTTAAATATAAAAAAAAGAATTGTTTGAATTACTCACAGCATACTAAAGTTGTACTCATTTGAATACAACCACCCATTTTTGTAGCTGCACGCGGCTGATTGATTTTTATCCATTTCAATTTCGACGATTCAGCAAAGTGCTAACAGGATTTAATGTTGTAAAGACAACCTTTGCTTTTAATCAGTATTCAGTCCATGACGGTACTATAGTTTGTAGGGATACCAATTCAAGTCTTTACGAACGATCCGAAAGAAGCTTGAAAAATCTGTATTAACCGTGGGAACGAAACTTTGGAACTCTTTCCCCATGGTATTAAAGCGGCTCGAAGTATAAATTCTTTTTAAAACGCGCTTGTCGTCTTTTCTCATGGAGAAAAATTTAAGCATATAATATATCTTTGTTGTAAAATATGTATCATACATGAAACATCTGTTTTGTGTGTGTGTGTAAATGTATGTCACTGTATTTGAGTGTAATTCTTAATTCTAGTAATAATAATTAGCCTGTAATATTTCTTTCAAGGTGGTGTAACGCGTAATTCAGGCTTTTGCCTTTTGTTACATCTCCGCCATCTTTTTTAAACTTCTATTTTGCTGTTTTATTAAATTTGCTTGCATGTATTTTGATGGAAATAAATCAAATATATATGTATAATGACAAGGCGCTTAAATTTGGTGAATAACTGTTCCTGTTTGGATTTGTGACTGAAAATAAAGTAATGTGTTTCTGTTTTGAATTGGTGTACAAGAGTCTTTAGAAATAACTTACTTGAATTCAAATTTAAATTTGGAATGTTTTGGGCAATTATTGATGAGTGTACCCTTATGAAAAGTATGGCGAGAGGAAGAATTCTAAAAGAAGGTAAAAGAAACTCTAAAAGAACAGAAAAAGAAATACAAGGAAACGAGGAAAATAAAAGAGAAAGGAAAAAGAGAAGATGAAGAAGAAGTAATCACCAGAAGGTTGCCATGGATATTTGTGTTAAGCATCTTAAGTAGATAAACCCGAATGGTGTCAAACGTATTACACCTGGTTAAATCTTTCTTAACCCGGGAATATCGAATCCGTGTTTTAATAAAAACGACGAAAAAAAAAAAAAAAAACGATGATGTTATTAACATTGATTAATTATATCCCTACTGAAACCCGAATCACCCCCTTCACTACGCGAAACTCTTGCAATATAATATGTTGCAACAGCTATAACGTTTATTCTTGAGTATTAAGAAATTCATGGAGCACTTGATGATGAAACATCCTAAAGACGACCTAGAAACCCCATTAGATATTTTCGATTTATGAAGAAAATTATATTTTCGAGGAGGGTACTTTTAAAAGTGTGAAGTGCCACTTGGGTTGAATTAGTAGGCCATCACATATAAAATATCAGTCAACGAAGTACCTGGAAGCATGGGCATATTTTGAGGTACTTATTACGCAAAGTGTTATGATCAAATGCTAAAGGAGACGATTTTAACATCAGTATCTACACAGACAGTTACATCCAGGAAAAAAAGGTTGGCACACTTTGCCTGTCTTTTGGTATATGCTCCCCCAATTCAATGTTGGACCAAGCCATGATGTCAACAGGCCCGTGAGACCCTCCAACTTTGAAAGATGGGGAGTGGGGAAGGGTGAGATATAGGGGGGAGTCTGTACTTCACATTTATTGCATGCATGTTTCACTCGCCTCTCCAACGCATTTCAATTGTTTAGTGCTAGTGTACCAACTCTTTTTTCCTGGATTGTAGTTTGCGTAATGAAACTCAATTAATATTGATAGATTAAAGTGCTAGGCTAAACGTTATCATATAACACAGGTAAAACTAATAATATTCACATTAAAAAAAAAAAAGGTTAACCCCAGATTATGAAAACCCTTTTAAAACAGCGACTATAATAACGAAATATTCGCATTAATCTTAAAAAGGTTAACCCCAGATTATGAAAATCCTTTTAAAACGGCGATTATAATAACGTGATTAGCTTCTTATCCTCGATAATCTACTTCTGAAACAATCACTCAATGTTATTATAATTATGCCTCTATATATCGAGGCTGAAGAATATCACAAAGGTTTACAAATGAAGAGCTTATTTCCAAACCGTGTTAAGTCCCCAACCACATGTTTCTGATTTACCTGTGCGATATTGCGATATTTATCACACAAGTACAGCCTGTCTCAAAAAAAATTGTGCAAGTAAAACACGCCCTCTTTGGCAATTAGAAAATACCGTTATGACATGATGCTTATATCAACGTCACGGGCGCAGTCTTAGCTCTCAAATGCCGTTTGTTCTGTTCAATTTGCTTGTTCCAATTTCGAGATATGTTTATTTAACAACGAAAGGGTAAAATCACAATTGTGCCACTTTTACTTGGGAAGAGAACTGTACATGTAAATCAATGATAGTTGATGTTGATGCGTCCAATGCACTCCCCCTTCGGGGCTCGTGCATTAGACGCATCAACATCAGCGCGTGCATTATTTTGTCTAATTTCTCTCCCAACAAGTAATACGCGTTCATTAACCTGTAAGTGTGAAATATCTGTTTGTCTTTTAACATGTCTTAAGTGACTAAGTGAACAGTATTTACCATGATAAATTCATTGACATGTACATGTATTTAATTTTACAGCAGAATGTGAAATATTTATTTATCTTTTAATCTGTTTTAAGTGGAAAAAGAGAATCATCATTCGTGCATCATGACAAAACAGTAAAAACAGTAAAAAAACTGTATTGTGCAATCGATGCAATATTTTGATTCCACGAAGGAACTCTTGATAAACGTGATGCTACATGTCTCACTGTTACATATAAAGCCCTCTTCCATAGTAAATAAAAGTGGCACAATTGTGATTTTACCATTTCGTCTTTAACTAAACATATCTCGAGATTAAAACAAGCAAATTGAACAGAACAAACGGCATATGAGAGCTAAGAATACGCCCTTGACGATGATGTAAGCATCGTGTCACAACGGTATTTTTTAATTGCCAGAGAGGGCGCTTTTCACTTGCACAATTTTTTTTGAGACAGGCTGTAAATGAGAAACATGTGGTTATGGACTTAACACGGTTTGGAAATAACCTCTTCATTAATAAAGGTACGAGCGTATATAACTCCTTAAAAACAAAGGACTTTTTGTTATTGCCAAATCACACTCTCATTTTCGCGATATAAAATTCCTTAACCAATCTTAAACCTGGGCCCATGATTCGAGAATAAGATGACTTCTCCTATCTCAAATTGTACATGTTTTGTATTTATCATAATCACTTTTTATTCAATTTGAAGCATTTTGAAAATTTGACCTATGACATTGTTATTGCACCCTCTGACCTATACCGCATTAATTAGACATTCTGGAGATATATACATGACCATTGACTTCTTTTTATTCCTTTGGACCAGAACAACTTATTGTATTTTATGAATTGATCAAATTAAAAATAAATCTTTAAGGGAAACTCAATTTTAGTTTCGATGCTTGAAGATTACTGGGATCTTATAGCGATAGGGCGATGCGAAATGTATCGTAGATGGCGCTATAGACATTGCTGTAGGCTGTAGTAAACTATGTTATTCCAGTCAATCTTGCTGTCCCTATTTTAATCTTTAGCAGACAATCATAAATGAGGGTGAACATTTGGTATAAGATTACAATTTTAATTAAAAAATGCTGCATTAAAATTTGAAAAGAAATTTGTAAGAAATATACCGTTTACAAAAATTCTTACAATACACCTCACAGTCTCAACACCAAGTAAATAATTATTTTTCTGCAATTCGCATGATAATACAATAAAAGAGGTGATAGGTATGAATGGTTGTGGAATTGAACTAGAGACATGTCCCTCTGTTATTTAGAACTTAGAACCAACATGTCTGCCATTTCAATTATTACAACGTTCCGGTGCATACAACATATGCAAGAAGAAACTATTGAGATTGTTTTGAAAATTCTGCTCGAGCGCCTGATTAAAGCCATAATGTGTGATTTGCTTCACAGCGACGCCCTCAATTTTACTCGGATTTCTACTTTTTGCATAATTATAATGTCCAGTGGTGTACTAAAATACCACATAAAAGCCCGAAGTGCTTTAATAACAGTAAAATTTAACTTTTTATATTAAAAACGGGTCGACCCGGTTTTATTCAGAGTTCATCGATTGACAGCTTGCTAACATCTCCCGTGGATGTCAGCTTATGTGTACACACGTCGAGCGCAATGCTCCGTGTAGTATTACATGTTACGATCGGCTAGCGTAGTACACGCAATAGGAATCTATTCTTTATGCAAATCACACATTATTGCTTTAATTATTAATGCGAATGTTGGGGTATGGCCAAAAAACAACAACCTTATTTTACGGGCCCGACCGAATCAAATTTCTCGATAAAATAGAATCGCTAAATGCATGTACGAGAATCAATCGTGTTTTGGCCAAAAGTGGATTGAGTTTGACGAATATGTATATATGCATGTACAAACAGCTGCTTTTGGCAAAAGTATATTTTGACTGAAAAAAAACCCCGCGAGCAAAGCGAGAGAAAGAAATTGCCCAAATATTGCAATTTATTTTGGTTTTTTTTTAATGCTTCGCCGATCGACCGACTCAACTTCAAATGTTCTCCAGCCCGTTGAGCAAGGTTTTTGCGTCACCTAATGCGTCTTTTTAAAATGTCAGCATCAGTATTACTTACTTTTAAAATGTGAAAAACCTGGTCCAATAATATACAATGTATAGATCGAGAATGTGAGGTTGACGACTGGCTTTTTAGTAGACATCTTTTTCCTTCAAATCGATATCATATATAGATCCAAGGACTTTATATTATTTAGTCTGTGTGAGCTACTCGAGACAGTAATCCAATCCTGAACCTTTACTGTAAGTGTGGCAAATGTTGGACATACAAGACACCAATCTGACATTTTTCTGCTGATGGCAAACATGTCTTCCAGATATAAAACGCAGTATGGTCAAGTGACAACTCTACATTCATCCATAGGCTATAGACATAGTAGAGTAAGGAGATATGCCTACATTAGCTACAAAACATGAGTCAATTGATATTTAAATGCTTGAAAATGTATACAATTAAACAAAATGGTGTGGAGGTTTTTCTACAGTTTTATGTGAATCCAGCAGCTCAAATGTAACGTCTAGACTAGGGATAAAAGTTACAATAAACAGTAAATGTTGTTATGTGTATTTTTGACTAAAGTAAATAATGAAATTCGGTTTCTGTGATAAAAATTCCTCATCCCAATGGCATAGTCCAATAACCTCAATTACATAATCATAGTGCAGAATTTGACCTCAAGTTGCAGAGTATGAGTTTTTGTACCCAAACCTTCAAAGGTCACTCAATGAATGTACAAATGTATTGGGAATGTATTTAGGAACTGTTCCCCTCATGAATCGATTAACACATTCAGAGTGAATGGGAAATTGTGCGCCAACATTTACCTTTTGAAAGTAAAACAGATTTTGAAACGCTTTGTCTAATAACAAAATCGGCAAAAAATCGGGATCTTGTTGGCGCATCACGTTATTGTGCTTAGATCTGTGATGAAAAGCGCCCTTGTGCAATTCTTATGGTCTTATGGGTATATCTCATAATCTCAATGCATTAGATCCCATGAAAATAACAAGTCCATATGAAAGGACACCAAGATCTTGAAACAAACGCACATATAAAATTGATTGTCGGGATCTTCTTGCCGCACAGAGATAATACAGTTCAAAGGTAAAATTTTACGATTTTATTGCTTTTCCAGACTGTCGTTTTGTCGCGCGCCATTATCATGTAGCTGAAAAAATTACACCGCATGGTACAGAGAGTTACTATAGGGTCCCTCTAATATTTTTTAAAATAAGTCGAAAATATTTTACGAAATGTAAAAATGAATTCAATAGCAATATATTATTGAAAAATAACACTTTGATGTTTTGCAAAAGAGTTATGTACGTTTTACAAAAGTGCTGTTGTTACAGCCCTCTTTACCACATAACTCAAGAACCACAAGACCTACAAAAGTATATTTGTAATATTTGATTATTATACACACTCGCTATGGAATGATCAATGTAATTTTGCCACTTGAAGCTCACTACCATTCGCAAGATGATGTGAACTTCCAAATCGTTGCTAACCTTAATCTGGGTACAAAGAAGTTTTCGTCGCCTTATATAAATCATTTTTTTATTTATTAAGTTACTTAGTTATTCAGTTACTTAGTGAACTATATAAAAGACAAACGAACAGCTTTTGTCCGGGAGCGTGCCGTATTTAAAGGTATTAGTTAATAATTTTCTGGACTATTTATAAATGTCGGAATAACTTTATAATACCCTGCGCAGGTAAGGTTAAAAACACAGTGATTTATCGTGCGCTACGCAAAAGGCACAACGCTTAGACGTTGTATAGCCTTAGCACACTTTTAATACAGGGTAGTGAATTGGGGTTTAACGCAATCAAGTGCAAAATGTGACTGGTATTCCGAAGGGGAAATCGTGACTTTCTATCTGACACTACTGTCAATTGCCACAGGATACATCTCCGTTTTGTCTCCCTTCATGTTATTAAGGAGAGGAACCACGCGTCTTCAAATTTACTATTCCTTTCAAGACAGGTGAAATATATTATTAATAAAATCTCACATTAACTTGAAATAATCACAGGATATGCGATCAAAAGCACATTGAATCACCTACATGTAATCAGGCACTGCTCTTTTCTATCGCTTCAGAATAGATTCAAAAGACAAACTTGAAAGTGGAAAATAAGAGCTGTGACGACAAATTATGTTTCTAAAACTGTAATGTCTTGGAAATTCTTGCGAGCAATCATAAAGCACTTTACCAACCAAGAGTAACAAAACCCAGGTGATTTATGATGCGTAACGGTTTTGGATGGAACTCTATGAAACGCTTAAGGGCTCGGATAGCAACGTTTGCATAGTATTTCTATGGGACCTGAGAGCACATCAGACACACCAAATTGCATTATGAATACAAGTAATATACTTCTGATATATAAAATAATTCTGATTTATTGAAATTCTCGATATAATACAAATTTTATGACAAATTATTTATAAATTATATTTTTGACATTTAACAGTCCTCGAAGTAATGATATGTACCGAAAGTGTATGTAGCTGTGATTGAAAGCAGTCCATCATATGAAAAATGTGACCTTTTGTCAGATAATGTATATCTTTAATATATACAAAAGGTCAAAAGTTTCATATGATTGGCGGCTTTTTCTTCCAGCTACATACATTTTACATACATATCATTAGATTTATAAAGTTGCGGGGGATATTTAAGCTGCATTCCATCACCCGTGTTACATGTAGACAAAAGCATGATGAAAGTTTACAACACAATAAAATTCAACATCGATTTTTTAAGCGGATTTAATCCATTGGGCAGTAACAACACCAGTTAAGTACAGACGGGACCCAGTAATGGCCGACTGAATTCTGACCATCACTTGGCTCCTAGGATTCGTCTATATGAGAGAGAAAGAATATCTTATCTCTTAGCAGTTTTCATGAAGCTAATGTGTAGGCTCTCTCTATAATGTGTTTGTAGTAAATGTGTTTCAGAAAGAGGTACCCATGCTAGTAAATTTACATAGCCAATAATCTGCTGATATTCCAGCAATATAATCGAAGGAGATTTTGATTGCAACAAAGTCTTCCTCTCTTCCCAAAAAGGAAATATTCTTCTGCCGACTTACAGAAGTCTGGTTTATGAAACAGCACATCTGTAAATGTAATGGGAACAGGTAGAGCAACCTTTTTATTTGTAGCCTGTTTCCTGAAGAAAGTGAGTGATTGGTAAAAGCAGTACCATTATGGAGATTGTCATCTGTGCGAGGATATTATACGCAAAAGATATATAAATTCAAATCTTTTATGCACTTCGCTGAACAAGTAAATCAGGATTTTCTTAATCAGAGGAATATTTTGTAATTTTGGAATTTTGACCTCTGTATAAACTTTGATCTTAAAAATCTTGAGCTGCCTAGTGGTGACAATTCTACACCCCATATAATCTGATTTTGTACCACTTATAGGATAATAAACAGCGGAGAAAAATACTTTAACTGGCTGCACCTTCTAACCTGATAAAACTATTGTTTGCAGCCGGACTAATAATAGTAAATGTTGGTAGCATAATGCCAAGAACTTGAAGGAGCAAGTAATCTCGTTCGATTTTTTAAGGAATACATGTCGTCACTGGGCTGGAAAAACCTCATAATTGTACATTTGGCCCTTGAATATGGGTGAAGCAAACCCTTCAATATAAAGTCTACACCTACAAGGCTTTATCCATGTTCAAGGGCCAAAAAGTAAATATGAGTTTGTTCCTGCATGGACTTTGGCCCTTGAACATGGATGAAGCAAACTCTTCAATATAAAGTCTACACCTACAAGTCTTTATTCATGTTCAAGGGCCAAAAGTACATTATGAGTTTTTCCCGCCCAGTGACGATATTAAAAAACAGTCGTGAAACAGGGTGATTAAAAAAACCGGATGCTAGCAATAATGTATAAATATGCAAAAACAATACGAAAGCATTTTCTCACTGGGATGTTTAATTGGTGTAACAAATAAACACTATTTTTATACGTTTTTCATATGTTCAGTACTAAACTGGCGTGACTCCGACGACTTTTTATTGCAAAAAGTGTTTTGAATTTAACGCGCCATTCGATAACTGTAGGTTATATAACCAACTAAGCATTTCCTTAAGTTTAACGAAAAGAATTTTCTGAAATTCATGATATTACAACCTAAGGGTCATCGGTCACTATAGCATAAATGGTCAGTAACTTGAAAACATGTTAATCTACGTAGAGCGTCTTCTTATTCCGAAGTGTGACATCATGCCAATTCAAAGCAATTTCTGTGTTTACACTCAGTGTTCGCTCCCTTATCACTCCATCAATACACCTGCAAAACACGATATCCCGATAAGATTTAATCGACTTTATTATCCTTTAGCATGATTGAAATCGAAGCCGACCTTTCCCTTAAAAGTTAACTTACGTAAAGCAAAATTACGACATGCGTCGTGATACATCAGGTATGATGTAACTGTGAGAAATGGAACAAAGATGGATTAGGATATTCAGCGATGCACAATAATGAATAGAGCATCAAAGGAGTTAGGTGAACGCCCACAATGGCTGGATGTGATTGAAAAATCATTTTCAATTACTATGCGTGCCCCACGAGATCTCAAATTTCGTTAAATATAGTAACTCACAGTTTCAATTTAATCAATTTGCTACAAAATCATACATCAAATATGAATATCGTCATATTCTCATTCATTGTTACACACGCTCAGTGACAATTGTTTCTAGATGCAAATATGGAGCACAAAGATAGATCAAAACACAAAACGTCTACAATGACTAACGGCAATCATTATTTTGTATCTTGTTCCAGATCTTACTTAAGGTGGTACTACACCCCCTAATACATTTGTAACTATTTTTGCATTTTTCTCAAAAAAAAAAAATAACACACTGGTAACAAAAGTTATGTATATTATAGGGCAAGGAATCACGTTACTATACACTGGAATTTAAGTGACTCAAGACAAGCGGTACGTTATTTATGATAAGAAAAAAGGTACCGCTAGAATGTACCTCATTTCTTAACATATATAATGAATCACTTGTCTTGAATCACTGAAATTTCAGTGGAGTAATTGGATTCCTTGCCTCTATAACATACATAACTTTTGTTACCAGTGTGTAGTTATTTTGAGAAAAATGTAAAGTAAGTCACAAAATTTATCAGGGGTGTAGTACCACCTTAATATATCAACTTCTTACTTGTTGTCAATTGCAGACATAAATCCTGAAGCGGAAAATAAAATCCAACGTCATACATTGTCAAGAGGTTAGATTTTGACTTTATCCGTTTCACCAACGTAATTAATTTCTTATCTTATAACAAAACAGTAATTTATATCCATGCTTGAACCCTTTAACACCTTATCTCGCAGACAACGAAAATCGCGCCTTTTCGTTTTTTTTAAATAAAATTTGCAGTAATTCCATTTAAGGTTCTGCAGCTCAATGAGGTTGTAATAAACATAGAGAGACAATGTCTCCCCTGTGGGAACTGTTGCCTCACCTGTGGAATGTTGACCGTGATGATATTTAAGATTTGTATGCCTTTTTTGTCCTCTTCAAAGTTGTCTTCCCCTTCTCCTAGATGAATAGACGCTGCAGACGCTGCCACTGATCATGCAGATACACAGGTACGCTAGTAGCAGATCATGACTCAAACATATGTCAATTATTCTATCAGTTAGCAACCTGAACAACCGATTCTTTTGTTCTGCAAGGCTCACTCAGTCATTTAATGAGGCAATACAAACGATCGAAATTGGTGTTGAAATGAGCAAAATTTTGAGTTACACCTTTTCAGTGTAAAATTTTTTTCTCAGCCAAATGAAAAGCAATAATTTTCATTTTTTCAGTAAATGGCTGGAAAAACTATAATGCTTGATACTGATTTAAAAAAAAAATCCTGGTGTTAAACTTAGGGCTGAAATTCAGTCATTTAGTGTAAGATATTCGATTTTTATAGGCTTCAGCTCGGCCCGCGAGCTTTTTCTTGGATCAACCTTTTAGCTTTTCAAAGTAATATAGTTCGCTAATGAAGGATTTTCCCCAACTTTCTAAAGCACATCACCGTGAGCTATATATCATAGTTTTGTCAGAATTTCCGTTTTGATTTCACCATCTTTCACTGTCGGCTGAAAAAATTTCTAAATCAACACGTGAAATCTAAAGGCTAGTACTAGCATTTTGGATCGATATCCCTGGGTTTAATAGGAATACCGGCATGGCTATAGTGTTGCCAGAACTTCAATATAGCAAAGAAATTCCCAGACCTATAGCGCTCCTACTGATCATGTTTAACCAGAACACCCAATTGGGGATTTAATCGCTGGTCGGGCAATTTGCTTTCAATGAAAAATTGACCTGGATAACAACAAAGGAAATATCGACTATTTCTGTTGGTTGCTCTCGAGATAAAAGTACTCACCATTGCCTACTTTTACTTAGTTTGACATTTTCGGAGCATAAATGGAAAAAGGGTAAAACAAAAACGGAAATTCTGACAAAACTATAACATATAGACCCACACGATGTGCTTTACAGAGGTGGGAAATATCTTTCTTTAGCAAACTATGTTAGTTTGAGACGCTAAAACATGAATTCCGTAAAAAGCTCGCAGGCGAATTCAAGGCCTATAAAAATCAAAAATATCACACTAAAAGACACAATTTGATGCTTAATTTTAACACCAGGATTTAAAAAAAAATGTATATTCAAGCACCAAGTTTTTAACTGACATTACTGAAGAAAAAAAATATTGCTTTATATTTGACCGAGAAAATTAATTTCATAGCAAAAAGGTGTATCTCTGAATTGTGCTGATTTTTACATGTATCGATCGACTTTTAGCGCGACTAAGCATTTCTAAAGAATTGGTTGTCCAGGCGGCAGACTGCTATCAGTACCTTTCAGGTATTGTTTAGCTACCAGTACAGATCGATTAGAAAGGGGCGTGTGTGACCATGGTCACACACACCCCTTTCTAATCGATTTGCCCTGGTGGCCTAGTCTTACATTTCTTTTGTTACACACGACAGGAAGGTTTTAAGTGGGTGTATATTTTCAACACATTTACAACAAAAAAAAGTGATAATCCCGGTGTTCACTGCATTAGCACAAGGTTTTCGAGATTATGTGACGGTTTGCATCCACGAATAAAAATTCAGGCTATTGTTTAGAGGGGATCTCTTGCAAATCTTTGACCGGGATCTTTGACTAGATTAGTAAATCAACATCGTTAAGAATGGCTGGTTGTTGACATGATTATCGAAAATGTCGTCCCAAATATTTTGTAATTCTGAATATATAGTGTGATGCACACCGACATCGCCTGGCTAATAATTATTTGGTGCAGCAGAGACACTAAAACGAATACACGGGATCGATACACGTGAATTGCTATGCACGATTTTGATATCAGACGAAAATCTTCGGATACTGGGTTAGAAAATGATGAATATCTCCCGCAAATGATTTTTTCTCAAGAAACCAGATGTGGTCTCATACACTTGAAAATACGTGTTGAACAGATATGATAGTCGTTAGCGTGCGCTTTGAAAATTGGCCGTGCGTTTTGAACTCAAAATCTAACCAAAACTCTAATGTTATATTGCGTTGGTCCTGTATGGACTACATCGCGCAGCAGGCTATGTCTGCTGCACTCACTACTCAGTGGAGGCAGTATACCGTAACCATTGACCGCAATGTCGTATACAAGCTTACTCACACAGCGAGAAATCAATTACCCCGGTTATTGTCAGTAGCCTTAGTCAGGTCACTTCGCTAATTATGCATCTCATAAGGTCCGAATAAAATGGCCATGGGTGGCTGTGGATTCAACCTACCATGGCGATTTCTACCATGAAGATATCGGGGCGATGTCACTGTGTGATGTGCCCTGAGTAATTTAATTTGATGATTTATCTTTGTTTACAAAGTTACATGAGTGATGACATTTGGGGGGGGGGGGTATTCCCCTCTCAAATTGAGCAAAACAAGTTAAATCATATCTAATTTGGAATATTTGGAAACCCCCCTGAGGTTGTAAAGTGAAGATGACATCACGGGATTCCCCTCAGGAAATGATGTCATGTGAAAGGTTAATGTTATAATTAAGGCTTGGGAATTTCCAAGATCACATTTGGCTATTAATATTTGGGATTTCGCACTGCTTGATATATAAGAAAATGTAAACACAGTTTGTAGTGTTGATCTGGGCTAGCTAGCTAATATGCTTACAGTCCAATTCCTTCCAATTCCTTCAAAGAAAAGAAATTGCTAACCAGAATTAATTTAAGTAGTCAATGCACTACTAACTGCTGGTGTTGTCGGAGAAGATCTAGAATACGTCAAAGAACGTACTTCTTCCAAGAAAGGAAAATATATTCTTCTGCCGATTTGCTGAAGTCTGGTTAATGGAGCAACACAACTGTCAAAATAAGTGGGGACAACTGTATCGCAGTCCTGCTTCCTGAAGATATTGTGTGAAAGGTGGAAATAGCACCAAGTTGGGAGAAAGCAGCGCAAGGAGTTAAGTTTAGAGAAAGCAGCGCAAGGAGATAACGGTTTGGAGAAAGCAATGCCATTTTTGTATGAGGATTTCATACGCAAGGATATTTATAAACTCAACTGGACTTCCCTGATTTTCGCAGGACAAGTGAATAAGGATATATTACATCAGTCGTCCAGAACATTGCAAGAACTTTATGATCACCAAGAAGAAGAATGCTGGCTAAGTACCTAATAGTTAAAGGGTGATTATATTTGATTATTGTGTATGTGCATTTGTTGTCATATATTGTACCAATCATAACGTGCTTTGAATTAAAGACTTAGATTTTGTTAGCTTAATCAAACAGTGTATTTGTGTTGTGCATTCATATGAATTTGGGTAAAAGGTGATTTTGGCCTTGAGTCAAGTACGACTCGTAACAATAGGAAGCACAAAATGGTTGATGAGGTCTGACATAAGCTGCAAAGCATTTTTCGGGTTGAGAGCCAGAAAGCATAAACTCATAATCACCTGCTCCCACAAAATGAGCATAAAGTCGCCAGGACACTATAGAAGATACAGTCTATTAATCATGACAAAATTCAAATTAAAAAAATACAAAAGACATTGTGAAGGAAATATTGGTTTTTGAAGACCAAAGCAAGGATCCAACTTTATGCTCATTTTGTGTGAGCTGGTCATAGTGATTTACGGCTTTCTGGTTCTGAACCCTCGATTTAATGGAATTACAAATTACACAAACCAAATGAAAACATTACATTGTATATCAAAATAAAGTATACACTTTGAAAAATGTCACTAGATTAAACAGTATGAAGTATTTGGTCTAAATAATTTAGTAGATAGCTTGTCCTCCTACAACTGTAAAATCACTAGCGTGTGACCATTAACAAGGACTCAGTGGCATTTTTGTGTGCCGTGTAAAATGCAGTTGCGCGAAGTCAATTAAAATCACAGTTTCACCACCTTCAAGCAAAATGTCTTGCAGAATTGTTTAGCAATTGTGTGATTTCAATGAAGCACCAAGTGGAATGGCCCATACGATCAAACTCACGTTTGGACCCTTGAACACGTCAAATTAAATTTTAAATCTCTTTTTTTTTCACAGACACTCTCCTGTGCTTTGTGCATTTATCATGATAATGATCTTCCAAGATAATGCAAAATGGTAAAATACAGTGCAAAAGTGGAACAAATGGCCGAGAAGAGTGCAACAATTGGCACTTTTAGGGCTAAAAGGACAAAATTTGAGGTTAATTTGGTCAGAAATCCACGTTCAGGCTTCAACATGAAGACGATTGTATGGACCATCCCCTTATCAAAGTACCCCCCCCCCACCGGGATTTATGCCTATGTTTACTTTTCAATATGTTGGCTTAATGTTGTATGTTTTTTAATGATTGCAAAATGATGATCAAATAAATACAATCGTGAAATTACAACTTCAGAGATGACGACAAAATAAGAACTGGTAAAAGTCATTTGGAAAGCCACCAGGTCCTTTAGTTTTACTATTTGATATTGATTACAAGGCTGTGACAAACCCCTCAAAAATAGATTGTAAATCTTCCACTTACTTTATAAACTGTGTTCATTAAAACCACGACATACCCTAATGATTGTTTTATTATGTGGCGATGTACGTAAGTTGTGTACGTTCCACAGCGTCATCATCCCTATATCTTCGTGTCAAAAATTGCCGTGATAGTACGGCGAATCCTCTCGAATCTTCGCGATTTTGTTCGAGATAGGCCGAGCGACTCAGGCTAAGCATACCATATGCACACGATATGAGATACCACATAGCCTGCAACACAGTTTCTATTCTATGTTTTTACGATTTGCGCATGATCGAGTACCCCATATGATATTGCCATTACAAGAAAATTCGATTTTTGTCAGGTAAACCACAGGTTACTAAATGGAAATGCAATACACTAATTAGCGGGGATTGCTGTTTGCTGTGGATATATTTCACTGCATTTTATCCGTAACGATTTTAAAATCGTTCGTCAAAATTGTGATATATTAAACTGTTTGAGAATTACAATATATAAAGGAACACGTGTACAGAATATTAAACACAGGTCTATACAATGTACTATATCAACACACTATATCACTTTCTTTATCTGCGTCAATAATAGAATATTGATTTCAATCGAATTGAATACATCTCTCCATTTTGAGTTTGTACTCCACCCACTGAGCGATCTAGCGATCGATTTCTAGCCAATCAGATGGGACTCCTTTTCTTGCGTTCGGTGAAATACCAATCGCCCGTCGCTCACCAACGGAGTATTAAGTTTATATTTATAATATATGGTGTAGACACTGTGCGTTCTGCAGACACGCCACTTCCGTGAAGCCATTATATTGTTGACATTTCGTCAACTGCGCATATTTTCATTACGACAAGGCTCTTCCTTATATCCATTACTATAATTGAAATCGGCCTTCCAATTCCCCAAGATAAGCCAAGTGATGATAGTTCAGCTATTAACTGCGCATGGGTTGTCCACTTTGTTCCAGATAAAGTAGCACATCTTTTGATTACTGGATCGTTTGTTGGGTATATTATTCAAGATTTGAGGGCAACAATTACTTAATCATAAATTGTAGTTCTATACATTGAGATGAAGGAGCAGTTGGTTCGCAAATAAAAGTCTCTCAGAAGAATACCAACCAGTTCTCCCTCCATCTTTTCAATGTTCTGTTGTATTTTCACTTGCCTGAATATTTAATGACTTTTCATCTTTTGATCACTTATTTCCGAACCAAAGTATACTTGGCATTTTGCGCTTCCTAATCAAACCCACGTGAAATGTCCACTTCTAATTACTGCAGTGTAATTGCTTTAACACATTTACCCTAAGATGAAATTTATCTTTCTACACTCTAATACAATTTAATTCATTGCCATTTATTTTGTTATTCCACTGTTTCATCAGTCGGGTATCAACAACAATTGTTTTGGACTAATAAATTATTTGGAGTGGACAGCTGTGTTCTAGAAAGAAAATCAACTGATAGATTTCTGGGTCGTATGACAAGGTATCGAATTAGTCCGGTAAGCAATCTGTTTAGAGGAAGGATATGAATGATGAAATCCTTTGAGGCGATATTGCTATCGCTGAAACAAGTTGTGTCTGGGAGATTCCCATTTTGATCTGTATTAGCATGGTTAGTGTATTATGTAGCATTGTACAATCCCAAAAGATAGCAATGGAGTTTTAGTTTATCTGAATATACGCCAACTTTGCGTTTGAATAGTTGTCATTTATTATTACCAAAATAATTAAAGCCTTAGATATTTAGTAATCATATAACAACACTTTTAACAGTGCGGGAAAGACGAGTAATTTACAAATGTTGTTATTATTATGATCAAAGTTGAAGTCATGCAGAAGGAAGACGTATAACGTAATCTTGACATCAATTTGTACCGAAGCGGCGATGATGTGTCTTTTTAGGATGCGGTGGGAACATTAATCTAATGAGCGCTTCCAATGTCATGCTATGCTGGGTATGATCAAGAATAAGACGTTTGGTTTGAAAACAACTAATTTATGGCACAAAATCACATAGGAATATGCAGGACAGCTGCTTGTAACATTACTGTATTTTTTGAGATTCATAAAGCTTCCAATTTGAAAAACAAAACTTTGTTAAATTAAACGATTTAACATGTTTGTATTTAGGACCCCCTCTATTATTTCACACAAGGGAAAATGTCTATAATAGCAGACCAAATAAAATCTTTCAAAATCGTAGTTCTATGGTTAATAATTTAGGAGAGGTGAATAGAACGGCTACGAGCACCATGGGCGAGTAACATGCCTTTCGTGATTATAGCGCATATAAAGAAGAGGAAAGGGGAAATCGGATTAAAATTACATAGCATTTTTGTAAACACTCCATTTTAATACCGCCATTGTCAAGAGGTAGCATTCACATTTGACTTTATCTGCTTCAATAACGTCACGAACCTCTCTTCATATAACAAAACAACACCTGAGTAATTTATACCCACTTATGACTCTTGAACATTATCATTGATGTTAAATTAACTTTTAATTCTCGTTGCACTGGTCAAGTGATGATTGCTTGCACAAGACAGTCTTGTTCAAATATGATACCTGACAGCTTTTGTTTAATAATCCATGGAAGGTAAATTGCTGCTTTCAGTGAAAGGCGTCGCGAATCTTCAAAATGGCGATTTTGATTTACTGTAAGCCGTTATCAAAAGCTGCTAAGATAAGCAAGCTATTAACTAATTAAGGTGGATCGGAGGGGGATCATCGGAGCGGTGTTTGAACGCAAATATTCAGAGAAATAAAGCTGACACTCAAGAGAAATGGTATGAGTTGAATAAAGGAGCGCAGAACCTTTGTTTTGATATATTCTTGCTTTAACTCAAGAATCTCAAGACCTGTTGAAACCATGATTGATTTGCGATATTGACTGTCTGATTCCACGGCTTTCTGATTGTAGCCAATATTTGTATCCCATTTAATACCATGATTTGTTGTGAAAAATGAAAATATATCCCCTCGCGCATTGGATTTCTGATGGTAAAAACGTTCAAAAACAAATTTAATTTTATTAATATTGACAAAACATAATGCATGGTAAAAACGTTCAAAAACAAATTTAATTTTATTAATATTGGCAAAACATAATGGGCCAAAACCGGCGAGTTTTCAAGAGCTAACTTCCCCTGAACACCTTGATAAAATTAAAAAATTAAAAAACGCGTACCACATTGGATTTGTAATCGTTCGGGGGACATGAGACAAAACTATTTTTTGGCCTTAATTGTGTGTCCATATTAATCTTCCCCGTTGAACTGTCCTTGTTTTATTTTAATGGCCTACTTCTTTCAAGTGCCAATTCAAATTTCAGTATTTTCCCTTAAAATTGAAATTTAAAAGAGCTTATAATCTTAAAATGCGGTTTCGAGGTCAAGTTATGAGGCTACATCAAGCACTCGTAAGCTATGAAGTTGAATTCGTGCAAGTCGCAATGAAATGACCATGTTATTTTCAAAGTACTAACAAAAGCATTTATCAACATCAATTCATATACATGTAGTTCAGTGACTTATTATTTGCAAAGCTGTGGTAGCTTGCGATCTACATCTACAGGTTTGCTTTAGCCTCTGGAAAACGTCAATTTTTAGAACATATTTAACTTTGATCCAGATACTGTGTTAGTAACAATCGTTCTTCAGATTTGAATCTTACATATTTAAAAATAAGAAAGAAAGAAAGAAAACAATAAACAAACTTCTTGGTTTAGAATTAGAATTGCAGACGGACGATAGCGAATTGAACGCCAAAAACTCTGTTTTTGTAATAGTAGTTTCCCGGGAGTAGTTTTTTCTTTCAGTGATGTAGAGGTGGAATAGCGAGTGGCTGAATGTTAAGATATAGTCCAGGCAGTTATATGTCCAAAACAACATTCCGCACTCAAGATATCGATAATATAACAAAGCAGCTTTGCAAGATTCGCCAAAATGCGTGAATTTTGAGTGGTCAGATATTTGAAAAACAAAACAAAACATGGACACTTGAATCCTTCCGACCCCGGGGGGGGGCACTCAACTTTGGAAGTGACGGTATGTGCCTGTCAATAGGCCCCTCTTTTGAAGTCGACTATACCCGATGACCCCCTTTTTTTAAAGTCATACCCGATGACCCCCCTTTTTTTTAGTTGCGGCTACCCAATGACCCCCTTTTTTTGGTTGCGGCTACTCAATGACCCCCTTTTTTTCTAGATTTTCTAGAAAAGCATCATCAAAATGCAACAAAATAATGCCGAAACTTTCAAATGTTGCTCCATTTTTTCAAAATTATGCCGAAACTTTCAAAATTTTGCTCCATTTTTCCAAAATTTTCTACCCGATGACCCTTTTTTTGAAATCTTATACTCAATGACCCCCTTTTTTCTAAATATTATACCCAAATTACCCCCTTTTTATTTTGTTTGTACCCAATGACCCCCTTTTTAAAATAACGCTTTGTTACCGATAGGCCCCTACTTCGCGACACCGGTAGGCACATACCCGTCACTTCTAAAGTTGAGTGCCCCCCCGGGCTTCCGACCCTCTACACTGTACGTAAAAACAGTATGTAACCTTTAAGGAAAGATTCCAATTTATCTTAGATATTTTTAGTTTGATTACCTTACCGACTAATCGGCATGACCAAGTCTTTTTTGTCTCCACCTTGTTTAAATTAAACAGCAGGAACGAGTAGCCCCAGGTAATAACCACAAACTCATCGTTCTCTAAATTGCCAATCTTTTTTCCACAATCAATCACATGATGTCACAAGCGCGTCCGTTAACATCGGTCATTTTAAAGTTTGTATTTTTTTCATTTTACTTTGATCACGTGTTTACCCACTGTCGTAGTTTTTATTTAAAGATGTGCGTGAGGGAGAGGAGATGACTGTGTACTTCACAATGGCTTTCTGATTCTCGCTATTCACAATAAGGGCGCCGCCAGCGGTTTGCGATGTAATCGTGATGTATCATGGGAAAATGTCGACATCCAAGTCCGCGCAATACGAATATTACCATGCTATTACATAGGAACACGTGACAATATTTTTTAGTTTGTCAAAATAAACGTGTTACACGCGAATCGATACTCAATAATACTTAATAATGTGATTTGAAATGTGCACAATTAATTTTTTATCTACACTCTTATTTCGCCAATTAAAAAGTCTTAAACAATCTTAATCAATCTTAAACTCGTGTTAGTTACGTGGTCCTCTCGTCGAAATATTGGTTAAGGGCCCTTAATTTTCTTGTTGTTTAAGGCTCAAATCAATAGTTGGTTAAAACTTTTAACCAATAAATGCATATAGCACTTTAACCAGCTTCAAGTTTAAGTGCTTAACCAACTAGGTTGTTTAAGGTCTTTTAATCAATATTTGCTTAATAACTCTAAACAGATAATGATTTATATGTTCTATTTTATCTAAGGATTGTTTAAGAAATACAACTGCTTAATCAATTGTTGTATTGGATTTAATTATGATTGGGACTTTCTTTCTTTCTTTTTTTAAATTTTTTTATACTGAACCATAATTCATGATAGATTTGAAGTCATCAGATCTTGGTCAACTGTGAGATTCGTTCAAAAATACAATTTCATGCATAAAGTATTTTTTTTTTTTTTTATCAGTTCAACCCGCTATGTATCCGGGCAATGTATCCGAGTATAAATTAAAATCTAGTAAGGCTTTCTCTCTCGCATGCATTACGATACAATGCTAAAATACAATACATCAACGCTAATAAATTCACACACTCGATACGGTATCCAGCATACCGATACTTCAATGCATCTCGTCTACATTGTAAGCTATTGTGCGTATGCCCAAAACTGAACATCGCGGTACACACATTGGTGATATACATGTACCGTGCACGTATAACAGTACAGTACAGTATCGCTAGAATGTCAATCCCAATGACGTTGTTAAATCTAGCTAATGAACGCATCAATATACATCCTTTATGTCTCAACGATGTCTATGCATAACTTATCAAACGAATCTCGAGTTTGGTGCAACCTGATTGACTCAAACCTACCTATTTGAACGAAGTTTCAGGAGACCATAAGCAGCACGACCAGCATTCACTCGTGGCCGCCATTTGCTTTTGTCATTTTAAACAATAATTGGTTAAAATTCCGTGGCGCGCATGTATCGTTAAACAGGTAAAGTACAATTCCACTAAACATTACACAGTTTAACGCCTTTTAACGTAACAAAAAATAACCACCTTTATACGCTCGAGTTTAACAGTCTTTTAACATACGTTAAACTTTGCAGATTAAGCGCAAAATCACGCCTTTGAACATTAATTGTTTAAAAATCTTAAACCTTTCTTCTTATACTTGGCGACTGTTAACTGCCGGAACAAGAGTGTATCGATTTGCGTGTAATACCGTTATATTGACAAACTAAAAAATATTGTCACGTGTTCCTATGTAATAGCATGGTAATATTCGTATTGCGCGGACTTGGATGTCGACCTTTTCCCATGATACATCACGATTACATCGCAAACCGCTGGCGGCGCCCTTATTGTGAATAGCGAGAATTGTACAATAGGCAACGTTTTCTCCCTTATAATACGTTTTTAATAATTTAGGAGAGGTGAATAGAATGGCAAGAGCACCATGGGCGAGTAACATGCCTTTCATGATTATAGCGCATACAGAAGAGGAAAAGGGAAATTGGATTAAAATTACATAACATTTTTGTAAAGACTCCATTTTAACAAATGAGAAACCATAACTGAAAACATAAGAGAACCGGTTGAATCAGCAGAAAGTTTTACATAATACTCCTTAAGTGTGCCCATATTAATTTTGCTTGCTGAGGTTCATTTGTTCATAACCATGCTAATTAAAATTCGTCCTTGTTATATTTTGACGGCCTACTTCTTTCAAGTGCGTATTCATATTTGTAAGCATTCACCCTTACAATTGAAATTAAAAAAGAAATTCAATCTTAGAAAATAATAATAAATCTTTTTTTTTTTCGTGGCCTACTTTTTCAAGTGCCAATTCATATGTGCCTTTTGTAAGCTTTCCCCCTCAAAATTGACAGTTTAAAAAAAACTCTATTATTTTGAAATGGGGTTTGTAGGTCAAGTTATGAGGCTACATCAAGCATTAGTAATATATGAATTTCAAAATCGTAGGAGTTGGAGTAAAATAAATTCGGTGTCAATTTCAAACTTACCATGAAACCTATATTTTTCCTTAATGTTTTTAGAATACGCGCAAGAAAAAGGAAAAATCCCAAATCGGCTTTTGTGTGTATATTAATCTAGACAATCCATTCTAGAAAGAGATTTCTTTTTGGATATTGGCCCACTTATTACTGCATTATAGACCAGATAAGGCCAAGAAATATGTCTTTTAACCATTTTTAGTCCAAAATGGCCTTATTTGGACAATAATTAAAAACTAAGGCCTATTTAATGTAGGTATAAAATGAAAAATCAAAACAATTCAAGGATGGATGTCACGGTTACAAAAAACACGCAAAAGCCACATTTTGAATATTTTCCTTTTCTAAAAAATAATTATTTTCCAAATAAGTAGTTATTTGGGAATTTTCTTCAAATTTTCGCCAATAATTTTCTCTCCAAAAACTGTTGTTGTTATACCAATTATGTTTTTTTTTATCTTTCCGAAAATTTATATACCAACTTTTTTTTCCATGGATAATTGAAAAGTTACACTGTAAATGACGCTGCAACATCTTGAAACACACCAGATGTCATTCACTCAGTTATATGTCGGCCATTCCGTAATGCGCGTCTTTACGCCCAAACGATTTAAGTTAATCGTAGATCCATCTTTTACGCCCATTTTCGTGTTTTTTCTCTAGTACCATATTGGGCGTGAGGTGGTGGTGGGGGTGGGTGGTTTGTGAGGCCCACCATAGG
Source organism: Amphiura filiformis (assembly GCF_039555335.1). Lineage (NCBI taxonomy): Eukaryota > Metazoa > Echinodermata > Ophiuroidea > Amphilepidida > Amphiuridae > Amphiura > Amphiura filiformis. Next base: position 16,859,097 of record NC_092636.1, read on the forward strand.
TTTCAGCAGTAAAATCCCCGATTTTCATTTCGCTCTTGTAACATTATTCCAAGATACTTTTTACTTGTTAGTTAGTTTGAAATAGTCATTTCCTTTTATATTAAAAGAGACAATTTGGTGAAAATTTCATGTTCGAAAATCAATTTTGCCTATACTTTTGTACATAGCCAGAATTTCCCAATATTGCAAGAGTAGGCTCACATTATGACGTCATAGCGTTATTATGTGAGGAATGTTTAATACTAATTTTGATATCACTGGATAGAGGAGACCCATAGCCATTTTTATAAGTGTGGGAATGGCGATCAATGTGGAATGACGAACACCGTGATATCTGAAGACACTGGTGGTATACAATAATCACTGCATGGTGTTAACCATCTTTTCGGTGATCAAGTAAAATTTTCTTGTTCATTCTCTTGGGGATTAAAAAAAGCACATTTTTGGTGTGCATGTAATTTCCTGTGCTCAACATCTCTATCATGAAGGAGTAATGATGAACGGTAACAGGTTTGTCATTTTAATTGAACGTTGTCTGACACTTTATCTAAGCGTTGCTGCTCAGGTGTACAAAAGCCAATCATTCAACTATTGTTAATGTAATAATGTTTTTCTTTCCCTTTCCTTATCGGCGAAATAGGTTTGACACATGAAAGAAGTATTACTTCCAGCACAAAGCTTAAAATAAGTCTCTAAACTCTAGTTTGCTAATCATAGCTGTTTTGTACCTGGGTAACGTCACAAAATAGGTGAATGCCCTAATATTGATTTTGAAATTTGAGCCCTGCATTAGCGGCCACTTTGGTTTTGTGCAAATAACCATTATCCCCTATCTTATTTGCTTGTTTGTCCATTTTGGATATGTTGTTCAGGAGAGTGTGGTCACAAACAAGCAAACACATTGGTGTTCCAATTTTGCCTAGGTGCACCCACCTAGGGTGACACTTATATTATACAGTATGTGTTCACCATTCCACACTTTCCCCTATTCTATAATATAGCAATACATTAGTGTCAGTTGTGTGGAGTGCTGATAACCTCGCAATAGTTACTCCAAATTAATGTGGAACATATTATACCATTAAGAAGAGAGAGTTCCATGAAGTCACTTGAGAGAAAATTACGTTACCATTCAGCATGTTTAATTCAAGTAAATTAAATTAAATTCAATACAATTCAATTCAATTCAGTTTAATTACTTAAATTAAGTTATAATACTAATGTTCAATTTATCATCCAGGGAGATGTAAATAAAGGAGGGTCTACAAATTATGTAATCTTAATGCATTTTCTCCTTCTTCTTGTTCTTTGTACTTGCTAAGTGACGCACACAGCTATAGATGAGTTGACATGTGTTTAAATTTGATACCCCCTCTGTTGATCTGAGATCAAACCTGCCAGACACAAAACACTATAGTTTACATGGAGAAACTTGATTTTGTTTCATTAACTTTGGTTACAAAAAAATAATACTAAAAATGTTATTAATTTTGTTTACTATGGTTTGCCATAGACACTTCTGTGTTATTTTGCCTGGCTTAAAACAACAGAGGGTGGTCTGAATGTAAACATGTGATATCATAGATTTACTCATCTATAGTGATCATGAAAAACATTTGGAAAGACAGCATCATGCATTTCTGCACCAGCTGCATGACGTAGGAGAAACTTCCATATGGCCCGGTCCTTGGTAGCAACTTCAGCTTCTTCCACAGACCACTTGTGCCAAGTCTATCCAAGTCCCTTTGAATAACATTCTTCCAAGTTGTCCTAGGGCGTCCAGCTCGTCTCTTTCGGTCTTTCCATTGGTGGGATTCCAGAAGTAGAGTTTTCTTGGAATGAGACTCTCATCCATCCTGAGCAGATGACCAAACCACTGTAAGCGGCGCTTTCTGATGATGGTGGTGAGCTTCTGCTGCTTTGTCAGAGATCTTATGAAGCCGTTGGCGATATGCTGAGTCCATGATGCGGAGAATTTTCTTTGGCATCTCATATATCAAATGCATTTAATCTGGACTCATCTCTCTCAGTGAGAGTCCAGCATTCAGAAGCATATAGAAGGGTAGAAAGAACGCAGGCATTATATAATTTCATCTTGGTGTCTAAATTGATATACCGGTCCTTCCACACCTTCTCAAGTTCTTTAAAAGCACCTGGTGCTTTGCCAATCATATGATTGAGCTCCTTGACATTTGATCCATCAGCACTACAGTATGCTCCCAGATACTTGAAGTGATCTACAACCTTAATGAGGCCTTCATCTCCCATTTGAACAGATGGTGCTGAGTTCAAACTACCAAGTGACATGATTTACGTTTTCTTGAAGCTCATTTTAAGTCCTAACTTTCCGGCTGTTTCACGGATGGCTTCAGTTGTTTCTGTCATCTTGGCGTCAGCATAGTCTAGATCAGACGGCTTTACCTCCGGGTACCTCGAGCTTCACCTAGGTAGAAAGGTTATACCTTTCTTCATCTACGGCTGATTTGATTACGAAGTCGATGGCAAGCCCAAAAAGCAGTGGCGACCAAATGTCGCACTGTCTTACACCGGTGACTATACTGAAGAACTTGGAAAGGGAGCCCTCTGATTTGACCGCACATGTTGTGTCATGATAAGAATTACTTATGATGTTGATGATCTTCATTGGGATTCCATAGATGTGCAGGATTTCCCATAGAGAAGGTCGGTGAACTGAGTCAAAGTCAGCCTTAAAGTCGATGAAGTTAATTAGGCATGGCAGCGGTTGGTTCAGACATTTCTCAATGATTTGGTACAGGCCGAATATTTGATCCTGGTATGAGCGTCCCTTTCTAAAACATGACCTCTACCAGATGAAACATGTACCAAACTTGCGCCACTTTTGTATTGTAATGACATGTTTAGTGTTCACCACTGAAACCAAGATCAAAGTCGGACAAGTGTTGTCAAAGTAACGGCGACGTTTCTGTTGTCCCTTCATTTTGAGAGCAAAAATAATTTCGGTGGGTGAAATAGTCATGTTAAAAATTTATAATCCAACATTTACAATACTAGTAGTTAAAAAGGTAGCTCACTTTACCTATCATTTGCGATTTAAGACATGTCGGACATGTTTCGTATGTATTTTGTGTTTATTGATTTTAAAAAACATGCTTTTAGACTTTAATATTCATGTTAAGGGTACACGATGTATTGTTGGTCGATTTTTATTATCTAATTCAATATATTATTGAAAAATAACTCTTTGATGTTTTGCTAAAGTTCATTCTACAAATCATATACTTTGATAACTTGCTTGATTTATTGTTGTTAATGAGTGTTGTTATTTCAGCTTTCTTTACAGCATAACTCAAGAACCAAAGTATATCTGTGATATTTGAATTCTTCTACACACTCGCTATGAAATGATCAATGCAATCTTTCCCAAAGCTCATTGCCATTCGGAAGATGCTCTTAACTACCAAATCAAAACAGTTTTAAATAATTGCTAACCTTGACACTCCAAATAAAACTAGTATATCACACTTACTGGCTTCCATACATGAGGCTGGTGAGCCATTTTAGTAAGAAAAGGTCGTTATGCTAATTTCGACTCGGGAATGCCAGCAATCGATCGGCCGTGAGACGATAACGTTGGTACTCATCTCACCAACAAATTATGCGGATCCTAGGCTGCAATTTGATGACCATAATCACTGGTAACTGATGGATACCAATATTGTTTTACTGTTGTATTTCTAGCCCTGACACACGAAACAAACGTCAAATCCTTGTTTCTTCCCATTTTTTGTTCTTTCAAAAAGGCTTTTCTATTACGAACATACATTTTATAGTTTGTCGGTATCTATAATCCCACCTAAGCTGTGTGATGAATATATTTCCAATATTTCCAATCATTTTACCTATGTTAACGAATAAGATGGCGTTTATAAAGATGTATACTAAAATCTGATACAGAAAAAGAGTGAAAATGGAAAGGAAATCACTGTTGACAGCACCCGAAGCCTCCTAATCAGGGAGCTTAACGTGGTTATCCAATTTAAATCTTTTCCCGCGGTTATTATTAAAATGTGTGAAAAAAAACAATATAAATGATAACATTCAAATATCGGGAACGTGTTGCTACTAACACATGTGAATTGATTCAAAGTGAAATCCATGTCAAATTTTAATTTACATTTATTTGAAAAATATTAGTCCCAAGATACCCCAGCAAATATTCCAAAAGTATGCCGTATCTTCAAATTCCAAGATAAAGCTTGCTGTCATGAACCTGACTGTAACTGTATTCACGAGTCTTAAGACAGGAGTACTTCATAATTAAATACGCTAGAACTTGACCTGAAAACCTAGTTTCACATTCTTCATCGGTCTTTCTTGTGAAGATGAAAGTGTTCTATTACAGGCAATACATGTACAGTGTGCAAAAGAATTAAGGTACCAGTTATGTTCACCCTGTTTCTGCTAAGTAAAGTAAGATATGTCAAAATCAAAACAAGCAGCAAATACCTCGTTAGGTCTGATTTAATGTAAGACCTCATTTGTTGAAATTGATTGAGAATTAAAGGATCATGCTAGTTTTCATGTGCTAATGAATGGAAAGCACGGAGAATGCTTTATGTAAAAATCAATAGGGTTTGTAATGGAGCAAACAACAACTTTGCATCGTCCTGGGTTTTTTGGATCACCGTGTCTTCAGTTAGGTACAATTCCTACTTACCTTGCGCACCCTGTGTTTATGGTACAACTGTGGCCGTACACTACGAATGAGCCGTAAAGTTGGTAAATTGTATTCTGAGTTACAGTGTACAGTGTGTGTGAAGGTCGTATTCATAGGTACCTCAATTGGGCGCGACATGTATCTCACTTGAACCAATCAACAAAAATGAAATGATAAAATATGCAGCTTTTACCGGCTGGTTCCAGTTATCTGTCTTTGTTTAGGATATACAGGGGTTACCATAACTGGTAGCTTAATTCTTTTGTGCACTGTATATGAATTTGCACTCGAAAGTAGAGCACTAGCACTTTACATTAAGTTGGTGTTCAAACGTAATCGTAAATTAAGGATGCGTAATCCTACTATTAAAACTTCACGTGATTTCTGGACATAAAATTACTCAGAAATAAAGATGACGTCATATAGATTTAATCTTCACTGGCGATAGAGCTATAACATAATACAAGAAACATAATGAAAATGTCAGTATTTTATGCAACATGCATTGCACAAGATCAGATCCATTCGCCAATGTAGAACACTTTTATTTATATCTAGCGTGATAACGGAGTTCACGACAACGAAACTAACCTTGTTTGTGCTTATAGGGCCCTAGGACAAACTGTATACAGCGCCCGTTCTGAATTTGTCAATGACAGAATGACGTACCTATTATGCATCATTAGAATATACTTAGTAGTTAGTAGAATATGTAGTTACTAGAAAATCTGGATAACGTAGTTCACGCCCTAAACGTAGTTGCTTCCATTTATGATATTTCACAGCCAAGATGATATATCGGAGATTTTTGAGATCGTAAAATTCAACACTATGATAGGTTTTCTGCTGACCAGCATTGTCCTGGAAAGTGAGATTGATTATTTAAATTTCATATCAATATAATGCCTGGAGAATAATACTTTATAGGACTTTGGTACATTTACTTCATATGATAACATAAATTGGAATACATTGAACAATATAAAGTTGAGACCTTGAGCAATGGGGAGCGAGAACGTTTGCATTGTTATGGTGTTTTGAGTACACCTCGCTGAGTTCTAACAGACTAGCAACATTATGTATGGAATATATAAAGACCTGAGCGCAAGAAGACCGTATAAAGTCCATATTTGGCATTTTGTGATATGATCGTTTAAACTTTTTAAAATAAGATAATTTGGAAACCAAAAACGCCATACTATTAATACTTCTCAGGTACATGGTTATAGGAAAGAAGAATCATTTTGTATATCAACCAAGTAAATATCTGTAATATTGATCGATATTGATCGATTTATCCTTTTTGGACTTTTGGTCTTCTTGCGCTCAGATTGAAACAAAAGCTTTTAACTCAAAACTGAATGCAGATGTTGGAAATATTTAACCAATTTATGAGCAATTTGACACCTTGTTTGTTGAATTTGAAGGTTGTTTTAAAATTTAACCTCAGTTGACCCTTAACCGGCAGAAAGTATAGAAAAAGTTCCTGGACCAAAGAACGGTAAAAACTCAACTGGAACCATTTAACTTAAAATTGTAATGGCTTGGTTAGTTTTGTAGAATGGCTCCATCAATGCCTGGTTACTTCGCAAAAGGTAGTAAATCTAAGCGATTTAACACTCTATGCATTTTTAATGAATATTCACATGATGTCAGCATCTAGAGTGATTGTACTCAATTCGAAAACAAAGATTCGCCGTGTTGTTTTAAATTATTAAACATTGATGTATTAAGTTGCAGAGCTTCATCTTTTCAATATCAGTGAGAATAGTAATGCAACGTAGGAATGCAACATCGTGGATGAAATAGGAGCTTATTTGGTACACATTTGAATTAATTTGACAAACGTGAGACATAAACTTTTGAAAATCACGTGGAAGCGGTAGATACTAATAATTATGCATGAATCATCAGTTTAATGGAACGATTGCATATATGAAGAACAAATATAAATCCCCCAAGAAACGTACTATGATAGTGACAATACCCGAAATTACCCTATAGACAGAAAAAAAACTTCATATAGAAGAAAGGATGAAAGCCTTGATCAAGGCTATAAGAACTTGGCTTTTAAAAATCGATAAACGTAGTTCCTCAATTTGCTAAACATAGCTTTTCAATTCAATAAGACACGTAGACCTAGTTTTTCACATCAAAAAGACAAGGTTTAGATACCTGTAAACTTTATTTTTCGACCGAGAATTAGTTTTCTTCAAAAACTTAGTTTTCAAATTTGATTAACGTGGGTACCTCAAATCCATTAGAACATAGCGCTATGTGGTGCTGTTTGAGTTAACATTTTGTTTTACTATACGTTAGTAGAACCAATGAGTTTTGGTATCCTTGCACCTCAAATTATAAAACTAGAATTGGTTTCATTTTTTTTCTATGCTTCCCAAGAGGGGTCGAAAATATGTAAAATGTGTTCTATAATGTTGCAAATCTACTTTTATTCCTCTCATTGCTAGGAATAAAAAGGTCGATTGTTGTATTGCACTAGGTTGCTTAGTGCAAGAGTAATACATTAAATTAGGTTAAATGAATATCTCATGCACAGAGGCCAAATTGTCTAAATGCACCGATTCAACCGCGTCTTGTCTCAAATATTGCTCCTCTCGACAAACGAAATAGGAAAATTATTTCTTTGAGAAATGTATAACCTCGGAATCGGATGAAATGATGTGTAAAAGATTATGCATGTACAAATTTTTATTTGACTTTGGCTGCATTAACGCTGAACACATCTATTTGACCCCGCAAGAAAACCTCATTTGAACCCATCTCACTTAGGCAGTGTTGCCGATACCTAACAAGCAGTGAGAGAAGCACAAAGGTGTGGCGAATCAACAATTGACCTTCCAGGTCGAGCCAAATGTCCTACGTCAGCTACGTTTAGCCAACGGAGAGACACTTCATTGATAACCCATCCAAAACTTATTGATGTATGTTACTTATGGAGGTTATGCAGTAGAAGCGAAGGGCTTTCACGTGTACCAGCTCAGTAAATCAGCTTGACATTTCCATAGTATAGTCTAGCCGTGACAGAATCAGAGCTCGAACTACACTATGTTTGGCTTCTTTGTCCAGATGTCTACTGATACGTCTTACGTTACGCAAATGAAAATTTAGAGAAGATATTAAAGTATTGATGTGTGGAGTCAAAAACAATTCCAAGATTGCGGACTGTATCTAAGGAAACCATGATGTTATTATCGACTTTGAGTGTCTTGGCACATTATAATGTATTATGGAGTGGCCCATTTTAACAATACAATGACTGTCTTTATAAACTGATCGGCAACTGTTGAAATCAAAAGCTGGATTATACTACCCCTTTCAAGTTAAAGTCATCCAAAGACTTATTTTAGCTCAAGTGCTGGAACGAGAAGAGGATTAAATTGTTTTTAACGTATTACATTTAGGGATGGATTAAAGATTAGTTGAATCAGTTCTGCTTCATAAATAGATTAAATAGATGGTCACCGCGTTTTAATTTCAAACAGTTTGTCAAAACTAATACCGTTTAATACCTTAGGTAGATTCGGCAATATCATAAGTACGTGGGTGTATAATATGTCCAGTATTACATAGCCCGTGGGTAAATCGGTCATTAATCTAAGGCTTAATAACACTAAATAACGGCAATAACATATTATCAATTAATTTAGCATAAATAAAATTTATACCTTAAGGTACCACATATGGTTATTAAAATCTTCATTTTACACTTTAATGAAATAAACATTGACCTTATTTAGTATCTATATTTTCAGGAACGTTGTTTGTGTATTTAACTGGGCTTCTCCGTGACCATTTGCCCATCGTGCAAACTCTAGCTATATGTTTATACGGATATCCCGATTTGTATTTATTTGTGCACAATAATTGATAGATTTTCAAAATCCTATCTTTTCAAAGACCATATTATACCTAGCAATCCCCGGCTAACTGTTACAGGTATCAGCTAGTGCAGCAAACAGAAAAGGAAGAATCTACAGCTCCATCTGGAAAAAGACAAAGAAACATCACAAACATCTTGTTGTTGGTGATTTCAGTGCTAGAATTGGCCAGGACAGTCACATAATCTCACCCAATGGTGATTGGACCCCATTGTTACTACGGCGAAACAAACGAGAATGTGGAGCGTCTGGTGAATTTTTGCCAAGAGCTTAAGATGTTTAGAAATCGCTCTTGGACCTTAATGCATCCTGGAGGCTCCACATCCCAGTTAGATCATAGCCTGATCAACAGTAAGTGGATGAACTCATTGCCGAATTTTAGAGCCTACAAGTCTGTAGAGCTGGATTTTGGTCATCGCATACTCAGTGTACTACTTACCACCAGTCTTCGAACCACCAAAGGGTAGCCATACAAGATGCCAAAGTACAACTGGAAGAAGTGAAAAGATGCTAACACTGAGACCAACTTTCAGATATCAGATTGAGCTTTCAAACCATTCTCCAGTACTCCAGCGCGACAATACTTCAACACCAATCACTGAGAGGTACGATCTGTTTGAGAAGGCTGTCGGAGATGTGGCCGAGAAGGTGACGAGCGAAATCCATGTGGAGTGCCCAGCTGGGTGTCAGACAAAACTCTGAAGCTAAGAGAGGACAGAGATACTGTGAGAACCAGGCAGTCGAGAGAAATCTGGAGTTTGAATGAGTAATACAGATTTGATACGAACTTGCCTCGTTGCAAAATCTTTTAACCCTTCGTAACTCAAATAACCCTTCGTAACGTTACGAATACCCAATACTAGACGTAACTTTACGAAGATTCACCTCACCTCACCTCACCTCACCTCAGGTACCATCCTCATCATGGGGGTGGGTTGCAGCCAGTCTTGTGATGAGCCTCCATTTGCATCTGTCTTGTGTGGCTTGGGTCGCAGTGTATGTGGTCATTCCCGTCCAGGATTTTATGTTTGATTCCAATGATGCCTCTGTTACCTTGTGTTTTTCCTTGCAACAGGGTTCTAGCAAGGTTTCCTGCACTGCCTCTTGCTACGTGACCAAAGTACTGTAGCTTGTGTTTTCTCACTGTTGTCAGGAGTCTTACTTTTGGATCGATCTGGGCAAGAACCCATCCATTGGTGTGTTTGTCTTGCCAAGTGACGCGCAAGATACGACGGTAGCACCACAGTTCAAAGGCTGAGATCTTTTTGGTGTCTGCCTTGTGTTGTTCAGTGTTGTTCAGTGATTGCCTTTCTCATGATGATCTCTGAGTACACATTAAACAGGGCCGGTGAGATGATACAACCTTGTCGTACTCCTCTTTTGATTTTAAACCATTCAGTGATTTCTCCATCAACTCGCACTGCAGCTCTCTGTGTGCTGTATAGTGACTGAATAAGTGCTACTATGTGTCTGGGAAATCCCATATCAAGCAAGGACTGCAGCATCATCTGATGGCTGACTGAGTCGAATGCCTTTTTGTAGTCAATAAAGGCTATGTAGACTGGTGTGTTTGTTTCCAATTTCTTCTGTAATATCAACTGTAGGTTGAAAATTTGATCTCGCGTTCCCCTTCCTTTGCGGAACCCTGCTTGTTCCTCTGCAATTTCACAGTTCATGATGTTCTGTATGCGGTTCAGCACGATGTTCAGCAAAATTTTGCTGGCATGTGAAATGAGGGCAATTGTTCTATAATTGACACAGTTGATTAAATCACCCTTTTTAGGGATTGTGATGAAAACGGATGAAACCCAGTCTTCTGGCCACTCTCCTGTTTCCCATATCCGATTGCAGATATTCCAAAGCATCTGCCGGCCTGCTGTCCCGGATGCCTTCAGGAGCTATGCCGGGATACCATCTATTCCAGGAGATTTGTTGTTTCTCAGCTTTGAAATAGCTTGTTCTATTTCCTCCAGGAGAATACTGGGCTCACTGGTGCTGGGATTTACTTCAATGATTGGTGGTGGGTCATGGTCTGTGTTCTCATATAATTCTTCAGCAAATTCTCTCCACCTGCCTTTGATTTCTGCGGATTGAGTAAGAAGTTTGCCATCTTTGTCTTTTATGTTTGAGTTCCTTGTGGCGGTTTTTCTATCAAAGTTTTTGGCTGCTTTGAAGAATTCACGCGAATTGTGCATGGCATTGTATTTTTCGAGTTTTGAACACTCCTGTTTAAGCCACGAAGATTCCCTGTAGTAAATCAATGATACTTACGAAGGTTACTGTTTGTACATGTTGTAAGTGAGTTTAGTAAAATGGAACTTACGACTCGTCGTAAATTACGAATCATTTCGAGACTTACAATGTTTAGTGAAATGGACCTGGTTATTTATTTAGAAGCAGATGCTAGAAGCATAGTTTTATTAGTAGCTCACCAGTGGGAGGTGGTGTTTATCACTGTTGGTCCCCACCTCGAGGGAGTCTTGATTATAAGAGGGCCGAAACTCCCCAAGACAGGTGGCAATCAACTGATGATCCCGCTGGTGAAAGCACAAGAAAATTACCATCTTTGGTCTTTGTGTATATTTAACAACTTTAAAGACCATTTATCATTGACCATTTCATTCTTTTAGAATTTTCAATCAATTTATAAGTGGAGTATAAGATGAATATTTAGCTTTCAAGTTCTTGACGTCATACGTTGCCAGACGCATATCCGGTTTCGGTATTACACATAATACATTGTAATAGGTCAATTGATATCGTTTTAATTATTAGCTGGCTGCTGTGTAGATCCGTGAAAGATGAGTACACTTCACGATGTGTTGAGTGTTTCCTTTGACAATATTTGTAATTGTCAACTCTTTTCAAGAGGACACTTGGCAATATTGTTTTTGTAGCCAAGGAAGTACTTAGAGAAATAGTACCCGATAAAGACAAACGAACGAACACGTGTCATTGTGTGATATATTCAATATATAAAAGTTCATACTAAATTTGAATTTAGATATTTGTATACAATGATACCCTTGCGACAGGAACAAATTAAAAAAAGTAAGGGTAGAGAATTTCTGTATTCATGATATTTGTTGAAGCCCATTTTTGCTTAAGTGAATTTTCAAATTATAAATAAAGGTAGTTTTATTTTTAGAAAGGAAATCGGAGGTCAGAGGTCAGATTTGTGCCCAGAGCAAAAAGAAAACAACAACAAAAAAAAAAAATTTGTCCCTTCTACTGATTCTATACCTGATGTGATCAAGCAAAATCAGTTGGAAATCATATTGTTTTGGAACTCTTTAAGGGGGTACTACACCCCTGGTCAATTTTGTGCCTATTTTTGCATTTTTCTCAAAATTTATAGCACATTGGTGACAAGTAAGATATGTATATTATAGGGGCAAGGACTACAACTACTGTACTAAATATTCAGCAACTCAAAGCAAGTAGTTATTGATTTATTGATCAAATACGGGTTTTCTCTCATTTTTGACTGTAACTCCACAACTGTTGTCTGTGCTGAAATAAAATTTCCAGTGCAGTAGTTGTAGTCCTTGCCCCAATAATATACATATCTTACTTGTCCCAAATGCGCTATAATTTTTGAGAAAATGCAAAAATAGGCATAAAATTGGGCAGGGGTGTAGTACCCCCTTAACTGCTCACATCTTTTGAACTGGTTGTTCAAATTCAATGGTGTTTTCTTCCAAATCACTATGAGACATTTTTCCGTGAAAAAGCTGGTTAAAAATCCGTGAAAATCTGTGTTGAATCACAGATTTTTCAACCGATGACAGATTTGTGTCTCCTATTGATGTAGCTTTGCAAATGCTGTTTACAATAAGAAACTGAAAATTGAATATGTCCGACTTCCGAGACAGACTGATTTGGCTTGATCACACCACATATTATGTTTCGTTCGAGTTTTCTTTCCGTTAGCCAAGGGCATGCTCATACCTTCGGGCGGCGCTCAATGGACAAAATTCATAACACCTCAACATTTCAGGTAGTACTTTCATACGCCCATATGCACACGCCAACCTCACTATTCAAAATCGTACGAACTGAACGTCCGGGCAAGGCAGAATTTACTAAATTTGTCCGTTTTATATGCAATTGAACATACGAAGAAAATTTAGAAGACATACTTTCCTTTTGTTTGTAAGAAATCATCATAATAAAACAACGGTAAAGTGAGGAAATTTGACGTTATGTATGTGAGCAGTTACATACTAGTACGTGCTGTCTCTCCATTGATTTGTGTGAGATATCACCATATAATAAAACATCTTTTGACATAAACCTGCGAGCCTATAAACGCCCGCCAGGCGTTGAAATCGAGCATGTTATACTACCTGACGTTGTTAATGCGAAGTGACTATTTCCAACATGAAAATGTATAATGTTGATAACAATGCCAGTGATATACACGTAGTCGTCCTTAATCTACCAAAATATTTTTTTTGTAACCAATTTCATATTTGGTGCGGAGTGCTAGCCCTGTTTTGTGAACATCAAAAGCAGGCTCAATTGAAGCACGCATGGACCGTAGAAACAGATTGTCGCCCTCCTGTGACCATGTGACCACATGGAACGGCTTGTATAGCTTCCGAAAATGTCATGGGCCCTACATGAAGAGCTTGTTTCCAAACCATGTTAAGTCCACAACCACAAGTTTCTCATTTACTTGATGCACCATTACAGTTGGATGCACCATTACAAAGCAAAGAGTGGATAGATGCACAGTAACAATGTAACAATACTGTGTGAGGTATTTGGTTCCGATATGAAAACAATAGTCTGCATATTGTTAATGTATGGTAAAACTCATTGTTGCTAATGTCAAACTTGTCAAAGTGATGGTGATTGTATCACAGTTCAGTTCAGTTCAGTTCAGTTTTATTTTCATCTCAACACACATACATACAAATAACATGATTTTGAAAAAAACATTTTGTAATAAATTAGTAACAATGCAATGCCAAATAATTTACAATTGAGATACCAATATTGATATTACAAAATAATATTTTAATAATGTGGTATGTGGATGCCACAGAAACGCAAAGCGTGTAAAGTTGTGGCACCCATTTGAAGGTTACAGACAAGTCTATAGATGAGGTGACCTATGATGTCACATGTTTACATTAAGACCGCCCCCTGTTGTTTCAAAGCAGGCAAAATAACAAAGAAGTGTCTATGACAGACCACATAAATCTCTTTAAAACTCAACTTTTAAAAGTTTTGTGTGATATTATGTATATAGCTTGATGCATTTATAAACAAGATTGATACCATTTTTTGTATTATTTGCTTTGAAACCAAAGTTAATGAATAAAAATCAACTTCTTCCATGTAAACTATAGTGTTTTTTGCCTGGCAGTTTTGATCACAGACCAACAGAGGGCGTATCAAATGTAAACACATGTCACCTCATCTATAGCTTAAATACAATAATCGATATTTATAAGGTTACAAATGCTATGAATACCATAGACAGACAACATAAAGTCCGAAAAATCAATGAAGCATAAAATGCGAACTAAAGCAGCACAAGTAAATGAGACGTAAATGTGGTTGTGGAAACAAGCTCTTCAGAATAATTATTTTTGCGTTTGTTTTTCTTAAATATATTCTCGCCTTTGTGTAAGGAACTTAATTGGCCAAAGGAAGAAGCTTTTATTTAAATGTGCATGAAATTATGATGACTGCTGTCTTTATTAAAGGTATCCTGATTGACAGCATCATCCCCCACGTTACACCATCAAAAAGCAGATTTAGCAAATTAATAAGATTTCAAATAACAACCTGACCTGATCCTAAAGAATTGTATTTTTTCTAGAATGTCATAGAGTACAATGTTTAAGTTGATGCTACTTTTGTATGTTATATTAAAGGTTATGGTTTTCACTAAGATATTAATAAATGGATGAATACGGTAGCAACAATACTGCATTGTGAAGACTTAATTGGCAACCTCCAATTCTTGGAAAGATATTAAGGGTACCGGTCGCCTTGTTCAACAATAAAGTAGTTGAATGGCACCAAATATTTTTGGAACATCTCATTTCCTGTCATCTCGTTGCTCACCCTATTATACGAGATGTCTTTGATACAAATGTCAATACTCTGAGCTACTGTAATAACTTTGAGTTGTGGTGATATTTAGAAGACATGGAATATGTATTTTAAAACTTTCAACCAATCAGAGTGTTTGAATTGTGCACTACAGCTAAAGAGTGCACAAGGCATAATGCATTCAAACAATCGCTACACAGTAAAGCAGTGGATCTCGGGATCTGTAAGACCTATGGGGATGCCACTTAATTGGTGAGGGGGAGGATATCCAGCTGTACACCTGGTCCGACTGATTTTGCTTGATCGCATCACAATTACGCAAAGCATATTTTCACAATAGTTCTTATCAAATACTTTTAAAACATTTCTATTTCTCTAATCTGTGAGTTATGTGTGATCCAAAACATTATTTCATTATATCAAACAAAAGCACAATTGTTTCCTTCAATATTCTAGTACTAGTCTGTGGCATCCGAGCTATGAAATGAAAACCAAAACATCACAATGAAAATATAGACAGACTTATAATATTACAATAAAGTCGTGTTCACACAGTCGGAGTCGCTTATTACTGGTGATAACTCACTTATATCCGACTGTGTGAACACGACTTAAATGTACCAATGGATGTTATTATGTTATCCTTGATTTATAACAATAAATGATTGTTCGATCAATTTTAATCGGTTTTAGTCCAGCCAATTGGGCAGTCACAACACCAGTTTGGTGCGGAGGGGACCCAATGGCCGAATGAATTCTGACCATCACTTAGCTTGTTGGATTCGTCTATAATGGAATCTATTATTATAGTTCTTTTAAAAAGTGTGTCAGAAGTTGAATAGTATTATTCTCTAGACTTAGATGCTAGTCAGCATATATATAAACTGTATACATTTTTTGAGCCTGGGACACTACGAGCGAATTGAATGAGATCTTAATATGTAACCATATTTGCAAGCGTTTGTTTTCGTTCTGGTTTGTTTGTGTTTGTCTATACTTCATATAAATGCATTGAAAATGCAAGAATTATATAAATAAAAAATGCTTATATAAATACGCCGTAACCTGTGGGTGGGGGAATCCCCACTTGATTTTTATTCCAGTATTGATATCAAAACCTGAAAGGTTCACGGCATCTCAAGTGCACACTTTACTTAAGCTTCTACCTGTGCGCTCTTCGTTCCATTATATTGGGGTTTATATGGATGACGCAGACGTCTGGAAAAAGAAATATGTGGATCAAGTAGACAGTACAGGCGTAGACGGAAACGATCGGTCAATCAACTCCGACTCTCTCAGCATCGCTATCGCTTGTGTATGAGGCAAACTTGACCGCGCATATAATACTAGAAACGGCCGGGATTTGTTAACGTTATGTATGCCTTAGTACATACTTTTATTTGAAATGATTTCTAAAAGAGTGTGCTGTTTATAATTAAAATTCCTGACAAACATATTGGAAGTGGTGTCTTATAATTTCCGTAATTTAAATTCACATAACTTAAACGTAAAATGTGATGAAATGCTAAGACACATTGGTCAAAAGTCAAAGTTACTCCAATTCTCATTAAATTAGGCAAATTGTTTGCCTAGCTTAGAGGCTTCAGAAAAAGGATAGCGCAAATCTCAGCAATGAAAGATAAAACCTGCTTTCTACAACAGTATGCACGTTTATTTGTGATTGAATTATTTGAAGAAAATTGCAAACCCATACTTAAGATCAGTAACGCATTGTTTGGCGAATTTGGAAAGTATTTGGATGCAATTACATCACACCTTTACCAATTTGAGATTATAGGATATGTTTACAAACGTGCTGAAATGGGTGGATTTGCAATCTAGACGACCAGAAATATTACTTTACCGGCTAAAGTAAGCTCCATTAGGAAGCTTAATGGATGGGTTGATCACTTGTAGCTGAATGTGATATATACATTGGATTACATTGACAAAGTTAACATGTTTTAACTTGTTGTTGATATGTATCAACCAAGGTAATAGGAAGACATAACAAAATTTATATAATGCATTAATGTATTCGATGGATTTGCCCGTGGATTTGCCACCCGCTTAACCTTACAGGTTCCGGACATGTAAATTAAGTTAGAGCTATCAAAAGAGTGAATCCCTACCACAAATATAGTGTTATATTGATTCACTTGAGAAGCTACACTGACCCGAACTCACCAAAGGACAAATAAAAACATGACTTCGGACAATTAAGTAAAACCAGGGCCGGATTTATCATGGGCCAGATGAGCCCGGGCCCAGGGCCCCCGCAATTTGGGGGCCCCCACTGTGGCCACGTGCATGTTTCCTTTTAGCCCGAAAACACGATGTTTTGAACAAAAATATGCTAAATGTGCACAATTTTGCGCGTTTCGCGCGCACTAGTCCTTTGCATAGGAAAATTCACCTTCATTTTAGGCTAAAATTGTCTGAAGTTGAAATGTTTTCGCGCGTAAATGTCATAGTTAAATCGATCCTTATAGTAGGTCCCCTATTTGTAAACCAATACTTGACCACTTGAGTGCACATAACTTCTTTAAGGCAACTCCGGACCTGAGTAAAACGCCATCGTCGAGTCTGTAATGATAGAGAAGCGGGAGAAATGTGATGTTGAATCTTGGGCCAATTGAAATGGCGTATCAATTTCTTTTCCAATATCGGCTGCCTCGGTTTTCATGTACCGGTATCGGCTTACCTGTACAGGGAATCATCGAAATCAATACAGAAGTCATTTCAGTATTCTTTCACGTCTGAGCGTTTACAACTCAAGAATTGGAAACGAGATCGGATGTATCCTAGCAGACTGAAATAGTACTTCAAAATTTATTTAGGCCAACTAATTGTATGACCTTTTGAGAATTTCAAAATTAAAACAGGATTGTCCGATTTCAATTCTGTTTTTTGATTTGTTAAGCTTTCATAAAGATCATTCATGTAGAAACATTGAACAACGTGTTTCTGCTGCACTTATTTTTGAGATGATATACCGTAAACGTTCGCCTAATGGCGCTATAGAGTTCATGGAAATGAGAGAGCGCCATCCCTGTAAAAGCCGACTATTATCACTGATCATTAAGGGTACGTGTAGTTAAAGGGTGAAACCTATCGACACATACAATTATGAATAAGATCGAACAAACTTGTTCATGATAATGCGGTAATCATTCACCTGATACGTTGTGGCCCAGTGAGCAGAGCATTAGACTATAGTGCGAGGATAAAGAGAACTTGTGGAGAAGATTGATGGTTCGAATCTCATGCAGTAATTTATGACAGATTATGATCTCTGTCAATGTTTTTTTTTCTGATTTGAGGAAATTTTATTCTCTATTTTCTTGATTTTATCTTTAACATTGTTTATAATTTTATCATTTTATCTTGTATGTGTCTTTTTTCATGATTCTTTGTTTTTATCGTTTCATTTTAGAGTAACTCAATCCATTCAATCAAATGTTGTAATGAACCTATTTGATTGTATAGGCATTTGTTATGTGTGTGAGACGAACTGTCGCGTGCGACAAGTCTTTAAATTCGCGCGAGTGTCTTTGCCTATGCATCAGTGGTCATAAGAGGTATATCATTTTATTCGAAAGGGGGGGGGGGGTCCCAAATATACGGGGGTCATAAAGTCTTGGAAAGAATAATAGGAGGGGGTCATAAAATGTTTTATGACCAAAATGTAGGGAGTCACACGATGACCACAGAAAGTTTATTATTTTATTCAAAAAGACTGATTTTAATACAATTTTGGGGTTTGGGATCATACAATTTTTGATGCCGAAATAGGAGGTACGCAATTTTATTGACGCAGACTTTTTGTAAATTTGGGACCCCCCTTCCGAAAAAAATGATAGCCCTCTAAGAGGATTCAAAAGATAACCTCTGCCCCAATAATCCCTAGCTATATTTGTTTGAAACTGTTCCATCGAGGATGTATCATAATAGGCTCAGTCTTCAAATGATATAAATAACATTTGAATGAGTGAACGAACAAAATCATACAACGACCAACTGAATAGAGACTGTGCATATGACATATCATCCCGTAAATATGGCGGACTACTCAAATGCATTCAACTAAAGCATGATTGCATCTACCGCGACAGTTCGTCTCACACACATAACAAAATGCACTACGATCAAATAGGTTGATGACAACATTTGATTGAATGGACTGTACTGCGCCATGATTACGGGGACGAAACCGGTTCAAATCCTTTGTTTGGAGCCAATCGATAAACGCAAGGCCTCTATAGCTATCATTGAATACTGGCTAGGATTCCACAACACAATGAGAACATGTTATAAGGCGCTTGGAAGGCACACAATACCCCAATGGCTTTCCATATTATGTGCACTCAACAACTATTCAGTATCGAAGCCCGGTATCGAAGTTACGTAATGTTACTATGTCAACGGGATCACGCGCTTAAGTAATGAACCACGATCGAAACAATCAGTACACAAAAAAGGCATACCAAAATAGCGTGATCGTAATGATCGCCATATACAAACAGTGCTTGGTTCCGATACCATCACGGAGTTACGTAACTACTTCGTGGTCTGATAGTTATATGATCAATGGTCTGATCTACTTTGGTTCGATCCTTTTAAGAAAAGAAAAAATAGCTGATCATTTATAATCCATAAATGAATAAAGTAATGTAGTTACACAATTTGAAACATTGAGGCCGTTCTATTTTTCAAAGGTCATTTAACTGTTAAATGTAGTGGAATATATCACGCATTGATAGGTAGCAGGTGGAGCAAATTTTGTCAGCGGTTTTTGTCGCCGTTTGTTCGCAGTGCCTATTTATCTAAAAAAAAAAAAAAAAAAATTAAAAAAAAAAACAATATTCTTTCGTAAAATGGGGACAAAATCCAAAAACATTTCTTAACCCTTCTTCACATAAAAGTGGGGGCAGAAATCAAGATTCGAACAAGTACCATTCACCATTCAAGGCGCACCCTCTAGCGACTGAGCTAACGGGTCAGACAATAGAAGGGTGTAATTTTGAACTGAAGAATATTAAACAAATATAAAGAAATTACAATGTTATAAAAAGATTTACCAAAATGAGTTAGATATAACGTATGAATCGATTTACAAATTAAGTCCAATGGCACTTTGAGAAAGAATACCTGAAGAAACCCCAAAACATTTGCTGCTCTAGCAACTAACCTAGTGACCTAAAGTATTGGGTCATGTCACGATATCTTTTCTGAGGCATTATGTCCAGGTTGCTCAATTTAACATACACGTATCCTTAATGCTGTTGAGATTTTACAAGGATGGCGCTCTCACATTTCTAAGAATCCAAAAGCGCCATTAGGCGAACGTTTACGGTACTACTACTAATACTAAAACCATGAGGATTCGGGGGTTTGAATAATATAAATTCAACTATGACAACATTATGTTGAACATTCCGACGTTATGTTTGTTGCTAAATAAACCATATTCCAAGTATTTTATTTGCAATGAAAGTAACGCTACATTGAAAGTGTTTTCTTTACATATTATAACATCGCATTGGACAAAGATACAGGGGGTATCAAAATAAAGTTAATGGACTCAGTGGCTATTTTTGTGAGCCGTGTAATAATGCAATTGCGCAAAATTAAAATAACATGAAAATCACAGTTTTACCACTTTCTTTACAGTAATTGACAGAACGTGTGGCAATCATGTGATTGCTTTGACGCACCCCTGATATCTTCTGGATTTTTTATTGTGAGGCTATCTGAACTTAAAGGTTCTCGCAAGTCCTCCTGCAGCCCTTGATGAACCCCAGAGATACAAAATTGCACAAGTTGACATCCCCAGGTAGGAGAGACCTTTAATAAGACGTGGTGTGAATGTCATCTTGAAGAGAGCTGATATTTGCATACAAAGGCATGGTGGCAATGTCCTCGTGGCCACGTGGAAGACTAAGACTGACAATTGATAAACTTTGCGCAATTGCATTTTTACTCGGCTCACAAAAATAACCACTGAGTCCTTATTAATGATCACACGCCAGTTGTGGGAGGACAAGATGATGATTCAGTTATCAATATATAGCCTTTTAGCTACCCACTATTGCAACAGAACCCATTTAATCACCATTCATTTCAGAAAAGCATATTTAATAAGACATTAAAAGTCCCCGAAAATCCAAGTAGTGGAACAGTGCTTAATTTACATGAATAAAAAATTGCCGCTATGCAGATGTGAAATGTCAAAATTGACCAAATATTTTCCAAAAACATACCAAAGCATTGATCTCATCATAAGGATTCAGAAAAAGTAACAATTCGCGACTTCCAAGGTTAAATCCAACTGGTCTCAAGTTGTTCATTTTGTTAAAATGAAACAAAATTAGAAAATTTGCATTGGATGTTTTGTTACATAGGTACCGTCACAAAACGGGTCAAGGTCAACAAGGCTGAATGGGTTTGTGGTCTTTTTTGCTATGTTACCAATGTAACAAACTATCTAAGATATGGCAAACTATTCTTTTTTTAAATGCTTTTGCAATTAGAGTAATCGGGTACCATTTAAAAAAAATCAAAATTGGAGAATTTTTTGTTGAATCAAATTTTGACATTTGACATTTTCCCATATAATTCAATACCTGCATCGGAGATAGGTCAAACTACAATTAAAAAAAATTCTTATGACTAGAGAAATACGATGGTATGGTTTTTAATAAGGTTTGACCAACTTTGACATTTCACCCCCTGCATATGCGATCATTTTGGATTTATGCAAATTAGGCACTGTTCCACTACTTGGATTTTTTTTTTTGGGGGGGGGGGACTTTTGATGTTTTTGTGTGAGCTTTTGGGAGATATATTCACGTAAAATGGATTCTGTTGCAATTAAGTAATTTCCTTAATTTGACTAGCTTACAAATACCTCATTGGTTTATCGTATCTGCTTATGTGCACAGTGATTTTCATCACTTGTTGTAGTGCACTTTAGTATTCCAACTGGAAGTACTGATCCATGTTGTTTATGCAGGCTTAGCACTTCTATGGGCCTTGGAACTGGTAATTTTTGACTATCGAACTTTACCTTTTTCTAATGCCTACATTTGCTGTTTTGCCCCCCTCTGTGTACCATATAGTATGTATATTACCTGCTTTCCCACGTCTAGTTGGCGTACCTTGCTCCTTCTTTCCAATTGTTCATATATTCAAGGTATATATACTCTTGTATCATTTACTGATTTTTGTGTGTCCTTGTCCGTTGGATTCACCGTTAACTAATTTTTCAAATACCTCATACTTTTGAATCTAATGGCATTTTTCAAACTGTGTACTTTATTTTGAAACACCTTTTAGAACTATTAATCATGCAGAGTAAATTCGTAATTACTTGAGTACATCAATATTTTATGTGTCAATTAACACTTATCTTATGGGCTTACAAAGTATCAGATAAAAACAATAAGGAGCACTTACTCAATCAAGTTACTTTTGGCCCAATTAGTGCATAATAAAAAGTTCAAAGGAATGAATAGGAAGCCAGAACTCTCCATAACAAAACTTACATACATCTGTGAGTGACTGGTCGTAATAATCATATTCGACGATATATCGTATAAATAAATGTCTAATACAAAATGAAATTGAAGGATTGTAGATTCGATTATCGAATATGGCCTTTTTTCAGAATGACTAATGGGATACACTTAAATTTATCTTGGATTTTTTAAATCCAAAATGTACTCAATAAATGTCCAATAGTTAAACTATGGTGCTATTGTATTATTTACATCTCTATAAATGCACGCCAATCCCAGTTTCGAATGTTAAATTTGGTTATTATCTGCATACAGGGTGTCCCAGACAACATACCGGATGAAAGAATTACAAATCTTGTTCTACATCTTGATTTCATAACGTATGCGTCAATTCACTTCATTTAAAAGAAATATCATTCACCACAATACACACTATAATGTCAATCGGCTTTATATTTTGTTTGGTGAAATTCTTTTCGTTCTTCTTAAACAATATGTTTCTTGCAAAACATTTAATAAGGTTTTGTTCGAATGTGAAAATACTGCACTATATTAAAAAATGAACTCCTGCATGTAAGATGATACATGGTACTTTGTGTACTTAATGTTAATATAATTATTGCATAAAAGAAAAAGTTTGGAATATTTCCAAGAAATGGTTATGCAATAAAGCTTAAAGCTAAAGTACTTGATCATTGTCATTCTTTGTCGATATTTTCATTTCTCCGCGAATTTCAAGTTTTCCCGCGCAATTCACTATGAATAGTTCTTAGAGTTTGTCAGAAGTTGAATATTAATAATATTATTATTCTCTAGACTTAGTCGCTAGTCAGGATACACGAGCGAATTGAATGAGATTTTAATATATAACCATATTTGCAAGCGTTTGTTGTCATTCTGGTTTGTTTGTATTGGTCTATACTTCATGTAAATGCATCGTAAATGCAAGAATTTTATACAAAATAAAAAAAAATGCTTATATAAATACGCATTAACCTGTGTGTGGGGACTCCTCACTTACAATTCCTTGCAGTTTGGTGATTTTTATTCCAGTATTGATATCAAAACCTGAAAGGTTCACGGCATCTCAAGTGCACACTTTACTTAAGCTTCTACCTGTGCGCTCTTCGTTCCATTATATTGGGGTATATATGGATGACGCAGACGTCTGGAAAAAGAAATATGTGGATCAAGTAGGCAGTACAGGCGTAGACGGAAACGATCGGTCAATCAACTCCGACTCTCTCAGCATCGCTATCGTTTGTGTATGAGGCAAGCTTGACCGTGCATATAATAATAGAAACGGTTTGGATTTCTTAACGTTATGAATGCCTTAGTACACACCAAAAATATTGGAAGTGCTTTCTTATAATTCCAATTAAATGCATCATATCTTGTATGGGCAACCTGATGAAATACTAAGACACTAGTGCTATCACATAATAATGTTTAATGGCAAAATGCCGAAGGTTGATTTGCTTGTTGTGCATGTGTCAAAAGTCATATTTTCGTAAAATTGAGGTAAATTGCTTGCTTACCTTAGAGGCTTCAGAAAAAGAATAGCTTGTACTCTCTGCTATGTTTAGTATGTTACGCAGCAAAGAGTTAAAAGAAATGTAGGATTCAATAGGATTCAATGGCATTTGTATTTATTTATCATTTATCTTCTAAACTTCAAATTGCAGATAGTAGAAACTTTCCTATATCCCTTGAAAAGGAACAGTTTGCCTCCATTTTTAAGAACATTGGAGCAACTTGAACTTTTCACCCCTGTACAACATGAAAATTGTCCTGTTGAGCCTTGATCTTGGTATATGTATTATGTTCTGTGCGCACATATGTTACATTTATGTGATCCTATATGTTGTTTTTATATTGTTGATTTTATATGTTGTTTGGTGGATTTGGAGCATGTTTAATTTTGCACCCTGTATGATCCAGTAGTTGTTTTTTGTGTGTCTTTTTAGGGTCACGGGGTTCATATACAGCTTGCAGGACAGTTCGCATACAAAATATTTGAATTCTGCTTACCCGAATTAACAAAACTATTTGGTTGCCAGCTTTTACACGGACGTGCCGCTTGACGCTTAAATAAGTACATATTTCCAAAATACAACCAGTACAAATCGTTGTATTGTGGTGTCACCATAAGCGTTTAAGAAAATTGCAAACCAATAGTTAATATCAGTAATACAACTAGCGAATATGGAAAGTGTTAGGATACAGTTACATCACACCCTTACCAATTTGAGATTATGGTTAATGTTCACAAACGTGCTGAAATGGGTGGATTTGCAATCTAGACGACCAGAAATATTACTTTACCAGCTAAAGTAAGCTCCATTATGAAGCTTAATGGATGGGTTGATCACTTGTAGCTGAATGTGATATGTGCATTGACAAAGTTAACATGTTTTAGCTTGTTGTTGATAATGTATACGAAGCCCACACAAAGGTAATAGAAAGACATAACAAAATGATATATGCATTAATGTATTCGATGCCACCCGCTTAACTTTACAGGTTTCGGACATTAAGTTTGAGCTATCAAAAGAGTGAATCCCTCCCGTAAATATAGTGTTACATTGATTCACTTCAGACGATACACTGACCATAACTCACCAAAGGATAAATAGAAAATGACGTCGGACAACTAAGTAAAACGCCATCGTCGAGTCTGTAATGAAAGAGAAGCGGCAGAAATGTGATGTTGAATATTGGGCCAATTGAAATGGCGTATCAATTTCGTTTTCAATATCGGCTGCCTTGGTTTACCTGTACCGGTATCGGTTTACCTGTACAGGAAATCGTCGAAATCAATACAGAAGTCATTTCAGTATTCGTTCACGTCTGAGCGTTTACAACCTAAGAATTCGAAACGAGATCGGATGTATCTTAGCAGACTGAAATAGTACTTCAAAATTTATTTAGGCTAACCAATTGCATGACCTTTCGAGAATTTCAAAATTTAAATTTAAAATTAAGATTTTTGGCGCAAAACCGGTCACCCTAGTCCATTTAATTCCGAATGAAAAGAGCACAAATACTACTTTATTTCCATCCACATAATGCGATTCAACAAGATACAGCAATAAGAGACAGGGACACAACAGTCAATAATGTGGAATCACACTACACCCTTCTTTATGGATCGTACATCAAAGATTTACTCGTACAAACACACTTTGGTATTTCTTCCTTACATCATAGGGTCATTCCATATGAAATCAAGGAGTCGCCCCACCTGACCCCCTCAGATTTGCTTTATATTTTAGTCATATGTTGTACCTGTAAAAATATTAAAACCTGCAAATTTGAGGTCTGTAGCTCTTACGGATTTTCTGTGGCAGCCATTTAGAGTTGGAGTAGGGGGGTCTAAATTTGGACCCAAAAGTTGTCCTTTAAATAAATTTCATCTTTGGGAGTCTGTGCCTTCTTTATAAAAAGAAAGAGAGGTCTGAAACTTTGTATACACACTAACTGCATGACCAATTTGTCAAAAAATAAAAAATAAAAAAATTCTGTAATTGCGCGTTGTGTCACGGGGTCATTAAATATGCAAGAAAAAATGTAATGTTTTGTAAACTGGCAAGTTTAGCCCCCCTAAATTCACATTTTGGTCACATTAATTATTTTTTGTTGTCACTGATGCTATATATAGGATAAATACAATGCATATCCAATAAATTGAGGTCACAACTCATTTATATTTCGAACAGCGCCCTCACGAAGATGAAATTTATTGCAAATTTAACATTTTCAGGGGGCCCAAAGTCGATGTGGTCCACCTTCAAAATTGATAAAACATCACTTTTATATAACTACTAGTCTTAAATTACAACTTTGCTAAGTCCCAGTAATTGTATAGGTTGACTTCATATAAAATGACAAGCCCAAAGTTGACCATTTTCTTATGATTGCATGTAGTGCAAATGTGCCGAATTCGGAAGGCTTGAAAGTCAAATTGGCCCCAATATTGAAAATAAAATGGAAATAAAAGTAAATAGGGCCAATACCTATGCATCTAGTCATTTATTTTCAATATTGTGGCCATTTTGACTTTTAAACCTTCCGAATTCGGCACATTTGCAGTACATGCAATCATAAGAAAATGGTCAACTTTGGGCTTGTCGTTTTATATGAAGTCAATCTATAAAATTACTGGGATTGAGCAAAGTTGCAATTTAAGACTAGTAGTCATATAAAAGTGATGTTTTATGAATTTTGAAGGTTGACCACATCGACTTTGGGCCCCATGAAAATGGTGAATTTGCATTAATTTTCATCTTCACGAGGGCGCTGTTGGAAATGTAAATAAATGGTCACCTCAATGTCTTGGATATGCATTGTATTTGTACTATATATCCCATCAGTGACAACAAAAAACACTTAATCAAAAAACACTTAATCTAACAAAAAACACTTAATCTAACAAAAAATGTGAATTTAGGGGGGCTAAACTTGCCAGTATACAAAACATTACTTTTTGTTTGCATATTTAATGACCCTGTGACACAATGCAAAATTACAGACATTTATTTATTTTTTACTTGTTGACAAATTGGACATGCAATAATGTGTATACAAGGTTTCAGACCTCTCTCTTTTTATTAGGAAGGTACAGGCTCCCAAAGATGAAATTTATTCAAAGGGCAACTTTTGGGTCCAAATTTAGATCCCCCTACTCCAACTGTAAATGGCTACCATAGAAAATCTGTATATATTGAAAATGAAATGGAAATAAAAGTAAATAGGGCCAATAACTACTCATCTAATCATTTATTTTTAATATTGTGGCCAATTTGACTTTCAAGCCTTCCGAATTCCGCACATTTGCACTACATGCAATCATAAGAAAATGGTCAACTTTGGGCTTGTCATTTTATATGAAGTCAACCTATAAAATTACTGGGACTTAGCAAAGTTGTAATTTAAGACTAGTAGTTATATAAAAGTGATGTTTTATAAATTTTGAAGGTGGACCACATCGACTTTGGGCCCCTGAAAATGTTGAATTTGCAATAAATTTCATCTTCGTGAGGGCGCTGTTCGAAATGTAAATAAGTTGTGACCTCAATTTTTTGGATATGCATTGTATTTATCCTATATATAGCATCAGTGACAACAAAAAATAATTAATCTGACCAAAAATGTGAATTTAGGGGGGCTAAACTTGTCAGTTTACAAAACATTACATTTTTTCTTGCATATTTAATGACCCCGTGACACAACGCGCAATTACAGAATTTTTTTTTTTTTGACAAATTGGGCATGCAGTTAGTGTGTATACAAAGTTTCAGACCTCTCTTTCTTTTTATAAAGAAGGCACAGACTCCCAAAGATGAAATTTATTTAAAGGACAACTTTTGGGTCCAAATTTAGACCCCCCTACTCCAACTTTAAATGGCTGCCACAGAAAATCCGTAAAAGCTACAGACCTCAAATTTGCCGGTTTTAATATTTTTACAGGTACAACATATGACTAAAATATAAAGCAAATCTGAGGGGGTCAGGTGGGGCGACTTCTTGATTTCATATGGAATGACCCCATACTAAAACCAGGAGGATTCAGGGGTTTGAGATAATATAATTTGCTACATAGCACGTAAATAAATTCAACTTTGACAACATGTTAAATGTGGAACATTCTGCCGTTATGTCTCACTAAATAAGCATTTCATTTGCAATGAAGTACCGTTACATTGAAAGCATTAATAGTATTTTCTTCATCGCATTGGACGAAAATACAGGGTGTGTCAAAATAAAGTATACAGTGTGAAAAAAGACACTAGATTAAAATATATTATGTATTTGGTCAAAATGCTTTAGTTGATAGTTGAAAAAAAATCCTGTCCTTCCACAACTGTAAAATCAATGGCGTGTGACCATTAATAACTTAGTGGCTATTATTGTGTGCCGAGAAATACTACAGTTGCGCAAAATAACATGGAAATCACAGTTTTATCACTTTCTTTACAGTAATTGACAGTAAACGCCTTTCAGAATTGTTTGGCAATCATGTGATTACTTTGAAGCACAAAGTGGCTTCTAAGATATCTTGATATCCGCCGCTGGGTTTCTTCTTGTGGGGCTATCAGAAATCAACGGTTTTCACAAGTCCTCCTGTAAACCTTGATGAACTCCAGAGACAAATAATTGCACGAGTTGACATCCCCAGGCAGGACAAACCTCCCATAAGACATGGTGTGAATTTCATGTTTAGGAGAACTGATATTTGCAAACAGAGAGGAATGGTAGCCATGACCTGGTGGCCATGTGGAAGACTAAGACTGTCAATTACTGTAAAGAAAGTGGTTAAACATGTGATTTTCATGTTGCTATAATTTTAATAGATTTTGCGCAACTGCATTTTTACTCGGCACACAAAAATAGTCACATCTAGTGGCATTTTTCAAACTGCATACTTTATTTTGATACACCCGGTAGAAGTAAACATCATGCAGAGTAAATTCGTAATTATTTGAGTACGTCAATATTTTATGTGTCATATTGAATCGTTAATGGCCTTCTACAAGTGAATGATATATCAATTAATATTTTCAAGTTATCTTATGGGATTAAAAAGTATCAGATAAAAATAATAAGGAGCACTTACATGTTCAATCAAGTTATATACTTTTGTCGCAATTAGTGCATGATAAAAAATTCAAAGAAATAAACAGGAAGCCGCAGAATTCGCGCCAACAAAACTTATATACATAAGTGACGGTTGAATAATCAGTACCGTACTGGGATTCACTTAAATCTATCTTGGATTTTTCAATCAAAAATGTATTTGATAATTTATCCAATAGTTTGGTAAAGGATGATGCTATTTTATTATTTACCTCTAGATACGCTCATAAATGCACGACAATCCTGGTATCGAATATCATAACATACTGTTAACTACTGCATTTAATTTTCAAATTTAAAAATGACATTTTAGTTTGATTATTTTCTGTATACAGGGTGTCCCAGAAAAAAATACCGGGTGAATGTTTGGTCATAAGTTGTGAAATATGTATCTGAATCCAACAAATTAAAATTCAGTCTGTAGGTCATCTTCCATCTTGAATCAGATGACCGATTGCGAAGAATTGAGCGATTTCATAACGCCTGCGTCAATTTACCTCATTCCAAGCTTGAAAGAAAGATCATTCAACACAATATATACTAGCGGATATGTTATGTTAGGACAAAATGTTTTTTTTAACTAAAACATTTTGACCAAATACCTCATATTTTTTTTAATCTAATGCCATTTTTCACACTGTATACTTTGTTTTGACGTACCCTGTATCTCCGTCCAATGCGATGTTATATGTAAAGAAAACACTATTAATGCTTTCAATGTATGGTACTTTCATTGGAAATAAAATGCTTCGGGTATGGTTTATTTAGCGAGACATAACGACAGATTGCTCCATATTATGTTGTCATAGTTTAATTTATTTACGTGCTATGTAGCAAATTATATTATCTCAAATCCCCGAATCCTCCTGGTTTTAGTGTGATGTAAGGAAGAATACCAAAATGTGTTTATACATGTACGAGTAAATCTTTGATGTAAGATCCATAAAGAAGGGTGTCTCATGATTCAACCTTGACTGTTCTTTCCCTGTCTCTTCTTGTTGTCTCTTGTTGGATCGCACTAAATAAAATGGTATTTGTGCTCTTTTTATTCGGAATTAAATGGACTAAAGCGACCGGTCTTGTGGCAAAAATATTAATTCTAAATCTAAATTTTGAAATTCTGGAAAGGTCATGCAATTGGTTAGCCTAAATAAATTTTGAAGTACGGTCTGCTAGGACACATCCGATCTCGTTTCCAATTCTTAGGTTGTAAACGCTCAGACGTGAAAGAATACTGAAATGACTTCTGTATTGATTTCGACGATTCTCTGTACAAGTAAACCGATACCGGTACATGAAAACCGAGGTACCCAATATTGAAATCGAAATTGATATGCCATTTCAATTGGCCCAAGATTCAACATCACATTTCTCCCGCTTCTCTATCATTACATACTCAACGATGGCGTTTTACTTAGTTGTCCGACGTCATTTTTTATTTGTCCTTTCGTGAGTTCTAGTCAGTGTCATCTTCTGAAGTAAATTAAAATAATACTATATTTACGGGAGAGATTCACTCTTTTGATACCTCAAACTTAAAGCCTTAATGTACGAACCTTTTTCAGAATATACCTTTATTTTTTTCAAAACCGATTTGTTGGCATTGTAATACTTACACATGTTCCAACTTAAATCTATGAGCAAACTGTCAAATTCGCCCTATTTGTAGTAAAATGGGATGATTTTATGTTGGTCCGACATTATTATCATAATTTTTCAGATTATGATAATATGTCTGAACGATCGTAAATCGTAGTCTCCTACGAATCCAATTTGGTTACGCTCCCTCCATATGTGGATGGAGACTAACCAAATTGGCTGCGTAGGAGACTAACTCTGAGGCCGCACTTGCCGTCCTCATTCAAAAAGTGCGAGATATTTCGAGTGATAGTAAAGTTTATAATGTTGTTTCTTTGCAAATTCCCAATGTTTTTCGCGTCCAAATGTATTGGGAACTTTCATAATGATTGCATATTATCATTTTGGAAGAAAAAAGAAAAATCTAAAAATTTAAAAAGCTCGTACATTAAGGCTTTAATTTACATGTCCGGAACATGTATAGTTAAAGCGGGTGGCAAATCCATGTAATACATTAATGCATATCACTTTGTTATATCTTCCTATTACCTTTGTGTGGGTTTGGTATTTCAATTTCAACAACAAGTTAAAACATGTTAACTTTGTCAATTTAATCCAATGAATATATCACATTCAGCTACAAGTGATCAACCCATCCATTAATAAGCTTCCTAATGGAGCTTACTTTAGCCGGTTAAGTAATATTTCTGGTCGTCTAGATTGCAAATCCACCCATTTCAGCACGTTTGTTAACATTATAATCTCAAATCGTTAAGGGTGTGATGTAACTGTATCCCAACACTTTCCATATTCGCAAGATGTGTTACTTATATTAACTATTGGTTTGCAATTTTCTTCAAATAATTTAATCACAAATAAACATTTATTCTGTGGTAGAAAGCAGGTACTATCATTCATTGCTGAGGTTTTGCGTTAAAACGCTTATGGCGAAACAACGATATAACGATTTGGTATGGTTATATTTTGGAAATAATATGTGCTTATTTAAGGACCCATTCAGTGGTTTGCTCATCCGGACGATCATAAAAGTCATCAAAATTCTGATTTTGATACTTTGTCATTGTCATAGATGTGCTAACATAGCCTGATAGTGTTTCAGCTTAAAGGTATATGATATATTGTTGGTCGAAGCAGCAGAAAAAAAAAGTCGTTCACAGCATCTTGTGAATGGCAGTGAGCTTAAGCAAAAATTAATATTAAAATATTAATGAAAATCGAATACCTCGTATACCCTTAAAGCCGCGTATTTAAGACAAAATAAGGCGTTTATATGAATTTGTAATTTATATTCTGACAGTATATAAACTAGCTGCATGCATTTGTATGGGGCTTCTACTTCGTCAATACTGCTGTTTTCTTTGTTTTTTGCCAAATATTTCATTTTAAAAATACCAAATGACAAATTATGTAATAGGCTTTTACGACGGGAATTCATAACAAATAGAACTGTCAAGCTTTCGTCAGGTGTAGCTCTGACTTCTTCAGGACGAATTACCGAAGGGGGCAGTGCATTAGACGCATCAACATCAGCTATCATTGATTTACATTTACAGCCCTATTCCCTAGTAAAATTGGTGCAATTGTGATTTTACCCTTTCGTTGTTAACTAAACATATCTCGAGATTAAAAAAAGCATATTGAACAGAACAAACGGTATTTGAGAGCTAAGACTGTGCCCTTGACGTTGATGTAAGCATCATGTCACAACTGTATTTTGTAATTGCCACAGAGGGCGCTTTTCACTTGCACAATTTTTTTTGAGACAGGCTGTGTATATAATTTTTTTAATAAATATTTTGGAATATGTTTTAATCCAATCGGAACAATTTTGACCCATGTGCAAACTTTAACCCAGAATTTCTCAAAATACCCAAGGGTGGGTACCTATTATATTCACAATAAACCGCAGATGTCAATATTAAAGCAAAACATGTTAGTCATACACAACTTTACACTCGATTTAGTTTTACCCGATTAAATTGCCGAAATCAAAAATGTTCCTTTAAATATTGGCATGAATAATAAATGCAAATATTTTTTAACTTTAAACAAACACTTAAAGGATTAAACATAATATTACACAGTGACAAAAATTAGAAGCTACAAGTTCATCACTATAATTATGTCTTTCTTGTTTTTTTGAAAAGTTTAACATATTACATAAATAATCAAAGCTGTTAATGTTATTGCTATCCAATTTCAGGAATCCGTGTTAAGTTTCTTATAATTCAACAACTGTTTATCAATGCGACGTTAAATCAAAAATTATATTCAGGTTATTCACCTTCAGTGAAAGCTTGAATAACATAACATCGTCGGATTAAAAATAGATAAGAGGACTACATTTAATGAGATTGAGCAAGGAGTGAGCGAGTATGACAAAATTGAATGAATTGTATTGATACGTTCATATTTTGATTTTTACAGACATGAACTTGGCCCATGTGCTTTTTTTTTGAGGGGTTAACGTTTTAGCGATAAAACTAATAAACTTCGATACATAAAGATTTTCCCCAATTTTCTAAAGCACATCATACGGAGCTATATATGTGACGTGGTATATCAAAAATAGAAACTTTTGGGCAGGTTAACAATTTTGAGTGTTTCACATATCTTAAAAAAAGATATATTTTGATCCACAACGCCGTTTTCTCCAATGAAATCGGATATTCCTAAGCGAAGAGATTGAGTATTATAAAATTGGAAATTGAGATATCGAAATAGTATTGACAATGTTGAGAGTTGGAATGATCTTAAAAATTTCTGAAAAAATACAAGATGACAGTTATATTCCGATCGGAAACTATCAGACAATATTTTAATCATTATGAACATCACAAATTCGCAACAAACCCAAATTGTGAAAAAATCACCCCGTCAGATTTTTTTGCTATTTCTCCATTTACGATCCTGCCCAAAAGTGTCTCTTTTTACCACGTCACAGATATTATAGTTTGGATTGATGGTTCTGCTGTGTCAGAATAGAAATGTCGTTTATTATTTTGGCAGTCGGGATTGAAAAATGGTGAAATCAAAACGAAAATTCTGATGAAACTATAATATATAGATGTGCGTTGGGAGAGTTGGGAAAAAGCTTTCTTTATCGAACTATAATATAGTATAATAATATTATTAGTTTAAATCGCTAAAAAACTAACACCTAAAAAGCTCATTGAACTGGTCTTTGCTGATTTGGTTGTCACTCGCCGTAGAAGTGATGATGTAACAGGATTAATTACCATAGCAATAGATGAATACAATTGCATAAGTCGGGAAATATCTGTGTGGCAATGTTTTGTTTTGGTTTTTGGAATTTGACCTTAAATTTACGACTTCGTAACATTATCAACTAAAATACCTTTTCGAACCTCAAATCTCAAACCGTAAGTGTTCCCCTGTGTTCATTTTGGAGAAAGGATCCATAAACTATAAAACGACCATGCCGGCTTATCTTAAGCACGCGTAGGTATTAAAAAATGGAATCCTTAAAGCCCCTTTGTAATACCAACTTTGATGGTCTTTTAGAGACATTTCCTACGGCATGATATCAAATTCCGTACGCTTGATAACTACTAAGCAACCCACAAAACACCGTACCTCAACGTACCTGTGTCTGCACATATTGTTTTAGGCAACATCCAAATTACTTTGTAGTTCTACTTCCAATATGCAACCTCGAGAAAGAGAAATCATTTCATGTCGTCTTGTTTGTAATCTGTTTTAGTACCTATCAAGACAGATGATACGTTACGTGCAATCAAACACAGACATCGCTTAAGGCTGGCTCTGGGGCTGGACTAAGGAATTTAGACCATGATGAAAGCTTTTAAAATGTTTTCAAAAGAGGACTTTTCTGAAAGTCGCCACATATACAGTAACTTTAAAAGAGCAGTCAATCCCCATGGCCATTCGACCTACAAACACACTCAAAAGCATTCTTGTGCATCTCAAAGACAAGAAAGACATCTTAGAAACCAGTGACGCAGTATACGAAATCCCCTGCGAAGGCTGTGATAAGTTGTAGGTTGGGGAAACAGGAAGGCAGTTCGGCGTCTCTCTAAAAGAACATCAAAAAGACTCGGACACGGTCAAAGACAAAACGTTCACCAGAGCAAATAGAAAAGCGTCCACATCTGAACAACATAAGTCGGCCATCACAGATCACGTCGCCCAAGAAAATCATGCCATCCATTGGGAGGGGGTCAGCATACTAGACAAATACTCAAAGGCCGTATCAAGACGAATTAGAGAGAATGAATTCAGATCCGCATGAAGGGGGCCAAAGCAATCAACCGCGATGACGGATCTTTCTCTCTGAGTTACGTTCATGATCCACTGCTAAAACAAACTTTGATCCCGAGGAGTGAGATTGCATCCAAACACCGCGGGAAATGCAATGGACCAGATTACTTGTGATCAAAACATCTGCCTGGAAGACGAAAGCTCAAGTCAGTGAGTATAATTGGATTTGACAAACAAAATCTAATCAATATTATCTACAATCCTACTGATGCATCTGTTTACGGACAATATCTCTTTGTTTGTCACTGCAAGACTAATTACTTGGAATTCTGAAAATTGACCTTTGAGAAAAGGCATGGACGAGGCTGTAAACGTGCTCAATAGTCTAATTAATGAAATCAAATTTCACAAATTACATAATTATTTAGTTGCTACAATTAAATTGGTACGAAATAACCATGGTTTTTAGTTTTCACCTCAACATAAAAAGGGGGAAAAGTATGTCATCATACTGTTATGATATTTCCCAGTAGATTTCCATAATCCGTGTCCGCCAATCCGCCAACCTACAAATTCGTTAGTTTAATTGATCATACAATTAACTAGCATCAATGGAAAAACCTTTTAGTTTAAATTAAAATGTTTAAATTAAAATGAAAGAACTAAGCTTTAAAACAAGACTGATATTAATATTTATCACCGTTGTAAATAATAATGATATCAATAATTCCCGTCGATCATGCCACTGTTTTTCTATGTAAGTATTTATATTCATTTTGAAAATAACATTATATCATCATAAAATAAAATCATCTCGCCAGCCTTTTGAGGTCCCAACTTGTCACACTTGGCCATAAGTCCACCAAGCTACTCAAAACCTTTATTTGTTTGTTAACGAAGAGCCCGGGGTTCGTATTAATCTAGCAGCCCAGCAAACACAAAAATCTTTTAAAACGTTTTAAACATACTATATTTTGGGTTTTGGTTTAATAACATTAAATGTCGGGAAACGATTTAAAACGTATTGTATGAAAACACACTACAACAATAATTTTAAAATGTTTTCAAAATATTATTGTAAAATATTTTTTGCAAACATTTTTTGCCAAATAGTTGGTCAAACTTAAATAACTTTATGTT
This sequence comes from Amphiura filiformis, assembly GCF_039555335.1. NCBI lineage: Eukaryota > Metazoa > Echinodermata > Ophiuroidea > Amphilepidida > Amphiuridae > Amphiura > Amphiura filiformis. Next base: position 16,894,904 of record NC_092636.1, read on the forward strand.
AGAATATTTGCAGCAGGTTACCAACAAATGTTTTTTAATGTTATGAAAACGTTTTATACCCTTTATATACCATTTATATAACCTGACATTTAAACGTTTTCTGGCAACCTTTTCTAACCTTTTGCGAATGATGTCGAAAACGTTTTGTAAACGCATCCCAAAAAGGAAGTATCCAGTTTGATTTTGGTCCATATATCAAAGATGGGGTCTTAAATCAAGACCTACCAAAAGTATGGTACAGATGAATTTATTCCGCACAGTTTGATACCTCATTTGTCCAAATCGATGCAGAATTGATGACACAGTGACCTTTTAAATGCAATCACCTCAATTTTAAAAGTTGCAGTAATCCCTATTGATGTGGTTTTCCTGCTTCTCAAGATTCTTCATAAAGGTACACAATAACAGAGACGGTATAAGACTGTTTGACTTCACTTCATGTGTTTTATTCAATACAGATGCTCTTTTACTCCTTCCTCAAATGTTTTACTCTTTACATTCAATATCTGGTATGTCCTCCTGCTGCATCAATAACTGCCAAACAGACATCTGCGGCGCATGCTTTAGTGATGCGCCCTGGCCTTGATCTATCGCTGCCCATATTGAGCATGTTTAGTAGCAGGACCAAATCAATAGAAATTTACTTGCATTCAAAAGATCACCGTGTCATCAATTCTGCATCGATTTAGACAAATGAGGTATCAAAATGTGCGAAATAAATTTATCAGAAACACACTTCTGGTAGGTCTTGATTTAAGACCCCATATTTGACTTATGGACCAAAATCAAACTGGATACTTTCTTTTTGGGATGCGTTTATTTGTTGGGATGGTATAGTAAAATAAATTGAAGCACAATACGATATAACAGGCAATAGATTCGTTAAACCGAAATTTTCTAATTTGTTCTTCTGACTATGTATAGCCTGATAAAATTTTTAATTGTTATCAGGCAACTTAAGGGCTGGGGTATGAACGTTTGGACAGTATTTATTGTGGGACATTAGAGCACATCAGACATATCGAATTGCATTCTGAATACGAAGAATGTCATTCTGATATCAAATAATTTTGATTTTTGAAATTCGCAATTTAATACACATTTTATGGCAAATCATTAGAAATTTATATTTTTGATATTTAACAGTACTTGAAGTAAACTTTATAAATCTGATGATATATACTTAAAGTGTATGTAGGTGGGATGAAAAGCCGACGATCAATTGAAAATTTTGTCCTTTCGTATTGAAGATATGGATTTTTTTCCCAAAACACCCAAAAAATTAGGTCTTTTGGGAAAAAAATCCATATCTTCAATATGAAAGGTCAAAATTTTCAATTGACCGTCGGCTTTTCCTCCCTGCTACATACACTTTAAGAATATGTCGTTAGATTTATATATTTTACTTCGAGGACTGTTATATATCAAAAATTTGAAAAATATCAAATTTTTATAATTTGTCATAAAATTTGTATTACATTGTGATTTTCATAAAATGAAAATTATTTGATATCAGAAAGACATGCTTCGTATTCAGAATGCAATTCGATAGGTCTGAGGTGCTCTCATGTCCCACAAAATACTGTCGAAACGCAATAAACGCTCAATTTAGATCCCTTAAAAGCTGTCTTCGCACTATCATCGCAACTCAAGGGTGTCGTCGTATCCCGACGTTGTAACTACGCAACGCACTATCCTTTATTGCTTCATAATAGATAATTTAGGGCGTTTCAGGGGCATGCAAACCCCATACATTGTATAAGAATGTAGAATATAAAACATAAATAGGTTTCCAGCACCATCTTCATCTACCTGCGAGGTTTTGAGGCTGGCAAAGAGAGTACATATGATGGTCCCACAATAACAAGTTGTTTATTTGTTCATTTAGCGCGTAGCCCGTCATGTGGAAAACCCGAAGGGTGGCTGACGTGGATGAAGTCCATAGATTTGCAATATTTGCAATTATCTAAAGGTTGCAAGTCAGATAATGATTTTTCCAATTTTCTTTTTACTAGTATATGGCATGCCCTACCGCACCATGTTAATTTCATCGCAAACATCTTCTCAAATATCATATTTGCTGTAAGTTGGCCAACACACCTGACGTTATGAAAGCACTCAAGATACCGTCGACAGGGAGGATTTTTTGTAATCATAGTGTGCTCTCAAGAGCACTTAGCCTTGTTAACTTTATATAAAAGCCCCTAATGTTTGGTTTAATATACATGGAGTATTTATAGTATTGGGCATTTTAAAAGTCATTGACTTCACACAGTAAACTTGGTATATATGGAGAAGGGCTGCGGATGGTTCACACTAGAGAGGCTTTGATTCACAATCGACTTGATCGTACGTCCGTCTAAAGCTGAATTTATACTCGATCGCTTTGGCAGAAAAGCGATTTTCACGCATGCTCAATGTTTACTTACATTTCCAGAGCGTCAAGCCGATCAATCGATTCAAATCGCCGAGGCAAAAACGACATCACTTTGGCAAGTTGAAGAAATCTCAACTTCCCAGCGATATCGCTTGACACGTGAATGCGTCAACCAATCCAATACAACCATCTGAATCTATTATTTTGCTAATTAATTTACCTTTCTTGATTATTAATTTTTGGTGATGAATTAATTCAAAGCAATAATTATTGACAGCAACTGATGTTTTAAAAATGTATTTTGTGGCATTTAGAATATTTTAATTGTCGTCTGCAATCGCTATCGCCGTGATAAGTATAAATGCAAAAGCGACGAGCGATGCATCGCAAAATTCGGCGATTTCTCATCGCTTTTCAAAAGCGTTTAATCGCAATCGCTCGGCGATTGAGTATAAATTCAGCTTAAATATTCAAAATCACTCTCTTGTGACGGAGGGTGGTCGCTTATTAGCCAGTATGGAAGATTCTGCACGCACGAAATTAAATAGGCGACAACCAGAGGAGGCTTAAAGGCATTCCTACAATGCACTATGATTGGGAAATTTGATCAATATAACCTAATCTTAAAGGCAAAGTCCCCATTACCACACACAGAAAATGGTAATTTTAAAATTACTGCCAACGAGCTAATAGTTGAGACTTATCAAATTAAATTGGATTTTCTTATAGAAAACATTCTCAATGTCCCACTGCATTAATGTTATTCATAAGTTTCATGCTTTGAATGTTAAATAAAAGGATGAAAACACCAGATATTTGCACACAATCCCAATGCAAGGTATGGTCAACTGTGCCACATATGTACAAAAGCCAGACATACCAAGGTCAGAACTCCATTGGGTTATGGGCAGGGGCGCAAATCCGTTTTTGAAAGTGGGGGGACACACTGACAGTGGGGACCCAATGTGAGAAATAATTAAAAAATGGCTGCGAAGCAGCCATCGCGTTGCGCTTGCGCGACGCAAGGGGGGTGTCTGAGGGGGTATGTGGCCCCCTTAGAAGTAAGAAACTTTTGCAAAATTAATATCTATTTGAAGCGATTTGGTGGCCCATTTTGGCACTATTAGTGTGTAAAATTTTAGTTTAAAAAAGCCAAAAATGTGTGAAATGACGGTCCATGAAGCCTTTTGTGGAAACGTTTTCCCTGTTATTGTAGGCCTATATATTTCATAAATTGTCAAATTATTTATGTGGAAAGCAGAAGCGAAAATGGCTACTTGTTTATTATCCACTGCGCAGGGGGTTGTCTGAGCCTCAGAAGTAAGAAACTTTGCAAAATTAATACCTAATTGAAGCGATTTGGTGGCCCATTTTGGCAATATTAGTGTGTAAAATTTTCGTAGTTTTAAAAAGCCTTGAAGACTTATTGTGGAAAAGTTTTCCCTATTATTGTAGGCCTATAAATTACATAAATTGGCAAATGTGGAAAGCAGAAGTGAAAATGGCTTTGTTTACCCACTACGCAAGGGGTGTCTGAGGGGGGATGTCCCGCCTTCACGCAATGCCTAAACTAACCACAGGCCTATATATAACCGACTATGCGGTTTTTGTAGGCATGGGAAGTGATGGACATACTCAATTACATGCAAATACCTTTTTCTCTTCTTTTTTTCTTCCTTTTCTTTTCTCTTTTTCTCCTTTTCTCCTTTTCTCTTCTTTCTTTTCCTTTTTTTTTTAGGGGTGGGGACCAAAATGTGGGGGGGGACATTTGATATTGTTTCCCCCCCCTTTAAATAACGTTGGAATGTAAACACCGCAAATTAAAGCGTAGATGGTTTCTATGGTCCACTAATTTCCTAGAAGTTCTCTCTAAATCTCTCCGTGTCTTTCAAACCTACGAACACTTTGAGACAAAAGCTGGTTCACCCAAAAGACAAGCCACCCAAAGACAAACAGAGCAATATTGTCTATGCTAAATTGAATGCAAGGTCAACAATTGCCAGCACTTGTACATTGGTGAAACAAAACAGACCTTGGCTAAGCGTATGTACCAACACAGACGTGCCAGCTCCAGTTGTGGGGATTCTGCAGTATATACGCATTTGGACAGCACGAATCACTCCTTCGACAACAAGGACGTTGTGATCTTAGACAGGGAGCGCAGGTGGTACGAAAGAGGAGTAAAAGAAGCGATCTATGTCAAGAAAGAACAGCCTTCACTCAACAGGGGAGGCGGCCTGCGTCACAACTTGGCGGTGGCCTACAATTCCGTTATTAAGAACATTCCAAAGAGGTTTGGCTCTAAATCTACGACCTCTGGCAACACCATCTCGCCACTGGTCAGTGACCAATTGCCGACAGACCAACAGACGGCCTGAAGATGCACCTAGGATAAGGTGTGAAACCGTTGCCTCTCAAAACCGTGAGTCCAGTTGAATAGTTTTAACAAGTTTAATTTTATATTTGATTATACCTGGATGAATGACAACCTTCACAAACGTATCATATTAAGAGGTTTGGCAATTTCATTACACACTCTTTTAATGATTAGATTGCCAATATGTGACCCGGCAGCACAAATGAGCCGTAAATTCCCTAAATTGTATTCTGAGTTACGGTGTAAAATGTGTACGAAGGTCGTATTCATCGGTAACTTAAGCTGGCCCGACATATGTCTCATTTTGATAGTCAAAAACTAATCAATAATCCTATTGTTGAAGTGGATAATAAAGCTTCTACCTTAGATGGCTATAGAACTTTTAATAGCTCTGGTCTTCGTTTGCTTTTTGCTAAATCCTGTTCAAGTGGTGGGTTACCAGGCATTGTATTTTGTACAGGTATGCACAACGAACAATTAACAATGAGAGAACTTTCTTAAACCTGGTTGAAATGACCGCCAATTATGACTGTTTGATATTTATTGGCAGCAATGTGGAAAAAGAGACACATGTAAAAACGTAAAAGCTATAATTTTGTTGAAGGAGCAAAGTTTAACAAACCATAACCCCGCTTCTGGATATCGTTTGAAGTCAAATGATATACCATTGTAAAGTTTTTTTTTCTCTTTATACCTCAGTGAGGTTGGCGAAACGCCTTTATTTTATTTAGTTTATATATCAAGCTCAAAAACTTGCTATTCCACAATATTGCGGCTCAAAAGCCACGGCATGTAAATTAACATTATCAAAACATTATGTATAACTTATTACAGTATATTCAAATGAACCTTAAGTTCATCCCAGACATTTTGATTTTCTTTTATAATTGTTGGCACATTTTCTGCATTTGTTGTTATTTCATTCAATCTTTCTACTTCATTAATAAAGATGGTATAGGAGTAAATATATTGGTTTCACTATATCTTATTTTGGCCTTGTAAACTGAAAACGATGCTATAATTAAGAGCAGGTTTACAAAATCAAAATGTGAGTCTTTCTTGTTCCAACCATAAATAATATGTTCTAGAGACACGTTCAAATGTGTGTGTGTTGTAATTAACACGCATTCTTTAAAGAAAATCCAAAATGATGTATTTTTCCTGCATGATATGAAAAAGTGTTCATAGTCCTCACGACAATTGCAGAAACAGCATTCGTCCGAATTACTAATCTTACATTTCAATAGGTTTTTCTTACACGGTATTAGGTTATATAAAAGGTTATATTGAAAGTGTCGAAATTTGTTTCGAATTCTATTTTTTATTTTAAAAGTGAAGATTTGTCTCCAAGATGATTTACTTGTATTATAATTGAAGTGATCTTGCCAATATTTAACGCAAATTGGGTCGCATTCTGATGGCATTAAAAGTTTATATATTTGTTTTGTGGATAGCTTTGAAATGTGTAGTTTGGTTTTCCCAACTTGAAATAATCGATCATTGCCCTTTGTTTTGTTGAAATCTACATGATTATTTAAAATTAACGTTTTCCATTCTTTTGGTATTGCTGTCAGTAATGTATGCAAGTTAAAAACATCATTTGGACACCGAACTATTTGTCTTAGCTCAAAAGAGTTATAAAACGATTATTGATTACAATATCACTTAAGTACATTATACCAGCATCTTTCCACTTCTTAAACATAAGCAACTTATTTCTAAATTTTATGTCATTATTGTACCAGATTATTTGATCATGAAGTACTCTTGCTTCGTGTAAAGAGGCATCAGCATTCTTTTTTTTTTTTTTTTGATTTTAGTACCTCTGTGTAGAACTTGGGAATTTTTTCTTTTGTTACTTCCGATACATTAGAGGACTTACATTCCAAATTAAGTACAAAATCTAGGCCTCCTATTTGATTAAACCAAAATTTTGCTATTTTTATCCAAATACCATGATCATTTTCGCAAAGTAATCTTGAAATCCATTTAATTTTTAGAGCTCTTATTTGGCTTTGCAGGTCTATCATTTTCAAGCCACCATATTCCATGTATCCCGTTATCGTTGTTCTTTTGACTTTTCCCTCTTTGAACCCCAAATAAATTGAAAGAGCATTTTGTTTGCTTCTTTTATCACATAATCTGGTACATGTATAGAATATACACAATATAGTAGTTGTGAAACACCAAAAGTCTTGACAACTGATATTTTACCATAATATGATAGTTTTCTGGCTTTCCATCCGTTCAAAGCAAGTTCCATTTTCTTTAATTTTTCAGACCATATCAATTTATGACATTTCTCAATATCTTTTCCAAAATACATACCTAGACTTTTAATAGGTTGTGTTGACCACGAGATAATTGTTTGAGGAATGTTAGGGGGACTGTCTCCCAACCAAATACCTTCTGTTTTGTTTTTGTTAAGCCTAATTCCCGCAGAATCACTAAATTTTTCAATTGCTTCCAATGCTTTCACAACTGATGTTTCATTTCTGACAAGTAAAGTAGTATCGTCAGCCAATTGGACTAACTTAATCTCTAAATCAGACTCATTTCCAATTTCGATACCCTGTATTTGCTGGTTTTGTTTAATATCCCCAGATAAAATATTCTACCGCTATTATGAATAAAAGGGCCGAGAGAGGACATCCTTGCCTTATACCTCTGCTGATTGTAAAAGATTCGGATAACCATCCATTTACAGAAACACAACTATTAATGTTACAATATAGAGTAGATACTCATTTTCGGAACTGTTCACCAAAACCCATTTTGATTAAACATTTATCAATAAACGGTATTTCTAGGGTATCGAAAGCTTTTCGAAAGTCAACAAATAATACTGCACCCTCCTGTTTATTATTCGTACAGAATTCTATCGTAAAAATTTTGTTGAAGGAGCAAAGTTTAACAAACCATAACCCCGCTTCTGGATATCGTTTGAAGTCAAATGATATACCATTGTAAAGTTTATGATGTTTATATTTTAAACACGAAATAAAACAAAATTGACCGGGGAGGAATTTACGGCTCATTCGCCGTGAACGGTCACATATTGTCATGCCTCCACCTTTGTTTATGTCGAATTTATCAATTATTTTTACAATATCAGATTCAACAATAGGCTTCATACACATATTACTGGTCTTGTTCTCACTGAGATATTGCTTTCCTGTGTTTTGGATATTTGATTAGCTTAGGGCTAGCTACGTTTACGAAAAAGTCATTTAACTGATTTGATGTTAACAATACCGTCATAGTTTGTTTGTACGTGTTTATCCAATCCATGTATCGCTTTATTTGCATATGAATAAACTGTAACTTCCACAAAACTCTTGGGCGAGGCGGTTCGAATTTCTCGATCAGATTGGGTAGTTGGTATGTGACTAATGCGGCAAAACACAATCAATTTGATTGATCAATATCAAAGACCCTAGAAACAACAATGGATACAAAATCTACCATTGTGCACTGTATACAAGAACATTAATAGTGCACAATGGTAGATTTTGTATCCACTCCTGCATCTAGGGTCGCCAATATTGATCAATAAAATTGATCGTGTATGGGCCGGTACCGCGGTTCGTAAATTTACACCGGGACGTACAGCGGTTCGTATGCAGTAGGCATACAATGCCGACCTGGCATAGTGTCAACACCCTGTATTATAAATATATTTTCCATACAGCTCTATACTCCCTTGAAATCAATATTCCATTATTGACACAGATAAAGAAAGTTTACATATGCATTGTGTTATAGGACTTGCACCTGGAACTTAACTGAATAGGCTAAACGTGTTCCTTTATACCTATAAAGTATAATTGTAATTCTCAAAATTAAATATATCACAATTTTTACTTTGGATTTCAAAATCTTTACTTATCAAATGCAGTAAAAGATATCCACAGCAAGCTGCAAGGCCCCGCTAATTAGTGTATTGCTTTTCGAGTTAGTGTACTGGAAACAAAACCCTGGTTTTACCTGAAAACAAATCGATTTTTCTTGTAATAGAAACATCATATGGGGTACTAGAGCATGCACACATCGTAATAATGGGTAGAATATAGAAACTCTGTGATATCTCATATGATAGTCATGGTATGCTTAGCCTGAGTCGCTCGGCCTACCTCGAACAAAATCGCCATGCGTAGCTGTTGAAAAACGAGAGGATTCGCTGTACTATCACGGCAATGTTTGACATGAAGATATAGGGATGATGACGATGTGCCTGGGTGACCGGGAGAGTCTTGAACAAGACTAGATAACTGATTATTTTCAGGAACTTACTTTTTTGGTTAACCATGTTACACAAAGAAGGATTTTGCCTATTTTACTGATGCGAATGCATACCCCAGGGGGAGGGGTCACTCATCTTTCATTTGGGTAGGGTTGAGCAGTAGGGAGCAGTGTGCCAAATTTTGGGAGTAGAGAACTGCTTTTCTGGAAAAAAATGGAGGCTTCTGAACTGATATTTTGGTGTGTGTGTGTGGGGGGGGGGGGGTGTCTGCTCAAATGTCAATGCCCCCGAATCCAGATTAGTTGTTCCAGTTCATTCAATTCAGAAAGAAAAGTGAACGAGCTATTTTAATATCAAAGACTATAATTTAGCAACTAACATAGTCACACAATTGTTATTCAATGAAAGACAATAGTATATAATGGTTAAGGCCAAGGTAGAAATGAACTTCAAATAGATTATCCTTCTTTATGGATCGCACTTTCACGATTTCCTCATCCGCCCGACCGAGGAAACTTTCTTCTACATAATATTAAAATCAGGAATACTAAGGATTACGATAATTATTATTCGCTAGACTGCATTTATACATATTCCACTATAACGGTAGAACGTTTATCCCGGGTTATGTTACAGCATACTCATGTATTATTATATTGACGTTATGTCTCACTAAGTAAACTATATATCCGTAGCATTTTATTTGCAATTAAAGCACCGACAGCATCTAAGAGATTACTATGTTCGAACATTGTACTCGCATATCAAACATAACAGATTATTTTGAAAGCTTCCCTCATTTATGTTACAAAGAATTAACCTTTAATGTACACACACGTATTCCTAATAATTCTTCGAGTATATCAAGATGAACATTTAAATTAGATCATTAATGGCATTGTACAGGTGAATAACATATCAATTTAACAAATTTAAGTTCTCTTTTGGGTTTAAAAAATATCAGATAGAAACATGAGGAGTACTTATACATTTACATAGTTAATTGTTTGGTGCAATTAATATAGAACAAAATGTTCAAAATAATAAACGGGACACATTCGACGATACAAACTGCATACATTTCCAATGGTTAGGAAAAATGATACCACTGTACCGAATGTATACGGCAATAGTAGTTTCGAACACCATAATATATTTCTATCAACTTGATTTAATTTTTAAAATTAATGTCTTGCTTTGGACATTATCTGCATTTTGCTTCGAACTGTTAATGCAATAAATATAGTTTTAGCTCTTCCGGTAGGGCGCTTGAGTTGGTTGGGGAGATATATTGTGCTGTCTGTGATAACAAAAATCGGGCGAGTCGCGCCCATTTAGACGAAGATAGAAATCATTGAAGACTAAGTATAGCCGTGAAGTTGCGTACTAATGGCATTTTTGGCTTCAAGTATTACAAGAGGTTACACTCTAAATAAAATTAATAACAATTACATACATTCAATCAGGAAGAACCCCTCCGGGCCTTGTTCCATCCGGGAACACGTTAGTTTGTGAACTTAGTCGAGGAAAATGACCGTATGGCGCACAGTGTCAACACCCTGTATTATAAATTTTTTCCATACAGCGCCATACTCTGTTGAAATCAATATTCTATTATTGACTCAGATAAGTTTACATATGCATTGTGTTATAGGACTTGCACCTGGAACTTAACTGAATGGGCTAAACGTGTTCCTTTATACCTATAAAGTATAATTGTAATTCTCAAAATTAAATATATCACAATTTTTACTTTGGATTTCAAAATCTTTACTTATAAAATGCAGTAAAAGATATCCACAGCAAGCTGCAAGGCCCCGCTAATTAGTGTATGGCTTTTCGAGTTAGTGTACTGGAAACAAAACCCTGGTTTTACCTGAAAACAAATTGATTTTTCTTGTAATAAAAACATCATAATATGGGGTACTAGAGCATGCACAAATCGTAATAATGTGTAGAATATAGAAACTCTTTGGTATCTCACATGATAGTCATGGTATTCTTAGCCTGCGTCGATTGGCCTATCTCGAACAAAATCGCCATGCGTAGCTGTTGAAAAACGAGAGGATTCGCTGTACTATCACGGCAATTTTTGACACGAAGATATAGGGATGGTGACGATGTGTGGCGGTGGAAGTTCATGTTAATATATTTTTGTTACTTTAAGGTGCAGTTTAGAGGGCTGGATTATTCACTTAATCAAAATTAAAAATATTTGAAGAAATCAAAGATGTTTTGTAATACACATTGTAGTGTAATGACCGACTGACGTAATTTTAACCACTGAAAAATATTGCTGTAATCAAATAATTTGGCTTTTTTTAAAATTCGCGATGTAATACAAATGTTATGGCAAATTATTCAAAATTAATATTTTTGATATTTAGCAGGCCTCGAAGTAAATTTTATAAATCTAATGATATTTACTTAAAGTGTATGTAGCTGGGAGGTAAAGTCGACGAAGATTTGAATATTTTGACCTTTCGTATTGAAGATGCACATCCCCTCCCCAAAAATCTAAATTGGAATTAATCGCCAATTAAAAAAAAAAAAATGAAAATTACTTGATATCAGAAGGACATTCTTTGTAGTCAGAATGCAATTGGATATGTATGATGTGCTCTCATGTCCATAAAGAAATACTGTGGAAACGTTGCTATCCGATCTCTTAAGGTTATTTAAAGATTCATAGGAGGAAAAGCCGACGATAATATGAAAATTTTGACCTTTCGTATTTAAAGATACATATTTTTCCCCAAAAGACCTAAATTGGAATCTCCAATTTCATAAAATCAAAATTACTAGATATTAGAACACAATTCTTCTTATTCAGAATGCAATTCGATATGTCTGATAAGCTGTCATGTCCCTCATAAAATACTGTGCAAACGTTGCTATCCGATCCTTAAGGTTGTTTAAAGATTCTTGAATCTTTTTTTTTTTCATTCCCCGTTTTCTTTCGTTCTTTCTTTCTTGGAATAATCTATGTTTAGAGTACATTGGAGTATATTTTTCCCGGATTCGATTATAAGTGTATGTTGTTGTGTTGTAGTTGACGCTGAGTATTGTATATTCTGAGTTCATTCTTTTCCGTATGTTGTTCATGTTATTAACAATGCACCTCTGGAATCAAGCACCTGAAAAAACCCATCTCAGTCGCCATTCTCAAGTTTTGCAGACATGTCCTATGGCTTGATATCAAATTCCACAGACTTGCTTATATGCTAAACACCTTACATGTGTCTGCATACAGTGTTTTTCATCCCAAATGCATAATCACAAGGAACTGTATCGTTGGAAACTTAACTGTTTGGGTATTTGAACACACCACTAAGTATAAATAGCTGGGGTGGTTGAGAAATAAATCAACTACAGCATTCCTTTTGACTATTGACCACAGCGTTCATGATATGTGACCGTACCTACGAATGAGCCGTAAAGTCGGCAAATTGTATTCTGAGTTACAGTGTGAACTGTGCGTGAAGGTCGTATCCATAGGTACTTCAATTTTTTGTGATATGTTTCTCATTTGATAGCGCGAGTTAAACACCGTTTAAAGCAATCAATAATCCTATTGCTGAAGAGGACAATAGTCTTCTACCTATTTCTGTAGAATCTTTAAATAACTCTAGTATTTGTTTGCTTTGGCTAAATCCTGTTCAAGTGGTACAAGTGGTATAATACAAATGTTATGGCAAATTATTAAAAATTTATATTTCTGATATTTAGCAGGCCTCGAAGTAAATTTTATAAATCTAGTGATATTTACTTACAGTGTATGTAGCTGGGAGATAAATTCGACGATCATTTGAAAATTTTGACCTAAATTGGAATCGCCAATTTAAAAAAAAAAAATCAAAATTACTTGATATCAAAAGGACATTCTTCGTAGTCAGAATGCAATTGGATATGTCTGATGAGCCAAATTTTACGGCTGATTCGTAGTGTACGGTCTCATATGTAAGAATTTTACGAAACTCCCTCAATTTCAAACCTTTCCACAGATGTCAATCGATGATCTGTATTCGGAGTGCTAATCACAAAAATCATCAAAATTGTCAAAATTCAGTATGTGATATATTCAGTAGCTGATATATTCATCAGTACATAGTTAGTCATGTTTTGTTTATTCGTTAAATTCCCTCCTCCCAAAATGTTTCCGACGATACAGTTCTTTCAGGGACACCCTGTACCTGTCAAGAAAAGTAAAACAACATAAATTCATGGGAAGGTATTGACACTGATAAGAACTTGTTGTAACAAAGACGTGAATTGTAAATAGCAATACTGTATTTTACATGGCAAGTTTTAAAAACGGAGGATTTCAATAATATTGCCAACACAAGTTACGTTTAAGCATTTCTGGGTGTGTGGGTTAAATTATGGGGAGGGGGGAATTCTGTAAGTATTAAAAAGCCAGTGAACTTCTCAGATGAAATAAAGATTTAAACTTCAATTATAAGCAGTCCAATAGGAATTACTTATGGCTTAGTGAGTAGAAGGTATTGACTGGTATAGATTATTTTCCCTCTTCTAGGCATGTTCATGTCAAATTGACGAATGGGTTCAACTATCTATAAATCATAGGCATTTAGACCTGATGCAGTTTATCGCACCAAATGCTATTATGTACATTGAAATACAATACTTTATGATTTTCAAAGGTATTTTCATAGTTTGAACATAATGACAGTTGTCTTAAATTAATTGTCCTGTCGTGGCAATTCAAATAAAGAATAGTTTTCAAAGACTCGCTGCCATGGTAATATAAAAAGATACTTTGTTGCTAACTGATTAATATTATTCTTGAATGTAATTGTTATGACAATTTTTATTGGCCCTTTTTTTTAATAGAAATTTCATTTATATAAGAGTATTTGTTTCTGTTTTTACCCAAGATACCTTGTGTCGGCTGCTACATGTGTCTCTTTTTCAATTCGCTGTCGTAGTGCACGTCAGTAACCATTGGTTACTGCTCCAAGCCTGGGCTCATACACCTGTTCCGAATTTTGATATGCCACAGGCTTTGTGTTGTGATCATTTCGATCAGTGGTTCATAACAAAGAAAGCGTGATCCAGTTGGCCTAGCAACGGTCTTATTGTAAAGGCCGACTTACACGAGGCAATTTTCCAAGCAATTGCCTGTTGCACAGACCTTGGAAAAAGATTGCTCCGTGTATTTTGGATTTGCAAGGAATTAATCCCCGAGCATCAGGCAAATTAATCCCCCGAGCAACAGGCAAAAGGTAGAGACATGCTCTACTTTCAAGGTTGTTGCATGCAATCTAACCTCCTTCAGCCAATCAGCTGAGTGAACACGAGCTGGTCGCTGCATTCATTTGGGAAATGTAGGGACCAACTTGATTCGCCATCCACAACATGATAAATGTGTGCACATGCTACATTATAATACACTTGTAGGCCTATGTTGTTGTTGGTGGTGGTGTTTAGCCCTTTTGATCTTAGTTTTCCTTAGCCTTTTCTTTATGGAAAATTGTATAGATATACAGGAGAGGATGGCAATCTTTTGCTTTCAGGACAACACATGAGCCATTTTGATATTATTACGAAAATCATTAACCACTACCTATGTTTTGAGTATATCCCAAACCTATTGCCACGCTCAAGGAATTGCAAGGCCGAACATTGCTTCGTCTATTTTGATCAATTGCACAGCTTCATGGTCAGTGAGCACATAATCTCACCCACTAAGTAATGGGCCTTGCAATGGAAATTGCCTCGTGTACGCCCACCTTAACGTGCACTACGACATCGAATACTGTTGGCAGTAAATATCAAACAATCTGAATTGGCGGGCACTTCAAATCATCCTCAAGTCAACGAGGTTCATGAATGTCCTCTAATTGTTAATAAGTGGCTAATACATACCTACACAATACAATGCTTTTGTAACCCACCACTTGAACACCACTTAGCCAAAGCAAGCAAATAATGGAGCTGCATAACAAACAGTTCATTAGCAAGGTACAAGCTTATTATCATCTTCAACAATAAGATTATTGATTGGTTTGAAATGTGTTTGGCACTAGCAAATGAGATATATGTAGCAGCCGACTAAAAGGTACCTTTATGTCACATTATGAATGCGTAGACTTGTTCCAAGTCTGTGATTTTTGTGACTCGATTGTCAGAAAACATGCCGAATATGCATGTTTTTGGCTCTTTTTTCAAGAAATCAGTAAAATAGTGAACTTTTTCTTTTATCACCAGTTAGGACTAAATGAATGATTAGGATTGAGCTATGTTTTATTTGGCAGAACTTGATAATATTTTTATTAATCCCAAAAAATTAGTGCTGTATTTTTCTGGAATGGGGAGTAATGTTTGCTGATGTCAGTATTGCGTCATTGAGTGAACTTGAGTAAAAGATAATTTCGGCCTTCGGACATTCTAGATCCTAACAATATAGAGAACTGTTAATAAACTTGTCTTAATCATGTTAATATTCGTTTTCTCCGCTACAAGAGAAAAATATAGCTGCATTTATTTATTGTCATCACTTAGATTGGGCTTTTTTCTTTTAATACTTTCTTTATCCCGGTTGATTAAGGGGTACTACACCCTGCCCAATTTTGTGCCTATTTTTGCATTTTTCTCAAAAATTATAGCGCATTGGTGACAGGTAAGTTATGTATATTATAGGGGAAATGACTACAACTACTGCGCTGGAAATTGTATTTCAGCACAGACAATAGTTGTGGAGTTACAGTCAAAAATGAGGGAAAACCAATATTTGATCAATAAATCAATAACTACTTGCTTTGAGTTGCTAAATTTTCAGTACAGTAGTTGTAGTCCTTGCCCCTATGATATACATATCTTACTTGTCACCAATGTGCTATAATTTTTGAGAAAAATGCAAAAGTAGGCCCAAAATTGGCCAGGGGTGTAGTACCCCCTTAAGGGATCTGAAATGAGCGTTTAGAGCGTTTCGACAGTATTTTTATGGGACATCAGAGCACAACAGACGTATCGAATTACATTCTCGAAGTAAATTTTATAAATCTAATGATATATTCTTAAAGTGTATGTAGCTGGGAGGAAAAGCCGACGATCAATTGAAAATTTTGACCTTTCATATTGAAGATATGGATTTTTTCCCAAAAAGACCTAATTTTGTTGGTGTTTTGGGAAAAAAAATCCATATCTTCAATACGAAAGGTCAAAATTTTCAATTGATCGTCGGCATTTCATCCCACCTTTTTTTCAGATTTATAAAGTTTACTTCGAGTACTGTTAAATATCAAAAATATCAATTTTTAAAGATTTGTCATAAAATGTGTATTACATTGCGAATTTCAAAAAATCAAAATTATTTGATATCAGAAGGACATTCTTCGTATTCAGAATGCGATTCGATATGTCTGATGTGCTCTAATGTTCCACAATAAATACTATCCAAACGTTCATACCCCTTCCCTTAAATATTTACCAAGACTAAGGCCAGGAACGTACTAATATGCATAGCATGCTAAAAGTTTGCTGTATAAAGACTACTAGGGCACTCAAAAACCGTGTTTGTTGGGGTGTATGGGTGTGTGTCTGTATGTATGTATGTATGTATGTCTAATGCTCGTATTATTCTACCAGGATTTAGTAGAATAAATTGCAATACAACCTGATATGAAAGGCACAAATATGAAATGGAAAATATAACAGCTATTTCAACTCCTTCTCTATGTACCTGCGAGGATTTTAAGGTTGGGAAAGAGCACACCTGAGGGTTGATTATCCGAAGTGCCAGTGTTAGTTTACCTAAGCGTGTTAACATGTCGTGCGGAAAATCCGAAGGGGCGGTTGACGTGAATGAGGTCCAATATATTTGCAGCATTTACTTAGAGATTAGTAAGCTAAGATACATGATTTTTTCTTCGTTTTCTTTAAACTAGTATATGACATGTCCTTCCGCAACTGGTTAAATTCAGCGCAAATATCTTTTCAAAATGCCATATTTGCAAAAATGTCTTATTTGTAAGTTAACCAACACATCTGACGTCATGAAAGCCCTCGCTAAGTCGTTAACGAGAAGGAATTTTAAAATCATAGTGTGGTTTAAAAAGCACTTAGCATTTTTAACTTCACATAGAAGCCGCTAACGTTTTCTTTTAATATATGGAGTGTTTGTAATATTGGGCATTTTTAAAGTCATTGACTGCAAAGAGTAAATTAAGCATATTGCAATTATTTTGACAGTTGACCGATTCATATTTTGTTTGTTTCATCGTAGTTAATGCTCTGCATAATATATTTTCTCAAAATATCAAGAGCTTTCTTAAGAACTACTGAACCAATACTAGGCTTGTTTGTACTCATTTTAATGCATTTTGCATGCTGATTCTAAATATGGTCATGAAAATATACTTTCTGAATTTTTTGAATTTTAAATTTTTTTCTGAAACATGTCGTCTGCAGTCAACACCCGCGTG
The DNA here is from genome assembly GCF_039555335.1 of Amphiura filiformis. Taxonomy (NCBI): domain Eukaryota; kingdom Metazoa; phylum Echinodermata; class Ophiuroidea; order Amphilepidida; family Amphiuridae; genus Amphiura; species Amphiura filiformis. The sequence continues at coordinate 16,912,348 of NC_092636.1, forward strand.
AAGAGAATTCAAGTTTAAATAAATGTTCCTATTATATGAGTTGTAAAATTCGTATTGAGCAATGCTGCCCTTCATTTGTGCAGGGATTAAGATTACAGTGGGTGAGATATAAATAATTAGTCCAATATTCTTTTCACAATAGTTAAAATAAAACAAATAATTATTGTAGATTTATACGTAGTGGTATATAATTGATGTTACAAAAATGCTTTTCAAAAACGTGCTTTTTGATCAATCATCGTTTCAGTGCATGTCACTAGAGGAAATTTAAGACGAGAATTCCTTCAAAAGCGATAAGAATGAGATAAACCAATAAGAAAATTTCTCATTTCTATGAAACTCTGTGGGACTATTATACTAATTATCGTGTTAAATTTTACAGGTTGTTTACATTTTAATTAGGGTTGAAAGTTTTATAGAAATGAAACTATGTTCAATTCTCATAGGTTTGTCCAATTTTCATCGGTTTTGAAATAATTCTCGATCTCACAAAACAGGATTTAGCTCATACAGGGTGCCCCCCCAAAAAAAGAGGCCCCTCATTGCGCCCTCTTTTTTTCCTATTTTAGAAAGGTTGATCAAGTATATGTTGGTATGTAAAGAAGCCTTTACCGTTAGCTTTAATAAACCGAAACAATTATTTCAATCGGCTCATAACTTTTGAAGATATGCCCTTTTAAAGAAATGTATCCGTTTTTCACTCTGTCCACGGAGGAGGTTTGGCTACTTCAAAGATTGAAAAGTGCATACACCATGCATGAATATAAAACATTCCTCGATGATAACTTTATAAAATAATAACTTTATTTTAGGGAATGGGCTTTACCGGTGGGCTTATGGGTTATGTCATTAATTTGGGCGAAATTGATGTGGGATGGGACTTCTTTTGCTATACATGTACTTGAAATTACTTATGTTTTTCTCGGTTATTTTACGCCTTTTTGTTTTATTATGTTTCTTACTTTCTTACTTTATTGTTTCTTGCTTTCTTTTTATTGACAATATAAGTCATTTCTCTTTTTGGAATAAAGGGTAGCCTTGAAAAGGGCAGTTTAGTTTGTCTTTCGTTCTTTTGAAGTGAGTTTACTGTGCTGCTCTGCCCTCTACCTGGTTGCCTCCTTGACGAATACAGGTTTCAGCCCTAGTCCTCATTGCATCAATTGCGTTGCGTACCAACATTGTGCGCCAGATATTTGCGAATATAGCAGTAATACGTTTTGATCTTGGGTTTTGCCACAAATGAAGAAATCAAGTGGTGTGAGGTCTGGTGATCTTGCAGGCCACTCCACAGCATGGCCCATCCCAACCACACTGTTTGTTATCCGTGGACAGTGTGAAAAATGGGTACTTGTCTTTAAAAGGACATATCTTCAAAAGTTGTGAGCCAATTGAAATAATTATTTTGGTTTATTAAAGCTAACAATTAGAGAATTCTTTACATACCAAAATATATTTGATCAACTTTTCAGAAATAGGCGAAAAAGAGGGCGCAATGAGGGGCCTTTTTTTTGACACCCTGTATTACCGATGAGAATCCAGATCAGTTGTTCCAGTTAATTTGATTCAGAAAGCAAGGGTATCTAAAAAAACTGCGAAAGTGTTATAAATACAAACTTGCAGAACCGGCTTTAAGGTCAAGGTACGTCAAGTAGACCATCTTTCATTATGGATTGTTCGTCTGGGAAAACATAATCTTCGTATCTTTACATAATACTAAAAGCATGGGATTTGGAGGATTACGATCATATTAGTCGCTAGACAGTCGCTAGACATCGTGTAAAAGTAGATTTAATATGTGGTGTGATTAAGCAAAATCAGTTTGAAGTCGGACATATTCAAAACAAAAGGAAATACTAGCCGTCGTTTTATCTTTTCAGTTTCTGTTTCCGTATCCGTATCCGTTTTCGTAAGTCATTGTTATTCTGAAGTGGTAGCCTCCCAGGTGTGACCAATCTGTTATTTTAGCCTTATGTTAGTTACTAATAATTTGAAGCAAGTAAATTTCAGTTTTCGTTTTGGTAAGTTATGTTAATTTCTGACATGAACCTTGAGATGAGAGGGTTGGTGCTAATCTAGACAAAAGAAGAGTCTAAATTTTACGATCCTATTGACTTGTGTTTGGTGTATATGCACTTACGCCTAGGCGTGAGTGACTCGTAAAAATAGTCTAGCATTGAAATATATACTAACTATGTTGCCAAGTTATAAGCAAAAGTCTTTCATATTGGCGATGAAACGAGCGTCTGAAATAGCCAAATATCTCCCAATGAGGTGCGTACAAGTGGCGATTTGGTAATCATGTTTTATAATATTGAAATGCAATACAAAAGAATTGCATTGGAGCAAAGATAATTTATTCTATTCATTCGTAACAATGGCAAGCTAATCTGATAATTGGTTGAGCCAAAATGCAAGACTCGTGTTTATTTTAAATGTTTATTTTTGCAGAGCTTATTTTCAGTCATGGATCATACTGATAAATTTTGGGGGGTACTTCATACTGAACAAGTGAGAGTGGAGATAGAGAGCAGAGGCAGAGACGGAAAGACTAGAAAGAGAAGAACTCGAGAGGAGAGAAAAGGGACCGGGGAGGGAGCGGAGAGACTGACCATTCGGAGGGGGGAGGAGGGAGGAGGGAGGAGGAAGCAAAATAGACAGGATTTATGCAAAATAGGCAAGATTTATTGGGGTGCGATTGGCTCATAAGTGGACCTTTTGTAATTTAAGGGCTTATTTTCTACGTTTTTACAGAAAAAAAGTACACCTTTTCATTCGGATACGTATTTTCATTCGGATTCATATCAATTTAACAACATCAAAGACGAGAGGGCGCTAGACCATTACATTAAAAACACCGGTGTTCCATAATCTTGCCTCTCAAGCCTTTATTGACACAGATATCCACCTCTATTGAAATAAGCTGATTGGTACTTCAAAGTTAACAATGAAGTCAGATTACAGTAAACTTACTTAATCCCTTGCGTTTTCGTATCTGAACAATAGACTTACGAAAACTGAAAAGATAAAACGACCTTTCCATTGTTTGGCTTTATCTCAAATTCAATTTTTCCCGACTTTCGACTGATTTTGCTTGATCACAGGAATGGTATTGTTACACTACGTACAATTTAGGCTAAAAATTGTTATGTCTCAAAGCCGTCGTTTTTCTAAGCGCATCCACGTCAGCTGAAATTCATTTTTTATTTCCCTTGTTCTTTTCCTTTTTATTTTTTTTGCCGTAAAATCATGAAATTCTGAGACAATTTTGAAAAAAAAGTTACTTGATTTGATACTCGCATTGTTTAGGTATAAAAAAACTGATATTTGTACTTCAATTGTGTAAATCAACCATAACATAAAAACAATTATATACGGTGTACTTTTGAACACTTAGTTTAAAAGAATCTTTAAAAAATACAGATTGTTTCAAAAAACCTCATTCCACATTCGTTTTTGAAACTTCCATGGGCTTCGAGACATAACTATTTTGTAGCCTTAGTGAAAATTGCATTTTGAAGTGAATTTACGATTATGATTTTGAATTTTGTCCTTTAAAAACTTCAAAATTTCAACTTAAAAATCATGAATCGTCACGGGTTAAATGGTCACTGTCCAATAATTGCAAATGTTTCCATAATTAATATTTGACTTAAGGAATGGGGTATGAACGTTTGGACAGAATTTATTGTGGGACATTAGAGCACATCAGACATATCGAATTGCATTCTGAATACGAAGAATGTCCTTCTGATATCAAATAATTTTGATTTTTTGAAATTCGCATTCTAATACACATTTTATGGCAAATGATTAAAAATTGATATTTTTGATATTTAACAGTACTCGAAGTAAACCTTATCAATCTGATGATTTATACTTAAAGTGTATGTAGGTGGGATGAAAAGCCGACGATCAATTGAAAATTTTGACCTTTCGTATTGAAGATATGATTTTTTTTCCCAAAACATCAAAAAAAAAGGGTCTTTTGGGGAAAAAAAATCCATATCTTCAATATAAAAGGTCAAAATTTTCCATTGATTGTCTGTTTTTCCTACCACCTACATACACTTTAAGAATATATCATTAGATTTATAAAATTTATTTCGAGGACTGTTATATATCAAAAATTTGAAAAATATAAAATTGTAATAATTTGTCATAAAATTTGTATTATATCGTGAATTTCAAACAATGAAAATTATTTGATATCAGAAAGACATGCTTCGTATTCAGAATGCAATTCGATACGTCTGAGGTGCTCTCATGTCCCACAAAAAATACTGTCGATACGCCATAAACGCTCATTCTAGATCCCTTAAAAACCGGGTTAAAAACGGTCTCTTTTGTTTACATAATGAACCATTGTGACCAAACGCAATGACGTGTGACGTTATAATTTGGACCAAATGTGTAAAACCAACAAGGCTACACATACCATTTTACATCTTTGCATTTTGTCAAATATTTTTTGAGTTATTAAAAAAAGTATTTAGGGGGAACTTATAAGTTGTGGACCCTGTATGATCATTCTGATGACGATATTTCTCACTAGATAAAATTTATCCGATACATTGATTTGTAACTGAAGCAGCATGTAAGAGATTAATAAAAAATTTATGTCCGAACATTGCACTCTCATATCAACCGTAAGCTTTCCTCATTTGTCTTTACAAAGAAATAATCAGCAGTGTACATATTCCTGATTCGTTGAGTATATGAATGTGTACATTTAATATTTAATCATTAATAGCTTTGTATACATGGTATAGGTGAATAACATATCAGTTAACAACTCAAGTTTTCTCATTAGAGAATGAATTTGAAGAAAACCTTACAATAATTACACACAATCGCTGAGCAGCAAGACCTTCCCTCTAAGCTTTTAATCCGATAAGCTGATTATCTATTTGTTTTCATGAATTGGAAGCCATTCTTTGATGTATTACTGAGCTCAATCATCTGAAATTACTGGAGCGTGAGCCACCCAGGCTGCTGGCTCAGCATAGTATTTTATTAACAGAAGTTTTTCTCCAAATTCATTCCCTAATGTTATGGGTTTGATTAGTTTCATTAGAAATATAAGGGCCTTATGCATGTGTATACAAACAGTTTTGGCACCGATAATGCAGAATAAATGAAAGAATAAACAGGAACATTGGCGCCAATAATTGTTTTCCTATGAGCATGGTCGGAATGGTCCGTGAAATTTCGCGAAATCATGTATTATAAATGTATATTTGAACTTTCGCATTTGATATTAGAAAATAATTCAGACTAGGTGTGAGAATGATGCCCTTGTATTTTTTTTAGCGAGAGCTGTACTATTTTAAGGTGTGATTCTCTCGTAAAATGACACAAAAAGAAGAAAACTGCCGACTATTTCATTTACAGGAACTGTCGGAGAAACAGCACTATGTGTAGCTGCCATATGTAGATGAGCATAATATACTGTGTGTAAATTACGCAACGGCTGCCGATACAGGCATCTGTTGTCACCAGACATGTGCGCATAACGAAGGCTGTTGTGCCGTACAGGAGACATTGTGTTTATTAACATTGACTTACTTCGTGGGACCACAAAAATCACAAGCATACAAGTGTTGTAACACTTAAATGTGCATTCATTTACTGACTTTGTTAAAAATCCGAGGAACCAAAGTGCTATACTTCTCTGTACATAACATAAAAAATGCCATAAAACCAAAGCGCAGAAGGGAAATACAGTATTTAAAGAGTTAAAGAATTGTATTAGGGACCGATCGTTATTTACGGCAGGGGGGAATGGGCGTTTTGGAAAAAATATCGACAAAAAAATTCGCGTTCCCCCCTCGGGTCCGCTAAAAATTTTCGGATCCCCCCTTGTTTTCCCGAATTTCTCTATTTAAAACTTAACAATCCCCCCTCCTGGTTCAGCAAACAATTTCCCGTTCCCCCTCAAGATTAAAAAAAAAAAAAATTCGGGTTCCCCCCAAAAATGCCCAAATAACGATCGCTCCCTTATATTGCAACTACAAAACAATACATAGTATTACTATATTCAGAAACAGTTCGTGCATTAGTTGACGATTGAAGATGGGTTAATTTGCACCCCTTCTTTAATTTAATGACACTTATTTTTCTCAAAATTAAAAAGTGGGTTAAACCACATAGGCAGACGACGGTGGACTACATTATTCACTGTGGCAACAGCCAATATCGTAAACAAAACAGACAATATGACGGCAACACTGCCTGGACATTGGACGCCCCGTGCCGAGTTGTGTTTTTAGCTCTATTGGCCCCGTTACAGAAAAAAATGCACAAAATATATTTCTCAGAGAATGTATAAATTTTCACATAAAAATAAATATTTTTGGATTCAAAATGAATGTGAAGAAAAAAAAATTACAACCGGGAGTGAGCGGGACTCGATCTCGGGACCCTATGCACCGCAGGCGACAACCGTTACCATTACACCACGCTAACCGTGATACACAATGGGGGAAATTTTAGGTATATGTCATAAACATACCGTGCGTTATTCATACAAAACATTCAAAAAACAGTACTTACAATGAGGTTCACTGGCGAACCTCAACGGATTTAGACTGATAAAATAGTGCTTAATAACATACGTACAGTTTTGGAATAATTTGAGACATTTTTGTCCCCCCTGCACATAGGCGCATCAAAGGTCGACGCATGGGTCAAATTACAAACTTACTCAGAAATTGACGTGTTTTATGTAATGAAAGTTCCGCGCAATTGTTTTTACCGCTAAATTCGGTATTTTTTCCGCGCAATTTACTAATTTGTTTTCGCGCAAATCATTTGACCCTGTCTATGACCGACGGTCGTAGTAATCGTATTCGACGATACATGATGCTGCATAAGTGTCCAAGGATTTTAATAGGAATATGATACTATTGTAACATTTAACTCGAGATAAATGCATGCGACAATCCAAGTTTCAAATATCATATCTGGAGCGTGACATTAACAAGGAATAGCAATTTGGAAACGCTTACGGAATGTTTTTAGTGCCATCTTAAATGGCGAGATAATTATTCTGCTAAGTCTATACATTTGTCGAGGTAATTATGTTGTCATAGTGAGATAATTATTTAGCGCCCATTCATACGTAGACATATAGTACGTACTGTTTGCCTAAGATATGTAGGCACACAGTACAGGTTGTTTTGGAATTGCCAGGAATCGCCTGGTCTACGTTACATTAAGATTACGCATGGCTTTGCTTTATATTGCCCTGCACGTCCTAACTATGTTTGCGGCATTGTTTTTTGTTGAAGGCCATGTTGAAACATCAAGGCAAGCCCGAGCCGTAACAAACAATATTGTTCAATGTTACCCCGCAGCGCTACAAAGAAACAATAGCGCTAAAAAACAACAGCGATCAAGCTTAAACTATATAGTAAGTATGAAATTAGTAAGTATGAAATTGGTGACGGGTTGTCTATAACGTTATGGATACGCATTCAACTTGTGGTATGTCTCACAACTAGTGGAGTTCCAATATCTAAGAAAGGGTGTAGACTGCCTCTAAAGAGATTATCATTTAACTTAATACCCTTAGTTAAAGAAATGGAGCTCAGACAAACTGGCATTATAATAAAGGAGAAAAAATCAGAACCGTTCGGATTCGAACCAGCGTGCACTAACGATTACATGTCGTTGGCTCACCACCACACGCCATAACAGCTCATGGCGGATCAGCCGGCGAATTGAACATGTAATGATTTTATTATCTCGTAAATGTCGCACGGCCAATGTAAATTAATTATAATTAGAGAGGGCGGCCTATCTGCTGTGTCATAGCATGACATCAGTCAATATGAGACATTAAATATTAAATGCGAGGATCCAGAGGATACATGCCTGAGAAAATATATAATAATTAAAGAAATGGAGCTCAGACAAACTGGCATTATAATAAAGGAGAGAAAAAATCAGAACCGTTCGGATTCGAACCAGCGTGCACTAACGATTACATGTCGTTGGCTCACCACCACATGCCATAACAGCTCATGGCGGATCAGCCGGCGAATTGAACATGTAATGATTTTATTCTCTCGTAAATGTCGCACGGCCAATGTAAATTAATTATAATTAGAGAGGGCGGCCTATCTGCTGTGTCATAGCATGACATCAGTCATTAAAGAAATGGAGCTCAGACAAACTGGCATTATAATAAAGGAGAGAAAAAATCAGAACCGTTCGGATTCGAACCAGCGGGCACTAACGATTACATGTCGTTGGCTCACCACCACATGCCATAACAGCTCATGGCGGATCAGCCGGCGAATTGAACATGTAATGATTTTATTCTCTCGTAAATGTCGCACGGCCAATGTAAATTAATTATAATTAGAGAGGGCGGCCTATCTGCTGTGTCATAGCATGACATCAGTCATTAAAGAAATGGAGCTCAGACAAACTGGCATTATAATAAAGGAGAGAAAAAATCAGAACCGTTCGGATTCGAACCAGCGTGCACTAACGATTACATGTCGTTGGCTCACCACCACACGCCATAACAGCTCATGGCGGATCAGCCGGCGAATTGAACATGTAATGATGTATCCTCTGGATCCAGAGGATACATGCCTGAGAAAATATATAATAATTAAAGAAATGGAGCTCAGACAATAAAATCATTACATGTTCAATTCGCCGGCTGATCCGCCATGAGCTGTTATGGCGTGTGGTGGTGAGCCAACGACATGTACTCGTTAGTGCACGCTGGTTCGAATCCGAACGGTTCTGATTTTTTCTCTGCTTTATTATAATGCCAGTTTGTCTGAGCTCCATTTCTTTAATTATTAATACCCTTAGTGTTAAAGTCTTGCATAACCTTAATGTAAAGAGGGCACCAGTGAGACTGGGTTGCATGTCGACATAATATTGATAATAAATCGACATGACAAGAAATTATCTCGCCATGTGGCTAAGTCGGATGGCACTTAAAACCTTCCGTACAAATTCAATCGAAACTACAAATTTATTGCTACATTGAGTAGAAAAATTGATTGATTGATTGATTGATTTTATTTGGTTCCATAATACAGAATACATAAAAATATTATATTGCACAGTTTAAAATACATTACATAAATATAACACTTGACAAAATAAGTAATTAAAAGATATACAATGTGAAGATAAAAATACAGGCTTATTCCAGGCTTATTTCCAATGGGGTCCTTGAAAGAAAGATTTTGGCAAAAAAGGCAAGAGTATAAACAAAAGAAGAAAGAAAGCACACAATGGACAACAGACCCCAATGGAAATTAGCCATTACTGAAAAGTTTCCTGATTGCACTCTTGAAATGATTAAGATTGGGGATATTTTTGATGTCATTTGAAAGCATGTTCCAATCCCGAATTGCACTGTAATAAAAAGTAGTGCCAGCTGAACGTTTGATTTTAGGCACATGGAAATTAAAAAGCCGCCTTCTAGTATTATAGTTGTGAATTTCTGAGCTTTTGGTAAAAAACTGGTACAGGTAGGGGGCACTTGACCCATAATAAATTTTGTGCACATGACACAATTTTAAAAATTTTACTCGACACTCTACATTTAAAAAATTCAGACTGTTAAGTTCGGTTTGACTAATATGTGACCGGGGTTCTAGATGTAAAATATAGCGCACCATTTTATTTTGAGTGATTTGAAGTTTGTTTTCAAGCCGTTGACTGAGACCGGAATACCATGAAGAAGATGAATAATCAAAGTGGCATTGAATTAAAGCCGAACACAGAATTTTGCGACAGTTTTGGTTGAGACAGCTGCCATTGCGATACATAAATTTCATCCTGGAATTTGCCTTTTGAATAATATTGTTTGCAATTGCTTCCCCAGACACAGATTGGTCAATGTTAATACCCAGATATTTCACAGACTCCTGGCCTTTGATAATCTGGCCAGAGCATTCAACAGAAAAATTGTCAACATTTTTTATTTTCCTTTTGGATCCGAAGATAATACTTTCAGTCTTGCCGAGATGTAAAGACAATTTGTTGTCTACCAGCCAATTGCTGCAAGACTCAAGAACTTGGCCTAATTTTTGTGATATGACACTAGGATCTGTATGAGAAAATAGGATTGTACTGTCGTCTGCATACAACATCAATTTACAGTCTGGGTCTATACTAATGATCATATCATTAATGTAACATAAAAATATGAAATATTAAGGGATTTAGAATTAGCATTGTTAATTTGAACTATTTGCTGCCTATTTGAGAGATATGAATGAAATAAACTTAATTTGCCTTAGTTTTCATGCGTATGCCAATGGAAGTTTATTTATCGGTATTCTCTTCATCGCCCGATTGCACATAAAATCTCAATTATTTCTGCCCTTGTTTCAAGACATTTTGGCACCATAGATTCCATTACCTCACCATGATGGCCTCACCAAGTAGACAGAATAGATAGATAATCACCACGAAGACATCTTCTATTTTGCAGAAATAATTATCTCTCCTAGTCTATGCAATTATGCACACTATACACCAATCCGAGAAGCGTTTACTGTATTTGGCCCTCTATTGACGGCAACACAGATGTACCAGAGCGGGAGATTTAATTCGTAATTCAATACTCATGATTGTGTATTGAATATCACTATTGTGTACAATTCCCGGGTACAATTCTGTATAGCACACAATAAATAATGGATGGAACCCCTGACCTCGGGACACCGCAGTTTTACATCGGGGACACCGCAGTAATGGCGAAGTCGGATAGGTGTATATTGACTAAATATTGACAAGGTGTCGACATAGCAAGATAATTATCTCGTCATCTATGGCACTTACAATGTTCCATATACGGTGGTCGCAGCCATGCGATAAATGAAGAACGACATCAATACCCCTGGTCCTATAATGGTGTTAATAGCCTCCCACATCGAGTGAACACGTCTAAAAAACTACAAAAAACCAAGACCAAGGTTATCGCTGAGAATCCAGGTGTTTTGATCGGAAAATTGGATTCTCCCCCGAAAAAACCTGGATTCTCGATAAAATGTGCTATATCGGTCAAAAATCCATGTTTAAACTTAGTTTATCGATCGATAAACAAAGTTTTTAGATTGAAAAACATGGATTCTTGATCATGGAACCAGGATTCTTGTCGATATTCAAAGTTTCTATCGATAAATCAGGTTTTTCGATAAAAAAAAAAAAGGCCCTGGTTATCGGCGAGAATCTAGGTTTTTTGATAGAGAATCCATGTTTTTCGATTAAATAACCTGATTTATAGGCGATATAACAAGTTTTCATCGATAATCCAGGTTTGGATTGAAAAACTTGGATTCTCGATCTAGAAACCCGGATTTTCGCAGATATAACAGGTGCTTCAATTGAAAAACCACATTTCTCGGCGATACTAAAGTTTTATTCGAACGTTTGTCGATCGATAACCCTGAATTTTCGACGAGTTATTGGTCATTTAGCTTGACATACACATCTGAGCATGCGGACGCCCTCTGTTGATTTGGCTCATAAACACATTTCATATAAACGAGAGATACCACGATCACCCCAGATTTCCTTAACCTCCAAAATTCATCATGGATCACGTATATAGAATATTTAAAACCAGAAAAGGAAAACCAGATCTTAAGACGAATCTTAACGTCAACTGCATATATAACAAGCAAACCACTTTCAGTCCCTCAGTGTCGAAACACAACTTTTGCAGACATGTCCTACGGCGTGATATCAAATTCCGTAGACTTGCTAAATACAACGAAATTACTTGTATTTTTCTCCCAATTGCGTAACTATGAATAAAGACGCAGAACAAGTTTGGCGCAAAATTCATCAAGACATAGTGGCAGTGGCTACTGAAGTACTAACCATAACCGTAGCCCATACCCTAACCCTAACCATCAACAAAGTTATAGTGCTCCTGAAGCACTATAACTTAACAACACTATGTGCTGACGATAACTCAGTTACTCGAAGTTAGATCAGACCAATAACACATTAATGGGCATGGCATGCTTAAGGTTTATTCCATAAGGCAATCAAGGCATTCATTCGTTTGTTTATTAACGTAAAGGCTCATATAATAGTGTTGTTCGTATTGTCCTTGAGGATTTAGTAAAATAAATTTCAGCACAACATGATATAAAGGTCAAGGAATTCGTCAAGGTGAACATTGTTCTTCGGACAGTGGATGTAACCTATACAGCAGCTTGCGAAATATTTAACAGTTTGAGTATAATAAGTTTATACATGAATTCTGCTTCATTTTTTTTATACAAATGTATAACATTCCTTACCGCATATTGCTAATTTCATCGCAAACATCTCAAATATCATAAGTTGACCAAGTTACAAACACACCTGATGTTATATAGTCCAATAAATTCCTGTAACAATCGTGCAAACCATGTTAAATTTGCAGCACTTGGCAGAGATAGAGTACTTATAGCACTGATCATTATAGCACCCACATTGGTGGGGAAAAGGTCGTTGAACTTGTACACAGAGGTCAAGTTCAAATTTTCTCGGACTTGAGTAAAATGTGTTTCTATAGTCATAAGGATTCAGAAAAAGTATAGTTTGACCTATCTACGATGTACGGTTATGGAGTTATGTGCAAAAAGGTAACATCGTGACGTCATAGGTCTAACTTTAGCGCCACAGGGAGCAAAATTGATTTTTATTGAAAATTATTGGTCTTTCCATGATAAATCATAAAAATAATAGCTATGTAGGATGTTTCGTTACCTCCGTAACACATCAAAATCAACAATACCCATTGAGTCACATTGAGCTCTCATCTCACCTTACCTAGGCTGTTTCTTCCTCTGTAGTATGAAGCCCTCTTCAAGAATCTTCAACTTCTGTCTGTCTTGTGCATCCCTTGTCCAAGTGGTGCCTCTATAATGCTGTTAAATCATCTTAATCATCATCGCCATCTTCGTCTTTGCCTTCCTCTTCTACGATTTTCTGTTCTTGGTTGCCACTCGGTGACCCTTTTTGTCTATCTGTTGTCGTTTTTTCTTGCCACATGTCCTGCCTGCCCATCTTCATTTTGTTTCACCAATCCTTTCTATGATGTCCAGTTGTACCTCTTATGTTACTATTCCTGATTCTGTGTACGTAAAGTTATGTTTAGCATGCGTCTTTCCATGGCTCGCTGTGTCGTGGAGAGTTTTTGTTCCAGATCTTTGGTTGTCGACCAGGTTTCAGCACCATAAGTCCGCCTCAAAGTCATTGGTAGCTTTTTATCACAAAGGATGTCTTTGTATCTGCCAAAACAACACCAACCAGCCTTAATTCTTAGTAAGACTTCCTCTCTTGTGTTGTCTTCCATTTTGACTGTATTGCCCAGATACTTGTACTATCTACTTTCAAGTCTTTAACTGATGGTGAAGTAAGGGCCACATCATCTGCAAACCTCAGGTCGGTTAACCATTCTCTATCGATGTTAATCGATTGAAAATTTGTTCCATGGCAGCTGTGGATATTTTTGGAGAGATTGTGTCCTTTGCCGTACTCCCCCCTGTATGTGGATATACTTGGAGACATCCTTATCTATGTGAATTGTAGCCGTAGCGTTTGAGTAAATGTCTTCTAAAATCTTAACGTACCCTTCGTTAACTCCAATCCTTCTTAAGGCTGCAAACAACTCTTCCTATACCTTTGTACAGGAGCCAACCGTTGTTAAACCGTGATGAACCCACACTTTTACTGTAGCGTATACGCGAACGCGAGCGAGACTACGCGTTACGCGAGAGCGCGTAAAATTCGTCATGCCTGGAACCTTTGTGCGTATGCCAGCTTACAAGTTGAATTCAGTATTTTTCAGGTAGCGGCTAAACATTGCCGTTTTATTCTGTAGTTTCATTGCTGATAGGGGCCTATCAAAAGAGAAATCATCGAAGTTTTTGTAAGGCTGAGTGGCAATGATTAACTGACATTCCTCGTAAAATAATCGTGAATTATACGATATTTAGCTTCTTTTCGTCCGGCGCGTCTGTGTGGTTTACTTCGCTCGGGCAGCTAAAGCTGCCCTCGCGAAGTAAACCACGCAGACGACGCGGCCGCATCGTTGTTAAACGGTGATGAACAACGGTGAAACATGATTGAATCCCTAATTCCATGGCAGCTGTGGATATTTTTGGAGAGATTGTGTCCTTTGCCGTACTCCCCTCTGTATGTGGATATACTTGGAGACATCCTTATCTATGTGAATTGTAGCCGTAGCGTTTGAGTAAATGTCTTCTAAAATCTTAACGTACCCTTCGTTAACTCCAATCCTTCTTAAGGCTGCAAATAAGTCACTATGTTCCACCGAATCAAAAGCTTTCTCATAATCTATGTAGCCTATACAAAGCTCCAGCTGATACTCATTTGCTTTCTCAATCAATTGGGACAAAGCATGCAAATGATCAGTTGTTGAAAAGCCCTCTCTGACGCCTGCCTGTTCTCTGGATTGATTTTCACCCAAGATTCTCTTGATTCTATTCTGAATGATTCGTTATTTCATACGCATGTGATAACAATTTGATTGGTCAATTTTTGATATCCTCTTTATCTCCTTTCTTATGTAGAAGAATACTCTTGGTTTCCTTCCAGGCCACTGGTATCTTCTTTTCTGTCAATATTTGGTTGTAAAGTCTTGTTAATTGAGTGTTGCTTTCTGCACCTCCTATCTTATACACGTCACTGGATATATCATCAGTGCCAGGTGCTTTGTTGTCTTTCATTTTTTTACTGCTGTCTCTACTTCTTTAACAGTTACATTTGGTATGTCTGTTTGATCTGGAGACAAGAAGGTCGGTTTACTTTGGTTAGAATGAGAACTATATACATGTAGGTCTTGGTAAAACTCTGCACAGATGCTGAGTATGTCTTCTATACTAGATGTAGGAATACCATTTTTGTCTTTCATCTGGCTGAATCTGTTTTGGTCCTTTGCTTTTACTTCTCTGACGCCTCTTCTTTCGTACTTCCTTCACAGTTTCCTTGTATTCTACTTTCTGAGTAGTAGTTTTGTCTGAGTATCTTTCTTTTAATATCTAGCTCCTCAATCTCAATATCTTCTTTGATTTTTTTGTTTCCTTGTTCTTTCTTGTGGTGCTATCTCTTCAGCAGCCTCTGTATTGAATCAATTTGGCCTTGACAAAATGTTGTGTTACCTGCATAAAAATCAACCAAGATAGTTAAAACTATTCTTTTCTGATTTCTTGAAACAATTAATTGAGACCAGTTTCATCAAAATCAAAGTAAATTACACTTTCGCACCAGCAGACAGTAGCATAGCGTCATAGGAGCAGGGGGGGGGGGGGGGGGAAAGATCTGAAATTTAAAAAAATCCCATAGGAAAATTGTCGAAAAACGGCTTGTGCCCCCATCATATCCGGTGGTCCCCCCATGTAATGACCCACGCTACTCCACTGCCAGCATAGGTAATATTGGACCTATGACGTCACAATACTCTTTTGCTCATAACTCCATAATCTTAGCCGTACATCATAGATAGGTCAAAGTCCAGGGAATCACGTTGATATGAGTTTTGAACAGGTCTGAATAATTTTGAACTTGACCCTCTGTGCAAAGTTCAATGACCTTTTTTACTAGAATATATTATTTTTTTTAAGGTTTTATTACAAACTCTAATGGTAACCCGCAGGTCAAATTGCTAGAATTATACATTAAACACACCTAAACAGACACAATGCAATTTGCAGGCAGCAGCTTAATCAGCGCCAATATTGCAACATTGAAACAAACAACTATACAAATATCGAATCCAACCCCCACTCCACCCCAGTAGGCAATGAGGATAAAGTGCCTTGCCCAAGGACACAACACGTTGGCACGACACGATGGCACTGTTAAAATGCCTCCACAGCATAGATTAGTTACTATTCTAGCATAGATAAGTACTACTCATCTGCCAAATATGACAACTTTAACATGATTTGCACGATTGTAGTGCATGTAAACTGAAATCAATTGCACTAATAAAAGCACTCACCAAGTCGTTGGCAAGCAGAAATTTGGTAATCATTTTGTGGTTTCAAGAGCACTTAAGGTTTGTTTACTTCAAATAAAAGTCTCTAATGTTTGATTTGCATGTACTTGTGTTTGTAGCATTGGGCATTTTTAAAAGGTCATTAACTGCACGACGATAAATCAACCAGATGGCAATGACTGATTGTATTTAGAGAGGGGCTGCAGATGATTTCACATTGTGTTTCTTTCAACGGAGTAATTCTATTTTACTTTAATTGAAAGTCTGCATATTAACTTCGTATTCAAAATTAATTGTAATGATTTTATGAATTTTGAGGTCTGACCATGCCCAGGTGCAAGACACGCTGGAGCTGTGGTAATTCGAAACCACGACCTCGAGCTTCCTTCGGAGAGGGGGTCAAGGATTTTCTGGGTACCCATGCTAGATCTGGGTTCCTGGAGGTAACCCTTAACTGGACTAGTTTTTGCCGGGAATGTTGGTTGGTGAAAGTACCCCCTGTAAGACCAAGTGCACAAATATAACAATTATTGTACCAGAAATCAAAAAGTCAAAAAGTCACATTTTTTCTATTTTCTAGAAGAGGCTGCAGTTATTTAGATACCCCTTGTGAGAGTCACGAGATTAGTCATAATCTCCTTTTTCGGATCTAGTACGTGTACCCTGTCATAACTTAACTTCCTCCCGATTATGAGTCGAAATCTTGGATCGATGCGCCACCATGCCCCGTAAAATGAATGATCGTCTAACAATGGCGTTGATTTGCCTGAAACGTTCTATAGGCGTCAGACATTATACGTTGCCGATAAAGACTGACATTAAAAGATATATTGCGCTATTAACTACTAAAACACCTTTTCACTCTTAAAAAGCTATCTGTCCAAAAATGAAAATATTCTGAAATGAAATTACTTTAAATGCCAAGATAATATATGCCAGAGGACTTGACGCTATCAAGCTAATATGACTGACACGTGTTTTCTTAATATTATTAATTGATGTCTAATTATACTTCAATCAAATATGTATAATAGACCTTTTCAAACTGACTTTAAATATTCATTCCGATTAAACCCGAAGCATGAAATAATTAAGTTTAAAAACGTAAATGAAAATTTTGCACAAATACCAAATAAAGTGTGTACATATAATAGAGGTGTGCACATATAATGGAAGTGTGAACATATAACATGCTTGTGAACATACAGGGTGTCCCTGAAAGAACTGTATCGTCGGAAACTGACGCATAAACCAAACATAACTAATCAAATACATCTGCTATCACATACTTTTTGAATTTTGACAATTGACGGCTCCGTTTTTGGAATAAACGAATTTTACGAAACTCTCTCATTTTCAGCTCGTTCCACGGAGTCAAATATCTGTTAATAGCAATTGACGCCTCATGCGCTAAAGATGCGTAGTGATTAGCATTTCGAATGCAGATCATCGATCGATATTTGAATACGTGGAGAGGTTTGAAAATAAGGTAGTTTCGTAAAATTCCTATAGTTCACAATTCGTAATTCAAAAAGTATGTTATAGCTTATTTATTTCTCGATTATACCAGTTATTTGGTTATGTTTAGTTTGGGCGTTAAAAGTTTCCGACGATACATTTCTTTCAGGGACGCCCTGTATCTACCCTATTCCTCGCGATCTTAGTTCCTCTTGGCATTACTTACAAATCGCACTTCTCACCTTGAAAGCGTTGAACGGAATGTTTCCTGATTATTTAATAGAGCTTAGGGGGGCTATTACTCATTACAAACCTACTCGTTCATCACAGCAGTGTACGTTAACATCCAAGTGTTTCGAAAATGCTTTTAGAATAAGATACATTTTAATACTAATTTACTGCACATGCTATTAAAGCAAGCCTGATTACAAATTTGAAATAGCCGAGTGGGAGGGTTTTCAATGAAATATTTTTTGTGTAAAAGCAGAGTGTTTTATTTCAATATCATATGCGCCAAAATATTTGTTGGGTTCGAGGCTCTTTGCCAAAATTGTTTCCCTTGTTTCTTAAATTCCTTATTAGGGAAATGGGCAAATTTATGAACGACGTAGGCTGGTGGCTCGTTTATTACGCTCTTCATCAGACATTTTCCATTCTGATAGGTGTAGGATTGTATATTACGGTAGTAGATCATTTTCAGCAGCAGTGCCAAATATCTTGAATGGTTTGCAGGCAGAATTCACTAAGTAAAATCTCAGGACTGCATGAATTAAAAGTGCTGAAACTTTATTATTTGTGCAAGATATGTAAATACCGTAAACGTTCGCCTAATGGCGCTATAGAGTTCATGGAAATGAGAGAGCGCCATCCCTGTAAAAGCCGACTATTATCACTGATAATTAAGGGTACGTGTAGTTAAAGGGTGAAACCTATCGACACATACAATTATGAACAAGATCGAACAAACTTGTTCATGATAATGCGGTAATCATTCACCTGATACGTTGTGGCCCAGTGAGCAGAGCATTAGACTAT
Source organism: Amphiura filiformis (assembly GCF_039555335.1). Taxonomy (NCBI): domain Eukaryota; kingdom Metazoa; phylum Echinodermata; class Ophiuroidea; order Amphilepidida; family Amphiuridae; genus Amphiura; species Amphiura filiformis. The sequence continues at coordinate 16,930,841 of NC_092636.1, forward strand.
AGTGCGAGGATAAAGAGAACTTGTGGAGAAGATTGATGGTTCGAATCTCATGCAGTAATTTCTAACAGATTATGATGTCTGTCAATGTTTTTTTTTTGATTTGAGGAAATTTTATTCTCTATTTTCTTGATTTTATCTTTAACATTGTTTATATAATTTTATTATTTTATCTTGTATGTGTCTTTTTTCATGATTCTTTGTTTTTATCGTTTCATTTTAGAGTAACTCAATCCATTCAATCAAATGTTGTAATGAACCTATTGTATAGGCATTTGTTATGTGTGTGAGACGAACTGTCGCGTGCGACAAGTCTTTCAATTCGCGCGAGTGTCCTTGCCTATGCATCAGTGGTCATAAGAGGTATATCATTTTATTCGAAAGGGGGTCATAAAGTCTTGGAAAGAATAATAGGAGGGGGTCATAAAATGTTTTATGACCAAAATGCAGGGAGTCACACGATGACCACAGAAAGTGTGTTATTTTATTCAAAAAGACTGATTTCGATACAATTTTGGGGTTTGGGATCATAAATTTTTTGATGCCGAAATAGGGGTGCGCAATTTTATTGACGCAGACTTTTTGTAAATTTGGGACCCCCCTTCCGAACAAAATGATAGCCCTCTAAGAGGATTCAAAAGATAACCTCTGGCCCAATAATCCCTAGCTATATTTGTTTGAAACTGTTCCACGGAGGATGTATCATAATAGGCTCAGTCTTCAAATGATATAAATAAAATTTGAATGAGTGAACGAACAAAATCATACAACGACCAACTGAATAGAGGCTGTGCATATGACGTATCATCCCGTAAATATGGCGGACTACTCAAATGCATTCAACAAAAGCATGATTGCATCTACCGCGACAGTTCGTCTCACACACATAACAAAATATACTACGATCAAATAGGTTGATGACAACATTTGATTGAATGGACTGCACTGCGCCATGATTACGGGGAAGAAACCGGTTCAAATCCTTTGTTTGGAGCCAATCAAAAAACGCAAGGCCTCTATAGCTATCATTGAATACTGGCTTGGATTCTACAACACAATGAGAACATGTTATAAGGCGCTTTGGAAGGCACACAATACCCCCAATGGCTTTCCATATTATGTGCACTCAATAACTATTCAGTATCGAAGCCCGGTATCGAAGTTACGTAATGTTACTATGTCAACGGGATCACGCGCTTAACTAATGAACCACGATCTAAACAATCAGTACACAAAAAAGGCATAACAAAATAGCATGATCGTAATGATCGCCATACAAACAGTGCTTGGTTCCGATACCATCACGGAGTTACGTAACTACTTCGTGGTCTGATAGTTATATGATCAATGGTCTGATCTACTTGGGCTCGATCCTTTTAAGAAAAGAAAAAATAGCTGATCATTTATAATGCATAAATGAATGAAGTAATGTAGTTACACAATTTGAAACATTGAGGCCATTCTATTTTTCAAAGGTCATTTAACTGTTAAATGTAGTGGAATATATCACGCATTGATAGGTAGCAGGTGGGGCAAATTTTGTCAGCGGTTTTTGTTGCCGTTTGTTCGCAGTGCCTATTTATCTAAAAAAAATAAGAAAATTAAAATTAAATTAAAAAAAATTCACAATATTCGTTCGTAAAATGGGGACAAAATCCAAAAACATTTCTTGACCCTTCTTCACATAAAAGTGGGGGCAGAAATCAAGATTCGAACAAGTACCATTCACCATTCAAGGCGCACCCTCTACCGACTGAGCTAACGGGTCAGACAATAGAAGGGTGTAATTTTGAACTGAAGAATATAAAAAAAAATATGAAGAAATTACAATGTTATAAAAAGATTTACCAAAATGAGTTAGGTATAACGTATGAATCGATTTACAAATTAAGTCCAATGGCACTTTGAGAAAGAATACCTGAAGAAACCCCAAAATATTTGCTGCTATAGCAACTAACCTAGTGACCTAAAGTATTGGGTCATGTCACGATATTTTTTTATGAGGCATTATGTCCAGGTTGCCCAATTTAACATACACGTATCCTTAATGCTGTTGAGATTTTACAAGGATGGCGCTCTCACATTTCTAAGAATCCAAAAGCGCCATTAGGCGAACGTTTACGGTATATTAATTTTAATTTTTTGGGAATATGAACACAAATTTGGTGTAAAAACACCTAATTTTGAGAAAATCTACAAAAATACTACACATGTTTTGCACAGAAAAAGTATAGAAAGTGGCTTTCGTGTGTTTTAATTACAAAAAAAAAGATTGTTTACTTAAATTTTATTGTGTGATTTTTCTCCAAAAAGTGTATTCGTTTTTACCCAAATCTGTGGTTTTATTTAGATTTCTGACAAATTTACATTCTAAAAATGTACTTTTATATAATCTTGCATGAATATCGTCGACTTTGAGGTACCTTTTCATAGTAGTAGCATCCTCAACAAATTCAATGCATATGCAATATATAGACTCCTGGAAATTTAAACTGGCTTGCGTCCTTGTTGAGAGATTCAATTTGACGGAATACCTCCTTCAATCTAATGCAAACGTGGCTGGAGTCTACGAGTCTGTGATCTGAAGACAGTAGAGAGATTGCGAAATCTACGTGAAACGTGATACGGGAACGCCAACGGCAAACCACATTAGTCAAAAATAGGTTAGTGTGCCCTCTAGAGGGTGAAATCTATTGTGAATTGGTCAATCGTGGAATTACCGTAAGGCGATTACGTTGCGGTTGGTAGCAAAAAATGACGTTCCAAAATGACAAAAAAGCGCATTATAAATGCAGAAAAATGTTATGTTTGTCTTGTTATGAAACGAATCAAAGTATCCTAATAGAGCAAGTAGAGTCCGACATGTAATAAAATCCATTTTGGGGTTACAATTTGACCTAGTATAGACCAGAAGAAGTGAATAAATTTCGATTTTTTAGACGCGAATTCGAACGGGAAGATTACCTATTCATTTGTGTGTGGAAAATGCCGTCCAAAAATCATCTTGCGAAGAGGCGTTTTAGGCAAGATCGAGTCGTGTTACGGCAAATTTGCCGTTGAATTTTGTTTTTGGACGGGGGACAGAAGTTCATGCAACGCCATTTTTCGCCTTGCTTTTTCATTGTTTTAAACATGTTAAACAGCTGTCAAAGTGTTTTGCTTATGGGTTTGAGATTTGGCTATAGCCGGGGCCTATAGGGTAAGCACAGATTTGAGGTCAAAGGTCATTAAGGGTGTAATTCCAGTACATAGCAAAGAGCTTCAAAATGCTTCTTTTCATGCAGATTACATGGTATACAGAGGTGCGACTGACACATAAGCATTGACATTAGCTGGTGTCTATATTGTAACAGATTTTGAGTTCAAGATCATGTAGGGGTCAAACATAGTTTATTACTGAAAACAACTTTGAGATTCCCTTTTGCTGCATATTAAGTGCTGTGATCATCAGAACAATGGCATCATGTGCATATGGTTATAATTACAGTTGGCTTAAACATGGGGAGGGGTCTGTTTTGGGGGAAATTCTAAAAGTTTATCCAATTTGAATGAAATTAGTATTATGTGATGTTGATATGATTCAAAACACGATGGAGGTAATTTTAAGGTCATCAGAGGTCAAGTCAAGATCAAATTGTTTTTATTAGATTGTCATTAAACTTAGTGCCTATATTTTTTCACAAAAAGACAATTTTGACCAAAGCCATTTCAAGGTCATCAGAGGTCATTTCAAGGTCACGACTGGACTTCGCGGTCTTACAAGACCACAACATATCTATCTCTATGTCTTTCTTTTCGATCAGTGTTCCGGGGGAATTCGTTGTGACGACGAGTCATAATCGATGCATGATGCACGAAGCAGTAAGCGAGCATGAAAAAGAGCAATGATGAACAGAAGAAAAAGATTCACCCGTTCACTCAATCATGAACAAATAGAACTGGAGCACACAATATATCATGTCTAGAGTTGAAAATGATATAAGAATAATAATAGTAGTAAATCAATAATAAATATGAAGTATAAATAAATTAAATTAAAGTAATAAAAGTATTTAATGGAGGATATGTATAGATAGAAGAGAAATATAATTGAACAAAGTGCAAATAAATTAATTGATCCATGGATAAGTAGTGTAATAATCAGCATGGTAAAAAGAAGATGGTCTCACAAACAGAAAGTTTGCTCTGAAAAAAAATCAGTGAATGGATGGTACAGCTAGCAGGTGAAAAGGGCAGCTAGACCAAGCAAAAAGGGGTGCCATTTCCATTGTTCTTTACCCTACAGTGTGCGTACGCATCGTAGTTTGATCAGAACACGTGCATTTTAAATCGCCTACCGCATTTTATATACAAGAACAGTTAGCAGCCTGGACAACCGATTCTTTTGTTTAGCAAGGCTCACTCAGTCATTTAATGTGGCAATACAAACGATCGAATTTGGTGTTGAAACGAGCTAAATTTTGAGTTACACCTTTTCAATGTAAAATTAATTTTCTCGGCCAAATGAAATGCAATCATTTTCATTTTTCAGTAAATGTCAGGTCAAATTGTAGTGCTTGATACTTATTTTTTTTTTCAAATCCTAGTGTTAAACTTAGGCGTGAAATTCAGTCATTTCGTGTAAGATTTTCGATTATGATAGGCTTAAACTCTGCCCGCGAGCCTTTTCTTGGATCAACCTTTTAGCTTTTCAAAGTAATATAGTACGCTAATGAAGGATTTTTCCCAACTTTCTAACGCACATCACCGTGAGCGATATATCATAGTTTTGTCAGAATTTACGTTTTGATTTCACCATTTTTCACCGGCTGAAATTTTTTCAAAATCAACGCGTGAAATATAAGGCTAATAATACTAGCATTGTGGATCGATATCCCTGGGTTTAATAGGAATACCGGCATGATACAGTGTTGCCAGAACTTCAATATAGCAACGAAATTCCCAGGCCTAATAGCGCTCCTATACTGATCATGTTTATAGCACGATGAGGATATTTCATCATCACGTGAGTGATTCGGACCAATGTGTTGAAATTTGCTTCTCCTCAAAACAACTTTGCCCGAAGGCTTACATGCAATTGGGCAATATTTTAAACAAAACTTTCTTTTACAAAACATTATATTACGCTGTATGTTTTATGATCAAGCAAACTGTTTGGAACACACTTCCAAAGAAATAACCTTCGTAACGCTCCGGCGTAACGCCCCAGACTTTCGTTATTTAAACGCCAGAAATAGATTGTCCTTATAAGAACCATCAGAGATTGTGGCTTATAAGAACCGTTCATTATCATTGTTAACTTAAACAGGTTTTTGTTTTAAACATCTTTATAAATTGATTGTTTTTATGTTTGTTTGTAAATTTCGTGCTTTACGCGCTTTGAGTTCCTCATCAGAGATTGTGCCTTATAAGAACCATTCATTTTCATTGTTAACTTAAACAGGTTTTTTGTTTTTTTTTAAAAACCTGTTCAAGCAATTATTTAAAATTGCTTGCCTAAAAACAGAATAACTTGGATGTTAATACTTGACGTAGTGTTTCAATTGTCATGAAGGTGACTGGGTATGGTGCCTTTTGTTTGTGTTTGTTTGAAACTGCTTTTGGAAACCCACCGAAAGTCATAGGCCCTAATGAAGCAGCCAAAACGATACCAGGTTAAACATGGAAGTTTATAAAAACTTATTAAATAACCGTAAGGAAAAAAACCATTTGTGGCAACAATAAGCCTTGCATTGAAAGTCATGGTTAAAGTGTGTTGATTACCACACCAAAGTTTCCCTACATACACCCCCACTACCCACCTTACACACCTCTGCACCCACCCACCCTATAGGCCTACATGTACATGATATTACATAATAATATATAGCATAGCTATACATTTAGGTATAGCGCTTAATTATGACAAATATGGTTAGGCCTATATATAGGCCTACATGTCAAATTAAAACAAACCCGAACACTGATGAATCTCTACAGAAACCCGAACACAAGTCTGAAGGGTGTAATGAAAATGGCAACCCGCGATGGGGGGGTAGGTCATACAAAATTCACATGGAGATAGGAGGGACAGAAGATTAAAATCCCCTATAATAACACGCTAATTTTTCTAGGTTTGGACCGTGGATTTTCATGAACCTCAAGCGTGCGTCTCTTAATACGGACTAACCTAGGTAAACAAACACACAGACAGACAAAATGGTTTTCATAATCATGGAATGCATATAAATTGAAATTGCAGGCTATCACGGGAGCATATTTTTAAAATTCACCTCATTTACCAATTGGAGATTTGGGCTACCAAATCGCTAGTCGGGCAATCTTCATGATCTTTGCTTTTCAATGGAAAATTGCCCTGGATGACAACAATGAAAATATCGACTATTTCTGCTGGTTGCGCACGAGATAAAAGCACCGAGTTTGACATTTTTAGAGCATGAAGGGAAAAAGGGTAAAATAAAAACGGAAATTCTGACAAAACTATAATATATAGACCCACACGATGTGCTTTACAGAGGTGGGAAACATCTTTCTTTAGCAAACTATATTAGTTTGAGACGCTAAAAAATCAATTCCGTAAAAAGCTCGCAGGCGAACTCAAGGCCTATAAAAATCAAAAATATCACACTAAAAGATACAATTTCATGCTTAATTTTAACACCAGGATTTAAAAAAAAAAAATGTATATCCAAGCACTAAGTTTTTAACTGACATTACTGAAGAAAAAAAATATTGCTTTATATTTGACCGAGAAAATTAATTTCATAGCAAAAGGTGTATCTCTGAATTGTGCTGATTTTAACATGTATCGATCGACTTTTAGCGCGACTAAGCATTTCTAAAGAATCGGTTGTCCAGGTAGGTGACTGCAGTCAAAGAAATATATTTTCCACCTCTGTAAAGCACATCGTGTGGGTCTATATATTATAGTTTTGTCAGAATTTCCGTTTTTATTTTACCCTTTTTCCCTTCATGCTCTGAAAATGTCAAACTCGGTGCTTTTATCTCGTGCCCAACCAGCAGAAATAGTCGATATTTTCATTGTTGTCATCCAGGGCAATTTTCCATTGAAAAGCAAAGATCATGAAGATTGCCCGACTAGCGATTTGGTAGCCCAAATCCCCAATTGGTAAATTAGGTGAATTTTAAAAATTTGCTCCCGTGATAGCCTGCAATTTCAATTTATATGCATTCCATGATTATGAAAACCATTTTGTCTGTCTGTGTGTTTGTTTACCTAGGTTAGTCCGTATTAAGAGACGCACGCTTGAGGTTCATGAAAATCCACGGTCCAAACCTAAAAAAATTAGCGTGTTATTATAGGGGATTTTAATCTTCTGTCCCTCCTATCTCCATGTGAATTTTGTATGACCTACCCCCCCCCCCCCCATCGCGGGTTGCCATTTTCATTACACCCTTCAGACTTGTGTTCGGGTTTCTGTAGAGATTCATCAGTGTTCGGGTTTGTTTTTAATTTGACATGTAGGCCTATATATAGGCCTAACCATATTTGTCATAATTAAGCGCTATACCTAAATGTATAGCTATGCTATATATTATTATGTAATATCATGTACATGTAGGCCTATAGGGTGGGTGGGTGCAGAGGTGTGTAAGGTGGGTAGTGGGGGTGTATGTAGGGAAACTTTGGTGTGGTAATCAACACACTTTAACCATGACTTTCAATGCAAGGCTTATTGTTGCCACAAATGTTTTTTTTTCCCTTACGGTTATTTAATAAGTTTTTATAAACTTCCATGTTTAACCTGGTATTGTTTTGGCTGCTTCATTAGGGCCTATGACTTTCGGTGGGTTTCCAAAAGCAGTTTCAAACAAACACAAACAAAAGGCACCATACCCAGTCACCTTCATGACAATTGAAACACTACGTCAAGTATTAACATCCAAGTTATTCTGTTTTTAGGCAAGCAATTTTAAATAATTGTTGAACAGGTTTTTGTTTAAAAACAAAACCTGTTTAAGTTAACAATGAAAATGAATGGTTCTTATAAGGCACAATCTCTGATGAGGAACTCAAAGCGCGTAAAGCACGAAATTTACAAACAAACATAAAAACAATCAATTTATAAAGATGTTTAAAAACAAAACCTGTTTAAGTTAACAATGATAATGAACGGTTCTTATAAGCCACAATCTCTGATGGTTCTTATAAGGACAATCTATTTCTGGCGTTTAAATAACGAAAATCTGGGGCGTTACGCCGGAGCGTTACGAAGGTTATTTCTTTGGAAGTGTGTTCCAAACAGTTTGCTTGATCATAAAACATACAGCGTAATATAATGTTTTGTAAAAGAAAGTTTTGTTTAAAATATTGCCCAATTGCATGTAAGCCTTCAGGCAAAGTTGTTTTGAGGAGAAGCAAATTTCAACACATTGGTCCGAATCACTCACGTGATGATGAAATATCCTCATCGTGCTATAAACATGATCAGTATAGGAGCGCTATTAGGCCTGGGAATTTCGTTGCTATATTGAAGTTCTGGCAACACTGTATCATGCCGGTATTCCTATTAAACCCAGGGATATCGATCCACAATGCTAGTATTATTAGCCTTATATTTCACGCGTTGATTTTGAAAAATTTCAGCCGGTGAAAAAATGGTGAAATCAAAACGTAAATTCTGACAAAACTATGATATATCGCTCACGGTGATGTGCGTTAGAAAGTTGGGAAAAATCCTTCATTAGCGAACTATATTACTTTGAAAAGCTAAAAGGTTGATCCAAGAAAAGGCTCGCGGGCAGAGTTTAAGCCTATCAAAATCGAAAATCTTACACGAAATGACTGAATTTCACGCCTAAGTTTAACACTAGGATTTGAAAAAAAAAAAGTATCAAGCACTACAATTTGACCTGACATTTACTGAAAAAATGAAAATGATTGCATTTGTTTTGGCCGAGAAAATTAATTTTACATTGAAAAGGTGTAACTCAAAATTTAGCTCGTTTCAACACCAAATTCGATCGTTTGTATTGCCACATTAAATGACTGAGTGAGCCTTGCTAAACAAAAGAATCGGTTGTCCAGGCTGCTAACTGTACGTGGCTTGTCTTAACGACTCAAAAGATGCCACTTTCTTACCCACTGACATTAGCTAATTTGCATGGCAGAAATCTATAGTGCGGACACTCTTCAGTCGCAAACCAACAAAATTCGTGCTATTTTGGCGTTCTTGCAAAAGAAATCTCGTGAATCGAGTGCCCTCTCAACAATATCCCTAGATGTTTGCCAATAATGACACACTCTAGAAACGCCAACATAAATCACCCAACAGCTTCATTTTAAGAATTATTTCAGTATCCAAATCAATAGGAACAGAAAGAGTATGGTCTACACATTCCAGGAAAATGTTTTATTTGTTTCTTCCGCCATTCTATATTTCCCTAAAATTATCACCTTTTTTCTCCAAAATCCTATGTAAATGATTCTCCACGCTACGCAGAAATTATGTGCGATAAATCATACAAATTTGCCACAATTTTACATCACTTTAGACAGTATTGCAATATCTTGATGATTTTAAGGCATTTTGAACGGCAACTTGAGTATTTTCAGAAATCAAATATCGCGCCAAGGGGATGACACTCTTATTCACGCATTCATTTACAACGCAAACTTGTATCGAATCCCGGTGGTTTGCGACCAATGAAATGCCCGCACCCCTGGATTTATTAATCCCTGGTATGAATTATGTATTAGATTTGTCAAGGCAATAACCACGATCCGTTTTGTAATAATATAAAAGCACTTGCAATAGAATCCCGCTGAGTTCAATGAACTGCGCCCTGAAACCGACGGAGAAGTGCCCCATAATGAAGCTATCCCATTGACCTCTACAATGTTCAACACAAAGTGAACGATGTTATAACTTGGAGGGCTAACAAACCAACACCGCCAAATTCGACTGACGTGTGTACAACGTGGGATGCTATGAGGAAATTGAATACTCGTTGTCTGATCATGCATGTGTGTTTATGGTTCGGATAGCGGTTACTTAGCAACTCTCATTCCGCCTTGGGTTTATTGAATACACTCTATATAAAGTCATCAATATGTCGTTTCCAGTCCTTGGCTGAACTATTGGGTTCAGCTATTATTTTTTTTAATAATTCTTTTACCCCATAGCATTAAAAAATTAGTATTTTGATAATTAAAATAGCTGGATGCGGTATGCAGCTGACTGGGGTGGTAACGGGTCGTTAAAACCACTAGAACCACAAACCGCGAAATATGGATATCCAACTAGTTTGCCCTGCAGAGCTACAAAGAACCGCTAACCGCGAAATATGGATATCCAACTAGTTTGCCCCGCAGGGTTACAAAGAACCGCTAACCGCGAAAAATGGATATCCAACTAGTTTGCCCCTCGGAGCTTCAAAAAACCACTCACCCCAAAATATGGATATCCAACTAGTTTGCCCCGCAGGGCTACAAAGCACCATTAACCGCGAAATATGGATATCCAACTAGTTCACCTCGCATGGCTACAAAGAACCACTTTTTTTATTTCCTCAAAAAAAGAATTAATATCTACCAAAAAACGTTTCAAAACGTAAAAAGCGGCCAAAGTTTAAAAATCTTTCCTGTGTGGCTTTTCACCCTTTTTTAAACTTGGTCCCATTTATGAAAGTTTTTAAGACCCATGCGAAGTCATCTATAGGCTACTTGTTGATTTTCTTAGTTGTCAATGTTTATTTTGTAGAGCAAATGAATTAATGTTCGTGCGTAATTGAAGTTTTTTTCCGTATAAACGTTATAATGTATTTTGTAGCAAATACTCACTTTGTTAAATTCTTCATGGTCATGTGCAATTCTGCGCCTTATGTACAGATGTAGGGCCTATATGTAGCAGGTTGACACACAGTCAATTTGCTAAGTATATATAATACTCTACTACTCTTTATGATCACGCAATATAATAAAACATAAACCTTGAAATGTTTTTGATAATACATACGGTAGCCTACGTCATATTGCACCGCTGTCGAACAGTCTTAAACCTATAAGAGTACATTGTTGCATGTAAAAATTAGGACTCATTCTTCATGTTAATACTACTTTACTAAATGGGACCAAGTTTAAAAAAGGGTGAAAAGCCACACAGGAAAGATTTTTTAAACTTTGGCCGCTTTTTACGTTTTGAAACGTTTTTTGGTAGATAACTATTTGCCGTCGTAGTGGGATGTCAAAATCGATCGATGCCAAGTTAACTGGTTTACTCACGGAACCACGATCAAAACGAACACAACAAAGCCAGTGGATTTAAATTGGCACAAATTCGTACAAACTGTATAAACTCTGTTTTTTACTGATCATACTCCCTTCGCCATCCGACACCAAATTCTTGTTTTGGTTATTTAGACAACTAATGACATACACCTGTTAAAAAATACTCGTTTAAAAAAAGCCCGCAAAACATCGATGCTATGATCTAAACTGGACTGAATGCAGCCAATCGTATTTCATACCAATACAAATGTGGGTTCGATACACCCAAGGGTGAAATGGTGATTCATATCTCTTTATTGAGGTTGTGCATAACGTATCATACCGTGAATATGACGGACTACTCAAATGCATTCAACAAAAGCATGATCCAATCTACCGCGACATTTAGTCTCACACACAAAGCAAATGCACTACGATCATATAGGTTGAAGACAACATTTGATTGAAAGGACTGGACTGCGCCATAATTACGGTGAAGGACACCGGTTAAAATCCTTTGTTTGGAGCCAATCGATAAAAGCATGCAGGGCATCTATAGATATATTTGTTTCAGCATAGCGCCACCATAAATTTATTGTAGTTAAGTTTCGAGGCGAACGGCATTATGAGGTCCGCCCGCACAATGCCGTAACAGGTAACCCGTATGGCGTTTCCAGTGAACGCCTCTTCGCAATCTCTCTAGTGATCACAGCACAGGATTACTCTAGTGGATGAAAGATGGAGAATCGTGTAAAAATTCCGAGGTAGGAATTAATTTGTTGTGTTGGATCACAAGTTTAAATTTAAATCATAATTCTACAAACCATATGAACTGATACCTATAGGTTGTGTAATTAAAGCTACATTGTAAGATTTCTAAAAAACCTAGATTCGCTTTGGCAAATGTCCTATTAATGGATCCCGGGATTTAAAGGTCGGTAACTCGATCGACATCATCATCCCCACGATTTTTCCCATTGTTGATGAGTTTTTGGTATCATTTTATAGTTCATATTTTTCTCATTACTACCCTGACATTTGACGCTCCAAAACAATGTATTTCCGAAGAGGATTGTGACAAAACAGGCGAATTGTGGTTAACAAGTTTTATGTTCTAGATACGCCGAACGAAAACAGTGAGTTCGAGACGTTTCACTCTGATACCAGTTCGCCCAGGTCAAATAGATCAAAATATATAGAGGGCGCTATAATGATATACTCATAAAACAAAAATAAAGAAATACATACGAAACGACATAAATAACGAACATTACCCTATCTTGCCAAGCATGGTACGAGGAATATGAAAATAAAATAACAGAGCCTACCCCACTAAAGAATTGATTAATAATTATTTAATAAATTAAGTAACCAATTAATGAAAAATAATATAAAGAAAAATAATTTTTTCATAAAAAACAAACAAACAAAACCATAAAATAAAACAAAAATGTGAAATGTACATGATATATGCCGGTAAAATCAAAAAAGAAATACTTCTGGGCGAATAAATAAAAGCCATGAGATGCCTTGTTAAGAATAATATTTGGGCGTATTTGTATGGCAAAATGTCGGGACATGAACAGAAATACGGCACACAGAGTTGTTTCTGATTGCCGGACCAGAATGCAATGCACGCGTATCAAACTATTGGCTTGCTAATTGTGCTAATTTATTCACATTTACGCTAAAAAGTTTCTCGTTTCCTCACATAGATACATAAAGTGGACGATATTTAAACAAAACACTCCGCTTTTGTCACACATAGTTCTTCAGGATATTTTAGTTCATTAAGATACATTGTAATCCTGAATGAGTAAAGTCCTCGGCTGCAAATCTTAAAAGACAGATGTATTTAATTGTAAAAGGTAATTTTAAAGTGATCATGTAAACGATATCTGAATACGGTAAACTGCCACTGAATATCGATGAAACTTTTTTGTTGTTGAGGCTTTCTGATTACTTTGCAAAAACAAGTCTCCCAGAAAGGTAAGATTATATGACGTTTCCGCCAGGCAGCGTCATGTTGAAATCAAGACTCATTACACACCCACGAAGGTTTAATATTACAAAAAGTATTTCTACAGAAATATTAAAAAATATTTTATTTTATCAAGGCAAGCTGTCAATTTTGTTCTTATATAGATTAATAAGACATCAAGCTAAATCCAATGATATATCCATGGTACATCATCACTTCTGTGAGGATGTAAAGGGAATAGAGAATTAATTTGCTTGCAATCATTCTGTTTAAAGGTACACATGTATTAGGACGAGTGTATATTACATGATATGGCATGTTATACTATACAGCAGTAATTAGGGGGCGTGAAGCTTATGTCTGCTGTTGAGTGACACGGTTCAAGCCAGACACCAATGTGTTACCTTAAATATGTTAAAACTGACAATTTTAAAAGACAGATTTTCCGCTCAACTTCTCAGAATACTTTTTTTGGATCATAACGTGGAGAGAGATTGTTAGATTGAAGCATTTCAAATTGCATGCTATGTTTAATTCCGGGCAGGTAAATAGAATTCCCCACTCTTACTTTGTGAAAAATGTTATACAGGAATAGTTCATTGACAGAACACCAGCGCTGTTACCGCGCGAACTCATTTTTATCCGTTTTAAGAGAAGCACTGGTACCACTCTGAAGGTGAAGCACTGGTACCGCTCTGAAGGTGACATAGTAGCGATAAGTGCAATATAATGTCTGTCTAGGTAAGTGTGATCTGAGGTCCCTGCACGGGACCAGACTTTGGTAAGTGAAATATGGTTTTGTGAGCGCACCAACATCCTACTTCCCTAAGTAGCGCCTTGATCGGTCTGAATGGCTTTTTAAGCGTCTGCATAGCTAGATGACGTAGCTCGCTCTGAGTGCGATAACTGCTGTTTAGGTGCGCAAAGACGCAAGTTTTGACAACCCTGGATAACCCAAGAAAGCCTCTATTAGAGCTTATTTCCATTGGGGTCCATTTGAACACTGGCTGTTAGATAATGTACAGTTATGGCTCTCTGTACGCGGGACGCGGGGCTTAACGTCCCCTCCGAAGGACGAAGTACTTTCATGATTCATTTACCGAATTCTACATGAAGCATGGGGATAGCGGAAGTCTGAGAGATGTTTACAGAGGTTGCCAATTAATTTCCGATATCCCCCCAGGTCAATATCCCAGCAAATCTGCACTGCCAGGAATTGGTCCCGGGACTTCATGCACTAATACCCTAAACATTTTCTATCAGCTTTGCGAAAGGCTATAGCAGGGATAGAGTATTTAATTTCTAATTGCTTCTGGTTTGGCTCTACGATGTATGGTGCTAGACCTGTTGCAATAATTGATATGCCCTTTTGATTCCGACTCCACAGAATTCTAATTCATAGCTTAAAAGGATCCTCTCACACAGCTTGTTCACCACAAACGACCGAACTAACATACACCTGTTACTTTGATGACAGCCAGAACTTAATTTACATGAATAAATTTAACCTCAACTAATTCCCTGTGGCTCTTTGATCAAGAGTGGGATGGCCTCTTTAAGAGTACTAGTACTTTTTGCAACCTCATAACTTGTCCCGGAAACCATTTGCACAGATTCTATTTATGTTTAGTTATAACTTTTGGGGGAAATGCGTACCAAAGGCAAATATGAATTGGCACTTGAAAGAAGTAGGCCGCTTAAAAAAAAAAAAAAAAGCTTAAGGGCTTCTTGGTAATCAACCCTGGTTAGCAAATATGAAAATCGACAAGAAAAAGCAATATGTGCAGACTGTCTTGTATTACTTTTCTCTGATACAATGTTGACGCTTTTGACATCATGTCCTTCACTCATGTGATTTGAAATGAAACCAAATTTGTAATTTGATGACTTTCTGATTGTTACCCGGGGCTACTTATAAATATCGCGTTATTGCTTAGATTTAAGTATTGCCTAAATTTAAACCACAGTGGTTATACTAATTAGTCGGTAATCCTTTCCCGAAGCATGGATGCCTGAAGCAAATCTGTGTTTATGTCTCGCATATTTCTATCAAATCTGTCTGTTCTCTATTCCACAGTATTTTGTAATTTCAAACCAATGGAACCTTATCACATACTGATCTATTCGACGCATCAAGCTTTTCGAGAAAATCGCAATTGAAAATTCTGTTGTTGGATTTGGCTTCATACTTACTTATTTCTCATGTCCATTGTGGAGGAAATTGACGTGTCCATCATTCAAGTTAAATTGCTTTATATAGTTTAAACGTATAGCTCTGTATGTGAAAGGATATTAATTACTGTCTCGCTATATTATGCTACAGTCTCGCTATGTGTTTCTTTATACACTCATAGAAATGACATGTTCGCCTTGTTGGCGCAATTCAAAAGGAGTAAGTTTGGACAACTCAAAAATAGTGTAAAAGTTGCCAAAACAAAATTCATTTTAGTTATCCGAACTTAAAAATGCCAAAAAAGCTCAAAAAATTCCTAAAAATTCCTAATCAACTTTGTTGGCATTACTTAAAAAGTTGATGTAAGTCGTTGCGTCAACTTTTTAAGTAATGCCAACTTCTGAATTCAAGTTCAGGGAACTTAGAAAATAAACAAGGTTCAAAGAACCAATTACTTGAGTTATTGTAACTCAACATGTAAGTTGATGTAACTCGTTCATATTAAGTTACTGGTACTTATTGTTTTGAGTTATTTCAATTTGGTACTTTGTTACTTAATTCACTTAATTGGATCATTTTCTGCACAATATTAGCAGTATTCAAATATTTATTTTTGTAATCAGTGCAAAATTTTGTATACTATAGCACACCTCTAGAAAATTATGCTAACCTAGGCTAGTTTCATTTTCTGAGTTGTAACAACTCAATAAAGTAAGTGCAAATGAGTGCGACCAACATAATGATATCGAGTCAGCGTTACTCAAAATTGTACGCGTTGGCATTACTCGGAAAGTTGACGCAACGACTTACATCAACTTACTGAGTAATGCCAACGAACAATTTCTATGAGTGTACGTATGTGATTAGTTACGATAATAAAGCTCTGAATAGCTCTGTGAGTGATGCGTCGTTAACCGTATAGATATGTATGTGATATACGAACTAATGAACCGTATATGATGCGACCGACGTATTGTGGGGAGCCTGGGTATCACGACAAAAAATTGGATTGGATTGTATTATGACAAAATAAAATTAATTATAGTTTCTATTCAGAGTTATATACACAATTCAACAACTCTTCCAATACCTTTATACAGGAGCCAAGCGTTGTTAATCGGTGATGAATCCACAGTCCAATAGTGTATACGCGAACGCATGGTTACGCGTACGCGTTACGCATGAGCGCGTAAAAACGTACGCGTAACTTGAACTCTCTTATGTTGGCGGTAGCAGTTAAATATTATCGCATTATTCTTTAGTTTTATTGCTGATATCAACAGAGAAATACCGCGATCTTCTTATAAGGTTGAGTGGCAATGACAAACGGACATTCCGAATGAAAGAATCATGTGAATTAGACATCTTTAGCTTGTTTCGTTGTTGAAAGGGATTCAGTCATGTTTCACCGTTGTTCATCACCGATTAACAACTCTCGTCCGACGCGTCTGCGTGGTTTACTACGCTCGGGCAGCTAAAACTGCCTTCGCGAAGTACACCACTCAGACGACGCGGACGCATCGTTGTTAATCGGTGATGAACAATGGTGAAACATGGTGAAACATGATTGAATCCCTAATGCACACACAACTCAGATTCAGGTGCGAAGATAAATAATGACGTTTATTAGTGAAGCTCTTTAGCACTATACCTATACTATAAAGGATTTCATTATTTATAACTATGCTTCATCTGTGCAGATTACTTACCGGACTAACTCGATACCTTGTCATACGACCCAGAAATCAATCATTTAATTTTGTTTCTAGAACACACAGCTGTCCACTCCAAAGAATTTATCAGTCCAAATTAATTTGTTGGTACCAGACTGATGAAACATGGGAATTAATGGGTGGACCACCATTATATCAAATTGTATTTAGAAAGATAACTCATCTTGATAGGTTAAAGCAATTTACATTAGAACAGTGATTAGAAGTGTTAAAAGACATTGCATGTGGATTTGATTAAGACATGCGAATTTCAAACTATACTTAAGAACGTATTTTTAAATTAATTTGGATCATAAATAAGTGAGTAAAAGATGAAAAGTCATTAAAGACCCATTCAGTGATTTGTTGATCCGGACGATCGTAAAAATCATCAATCATGTAATTTATATACTGACAGTATATAAATGTATTGAATTGGGCTTCAACTTCGTCAATACTGTTGTTTTCTTCGTTTTTTGCCAACATTTTTCATTTTAAAAATACGAAATGACAATTTGAATGACTTGTCCTTGTAATTTTTAACACTTTCGCTGGGATCACTGAATGGGTCTTTAAATAATCGTGCAAGTGAAAATACACAGACCATTGAAATGATTATAGCTAGAACTAATTAACATTTTTTATGCTTGCGAACCATATGCCTTTTCATCTCACTGCAGAGCTATTACTTAAAGTAACTATTGGACCATCTTGTCTTATATAACATGCCCGACAAACGATCCAGTAATCAAAAGATGCATTACTGAGATGAAACTTTATCCCAAGTGGACAACACATGTGTAGTCAATAAATGAGCATCTTTTATTATCACTTGACGTACGACTCGGGCAACTAGAAGGCCGATTTCAATTGAAGTAATGGATATAAAGAGGACCCTTGTCATATTAAAATGTATGTACTTTATTGAAATCTTAATGGGGGAATATATTTCTTTTATTGACGTAAGTGTGGGGAATAGCTACAACATCAATCTGATCTATCTGATATTCAGTCTATATCGCACTGAGCCCACATTCGATATTCAGTCTATATCGCACCGAATATACGATACCTCCTCAACAGTCTGTATACCTTGCTTTTTTTTGCTTTTTTTTTGAAGAGGGTTGGTGCTTTCAGCTGCTACGGCTATGTGCACCACCAGCTGTACAAATCTCTCGTAAACAATACATTTGTTCGATCCTATTCAATACCACGAATTCTTTCTCTGCTTCACTGCACGTTGGCTATGCTATGCTGAACATGTACGGATGCTTTTGCTCTATTTCCTCTCAGATACTTGTGCGTTAATTTCCTTTCAAAAACCAAACGCTGTCTTCTCAGAGCCACGTCCGCCAGTCCGAATCAACGAAGAAGTGGCAAGACCGTGGTCAAACTATACATGATCCTCCGCCTACTCCGAAATCTTCGCTTCCACGCCTGTTCCTCATTGCCCAAGTTACCCATCCGGCACCTCGTGGAGGTTTGGGTTGAGTTGCCCGCCAGCAATCACTGTGCCAGCTCTTCGGGCCTTGCCGGCCCAGTCTGCATACCTTATACAGGTTTTTAACTTATCAAAATACTATTTTTTATATTCTATGGTGTCAACTATTTATTCACAATGTTTAAAATACGTACTAAAGTGAGGTAATAAAAAAATAATGTAATTTAACAAAGTACAATTACCGTTCATATTGATGAAGTCCTTGATATTCAACAGCAACGGAACAGTCCTTTGAGTTCAAGGATGGAATGAGCATCCTTGATCATTCAAAGACTTGCTGACGTCACCACTAATGATATAAATGAATGCTATTACAATGACATTGATAATGAATAAAGAACCAAACAAGAAAGACGTGATAGCCACAAAATATGACAACGCCGTTTTTAACAGGCGTGGTTTTTAAACACCACCTATACACATAGAATTAGGACCGAGACAGGTTTACTATATAAAGTCTGCACAAAAAGTAACTCAGCTGTTATAAATACGCCTATAGATTCAGAACTAATAATTGTTTTTACAATATTTCAACATAAAAGCCCATTTGTCAAATTTCGTTCAATATTGACAATACAGTAGTGTTTTGAAAGAAAAATACTCGAATTTAAAAGTTGCAGTTATTTGTATTGATTTGAAGTAAGCGCGAAGATAATGGTGGGCTTTACGTGTTTACAGTGCTGGCATTATAACCATTGATCGCTGTAAACTGCAACTTTTAAATTCGGGTATTTTTCTGTAAAAGCACTACTGTGTTGTTAATATTGAACGACATTTGACGAATGGGGTATCAAAATGCGCGTAAATAAATCATGCTTCTCTCTATGTTGAAATATTGTGAAAACAATTATAAGTTCTGAATCTATAGGCGTATTTATAACAGCTGAGTTACGTTTTGTGCAGACTTTATATATTAATAGGTGACATACATTAATCTCTGAAATTATGAGCCGATTCATTGGAAGCACCTGATCTTCCAACTTTAAGAATTTATCATTCTGTAATCTATTCGCAGTTTGTCAAGCTGCCATTCACGCCATAAATCTAGAGCAACCGTATTGATGTCCAGTCATCGCTTCCAGATAATGAAAGCTATTTTAGAATTTTAAGAATTTAAGAATATAAAGAATTTGGCTCGTACTTTTTCAAGAATGTTAATCTACGAACTTATTGACCGCCCCTCGTATCTAGCTTATAATATGACGTTCAAGTCATCGAACACGGACAAAAGTGTGTTGCTTTGGAAATGTAATTTCATGTTTTATTTTGAAAAATATTAATCAACGCATCAGTGGACGTTTATATGACATTTCTGGAAAAAAAAACCGTTAAAACTATCACACAATGAATAAGCTGAATGTTGGTTTTACATGACCAAAGCACGCAATTCTTTTTGTTTCCCGCACAATTTTTACATACAAGCCAATTCGTCGCAGAAGTAGTGATGTAACAGGATTGTACCACGGGGCTAACCACACTTAACTAGAGCCTGTGTTATGTGTTCTTGCTCTTTGTCCTTATCATCCCCTTACATAACTATTCTGTATTTCCTTTCTGTCTTTCCTATCTAGTAACGTGCTCACAACTCCCATTTTCTGATGAAGAGGGTGATGGGACGTAAAATACAGGTATTGGCCTGTATATGGGTCTTGTTTCTATAGGTCATGAGTTTGATAGAATTGTCAGATTTGCGGATTATGAGGGTGTCCAAAGAGGAATTTGGTGGTCGAACAGTTCAACTAAAATCAAATCCAGGCGCGGAAGCTCTACTGAGATCAGACGTCGCATAGCAATGGCAAAACATCAATGTGCACAATGCACAAGTTTGGGAAGGACAGAAGCATCAGCAAATCAACAAAGATTAGTCTCGTCTCTACTTTGATTTTCCCGATCGCAACATATGCATGTGAAACATTGGTGATCAATGCTGCAGATCAGAGAATGATTGAAGCGTTTGAGATGTGGTGCTGGAGAAAGCTTCTGTACATCCCATGGACTGCCGAAAGGACGAATGAGAGTGTTCGGCATGAAATAGGGGAGAAAGGGTCACTCCAACTCAGTGATGAAACAGAAGTTACAGTATTTTGGATATGTTGACAGGCGAGAAGGAATCAATCTAGAGAAAGTGGTTATGTTCGGAAAAGTTGAGGGGAAAAGACGCAGAGGAAGACAAAGACTCAGGTGGACAGATGGAATAATTTCAATTTACAGGTGTTAAACCAAAGCGCAAGATCGACATGAGTGGAGAAACTTTATCAGAAAGGTCACGAATACTCAGATATGAGTAGATCGACAAATTGTGGCATTTGTCCTACAACAATTTGTATGTATCCCTGAAGTGGTATTTGTGACCAATTTCCAAATTATGCATTGCATAAGTACTGGCAATATAGAAGCCCTTTTTGACATTGCTATCAGGTAGAATCTATATCCTTAGAATGTGAAAAAGAAGACCTTTCCACATCAGAAATATAAAAGTTTCACTTTCTTTGCAGACATGTCCTACAGCTTCATATCAAATTCCGCAGACTTTCAAACTGCTAGCCAACCACTTATCACCTTTCCTCTGACCTCGCCTATTATTATTATTATTATTATTATTATTATTATTATTATAACACATGTATAAAGCGCATAAACGTAAAAAACATCTCAATGCGCTAACAAGCAAAATGACAAAAGCAACAAACAAAGAGTACTCATTACATTGCAAAATAAATAATGTGGGAAAAACATGACATAAGTTAAACAAGGAAAGCAATTCTGTACAGGTGGGTTTTTAGCTGTGATTTAAATTGAGCAAGATTGGGTGATTTGCGGATCTGTTCCGGGAGGGCGTTCCACAGTATTGGGGCGGCAACAGCAAAAGCCCGTTCACCATAGGTCTTTGTTCGGGAACGGACAATTTGCAGATGGTCATTGGGGCGCACATTACCTGACCTAAGGCTACGAGGTGGAATGTAAAGGGTGATCAATTGAGACAAGTAAGGGGGTGCAATACCATGGAACGCCTTGTATGTGAGGAGGAGGATTTTGAATTGGATTCTCTCCTCAATTGGGAGCCAGTGAAGTTGGTCACGAAGAATTGGAGTTATGTGATCCCGCTTTTTTGTAAGAGAAATTAGACGAGCGGCCATGTTTTGGATTCTTTGAAGTTTGTTAATATCTTTCTGTGGGAGACCGTGGAGGAGTGAATTGCAATGATCTAGCCTGCTGATGACAAAAGCCTGGATGAGTTTGTGAGTGGAGTCCGGGTCAAGGTATTTGCGCAGCTTCCCAATCTTGCTCAATGCAAATGTAGCGCCGCGGCACAAGTTATTGACATGCTTGTCCATCCTAAGATGTTGATCAAGAACTGCACCAAGCAGCCTAGGCTAACATATAAATTGTCTGAAGGCAACAACGAAATTGCTTGTGTGATGTTTCCCAAATGCGTGGTTTGCAATCAATCTATTAGTACCTGTCAAATAAACTGATACATTAACGACGTGCAAAACAACACAGGCATCGGATAAGTTTAGCCTAAGGCACTTAGACCATGATGAAAAATCCTAGTGAGACGTTTTTTTAAAGTATCAAATGCGATGTTTTCTTGTTAGGCTTTTAAGGCTGAAGGCTAAGAGTGCAAATAAGAGTTCACAGTTCGGACGACCTCAATGATATAACCACCAAAAAAAAAAAAGAAACTCCTTCGTTTAACTTTATTTTATTGCATATCTGCCAATCCAATTGAAAAATTGATGTCTCGTTTATTATTAATGTTTCCTCATTCATTTCATTTAGGAAATCGCTTTGATTTTGCCATAACAAACAAGCGTATGGGTTGTTTTTCCTATTTCAACTATTTTTTATACTTTCCTCGTGTATCCCTTTATTTAAGCATGGCCTGAGGCAGTTAGACCTCGTACGTATTCCAATGCTATCATCTTTTGCTATTTCAGACTCAGTCGCTAACCATTTTGGTTACATCAGAGGTATATTTCCCAGAGGTTTGGATATTTCTTATAATTACGTCACATGAGAGTAATTTTGTATTGTTAGACTGGCGTAAGCATCAATGCACATGGAATCGTAATATCTCATTATGCTACCAACGCAACCGGGTCATCCTAAGATTATCCAGATATAAACCATCTTTCCGTTCAAGCTATAATAGTACGCAGGCAATTGTCGTTATCCAACTGATGTGTCAGGGGAATGAAATGGATTGTATACATTTATATAAGAATTGTAGAATACGATGCAGACGGATTTGAGAAAGTGTGCTGGTAACACACGGATAAAGACCTAAACAAATAAAGTACCAATATTAAGTTTCAAAAACCAAGGGCAAGGTACAATAGAAGCCTGGATTTGATGGAGTGCAAACGTCATCTTATACCCACTATTAATTGTTGTCTAATGAAGACTACTTTTATCATAGGCACCCTGCCCTTATCCATGAAACAGATGATGCTCCACTTAATACTCAAATCAGGTCTCCGGGGACGATCCATGTGTAGTCTATACAATTATTCTTTAAAATGCACTCTTTTAGAGTGATATGAGGAACACTTCGAATACCCTTCGAGTTCAGTGACACAACAGTTATATGGTAAACATTAATCTCAACGCTTTACAAAGGTATGCGTTGGAATACGTTAAATGTACACCTCTTCTCTTTTAGGTCATGTACCATTGTCGTATGATTGCCACCTTAAAATGGCAAATAATCGCACGCGAAGAGCGCATGTGTTCCGGTAACGTCATTTGAGGACACTCAAGCAACGATTCTTGATAATAAATGATACAATGGTGGGTCTTGGCGATGTAACACTTCGATCTGAAGAGCCAGAGGTAATCATATTGCCGCGGTGGCCAGGAGCCAGCAAAGGTTAAATCCGACCCAGCAAAGGCAAAGGTTAAATCCGACCCAGCAAAGGTTAAATCCGAACCTGAACATAGACCCCTGAAACCTTTTGAGAGATTCTCTTTGATGTGAGATTCGATTTGATGTGCCATTGTCAAAACTCACACTGATGGAAGTTTGAATGTCATTTATAAATTCCGAAGTAGAATTAACTTCTTGTGTTAGATCAAAGTTTCAAATTTTAATCATTGCCACAACAGAACTTGTAGTATAAATTATGCTTAAATCTTCCTACTTCGCAAAAATGGATCTCTTAGAAAGGTAAGATTACATGACGTTGCCTCCAGGCAGTGTCATGTTGAAATCAAGAATCATTACACACCCACGAAGGTTTAATATTACAAAAAGTATTTCTACAGAAATATTAAAAAATATCAATATCAATAACAATCTGATCAAGGCAAGCTGTCAATTTTGTTCTTATATAGATTATTGTGACATCAAGTTAAATCCAATGATATATCCGTGGTATATCATCACTTGCTTCTGTGAGGATGTAAGGGTAAAGATAATCATAATTTGATTTCAATCATTCTGTTTAAAGGTACGCATGTATTAGGACGTATATGGCATATTATATTATACAGCACTGATTAGGTGGTGTGAAGCTTATGTCTGTTGTTGAGCGACACTGTTCGAAGCCATGCACCATTGTGTTACCGTATAAGATGAAAAAAGACGCTATCAATTTGATTATCTTTAAATTGTACTTTTTCTCATCAGAAAAGTAACCTTTTTCATCTTTGACTTACTATCTTTAAAAAGAAAACTAGTAATAAAAAGATATTAATTAGTGTAACTACAATGGCGCGTGGTACAAGCAGGTATTCGGCTCTGATATTTTTGTTTGATTACCTGCATAGCGACTTTAACTGTTTTTCTCGCTATATTCGATTTAATACATGTATAAGGGAAGAAGTATTCAATTGAGAACAAAGATGCAAACCAAAAGTGATCTGGTCCGCGATCCAATTATTGTGACTTTGTTGTTGTTTCAATCACAGAATGCTATAACGTTACATAGGTTGTTGAAGGGCATGCCAACAAACATGTTTTTAAATCAACGGTGCATGAGCATCAAAATGATGAGCAATTAAGTGCTTGAACTGTTTTAATGACAAAAGGGATTACGTGAGGAGGTGGGCGTTTAAAATAACATTCTGAGTTTTAATGTGGGAGTATATCTTTTCATAAACTTTTAAGAGTACTTGCCTCTTGTTTTTTATTTTTCGCTCTTTTGCTCTTTAAAACAGCTGTTGCTCAGTAAAACAGCTGCCTCTACGACAAACGGATGACAGGCCATAGCTTACTTGCCCACTTATCTGATGAATATTATCAGGCACGCGTAGCATTTGCAGTACATTTAAAAGAAACTGATTGTTCTCTCACAATATTGATTAAACGAACAATTACAATAAGAAACATATTTTTAGTCACGTATTTGTAAAATATCAATGTTTACTATCAAGACAAGACTAGTGATGTGTTTTAATCTGTTCTTGTTCGATGTAATATGAGCGATTCTCAATAACTGATATTATTCATAGGACCGCGTACCCTTCGTAATTAGCTTCTCCTCCTCTAAAGACTACTAATCATACTTGGATCAAACAGTTGAGAGATATTAATTGTCAGTCTTGATGATTATTAATTTAAGTATTTCAAATTATATTGTAAATTTGTTTTATGTAAACGTAAACTTACTCATTCACTCACTCTGGTAGAATACCAGCCCTCTCCTATTGGATTGTATGAATTTTAAAAGTTTCTATTCCGAGTTGCACTATTCTACACAATTTAAATGCAAGTGCCAGGATTATTAATAATGTCATGTATAAATGCGACACAGTTTTAATGAAGCTCCCTGTTTAATCAATAAAGTAATAATATGCCTCCGAGGATCTCATTATAACTATTCAACATCTATACAGATTACTTACCGGACTAATTCGATACCTTTTCATACGACCCAGAAATCCATCTGTTGATTTTCTTTCTAGAACACAGCTGTACATTCCAAATAATCTATCAGTCCTAAAGTAATATGTTGTAACCCAATTCATCGGTAACCCGAACTTCTGCTTTTTGGCTATTAGGAAAAGAAAGAAGGGCGGAAGAAACGAAGAAGATAAAGAATAAAGTTGTTTTCTTCACCCTGGTTTTAAAACACCGACTTCTCGGGTACGGATGACAGATATAATTGCTCGGCCAACGATGTTGTTGTGTTGATTTTGGATGATTACGTAATCGTTGGATGCGTGGTCTAGCAGCCGCTTTGTAGAGTAGTTTATTACAGTATTGGGCAGGGGGGGGGGTAACAAAAATGACCATACGGGCATGCTCCCTCTAAAAGACCCCTGTTTGGGGACCACGCAGCTCCGAAAGACCCCTGAATTTGACCAACTCGATTTTTGGTAACCACATGTAAAAAATCCCATAAATTGCTCATTACTCACCTTTCTGCAATAGCTAATAAATTATGAAATAATAATAAATAAATTTTCAACCAGGAAACCGATAAAGACCCTTGATTGTGATCGTTCGCAGCTCCGAAAGACCCACCTTTTATATGTACACCGTCAACTCACAAAAAACCACCACCTCAAAATTCTGGGGGGGGGGAATTAAAGCCACGATGGAAGGAAAGTTTTCTTAACACTACCCTCCTCTGCTTTCAGACGAGGGCCAAGAAAAGAAGAACGGAAGAACGGAAGAAAAGAAGCAGACAATTGGATAAAGCACGTGTGTGATTTCGGATGATTACAAATTTGGATCACGCGGATGTTTGGTCTTTCAATCGCTTTGTAGAGTAGTAATTTGTAGTATTTGGTACACTCTTAAAAATATTTTACTCAATTTGAATAGAAAGGTCACAACGCAACAAATTCAGTACAAAATTAAATAAATTATACCCAACATTGAGCTCATATTAATAAATAGTATCAAATATTGAGGGTACTATTTATTAATGAGCTCAATGTTGGGTGTTATTTACTCAATTTGAGGGAAGGGGTACAATCAAGAACAAAGGTGAAGGACAGTATCAACTATCTTACATTTTCGATGAGCTTATAAAACCCCAGATGAAAAATTCACTGTCAACACCACGACATGCGCTAGAGATACATCTAGCTTTGGATGCCAGTAACAATCACTCATCATTAAAGGGCATACATATTGCTCGGACAACATCATATCATTGGCAAGCTAATATTATGAGGACAATGCAAATCATTCCTTATTTGAGAAGATAAGTCGTTTAAAATTGATATTCCGCAAAGACCAACTGTAAGCGGTGAGTTCCTTCGAACGAGACGGATTTGACTTAGAAAAAACTGTGATGTCATGAAATGAAGTGTGCCAGCTTTGAGAGAATGGAGTGTCAACAGTATCAATGCACAGAACGTATACTGTTTTTGTTATCAGAAAAAACCTCTGTGAATCAAGTACTACAAATTTAATGGTTTTTACACATATGGATAAAATCAGGCCGCTTCTTTATTATAAACATCTCACAAACAGTAACTAACCCCCTTAAATATTGGCCATTATTCAAAAACGGGCTATTGTATTACAAATCTGTAAAATGCGTTGGAAGCAGAATTTATTTCTGCGCATTTTGATACCTCATTTGATACGACAGCCCAGAAAACAATAAAACAAAGGTCAATTTAATGTAATGAGGTCCAGATATGAAAGTTGCACTTACAAGAATACAAAAACACTCATTACACAGATTTCCTTCCATTATACTGAATACAAAGCAATAGAATTTACTGCAACTTTCGAATTTTGGGTTACATTAATTTAAATGTACGCTGTGACGTCAATATTTTAGTCAATTGCTACAAATGAGGTGTCAAAATGTGCAGAAATAATTCTGCTTCCAACGTAATACAATCGCCCGTTTGTGAATAATGGCCATTATTTAAGGGGGTTAGTTACTGTTTTTGGTTACTATCGGTAAAACCTCATACTTGTATATCTGAGTTTCAATTTTGGTATTTATCCTTGCAAGTAAGCTTAGGAACACAAACATTACCCGATACCAATGTGTCAGAGATATCCTGTATATCAGCCTGCTCCAGATTTTTATTGAGTGTAGGGCATTAAATGTTTTTTATAATTGATTAAAAAACAGGGGATTTGTATTGCAGGATTAGTACTGACAGGTTTCATGGAGGAAGCACCGAAACTTGATATTTTTTTTGGTAATTGAAAATAAACTGGAGATCTTTTAGAAGATCAAAATGATTTGCCATGCAGGTCCAGGCTATATAACTTTTAAGTTACATAAGGCAAAGGCAAAGAGTTTAATGGAAAGGTCGGCTTCGATTTCAATCGTGCTGAAGGGCAAGGTCGATGTAGCAATATAATGCCAGATAGAGTTATAAAGTGAGTGCTTCGAATTGCTATGATGGTCACACTTTAGTATGAAAAATACCTTAATTATTTTAAACGTTTTCAATTAACTGATCATTATGCTATATCAAATAACGACGACCCTTAGGATGTAATATAATTCGTCTTCAATTTTCATGAACTTTTCTTTTATTCAGTGTTTGTTTGCACACAAGGTATTTTACAAGTCTTAAGCAACCAATTAGTGGGTTCTTAGCGGGTTCGCCGTCGGACAAGTTTAGAACTAAACTTGTCCGACGGCGAAACCGCTAAAAACCCACTAATTGTTATGAATTCCCGTCGTAACAGCCTATCCCACAACTTAAGCAATCAGTTAAATTGTGTCGACGATTTGTCCGACACTATTCCGTAAGAGGACGTTAGGGGGACTCGGAAATTTCAATTGCAATAATATGGTCACGTAGTAGCTACATAAATGACAAAATGACATTTTAACGTAATGAACACACAAGACAATGTTTTGGTGCGATTCAAGGTTTGCCTTCTAAGGCTGGGTACTTCTTCCACCCGACACATCCATGAATCACTTTACCACCACCATTTTCCTGATGTCTTGCAAAAAGCAATTCAACCATTTAGAGACCATTGTAAATGCATCGGTACATTTTGCGGACTAACGTTTCTGTTTTCTGCATTAAAACGGAGATCTGTCTTTGCGCCATTGTAAGCACTGGAATAGGAGCATGCTATCACCAGAAGCGACACATTCTATCTTATTTATTAGCCCAATGTTACTTATTTCATGCAAAGATCATTTCCATCCAGAACGTCATGGGATATCGACAGGGTTTTGGACCAATGTTCAACTTACAGTTGCGGAATTCTTCTTTTTTTTCAGCAATGTTGCATTACCTTTGTGTAGTGTGTGTATATTGGGCTATTCCATAAAGTTTAACCCCCTGAAGAAGACATAGGTTTCTCAAAATTTTTCACCATTTTTTGCTCCAGGAATTCCCCCAATAATTGTCATTATTTTCACAACTCTAAAGAAGACATGGGAATTCCCCCCAAATAAGACACCTTTTATTTTAGGCTTGGGAATTCCCAAAAATTTGGCAAATATTTGACTGTCTTCTTTAGGGACACTGGGAATTCCTAATTTTTTAATCATTTTATTGTCAAAATGGGAATTCCCATTTTTTGTTGGATAACATTTTAATCAGGGAATTCCCAAAATGTATGGTTCAAACTTACATACATACCTTCTTTGAGGGGGACAGGTGCCATTAATTTCTGGAATAGCCAATTACACTGCTAGTTGAGCACACACGTAGGTAGCTTTACAGAGTTTCAGTGAAGTTTCGTCTTGTTTAATAGAGTAATCATCACTTTACTTTTGCAAGACGAATTAAAATGTAATTTGACATAAGCAGATAAAATCAAAAACCGACTCCTCACAATAATTATGACGTAGTTATTTACTTCTTTGCTCCAGTACTGATTTATGAAATTGATAATAAATAAGAACGGAAAATAAGAACGGAAAATATGAGATGTCTATGGATATATTAAACAATATCTGGGAACAAGATACAACAGTTAATGCCGCAAGCCGTCACAGACGCGTTTGTAATTGGTATGATTCTATCATCGTGCTCCAATTCTTATAGATATTCTATTGTCACAGATCTTATACCGATGAATAAGAAGGGGGATTTGAAGGATGTTATGATGATTTTCATATTTAATGAATACTTAAAGCACACGGGATTTGTCTGCTCCAAATTGATTAGGAGGTTGAGAAATTGAGATTCTTTTGAGTTCTTATGAAACACACACTGTATTAGGAAATTTGAGATCTCGAGGGCTAAGAATGGTGATTTAGAATGATTTCTCAAGACAGGACTGGGAATTTTACCTCCTATATATATGCACTATAAATTCATTACTATATGTATCTCTTTTTCCCCTAAATTTTGTGAAGGAAAAAGTCTTGTCTTTGCCTACATGTGACGCCTATAGGCCTATTTGAAAAGAAGCTACTTCTGAGCAGGGATCAATTTTTTAAAGTATTTTATATTGTTGAACAAGAATTAAGTAGCTTTTCAACACTGCTTTTTTCGTTGAAATCAAATACTAAGTTTTTCTAAGTTAAGTTATGGAATTTTCAAAGACGAAGTGTCTTAAAAAAGTCAAAAATGCGATATCGTCATTTACAGTTTAATGTTTTGTGGGAAAGTGACAAAAGTTTACATCTAGATGTGTAAAAAAATGCAAGTTGCAGATGAAATCCAGTTCGAAATATTCACACCCCATTTTAAAAATTATCACAAAAACTTCATCACCCTTGACTGTTTCTCAATTCATGGTCGTGCCCAGAAGTACCTCCTTTTGACATACCACGTCGCCATTAGAGGTTGAAGCAATGTAGTTTATGGCTTTAAATCAGACTATGCGACATCCTCAAGATATTGAAAGTCTCCTATATCTATAATCCATTAAGCTTGTTTGTGTATTTGATTCAGGTATTGTTATCCAATCAACCATTAAATAAGCCAAAATACCAGATGGTATTATTTTCCCAACCCACACAGACAAAAGATGTTATCCGCATTACTCAGGTTGGACTTCTAAGTTCCCGTAGTATAGAGGTTATCCGTGTTCTGTAAGCTGCATACCCTATATCAGCGACTGCTACACCTTGCTTAGGACTTTCAAAAGAAGTACCTGCATGTGCAACCACGACTGTTTAAAAAAAACCCGCCAAAGTCATGCAGGTAACTCCGAGGTCGTGCATTGAATTGGTTTGAATGAGGAATACTACGGGAACTTTTTAGTAGGGCAACATGAGTAAATAATAGAAGTTGTGCATATAACGTATCATCCCGTAAATATGGCGGACTACTCAAATGCATTCAACAAAAGCATGATCGCAATCTACTGCCGACAGTTCGGCTCACACACAACATTTGATTGAATGGACTGCACTGCGCCATGATTACGGTGTCCGTCACCGGTTCAAATCCTTTGTTTGGAGCCAATCGATAAAAGCATGCAGGGCCTCTATAGACGAATCCAACGAGCCAAGTCATGGTCAGGATTTGGTCGGCCATCTTTGGTTTCCCGCTAGCACCAACCTGGTGTTTTGAGCGCCCGATTGTGCAAATAAAAGCCGCCTAACACCTAGAGAAGATGCAAAGACGAGGAGGGTTAATAGAATAATATATACAATAGAGGTAATCCTGTCTATTCATACATAGTCCTTTTGTTCATCCATTTGTACATCTATGAATAGATGCGACGGGATTACCCGCGGAATTATCTCTATTGTATTATTCTATTAACTCTCCTCGACCTTCTCTAGGTGTAAGGCGGCTTTTATTTGCACAACTGTTGGAACTGTATTGTGTTGTAAACTTTAATTCATCATTCTTTTGTCTACCTGTGTTTTCGCGGAAGGTGTAAAACGGGTGATGGAATACAGTTTAAAATTTCCGCCAAGGCCGAATCATTTCACATTTTGGATGCATTGTAGCCGACGGAGACCCAACTAAAGGCTGCTAGTCAGGTGTAGGAATGCGTGTATTTGGATTCGTCTATAAGAAATCACACATCGCGCCCTCGACGCAACTCGCACGTAATCGGAGGCCTCGAGGTCGTAAAAGATAATCTGTTAACAGCAGCTATCAATAATCCGTTTCCAGTCCCTTTATACACGGACCCTGATGAAAGCTTGGCACTAGCTGCTCTGTTGTTGATGGCCCTACTGAAGCCGTGTTTACACGGTCGGACATTGTGAGTAATTACCGGTAATAACTGACTTACAACCGGTCATAGTGACTTATCACCGGTAATAAGTGACTTAAGGGGGTCGATCTTTTGTGCGTAATTATAGAGGGCCAGGGGATTCACTCTATCATTAAAAAAATTATTTGAAGAAGTCAAAGAGCCCTAGGAATAAAAACTGTAGTGTAATTCACGCCAGATACAATTTCTTTATACGACAAAAATAATTTTTGTAATCGATCAAAAAACAAACGTTTTATATCAATTTTAAATTTAGCCTGAATCCGTAAATATGGTACCTCTCGCCCTTTTGTAGGTCAAGGCTATTTTTACCATTATGCAGTGAACCAGTGTTGAAGCTATTTCACATACATGCACAAAACATTCTAGAGAAAGAATGAGGACATATAGTGTTGAAATATCTTTTGTTGATTTCGAATGATAATGTCATGAAGTCGTAAATTTTAAGGTCAAATTCCTAAAACCAAAAAACAAAACATTGCGACGCAGATAATTCCCGACATCATCACATCAGTGTCTTTATTATTTGTTTGAAACCTTTCCCAAACGTTCGTGCTATTTATGCATAAAACGGCTAATCTATCTTTACAAAACGCGTCTTTTTTTAGTAAACGAAAGGCTAAAGATGGCATTATGAGATTTATCTTTTATCATTACACTCATCCGCTCAACTGCCACGGTGGCCGACTGGTAAAGCGCTAGACGCGTAATCGAAGGAAGTTTAGAATCGCTGGTTCGAGTCCCAACGAAGCCTGTGGAAACTTTTTTTTTCTTCAAAATTCATGATCGCATTCCGAAATGAGTCACTTGTCGGTAAATCATGTTTCGTATCCTTGAGTCAAACCGTTTGACTTGAGATGGTAACCAGAAAATCCAGTATAGTTTGACAACTGTAACAATAGAGCTGAAAGATTGGCATGACCCACCAGCAAGATTACAGGACTTATTGAAAGCCATAAATTACAGGGCTTCAATTTCCTCTAATGACATAATCTTATCTAATAAATTTCACGACTCGAAGTCTCTTTTACATATGCAACTTAAATGAAAAGGTCAGCTTCGATTACAATCATGCTAAAGGATAATAAGCTCGATTAAATCTTATTGAGATATCGTGTTTTGCAGGTGTATTTAGTGATAATCGAGTGTAAACATAGGAATTTGATTGCATGATGTCACACTTGGGGATAAGAAAACACTTGAAGTAGCTTAAACGATTTTAATTAACTGACCATAATTATTATGTTATAGCAAATGACCGATGAGATTAGGGTGTAATATACTAGCTCAAAAGTTTAATTAATGTAGCTTATTGTATAAATCAATACGGCATCCAATGGAGCAATCTGTATTTTTTGAATTTGAATATTTATTTCTGACCGAAGGCAACTAATGAGGTCTTAAATCCGAGCTGAAAATGCAATTCTCTGCTAAACCCTTACTATGACTATCCTTACATCACACAACATACACATAACAACATTATAGTATTTTGGTATCGGTTTACTGCTGCCAAACGTGAAGCACACACTGTACCACGCTATGAAAGTATACAGAACTAGGATATCATGCCTACGCTAATACAATAGGGCAGCCTGAGCCTACCACAGGAACCAACGTGATAACTAGGCGGCTGCGCAACCCCCAAAAAACTTGAACATAATTTGTTTTTTTGTTTAACAAATCTGAGGGCATAGTAGTACTTGGCCCCTGTGAAGAGGTTTATTAAATGACATTTTAAGTGCTTAAATGAGCCTGGAAAATTACATGTGCGTTTAATCAGACACTGACATAATTAGTGAAACCCCTCTAGTATTACTTTGATTAAAAGCAAAAGTGTGAAGCTACCTTTTTCTACTCAACAACAAGGAGGGGTTGTATTATAGTATCTTTGGTTGTATATACCACTAAAACGCTCAAATAAGCGGTCAAATAACTTAATGAGGTTCTCGTTAGTTTATCCTGTGCGCATATGGTACGCGCTCTCTTTAGCGAACATAGATTTGACCTACCTCATTACCCAAAATTGAAAATGCATGTTTTCGTGATTCGTATCAAAAAAAAAAAGTAAGACGAAGTCCATCTGAAGTATAAACTATTGAGAGTTTAAAATTAAAGTCCAGTGAAGCTCTACTCCATAATTTTAGGATAGCTATGCATGTTTTATGCCCTATATAATTATAAAATGTATAATGTGCCATACGCCATTCAGGGTGCATTTCAGGTTTTGTCGTGCATGGGTGGTTTAAAATTGTGTGTGTGAGAGCACCCTTTTTCTGAACTCTCTGAAAATCATTTTAAAGATTGTGTAATCGCATTTTCAAAATTATAGTTATATAATAATTATTTCATTCGTTAATTAGGTGCAGAAAATTGAATGACAATAGTGTTACTTATAACCCTTTTAGAGTTTCAAAGTGCTCATCTCAAGCCACTACGCAAAAATAGCAAATGGGATTACTTTTTAAAAGCTAATTTTGTACTCAAGTGAGTAGATAAGGAGCTAGATGATTGGTTAAATCAATATCAAGATATTGCCGTAAAGAACGGATTTGTCGTCAGACCTTTTATTTTACTCTTACCCTTAAAACTCATTCTGAAACGCGAAGACAGATTTCCTGTCTTTTTCACTCAATGGGATTTGAAAAGCTGTCATCTGTCATGAAATATCTTGAAAAGGAATAGCAAATTATAAGGATGTTTGGTTTCCTTTTCTTAATAACATGAACAAAGACTGAATGCAGACATGTTTTGTGACAATCGGCAGAGGCGTCAGATAATGGAGCACGTTTTTGTCTTATGAATACATGTCAACATTGTGTACTATGTTGCGCTAAAGACCACACGACTTTCACCTTATTGTTCTAAAAAAAACCAGTCCTCGCTATTGATTAAATGTTATTTCAAATGTTATTTCAAAGAAAAACAGGTTCGACCTAAAGCATATTCAACACGTCAATATGTTGTCTCTTGTTTTGTAGTTAATTTGTGAATCAAACAATATCAATACTAGCAATAACATAACAAAAAACATAAATACATAAAGCATAAAATAAAATAAAATAAAATAAGCCCGCTATTCGTATCTCTTGCTTTCTTGTTTTGTAATAGGCCTACTTTTACTACACCCCTTGATCAATTTTGTGGATAATTTTGCATTTTTCTCAAAAAATAACTACACACTGGTAACAAAAATTATGTATATTATAAGGGCAAGGAATCCAATTACTTCACTGAAATGTCAGTAATTCAAGACAAGTGGTTCATTATATATATGTTAAGAAATTAGGTAGCGGTACCTCTTTTCTTATCATAAATAACGTACCGCTTACCTTGAGTCACTGAAATGCTAAATTAGTAACTGGATTCCTTGTCCCTATTATTATTATTATTATTATTATTATTATTATTATTATTATTATTATTATTATTATTATTATTATTATTATTATTATTATTATTATTATTATTATTATTATTATTATTATTATTATTATTATAATAATTATTATTATTATTACAGTAGATCTACATGGAATAAGCATTAGCAAAGTTAATACAGTGCAGGTTAGTGACCTGTTGACTATGATGACCATAATTATTAGTTATTACTGGTCGGGTTGAAGGTACTTAAACATTATTATTATTAGTATTTTAATGTATTAAAAGGACACTGACCGCTTCAAAGACACTTAGATGAGAAACTTGATCACGGTATCAGTTGCGCGCAATAGCCAATGTATAGCAGCTGCATTCATTTGCTGTCCTTTGATTTGAGTACTTTGATGTTGTGTACAAATTGAACGAAGGGCATTCACGAACTTTCTTTAATCAGCGAATGGACCCCTTTAATATAAGATCTTGTATGTTACATTAGAATCGTCTGCATACTGTAGTGGAGATGTGAATGACTATTTTAATAATGATACTTAAAGTTACTTTAGTTGTTTTCATTTAAATGAAAAACTAACGTGGAATAAAAACAATAATAAAATATTAACAGTAATCATATTAACTAAATAATATGTCTTATAAAAATCAGTAGTCAGCTTGTCGTTAAAGCCATAAAAGTAAGCCTACCTCACTTCCACAACTTGATGAGTACAGCGAAGTACCAGTTGCAGTCTATTGTTCAAAAATTACAAGTGTAAAAAAGTATCAGAATACTTTGGACATGTATCTTTGATTATTTACCAAGAAATCCTATATGTACCCCAATTTCCAGTTAAGTTCGTTTCAGCTTATGTTTCAGCATTTTGGTATTAAATGGGAGCTGCACACGACCTTATCAATCAAATTGTCATAACAAGAGAAAGTATTGGTGTAGTGCGGATTTTCTTTATTTGAAGTTTTTATTAGGACGAGTATATATATATATGATATATGGCATGTTATATTATACAGCACTGATTAGGTAGTGTGAAGTTTATACCGTTCGGAGCCATGCACCATTGTGTCACCGTATAAGATGAAAAAAGACGCCATCAATTGGATTATCTTTTGCATTTTCTCATCAAAAATGTAAACTGTGTTCATCTTTCACTTCCTTCATGTTTTTTAAGGAAAGAAACCTAGTAATAAGAGGATATTAATTTGTGTAAATACAATGGCACAGGCTACAAGCAGATATTAGGCTCTGATGTCTTCTTCTTCTTCTTCTTGCGTATGTCAGGAAGAAACAAGATATAAAAGCCAAAACATAAATTTCATTAAATTTCAAGCCCAGTACGCACCAACCAGTCCCTGGTGGCTTCATCGACTTCAATCAGGCCGGAGATACCATTCGGTGGTCTATGGAGGTGACAGGATGAGATGATGTGGTCGGCTGTTTGTTCCTCACTACCGCACTCGCAAGCTGGGCTTTCCTTTAAGCCCCATTGGAACAGGTTGGCATTGAAGCGTCCAACTCCACTTCTCAGGCGGTTTAATTTTGTCCAAGCAGACCTGGGTAGATTGAAGCATGGGATGGTGTCTGTTGGGTCTGTGACAAAGCGATGGAGTGGTGAGGAAGACTGAAGCCATTGGTCTTTCCATGCCTTAGCTGTCCAGTCCTTGGCTGTCTGGTTAGGCTGTGTCGTCTTCATCAAGACTATTGCTTGCTGAGCAAACGGCTTCCTGGATACCAATCTCCTGCTTTCCCCCCTCACTGTTCCTAGCTCTTGACAGGGTGTCATGAAGGAGGTGTCCTGGTTCTTCAGATCGGAGTGCTATAGCTACGGAGGCTGCTTTCCTTCTGATGTCCGGCGGAGGGATTCCTGCTAAGACCGGAAGCTGTTCGGTTGGAGTTGGTCGCAGACATCCTGACACAGTGCGCATTGCTTCATTTAGACCAGTGTCTACCTGGTGGGTGTGGTGGCTCCTGCTCCATACTGGTGCACAGTATTCTGCTGGTGCGTATACCAAGGCCAGGGTTGATGTTCTGAGGGTCTTGGCGCTTGCTCCCCAGCTGGTGCCGGCTAGGTGACGAATCAATGCGCATCTTGCTGCTGACCTTGTCCCTTAGATTAACCAAGTGCTGCCGGTAGGTGAGGGCTCTGTCCAGTTTCACTCCTAGGTATGTGGGGAAAGCCTCGAAGTTCAGTCGCTTTGACTTGATGGTTACATTGAGTTCTCGGTTGGCTTCCCTGTTGTTGAGATGGAAGGCAGAGGAGACAGTCTTAGCAACACTCAGCTTGAGCCGCCATTGGTAGAGGTAAGTATCTAGGGTATCCATATCTAGGCTGAGCGCTCTCTCAATTGTGTCCCAAGAGTTGCTCGACTTCAGGATTGCCAGGTCATCTGCGTATCCATACTTCTTAGCAATGGTATTGGGCAGGTCATGGATGTAGATGTTGAATAAGAGGGGTGCTAGGACGGAGCCCTGTGGCACACCGTTCCTCAGACTGCGTGGTCTACTAGCTTGGCCGTCGCTGGTCTTAAGAGTGAAGTTGCGGTTCGAGATTAGCTGCACGATGAAGGACACCATCCGTCTGTCTGGTATGAGCTTGAGGAGTTTGCATATCAGGCCTCTATGCCAAACGGTGTCGTATGCTGCTGTCAGATCTACAAATACAGCACCAGTCTTCTGGTTCCCTTCAAAGCTGTCTTCGATGTCTTGGGTGAGGAGGGTGACCTGGTCCACTGTTGATCTGCCCCGACGAAAACCGGCCTGCTCGTGAGGAAGCTGTGGGTCTACAATCAGGTTGATACGGCTATGGATCAGGCGCTCCAGTAGCTTGTAGGGGATGCAGAGAAGAGAGATTGGACGGTAGCTCTTAGGGTCATCCTTTGGCTTATTAGGTTTGGGCAGTGCGATGACAGTTGCCTTGCGCCAAATCTTTGGTATCTTGCATCGTTTCATACAGGATGACAGGAACTTGCATAGCCAGTTGGTTGCAGCAGAGCCAGCATGATGGAGGAATTCTGGGTGGATACTGTCTGGTCCAGGTGCCTTACCTGCTTTGAGTAGTTTCAAAGCATCTTCTACTTCCTGCATGGTGTAATCGCTGCAGAGATCGGAGGTGGATGGCATCTTCCAAAGATTGGACACTTCCTTCTTGACCCGCCTGGAGTGATCACGGTCAGGGTTGGTGAAGCGGCCGTTGTTCACAAGTACGCTGGCGATGGCGTTCGCAGTTACTGGACACTTTCCGGCATTTGGTGTTGATCTGCCTGTCAGGCGGTTGACGGTTTGCCAGGCCCTTCTGCTTGAGTAGGTGAAGTCGATTGATTCCACAGTCTCGATCCAGCGTTCTTTGCGTTTCTCATCCAGTCTTGTGAGGAGAGTGGAAGCGCAGGAGTCAGATTCTTCCTTCGATGGAGCCGAGGTAAAGTCTTCATACAGAGCTTGGCACTCATCGTCCCAGCATGGGATGTAGCTCTTCTGGTATCCCCTTGGGATCGACAACTTGGCTGCATCTATGAGCAAGTTACAGTAGGCTGAGTATGTGGTGTTAATATCATCACTCTCATATCATCTGATGTCTGTGTTTGATTAACTTCATAACGACTTTAACTGCTTTTATCGTTATATTCGATTTAATACATGTATAAGGAAGGAAGTATTCCGTAGAGCACAAAGATGCAAACCAAAAGTGATCTGGTCCGCGTTTGTTGTTGTTTCAATCACATAATTCTGTAACGTTACAAAGGTTATTGAAGGGCATGTCAACAAACATGTTTTTAAATCAACGGTGCATGAGCATAAAATGTGCTTTTATTGTTTTAATGACAATATGATATGACGTGTGGAGGTGGGAGTTTAAAATAACATTTTGAATCTAAACATGGGAATTTATCTTCTCATAATCCTTTTAGAATACTGATTTGCCTATCCTCTTTCATTTTTTCTTTTTCTTCTTTTGCTCAAATTGTCTCTATCACAAACGCATGACAGATCATAACTTTATTTCCAACTTATTTGATGAATATTATTAGGCATGTGTACGGTAGTGTGCAGTGTATTTTGTTAGAAAAGTGCTTGTTAAAACGCAAAATCAATTCAATGAAGAATTACAAATAAGAAGCATATCTTGAGCCACGCATTTTGAAAATATCAATGTTTATTACCAAATCGATATTGTGATGTGTTTTAATGTGTTCTCAAATTTGTTCGATATAACATGAGCGATTCTTTAAACTGATAATATTTATTTATAGAACCGCGTACCCCTCGCATTTAGCTTCTTAGCTTCTTAAGAATATATCTTCAAGTTGATGATTATTAATTTTAAGTATTCAAATTACATTTTGTATAATTATGTTTTATGTAAACGTAACCTTGGATTGTATTCAGATAAAATTAAGTTTAATAGTTTCTTTTCCGAGTTACACTATTATACACAAATGCAGGTGCGAGGATACAATAATGTCCTGTATAAATGCGTACAGTTTTAACGAAGCTCTCTGTTTTATCAATAAAGTAATAATGCCTCCATGGATTTCATTATTCCTATCCTACATCTGTACAGATTACATATCGGACTAATTCGATACATTGTCATACGACCCAGAAATCCATCTGTAGATTTTATTTCCAGAACACAGCTGTATATTTCAAATAATAATCAGTCCAAAAATAATATGTTGTAACCGAATTCATCGTTAAAGAAAGGACGGAAAAAAGAAAGAAGACGAAGAGTACAGCTGTTTTCTTCACCCCCGGATTCACCACCGACCCCTCAGGTATAAATGACAGGAACAGATATAGCAACCCACGATTGTAGTGAACGTTGCTGGCCAACGATTTTGTGTATTTGTGATTTGTGATGGTTACCCAATCGTGGGATGCGTGGTCTTGCAGTCACTTTGTAGAGTAGTTTTTTGTAGTGTTGGTCACGGTGGTGGTGGTGGTGGGGCGGGAGGGGGGGAGGGGTTGTAAATGAACACACTTTTCAATATGATCATACGGATAGGCTCCCCCTGAAAGACCCCTGTTTTTGGACCACACAACTCCGAAAGACCCTTGAATTTGACCAAAACAGAGCATGGAAAGACCCATGATTTGGATAACTTCAGCTCTAAAATCCCCACCTAAATTGCTCTTTGCTCACATTGTTTTTCTTCTTATAAATAATAATAATAAATAAATTATTTGCAATTTTCAACCAAAAACCCGAGAAAGACCCTTGATTTGACCGTTCGCAGCTCCGAACGAAACCTAGTAATAAGATGATATTAATTTTGTGTAAATACAACGGCGCAGGCTACAAGCAGGTATTAGGCTCTGATGTTTGTGTTTCATTAACTTCATAATGACTTTAACTGCTTTTATCGTTATATTCGATTTAATACATGTATAAGGAAGGAAGTATTCCATAGAGAACAAAGATGCAAACCAAAAGTGATCTGGTCCGCGTTTGTTGTTGTTTCAATCACATAATTCTATAACGTTACAAAGGTTATTGAAGGGCATGTCAACAAACATATTTTTAAATCAACGGTGCATGAGCATGAACATGATTAGCAAAAGTGCTTTTATTGTTTTAATGACAAAAGGAGATGACGTGTGGAGGTGGGAGTTTGAAATAACATTCTGAGTTTTAATATGGGAATTTATCTTCTCATAAACCTTTTAGAATATTGCCTATCCTTTTTCATTTTCTCTTTTTCCCTGTTTGCTTAAATTTTCTCTATCACAAACGGATGACAGATCATAACTTTATTCCCAACTTGTTTGATGAATATTATTAGGCATGTGTAGTGTGTAGTGTGTTTTGTTAGAAAAGTGCTTGTTCAAACGCAATTCAATGAAGAATTACAAATAAGAAACACATCTTGAGCCACGCATTTTGAAAATATCAATGTTTATTAACAAATCGATATTGTGATGTGTTTTAATGTGTTCTCATATTTGTTCGATATAACATGAGCGATTCTTTTAACTGATACTATTTATAGAACCGCGTACCCCTCGCATTTAGCTTCTTAGCTTCTTAAGAATATATCTTGATAATTATTAATTTTAAGTATTCAAATTACATTGTGTATAATTATGTTTTATGTAAACGTAACTTTGGCTTGTATTCAGATAAAATTAAGTTTAATACATTTTATTCCGAGTTACACTATTCTACACAGTTTAGATGCAGGTGTGAGGATACAATAATGTCCTGTATAAACGCGACACAGTTTTAACGGAGCTCTCTGTTTTATCAATAATGCCTCCAAGATTTCACTATTCCTATCCTACATCTATACAGATTACTTACCGGACTAATTAGATACCTTGTCATACGATCCAGAAATCCACCTGTAGGTTTTATTTTCAGAACACAGCTGTATATTCCAAATAATAATCAGTCCAAAAATAATATGTTGTAAACGAATTCATCGTTAACGCGAACCTCTGCCTGTGGAAAGAAAGAAGGACGGAAGAAAGAAAGAAGATGAAGAGCACAGCTGTTTTCTTCACCCCGGATTCACCACCGACCCCTCAGGTATAAATGACAGGAACAGATATAGCAACCCACGATTGTAGTGAACGTTGCTCGGTCAACGATTTTGATTTTGCGTTTGTGATGATTACCCAATCGTGATATGCGTGGTCTTGCAGTCGCTTTGTGGACTGTTTTTTTTGTAGTATTCGGCACGGGGGAAGGGGGGGGGATTAATACACAATTTACCATACGTTAGGCTCCCCCTTAAAGACCCATGTTTTTGGACCAAAAGCAGAAAGACCCCTGATTTGCATAATTTCAGCTCTAAAATCCGCCTAAATTGAACATTGCTCACATTCCTGTTTTTTTCTTCTTATGAACAATAAAAAATAATTCTTGGCAATTTTCAACCAGAAAACCACGAAAGACCTTTGATTTTGACCGTTCGCAGCTCTGAAAGATATCCAATTACTCCTACCACCTCAAATATTCCTTGAAATTATTGGCCGCGATGGTAGGACAGTTAGCCGTTCATAACACTACCTCCTCTGCTTTTCGACGAAGGGCAAGGAAAGAAGAACGGAAAAAGAGGAAGAGAAAGGTCTTTTGCACCCGTATTTGAACAACCGCAGTGGACAAGACAAGGGATGGCACAAAACGAGTGTAATTTCTCTACGCCTTTGTGCTTATAATGCAATACTGACTGAGATCGAGATGTGACAAATGGTGATGGGCTAGACATTCAATCGCCCAGTGTGTTCCCTCCACCTTTCAACTGAAATTAATGTATATAGTTACTCAACTCATCGTAAGTATTTAAGTGCAGTATTTATATGTAATTTATATTGGGAAAAGTATCAGGTCTTTGAACTTTAATTACACAATACAATGGCGTGTGTAATATATAAGCAATCAACACGTCAACTGTGCAAGAGGCAATGTAAACATGGTAAAGCGATATAATAATTGCTATCAATGTATTTCAAAGCCAAAGCGTTCAAAGGCCCAAGTATAGGTACAGATTATTGTTAACATCTCATCGTACTTTCAACAACAATTTTCAAACCAGGAAGTAATGACATTGGTTAAGCGGATCAGGTAGTTGATAATAAGTTGATACAGGATACAAAAAATTATTACTGATGTATTTTAGTTTGGTCAGGGTGCTCCTGAGAGATTGGTACCGAAGATAGTTTGGGTCCTTTTTTTTTATCTTACTTGCCAGGATAAATATCTAGATTGAAACTCGGAAACACAAAGTATGCGGTTTAACCGATAGCATCCTTCTAAATCATCGAGTTACTCACCACTTACTTATTATTATTAAGTTGTTTAGGCAAATACCGAAGTTCATGAAACAATATTTTTAAAATGGTGGGAAATATCTTTCTTTAGCAAACTATATTAGTTTGAGACGCTAAAAAATGAATTCTGCAAAAAGCTCACGGGCGAACTAAAGGCCTATAAAATCAAAAATATCACACTAATAGAAAAAAAATGATGCTTGAATTTTAACACCAGGATTTTAAAAAAAAATGTCCATCCAAGCATTATGTTTTTATTTGACATTACTGAAGAAAAAAAAAAAAATTTGCTTTATATTTGACCGAGAAAATAAATTTCATAGCAAAAAGGTGTATCTCGGAATTGTGCTGATTTTAACATGTATCGATCGACTTTTAGCGCGACTAAGCAGAACAAAAGAACGGTTGTCCTGCGTTTAGACTGTTTGATGATTGATTAAAATAAAGGGGATTTTTATCGCATGAAAAGCACTGATAGCTTTGCGGAATTGAATTGGTTTGAATACAATTTCGTGCATATTTCATGGATGAAGCACCGAAACTTGATATCTTTTTAGGTAATTAAAAATGTTTTTTCAGAGGACCAGAGCTGTGAATCTAATGTCCAAAAACGTGAACGTGGATGTTCACCTACCGCTGATTCCTACTTCATAACTGAAGATTTTGTCATCTTCTCTTTTCTATCCACACGTGTTCCTTTTTTTTTTAAATAAAGTTCTATACCACATGGTGCAGGGCAATGACTCTATTTTGCCTATAATTTCAACTTAAGTGAAGAATATCACCACCCATCGTCATTTTGCCTTATGTAACTTTAAGTTACATAAGGCAAAACGTTTCATGGAAAGGTCGGCTTCGATTTCAGTCATACTAAAGGGCAATAAGGTCGATATAGCGA
The DNA here is from genome assembly GCF_039555335.1 of Amphiura filiformis. Taxonomy (NCBI): domain Eukaryota; kingdom Metazoa; phylum Echinodermata; class Ophiuroidea; order Amphilepidida; family Amphiuridae; genus Amphiura; species Amphiura filiformis. The sequence continues at coordinate 16,974,572 of NC_092636.1, forward strand.
TATCGTGTTAGAGGAGTGTTAGTGTGAGTGCTTCGAATTGGCGTGATGGTCACACCTGAGTATAAAAAGACAGTAAAAAAAGTATATTAAATGTTTTCAATTAATTGATCATTATGCAAAAAGCAAATGACCGAATACCTTTAGGATGTAATATAATTCCTCTACAATTTTCCTGAATTGTTCTTTAATGTAGTGTTTGTTTGTTCTTTTTAAGTCAATGGCTATCATTGGCTATTATTAGCGATTGGCTTCTTTAATTATAAAAAAAAACACTTTTAGATTGTAGATGCGTCGCAGTTAGGCCAGTGAAATTATTGTCCATCATGGTAGTTACACTCTTAAAACAGCATGGTCAAATGAATCCCGTAAGTAGTTAACTCTGCACCTTACCTTACCCCTAATGTGGTCAAATTTTAAATACAAAAAGGTCGAAATTTGACCATGATTTAGAGTAAGGTGCACAGTTACTACTTGCGGGGTTAATTGACCAAGGTGTTTTAAGAGTGTAAAAAAATATAGCGATACACTTCGTAGTGAGAGTGAAAGAAGTTCGCAAGTGACATTTTGGGCAGGGAAATACACACAAGGTATTTTACAAGTCGTTAGCAATCAGTTAAATTTTATTGTATAATTAAATATTGCACTCGACGATGTAATTAAAATGTAATAGATATAATAAAAAAAACCGCGGCCTCCTCACAATGATAAAGTCGGGATTTAATTGTTGCTCCAGTATTTATTTATGAAATTAATAATAAATAAGAAGTGAAAATATGAGACGTTTATAATGGATATATTAAACAATATCTTGGAACAAGATACAACAGTTAATGCCGCAAGCCGACACAGACGCTTTTGTAATTGGTGCTATAATCATCGTGCTCCAATTCTTTTCGAGACTCCATTGTCACTGATCGTATACCGATGAATAAGAAGGGGGATTTGAAGGATGTTATGATGATTCTCATATCCAATGAATACTTATAGCATATGGGATTTGTCTGCTCCAAATTGATTAACTATATACTGATAGGTTGATAAATTGAGATTCTTTTGAGTTCTTAAGAAACACATACTGTATTAGGAAATTTGAGATCTCGGGGGCTAAGAATGGTAATTTAGAATGATTTCTCTGGCAGATCCAGACAGGACTGGGAATCATATAAGTCCAAAAATATTTGATGCCATATTCCGGCGCTATTGATTACTATATGTATATGTATCTTGTTTTTCTAAATTATCTTTTTAACTTTGTGAAGGAAATTATATTTATTTGCCTACATGTGTCTTTGTTAGTTATGTCAAAAGCAGTTACTTCTCGGAAGCGATCAATTATTTTACTTTGTTAAAAGTGTGACAAGTTGAACGCTCCTTATTTCGTTGAAGTTAATTTAAGTTATGGAATTGTCAAAGCCGAGTGTCTTTTAAACAAGTCAAAAAGTGTGCGATATCGGCCTTTAAAATTCAATGTTTTATGGAAAGTGATGGAAGTCTGTAGCTTAAAGTGCAAAAATGCAAGTTGCAGATAAAATTTCAGTCCGAAATATGCAGACAACATTTTAAATATTATTAGCATCACAAATTAAAAAAAAATTCACAACCCCTGGCTGTTTTTCAATTCACGATCGTGCACGGAAGTGCCTCCTTTTGACATACAACGCCACTATTATTCACCTTATCTAATGATAATCTAGTGATATTTATCTTCTCTAATGAATATCACGACTCGCAGTCATTTTTACTTATGCAAAAATGAAAAGGTCTGCTTTAATTTCAATCATACTATTATGGTCGATTAAATCCTATTGAGATATCGTGTTTTGCAGGTGTATTGATGGAGTGATAAGTGAATGAACACTGAGTGTAAACACGGGAATTGCTTCGAATTGGCATGATGTTTACACTTGGGGAGAAAATAGATTAAAGTTTTCAACTGACCGTTATGCGTTAGCAAATGACCGATGACCCTTAGGATGTAATGTACTAGATCAGAAATGTTCATCAATTTAGCTTTAGAGTCAACAACTGTAGCATGCGCATGTTAATGATAGTAAAATACGCTAGGCAAGTTAAAATCCATCAGGATAGTTGAGAGTTTAATAGTAGTTTTTAAATTATATGTATAATTATTCTAGGACAAGTGTTACATAGAATAACATATTATTTTTCGTGAAGCAGACCATCTGAACGCTTTGCATGGGGAGGTATTCACTGAAAATGGGTTACGTGCATATGGTACAACATTGACCCCACCCCCATTTATAAGCTTCCTCCTACTCCTTTTCAAATATTTAGTTAGGTGACAAAGTTCAATTTGGTGACCACTCTCAGGCTAGTAAGGTTTGACGATTGATTCGACTTCTATGGACCATTTAGAAAAAAAATAGCCACCATGTCCCTCGCGAAAATCTCGGCATTTTTCGCTAGAGGCCAAAATCCAAAATGGCCGCCGCCACCATTTTGAAAATTTAAGTTTTGAACCAGAGCACCTATAATCATGCACAAAGACATTTTTTCGGATATGTCCGGTATAAGGAACATAAATCCCAGAAAAGGCATCTAAACCCCACATAAGGTGCCTTAACTCTAGATAAGAGACGTTAACTCAGATATGGCAGTCTAAACCCCATATAAGGCGCCGTCTGGGGTTTAATTCTCTTATCTTAGGTTTATGTTTCTTATTTAGGGTTAATAAGGCCCCTTATTTGGGGTTGGGACTGGTTTATCTGAGGTGTACGTCCCTTATCTGGGGTTACGACGCCTTATCGGGGTTTAGACTGCCATATCTGAGTTTACGTCTCTTATCTGGGGTTAAGGCGCCTTATCTTGGGTTTAGATGTCTTATGTGAGGTTTACGACCCTTATCTGGGGTTAACGACCCTTATCTAGAGTTAAGGCACCTTATAAGTGGGGTTTACATGCCTTATCTTAGGCTTATGCTCCTCATTTATGGTTAAAGCGCCTTATTTGGGGTTTGGACTGCTTTATCGGCGGTCTACGTCCCTTATCTGGGGTTACGGCGCATTATCTGGGGTTTAGATGCCTTATCTGGGTTTAGACTGCGATATGCTAAGGTTAAGGCATCTTAGCCACAGGTAAGGAACGTAAACCCAGGATAAGGCCGTCTAAACCACAGGTAAGGCGCCATATCCCTAGATAAGGGATGTAAACCCAAGATAAGGCAGTTTAAACCCCATAAAAGGAGCACGAACTCCAGATAAGGCGGAAATGACACACTTATGCTTCTGCTCTCATTCAAAATCACATTTACGCTCTACCAAATAGGGGCCATCTTGGATTTCTGGGCAAAAATTATGTTATAACGTCAAATTAATGTCAGATTCGGATTTCTTGGGGTCGACTTACCGGAAAAAGTGTCTTTGTACACGATTTTAGGTAATCTGGTTCAAAATTTATTTTTATTTCAAGATGGCGCCGGCGGCCACCATCTTGGATTTCTGGGTAAATATGAGTTCGTAATGTCAAAGTAATGTCAAATTTGAAATCCTTGTGGTCGACTTTTCCAAAAAAGTGTCTTTGTACACGATTTTAGGTCCTCTTGTTCAAAACTAAATTTTTCAAGATGGTGGCGGCCACCATCTTGGATTTCTGGGTGAAAATGATGCCGTAATGTCAAACTAATGTCAGAATCGGAATCCTTGTACTCGACATATCCGAAAAAGTGTCTTTGTGCATGATTATAGGTGCTCTCGTTCAAAACTTAAATTTTCAAAATGGTGGCGGCGGCCATTTTGGATTTTGGCCTCTAGCGAAAAATGCCGGGATTTTCGCGAGGGACACGGTGGCTATTTTTTCTAAATGGTCCATAGAAGTCGAATCAATCGTCAAACCTTACTAACCAGAGAGTGGTTGAATTTTTTCACCTAACTAATTCTTGAACGGATTTTAGGTAAGATCTCACCGAATGGCCCACTTATTTTCTCTAAAATTAACAAAACGTTGTTATTTTTCAAAATGGTACCCAAATTAGACGCTTTTATGACATTTGCCTAAATGTTATATAAACTGAGCTCAAAAAGAAACTTACAATTTTTCACAACTTGTGAATCACAGGGTCATATCTTAAAATCCTGTCCATCAAAATGAACCAAACTTACACAGGATTACTTCAATACTCCACTCAAAACACATATCAGTAACCAAGCAGTTGTCCAACTGACACAACAGCAAAATGTACTGACACGGAACAGCTTTCTGGACCACTTTTACAGCCCAATGTTTGGCACCCAGCACAAGAAATATGTAAGAATGTACACAAGATCCTTGTATAGATGATAAAACGGTGCTGCGTTCTGCTTTTCACGCACTTTCTTCAAGAAACTGATCTTGTTCCTTACTATTGCACTTACTCTTTGATAATTATCACCTGTGCAAGGATCTTGTAATCATTCTGACATATTTCTTATGCTGGGTGCCAATTATTTGGCTGGGATTGTGGTCTAGGCAGTTATTCCATGTCAGTGCATTTCGCTGTTGTGTCAGTTGGATAACTTCTTGGTTGCTGACATGTGTTTAGAGTAGGGTATTGAAGTAAACCTGTGCGTAATTTTGGTTCATTTTGATTGACAGGATTTTAAGATAAAAAATTATAAGTTTCCCTTTGAGCTCAGTTTATATTATGGACCCACGGAGACTGGGGAGTGTTATTTATTCTAATCGCATAGCAATGTCAATTTTAAGATACGGAGGAGCCTAATATGTAAGGCTTGCAATAGCAACAAAGTAAAGGAAACAAACAAATTTGCTCCCAAGTTCGCCCTGATAAAAAAAAGGTGTAAAATATTGCATATAACAATAAGTGCAATAACATAGTCAATGTAATGGTTTAGTAAAGGGTATATTGGGGTGTCCTTTACTTCCGGGGAGTATATTAAATTTATATCTGTGGTTAAATGCATGATAATAAATGTAGGAGCTCAAAGTGAACTAAAACTTTATTTATTTTAGCTTCGAGGATTATGGTTAAGACATAAAACAGGGACTATTCCCGTTTGTGCAGTGAGAATCAAAAACCCGTGCTTGAAATATTTCTACTTTAAATTATAGCCTCGTTATTTCTTTGGAGTTTTTAAAAAAAATATGTATGTGAAATAGCTTCAACAATGGCAAGCTAGTTTGTCACTGTTAACACTGGACCTTTGTCCAATCAAATGCTTGTAACTTTACTTCTTGAGGTCGGATTGGATTCAATGGGGTGTCATAATTTGCAGAATTAGATGCAATTAGTGCATCTATCAACAAAATAAATTTCCCCAAATATAGTTTAGTTTTAAAATTAGGATTTTTTTCCAAGTGTAAGGATACTTTTTGGTGGAGTATAGTTAAAACAGCCTTGGTCTAAAAAAGGCTGCCATATTTAAGAATTCAGGCTAAATTCAAAATTGATTTAAATCGTTTGTTTTTCATCAATTACAACAACATTAATCGAAATTGTGTTTGTCAATCATTACACTACAATTTTTAATCAAAGTGCTCTTCGAATTCTCCGAATTATTTTTTATACTGATAGCGTGACTACTCTGGCCCTTTAAATGATCCCACCGCCTTAAAAATGTCTAACTGCATGTATTTAGTACAATACGAAATATTCTAAAACGAAGATTTCCACCTGTAACAAGGATATATTTTAAATTAGCATGGTAATTCTAAATAGAAAGCAGCTTTATTTTGATTACCGTATCTTCATTCTTTGAGAAGATGTTCGTGAGTGACAACGGTGTTTTATTGACAATTGCAAAAGTGTCAGAGAATATTTTATAAATGTCTCTTTGAATAATGTGCCCTCTCTTTCCCACTCGGTTTCCTCTTCCCTTTCTTGTTTACTTTTCTATCCACCTCTGTCTCTATCTCTTCCAGCTCTCTGTCGTTCTTTTTATCTGTGTCCAGGGCCGGATTTACCATAGGGCCAGATGGGCCCGGGCCCAGGGCCCCCAAATTTAGGGGGCCCCAGAATTGCCCTGTGCAGTGTGCATCTTCCATTTTAGCCCCAATACACCATGTTTTGGGCCCAAATTGGGCAAAATTTTGCGCACTTCGCGCCCACAGGCTTGCTATATAGCAAAATTCAGCTTCATTTTAGACCAAAATATTCTAAAATTCAAATTTTTCCGAGCACTTCGCGCACAAATGTCTAAGTAGAATTTAAAAAATTGGCCACTTGAGTGCACATGTCGCACATGTCTTCCTCACGGTGCGTTGGGGCCTCCAAATTTTGGCCTGGCCCAGGGCCTCCCAAAAAGGTAAATCCGGCCCTGTCTGTGTCTTTCTGTCAAAGTAACTTGATTGATTAAATTCTATGAGGACTTGACCTGCCAAACACATGTCTAAATTAGACAAAATTGCCAGTCCATGACTCTTCAGGGCTTCGTTTTACGTGCTTTTGGCATTCCACCGGGAACAATGTTTGTAGGGCGTCCTGTTCTTGGTCTTTGTAGTCTTTAATTCCAATCAATAGGTCGTACGGGCTCCTTTACATAAGAAAATGTACAGTTTTGTGGAAGCCTTATATAGGGTGATTTTGTGATGTGATGATTGCTTTAATAGTAGTGTTGCACATATTTTTAAAATATTGTTTCCCAGTATTTTTCTATTTTTCTAAATATTATATTATGTTATTCCATTGTCTTTTTATGTGGCGAGGCATAAAGTCGTTACAAGGGTGTATACACGATAAAGGCAGATTGATTGCAGGATATTTGAATTTGTCACGTTCTGCTCTTAACAGGTGTGGAAATTGATCGATATATCAATGTGTGACGCTCCCTAGTGGCATTTAGTAAGGAGCATGAAGACAAATTATATGTCTCATAATATTTCAAAAAGGAAAAAAAAAATCGGATACAGTATTTGGATGATAATTCTGTGACAATGTTCGTAAATTTTGCTATGTTGTGTCTTTGTTCTTCGCAAATTTGAGTACTGAGATGGCTTATATGATATAATAAATATTCAAACATGAATATGCAAAGAGGTTATTAAATGACGTTTTAAATGCTTAAATGAGCCTTGAAAATTACCTTTGCGTTTAATCAGCCCTGGGGTAATTAGCGAAACACCTCTAGTATTACTTTGATTAAAAGCATAAGTGTGAAGTTACCCATGTCTACTATACAAACAAGGGGGAATAGTGCTCAAAATGCGGTCAAATGACTTAATGAGGTACTCTTAAGTTCATCCTTTGCGCGCTTTAGCGAACATAAATTTCACCTACCATATTACCCGGTTATATGGTGATCGCTTAAGCGTCGATGGTAGGGCTTTTATAATGAATTCAAACTTGATATTTAGACTAACTGGTTATTTCCATTCCGATTCTGCCAACAATTTGTATCAAAATAAATAACGAAGTTAACGAGGCTTAATGCATTTAAGCATAAAATATTGAAAGTTTCAAATGAAAATCAAGTAAAGCTCTACTCCATTTTAGGCTAGCTATGCATATATTTATGCCCCATATATGGTACAAAATTGATACTGTGCCATACGCCATTCAGGGTGCAATTCAGATTTTATCGGACATGGGTGGAAAGGAATTGTGTGTGTGAGAGCTCTCAAACGAGTAATTTGATGGATCTAAACTTTAGCGCATAACAATTATAGTTATAAAATAATTATTTAATTCGTTAATTAGGTACATGGAATTGAATAAACGAATAACAATTATTCATCTCTGTTACTTACAACCCTTTTAAACGTTTTGAAGTGCTCATCGGAAGCCATTACGCAAAAATAGCAATTGGTTATATTCTTTAAAAGCTATTTTTTTACTCAAGCGAGTGGGTAAAGTGCTACATGATAGGTTTGAAGAACTCCAAGACATCGTCCTTTAAAACGGATTTGTCGTCAAACCTTTTATTTTTCCTCTTTAAAACGCGCCCTTTGAATCCGATCTAAAGCGCAATTTCCTATCTATTTCTTTCAATGTGAATTTAATGTAAAACTGTTATTATTAGACATTAATTAGATTTGAATAGCTTTCACCTGTCATGAAATATCTTGAAAAGGAATAACAAATTATAGGGACGTTTGGGTTTCCTTTTCTTAATAACATGAACAGAGACTGAATGGAGACATGTTTTGTGACAATCGGCAGAAGTGTCAGATAAAGGAGCACGTTTCCCCCTTCAGAATACATCTCAGCATTATGTTCTATGTTGCACAGGACTTTCACCTTACCTTCAAGAGATTCACGATATTGTTCCGAAAGGTAAAAAATAATCCCCGCTATTAATTAAATGATATTTCTTAACAAAGAAAACATGTTTGAGCTATAGCATATTCAACACATAATTTTGTTGTTTCTTGTTTTGTAGTTCATAAGTTGATAAAACAACAACAGCAACAGCATAATAAATCAATACATGAAACATAAAATTAAATTAAAAAACAAACAAACTATAAACGGCGTTAAACCCACTCTGTACAATTTGTATTCTTTAAGAATGATATTGTAGCGATATCATTAGCTACAAAACAGCCAAATTAATGCATACATTGATGAACAAGATTAGTACCAAATCACGTACTTGATTTAATATTAATTTTGTTCAATATAAAATCTAATTTGCTATCGTTAGGAATGGTATTGTAGCGATATCAATAGCTAAAAAACCGGATAAATTGATGTCATACATTGATGAACAAGATTCGTACAAGATCTACACCGATTTAATAATAATTATTTTGTTCTATATTTTTATCTCATTACATTCAGTATACTAATGGGATATTTACTCCCGCACGATATACTCGTGCGATACACTCTTTTCATGTTCATTCACCTGTATAGGAAGCACCTGAGACTATTAAGACCTGAGATTATTATTATTATTGCACAATTATTAACTATATAAATTATATAACAGTACAACAAAATACCGACCCCCCCTCTCTCTCTCTCTTCTCAATATAGCGTAACCCACAAGAGACGTAGCCATTATACCATAAATGACAATAATTTTGACACTTTTCTTATCCAGCAAGAAAGACCCGACGGACAAGTGTGTATAAATAGCGTCACTTCCTCACCACTTCCAATGGACTGATTATGTCTTTACCGGTTTAGTGAAGACGTGATGGAAGTGTAAGAATTTGAAAGAGCAATGAGTTGCCGGAATTTAGAGACGGTTGAACGGGGGACTTCCGAAGTATTTGTATTGACCGTCTTTACACAAAGGTGCGGGAGCAGTAGTAAATTACACCATAAAATGAAACATGATTTCCGTACTGTAATTCGAATTTGATTAGATACTTCTCTTATTGTTTTTGACAATTTGGTTATTGCATTAATACTATTAAATATTATACCTTGTGAAACCAAAGACTACGAATACTAACACCAGCGAGTAGTTGTATTGGGTGAAGTTTCTTTATAACAAAAAAAATGCGGGGTCATTTTTATAAACAATCGTTAATTTATAAATAAATTATACAAATTTTTCATCTTGTGTTAGTATTTTACGCAATTTTATGTCTATTGTTCAAAAATTATTCAATTCAATTCAATTCAAGAAACATTTATTTCGCAACTTCAAAAATACATAGTATAAATGACAAATGCCATAATTTCCAAACCAATTACATACAAAGCAAAGTAGTGAATCCGATCACAGGCCCACTGATGACAGTCAAATGCGATAATACGTAAGAACAAACAGACTATTAAAAGGCAAGAGACAGGACAAGAGTGGGCCTGAGACAAGATTATGAGGGGCATCAATAAAAAACCTAAAATAAAGTTGTGGGGCAACACGCGGGGAGCAAGCTCGTGGGTGCGGGTTGCCGGCAAACAGTACAAACGAAAATACAAATACAAACAGGACAAGACAAGACATTACAACAAAAAATAAGATGTGAACAGGAGTCAAAGAATAATTACTGGTAAACCGGTTTACAAAGCAAATTGCTCTTGAAATGATATTTGAAGGAGCTTGTGGATGTGGCATTTTGGATGGAAATGGGAATGGAGTTCCAAATGTTAACTCCATGCACTTTAATCGAGTTAGCAGCAACATTAGAACGAACACGAGGCGGATAGAAATTATTCACACGCCTTGTATTATGACTATGAATTGTAGCACTATATTGAAAATAGTTGTCAAAAAGTGCAGGAAGCAAGCAAATGTGAGCTTTGAACATAAAGATAGCTGTATAAAGTTCATTTATATCATCCAGACGGAGAGTTTTAAGATTGGCAAACAAAGGCCCAGTATGTGCTCGAAAATCAGCATTGGTGATATATCTGATTGCACGTTTCTGAAGTCTAAAGAGAGGGTTTAGGCGTGAGGACGCAGCTCTACCCCAAGCAATATTACAATAACTCAGGTGGGGGAGCACAAGGGTGTCATAGAGTGACTTCAGGATGACAGATGGAAGGACATAACGAAGCTTAGATAAAATACCCGCGCTTCGGGCAACTTTGCTTGAGATGTATGAAAGATGATCAGCCCATGATAGTTTATCATCGATGATGATACCCAAGAATTTTGTGTGAGAGACTTGATCAATAACTTTGTTGTCAATGCGAATAGGGAGTTTATTCTTCATAGCTCTGGTGGTGAAAAGCATGAACGAAGTTTTATCTACGTTCAACGAAAGCTTGTTGGCATGAAACCATGAAGCAACTTTATCTAATTCTGTGTTCATGGTAGCAACCAGGGTATTTATATCACGATGTGAGAAGAAGATGTTTGTATCATCTGCAAAAAGTAGGAAAGAAAGCTTGGAGGATACATGGGAGAGATCATTAATATAAAGAAGAAAGAGCAAAGGACCCAGGATTGAGCCTTGTGGCACGCCACAAGTGATCGGGAGATGTGATGAAAGTCGGGAGTTGAAGTTCACAACCTGTTGACGGTTATTCAAGTGTAAAAACTTGTCAGAATACTTTGGACATAATATACATGTATCTTTGATTATTTACCACAAAATCCTACATCTACCCAAATTTCCAATTGAGTGCGTTTCAGCTTATGTCCTGCCACCCTAATTGTATAAACCGCGCATTGTACCGGTACATGGGATTTTCGGCAGAGGCCTATCGCGAGCAAGCGAACTTTAGCACGCTTATCAATTTCGACCACGTGCATTGTTTTGATTTGCAACTTTCATATACTTGTATCACTCTTTGTCAATTTAGAGTGTTTGGTATCATATTTGGTATCACATTGGAGCTGACAAGATTCTACACACGACCTTATCAATCATAACACGATCAGGAGTTTGTGTAGGACGGGTTACATATTAAGGGCTGGGGTATGAGCGACCTTGAAGTACCGGTATCTGGAGAGGGGAAGCAATGAGTTACCCCAAATCACAGCGGCAGGTAGTGACTGGGCCGCCGAGTGCTAATATATATTTATTTTGGAAGGTTCGTGTTTGTTTTAAATTTTGGGGCGTTTTTCCAAAATTTGATATTTTTGGTGATATTTGAAAAAAAAGCGACATGCCAAAGACAACTCTTTGGGCACATAGTTTGTTATTGTTATTGCAGTTCTTTTCCACATACCTACGTTAACATTCGATTGGGTGATTTACTAATATTATATATTTTATGACTGCAATTTGGCGTTTTCAATGCGTTTTACACGTATCATGAAATTAACGCAAATATCTAGTCACGCTGCTTTTAGAATTTTTACCTGATCGTCGGCTTTTGCAGGCAACAGAATGCAGATTGGCTCACGATAGATGTCGTATTCCTCTATGTGGTTCACTCATTGATAAAATGAGTTTGCATTCCTTGTAACAACACACACATTGCCGTCTGGAAACCGGGTCTGGTACTGATTTTGGGACAGCCAATAGACTTCAGCGCCGTATCAAATCTCATAAAAACCACACGACTGACGACTATGTGTTTATGTTTCCCGCACGAAAGCTTGTGTCTACATCTATTACTATACTTCTTTGGAAACGTTGACCTTTGACCATTCTTTGTATAACGCCCTGATATGACCTTGATATGTTCGCTTGATTGGGTACGTTATAGCATCCATTTCATTGAGTGTTAGGACTTGGTCAGTATAATACTTGCAGGGATACAATAGTTTAACATGGTGTGTGAGCATGGTGAAAGACTCATTATTGATTAGGCGCGGACATATTAAAGGCACAGGTCCTTTGCGTGTATAGCAGAAAATTATAATAGAATGTGTGAATAGAATGTTTGGAATTTTGCAACTAAAATACTAACTGCATTCTGCATTATGTATTTATTTATTTATTTAGGCCTATGCCTATTTATTTATATACTGACTTATTTATTTATTTTATTTATTTGGTATATTAGTTAGTAGGCCTAGTTAGTAATATTCCATGATAGGCTACGTCGGTTTATTATTGATTGTTGATAACTTGACAACTTGATTGATTGATCGATTGATAGTCATTTCACATTATATTCCTAGTTTATAGGCCAATTTGAATAGCATCGTACATTAGATAAATAGGCCTATCAGTATTGATTTATTCTATTCAGCAATATCAAGGATTACTATCAAACTTCTCATAGCTAATTGTCAGTTGGCTCAGTGGTAACGCAGTAGGTTTTACAACACCGAGGTCCCGGGTTCGATTCCCACCTCTGCCTATTTTTTGTAAGGCTGAGAAAAAAAATGAAATTTCTGGACTGCAAACTTATTTGGCGCGCGATCTGAGCTGGTCCTTTTCTGGTGGCTGTGTCTGTTACAGGCACACTCCCTCTGCATCCAAACCAGGTTCAAGCTCATTACACCTCCCTTAAGTGCGGACTTTCTTTATTTAAGGGGTTTGTTAGGACGGGTATATATTACATGATATGGCATGCTATATTATACAGCGCTGATTAGGTGGTGTGAAGTTTATGTCTGTTGTTGAGCGACACTGTTCGAAGCCATGCACCATTGTGTTACCGTATAAGACGGCATCAATTTACTATCATCGGAAATATAACCTTTGTTCATCTTTCACTTGCTTAAACAAGAAAAAAATAAAAAATCTAGTAATAAAAGGATATTAATTTGTGTAAATAAAATGGCGCAGGCTACAAGCAGGTATTAGGCTCTGTTGTTTTTATTTAATTAACTGCATAAAGACTTACACTACTTTTCTTGATATATACGATTTACTTTAACGGAGAATGCATTCCATAGAGAAGAGAGATGCAAACCAAAAGTGATCTGGTCCGCGATCCAATTATTGTGACTTTGTTGTTGTTTCAATCACAGAATACTAAAACCCACAAAGGTTGTTGAAGGGCATGCTAACAAACATGTTTTTAAATCAACGGTGCATGAACATCAAAATGATGATCAATTAAGTGCTTGAATTGTTTTAATGACAAAGGGAGATGACGTGTGTAGGTGGGAGTTTGAAATAACATTCTTAGTCTTAATATGGGAATTGATCTTCTCATAGAACCTTTTAGAATATTGACTATCCTCTTTCATTTTTTCTTTTACCTCTTTTGCTCAAATGGTCTCTATGACAAACGGATAACGGATCACAACTTTATTGGCAACTTATTTGATGAATATTGTCAGGCATGTATAGTCTACCATATGCAGCGTGTTTTGTTAGAAAAGTGCTTGTTCAAACGCAAAATCAATTCAGTCAAGAATTACAAATAAGAAAGATATCTTGAGCCACGCATTTTGAAAATATCAATGTTTATTACCAAATCGATATTGTATTTAACTAATACTATTTATAGAACCGCTCGCATTTAGCTTCTTAGTTTATTCCGAGTTACACTATTCTACACAATTAAGATGCAGGTGCGAGGATACAATAATGCCCTGTATAAATGCGACACAGTTTTAACGAAGCTCTCTGTTTTATCAATAAAGTAATAATGCCTCCAAGGATTTCATTATTCCTGTCCTACATCTGCACAGATTGTTTACCGGACTAATTCAATACCTTGTCATACGACCCAGAAATCCACCTGTAGGTTTTATTTCCAGAACACAGCTGTATATTCCAAATAATAATCGGTCCAAAAATAATATGTTGTAACCCAATTCATCGTTAACCTCAACCTCTGCCTGTGGAAAGAAAGAAGGACGGAAGAAAGAAAGAAGATGAAGAGCACAGCTGTTTTCTTTACCCCGGTTTCGGACCAAAGACCCCTCAGGTATAAATGACAGGAACAGGTATAATAGTAACCCACGATTGTAGTGAACTTTGCTCGGTCAACGATTTTGATTTTGTGTTTGTGATGGTTACCCAATCGTGGTATGCGTGGTCTTGCAGTCGCTTTGTAGACTGTTTTTTGTAGTATTCGGCACCTGGGAAGGAGGGGGGGGGGGAGGGGTCAATTAACACACAATTTACCATACGGTAGGCTCCCCCTGAAAGACCCATGTTTTTGGACCAAAAGCAGAAAGACCCCTGATTTGGATAATTTCAGCTCTAAAATCCCCCTAAATTGAACATTGCTCACATTCCTGTTTTTTCTTCTTATGAATAATAAATAATAATTCTTGCCAATTTTGAACCAGAAAACCACGAACGGCCTTTGATTTTGACCGTTCGCAGCTCTGAAAGATATCCTTTTACTCCTACCACTTCAAATATTCCTTGAAATTATTGGCCGCGATGGTAGGACAGTTAGCCGTTCCTAACACTACCTCCTCTGCTTTTCGACGAAGGGCAAGGAAAGAAAAACGGAAAAAGAGAAAGAGAAAGGTCTTTTGCACCCGTATTTGAACAACCGCAGTTGATAAAACGAGTGTAATTTCTGATTTCTCTACGCCTTTGTGCTTATAATGCAATACTGACTGAGATCGAGATGTGACAAATGGTGATGGGCTAGACATTCAATCGCCCAGTGTGTTCCCTCCACCTTTCAACTGAAATAATTACCGATCACTCAACTCATCGTAAGTAAGTGCAGTATTTATATGTAATTTATATTGGGAAAAGTATCAGGTCTTTGAACTTTAATTACACAATACAATGGTGTGTGTAATATATAAGCAATCAACACGTCACCTGTGCAAGAGGCAATGTAAAGCGATATAATAATTGCTATCAATGTATTTGAAAGCCAAAGCGTTCAAAGGCCCAAGTATAGGTACAGATTATTGTTAACATCTCATCGTACTTTCAACAAAAATTTTCAAACCAGGAATTAATGACATTGGTTAAGTGGATCAGGTAAAAAACCCAACAACAAACAAACAAAGAAAAAGAAAATAAAGAAAAGAATAAAAAAAGAAAAGAAAACATGACACTTTACCCTCTAGGATCTATGAAGTTGATAATAAGTAAGAAGTTGATACAGGATACAAAAAAATATTACTGATGTATTTTAGTTTGGTCAGGGTGCTCCTGAGAGATTGGTACCGAAGATGGTTTGGGTCCTTTTTTATATCTTACTTGCCAGGATAAATATCTAGATTGAAACTCGGGAACACAAAGTATGCGGTTTAACCGATAGCATCCTTCTAAACCGTCGAGTTACTTACCACTTACTTATTATTAGTAATTTGTTTAGGAAATACCGCAGTTCATGAAACAATTTTTTAGGTTTAAAATGATGAACTTGATAAAAATTATTAGATTTCTAAAAATGATCAATTTTGGGGATATAACAATATTTCCTACGAACGTAAAACTAGTCGATAATTTGAAACGGATACTATCGGTAAAATCCCCATACTTTGTAAAGACCCCTATTACTTTGATACAGACTGTATATCAGCCTGCTCCAAATTATTGGGAAATTTTTGTTACTAAGTGTAGGCGATTAAATGATGTTAATATAGTTTTGATGATTGATTGAATAAAGGGGCATAAAAAGTACTGATAGCTTTGCGGAATTGATTTGGTGTATATTTTACAATTTCGTGTATATGTCATGGATAAAGCAGCAAAACGTGATACTTTTTGGGTAATTGAAAATGATTTTTCAGAGGTCTGGAGCTGTGAATCTAATGTCCAAAAATGGGGATGTTCACCTACCGCTGATTCCTACTTCATAACTGTGAATAATTTGTCATCCTCTCTTTTCTATCCACACGTGTTCCTTTTTTTGTAAAGTTCTATACCACATGGTGCAGGGCAATGACTCTATTTTGCCTATAATTTCAACTTAAGTGAAGAATATCACGACCCATCGTCATTTTGCCTTATGTAACTTTTAAGTTACATAAGGCAAAACGTTTCATGGAAAGGTCGGCTTCGATTTCAGTCATGCTAAAGGGCAATAAGGTCGATATAGTCATATCGTGTTAGAGGAGTTATAGTGCGAGTGCTTCGAATTGGCGTGATGGTCACACCTGAGTATAAAAAACACCTGAAGTATGTTAAACGTTTTCAATTAACTGATCATTATGCAAAAAGCAAATGACCGAATACGTTTAGGATGTAATATAATTCCTCTACAATTTTCCTGAATTGTTCTTTAATGTAGTGTTTGTTTGTCCACTACTGTTCTTTTTAAGTCAATGGCTATCACTGGCTATTATTAGCGATTGGCTTATTTAATATTATTAAAAAAACACCTTTAGATTGTAGATGCGTCGGGGTTAGGCCAGTTAAATTATTGTCCATCAGGGTAGTTACACTCTTAAAACAACTTGGGCAAATGAACCCATAAGTAGTTAACTATGCACATTACCTTACCCCTAATATCAACCACAAAAAGGTCAAAATTTGACCACGGTTTAGAAGTATGGTGCATAGTTAACTACTTGCGGGGTTAATTTCACCAATCTGTTTTAAGTGTGTAAAAGTTGTAGCGATACATTTCGTAGTAAGAGTGAAAGAAGTTCGCAAGTGACATTTTGGGCAGGGAAATACACAAAAGGTATTTTACAAGTCTTTAGCCATCAGTTAAATTTTATTGTTTAATTAAAGAGTTAAATATTGCACTCGACGATGTAATTAAAATATAATTTGACATAAAGCAGATATAATAAAAAAACAACCGCGATGATGATGTAGGGGTTTAATTGTTGCTCCAGTATTGATTTATTAAATTAATAATAAATAAGAAGTGAAAATAATAATGGATATATTAAACAATATCTGGGAACAAGATACAACAGTTAATGCCGCAAGCCGACACAGACGCTTTTGTAATTGGTGTGATTCTATCATCGTGCCCCAATTCTTTTCGAGACCCCATTGTCACTGATCGTATACCGATGAATAAGAAGGGGGATTTGAAGTATGTTATGATGATATTCATATTTATTGAATACTTAAAGCACATGGAATTTGTCTGTTCCAAATTGATTAACTATATACTGATAGGTTGAGAAATTGAGATTCTTTTGAATTCTTAAGAAACACATACTGTATTAGGAAATTTGAGATCTCGGGGGCTAAGAAAGGTAATTTAGAATGATTTCTCTTGCAGATCCAGACAGGAGTGGGAATCATATAAGTCTCAAAATATTTGATGCCATATTCCGGCGCTATTGATTACTATATGTATATATGTATCTTGTTTTTCTAAATTTCCTTTTTAACTTTGTTGGAAATTTATATTTATTTGCCTACATGTGTCTTTGTTAGTTATGTCAAAAGCAGTTACTTCTCGGAAGCGATCAATTATTTTACATTGTTAAAAGTGAGACAAGTTGAACGCTCCTTATTTCGTTGAAGTTAAATTAAGTTATGGAATTGTCAAAGCCGAGTGTCTTTTAAACAAGTCAAAAAGTGTGCGATATCGGCCTTTAAAATTCAATGTTTTGTTGGAAAGTGATGGAAGTCTGTAGCTTAAAGTGTAAAAATGCAAGTTGCAGATAAAATTTCAGTCCGAAATATCAAACAACATTTTAAATATTATTAGCATCACAAATTAAAAAAAAAATCACAACCCCTGGCTGTTTTTCAATTCACGATCGTGCACGGAAGTGCCTCCTTTTGACATACAACGCCACGTTATATTCACCTTATCTAATGATAATCTAGTGATATTTATCTTATCTAATGAATATCACGACTCGCAGTCATTTTTACTTATGCAAAATGAAAAGGTCTGCTTTAATTTCAATCATACTATTATGGTCGATTAAATCATATTGAAATATCGTGTTTTGCAGGTGTATTGATGGAGTGATAAGTGAATGAACACTGAGTGTAAACACGGGAATTGCTTCGAATTGGCATGATGTTTACACTTGGGGAGAAAATAGATTAAACGTTTTCAACTGACCATTATGCCTTAGCAAATGACCGATGACCCTTAGGATGTAATATACTAGATCAGAAATTTTCATCAATTTAGCTTTAGAGTCAACAACTGTAGCATGCGCATGTTAATGATAGTAAAATACGCAAGGCAAGTTAAAATCCATCAGGATAGTTGAGAGTTTAATAGTTGTTTTTAAACTACATGTATAATTATTCTAGGGCAAGTGTTACATAGAATAACATATATTTTTCGTGAAGCAGACCATCTGCACGCCATGCATGGGGAGGTATTCACTGAAAATGGGTTACGTGCATATGGTACAACATTGACCCCACCCCCTTTATAAGCTTCCTCCTACTCCTTTTCAAATAGGATTTTAGGTAAGATTTTAGGTAAGATCTCACCGAATGGCCCACTTATTTTCTCTAAAATTAACAAAACGTTGTTATTTTTCCACAGGTATTTTCAAAATGGTACCCAAATTAGACGCTTTTATGACATTTGCCTAAATGTTATATAAACTGAGCTCAAAAAGAAACTTACAATTTTTCACAACTTGTGAATCACAGGGTCATATCTTAAAATCCTGTCCATCAAAATGAACCAAACTTACACACAGGATTACTTCAATACTCCACTGAAAACACATATCAGTAACCAAGCAGTTGTCCAACTGACACAACAGCAACATGTACTGACACGGTACAGCTTTCTGGACCACACAGCCCAATGTTTGGCACCCAGCACAAGAAATCTGTAAGAATGTACACAAGATCCTTGTATAGATGATAAAACGGTGCTGCGTTCTGCTTTTCACGCACTTTCTTCAAGAAACTGGTCTTGTTCCTTACTATTGCACTTACTCTTTGATAATTATCACCTGTGCAAGGATCTTGTAATCATTCTGACATATTTCTTGTGCTGGGTGCCAATTATTGGGCTGTGAATGTGGTCTAGGAAGCTATTCCATGTCAGTGCATTTTGCTGTTTTGTCAGTTGGATAACTTCTTGGTTGCTGACATGTGTTTAGAGTAGAGTATTGAAGTAAACCTGTGCGTAATTTTGGTTCATTTTGATGGACCGGATTTTAAGATGAAAAATTATAAGTTTCCTTTGAGCTCAGTTTATATTATGGACCCATGGAGACTGGGGAATGTTATTTATTCTAAAACGCATAGCAATGTCAATTTTAAGATAAGGAGGAGCCTAACATTTAAGGCTTGCAATAGCAACAAAGTAAAGGAAACAAACAAATTTGCCCTGATAAAAAAAAGGTGTAAAATATTGCATATAACAATAAGTGCAATAACATAGTCAATGTAAAGGTTTAGTAAAGGGTATATCGGGGTATCCTTTACTTCCGGGGAGTATATTAAATTTATTAGAGGGGTTAAATCAATATCTGTGGTTAAATGCATGCTAATAAATGTAGAAGCTCAAAGTGAACTAAAACATTATTTATTTTAGCTTCGGGGATTATGGTTAAGAATAAAACAGGGACTATTCCCGTTTGTGCAGTGAGAATCAAAAACCCGTGCTTGAAATATTTCTATTTTAAATTATAGCCTCGTTATTTCTTTGGAGTTTTTTTTTGAATATGTATGTGATATAGCTTCAACAATGACAGGCTAGTTTGTCACTTTAAAAACTGGACCTTTGTCCAATCAAATGCTTGTAACTTTACTTCTTGAGGTCGCATTGGATTCAATGGAGTGTCATAATTTGCAGAATTAGATGCAATTAGTGCATCTATCCACAAAATAAATTTCCCCAAATATAGTTTTGTTTTAAAATTAGGATTTTTTTTCCAAGTGTAAGGATACTTTTTGGTGGAGTATAGTTAAAACAGCCTTGGTTTAAGAAAGGGTGCCATATTTAAAAATTCAGGCTAAATTCAAAATTGATTTAAATCGTTTGTTTTTCATCAATTACAACAACATTAATCGAAATTGTGTTTGTCAATGATTACACTACAATTTTTACTCAAAGTGCTCTTCGAATTCTCCGAATTATTTTTTTATACTGATAGCGTGACTACTCTGGCCCTTTAAATGATCCCACCGCCTTAAAAATGTCTAACTGCATGTATTTAGTACAATACGAAATATTGTTAAACGAAGATTTCCACCTGTAACAAGGATATATTTTAAATTAGCATGGTAATTCTAAATTGAAAGCAGCTTTATTTTGATTACCGTATCTTCATTCTTTGAGAAGATTATCACAAGCAAATACGAGCATATTCGGTAGTATTGTCGTTCAATTTGCTCGTGAGTGACAACGGTGTTTTTTGACAATTGCAAAAGTGTCAGAGAATATTTTATAAATGTCTCTTTGAATAATGTGCGCTCACTCTCCCACTCGGTTTCCTCTTCCCTTTCTTGTTTACTTTTCTATCCACATCTGTCTCTATCTTTTCCAGCTCTCTGTCGTTCTTTTTATCTGTGTCTTTCTGTCTAAGTAACTTGATTGATTTAATTCTATGAGGACTTGACCTGCCAAACACATGTCTAAATTAGACAAAATTGCCAGTCCATGACTCTTCAGGGCTTCGTTTTACGTGCTTTTGGCATTCCACCGGGAACGATGTTTGTAGGGCGTCCTGTTCTTGGTCTTTGTAGTCTTTAATTCCAATCAATAGGTCGTACGGGCTCCTTTACATAAGAAAATGTACACTGTTTTGCGGAAGCCTTATATAGGGTGATTTTGTGATGTGATGATTGCTTTAATAGTAGTGTTGCACATATTTTTAAAATATTGTTTCCCAGTATTTTTCTATTTTTCTAAATATTATATTATGTTATTCCATTGTCTTTTTATGTGGCGAGGCATAAAGTCGTTAAAAGGGTGTATACACGATAAAGGCAGATTGATTGCAGGATATTTGAATTTGTCACGTTCTGCTCTTAACAGGTGTGGAAATTGATCGACATATCAATGTGTGACGCTCCCTAGTGGCATTTAGTAAGGAGCATGAAGACAAATTATATGTCTCATAATATTTCAAAAAGGAAAAAAAAATCGGATACAGTATTTGGATGAGAATTCTTTGTGACAATGTTCGTAAATTTTACTATGTTTTGTCTTTGTTCTTCGCAAATTTGAGTACTGAGATGGCTTATATGATATAATAAATATTCAAACATGAATATGCAAAGAGGTTATTAGATGACGTTTTAAATGTTTAAATGAGCCTTGAAAATTACCTTTGTGTTTAATCAGCCCGGGGTAATTAGCGAAACACCTCTAGTATTACTTTGATTAAAAGCATAAGTGTGAAGTTACCCTTGTCTACTATACAAACAAGGGGGAATAGTACCACTAAAGCGCTCAAAAATGCGGTCAAATGACTTAATGAGGTACTCTTAAGTTCATCCTTTGCGCGCTTTAGCGAACATAAATTTCACCTACCATATTACCCGGTTATATGGTGATCGCTTAAACGTCGATGATAGGGCTTTTTTTTTTATAATGAATTCCAACTTGATATTTAGACTAAATGGTTATTTCCATTCCGATTCTGCCAACAATTTGTATAAAAATAACGAAGTTAACGAGGCTTAATGCATTTAAGCATAAAATATTGAAAGTTTGAAATTAAAATCAAGTAAAGCTCTACTCCATTTTAGGCTAGCTATGCATATATTTATGCCCCATATATGGTACAAAATTGATATTGTGCCATACGCCATTCAGGGTGCAATTCAGATTTTATCGAGCATGGGTGGAAAGAAATTGTGTGTGTGAGAGCTCTCAAACGAGTAATTTGATGGATCTAAGCTTTAGCGCATAACAATTATAGTTATAGAATAATTATTTAATTCGTTAATTAGGTACATGGAATTGAATAAACGAATAACAATTATTCATCTCTGTTACTTACAACCCTTTTAAACGTTTTGAAGTGCTCATCGGAAGCCATTACGCAAAAATAGCAATTGGTTATATTCTTTAAAAGCTATTTTTTTATTCAAGCGAGTGGGTAAAGTGCTACATGATAGGTTTGAAGAACTCCAAGACATCGTCCTTTAAAACGGATTTGTCGTCAAACCTTTTATTTTTCCTCTTTAAAACGCGCCCTTTGAATCCGATCTAAAGCGCAATTTCCTATCTATTTCTTTCAATGTGAATTTAATGTAAAACTGTTATTATTAGACATTAATTAGATTTGAATAGCTTTCACCTGTCATGAAATATCTTGAAAAGGAATAACAAATTATAGGGACGTTTGGGTTTCCTTTTCTTAATAATATGAACAGAGACTGAATGGAGACATGTTTTGTGGCAATCGGCAGAAGCGGCAGATAAAGGAACACGTTTCCCCTTCAGAATACATGTCAGCATTATGTTCTATGTTGCACAGGACTTTCACCTTACCTTCAAGAGATTCACGATATTGTTCCGAAAGGTAAAAATAATCCTCGCTATAAATGAAATCATATTTCTTAACAACGAAAAACATGTTTGAGCTATAGCATATTCAACACATCATTTTGTTGTTTCTTGTTTTGTAGTTCATAAGTTAATAAAACAACAACAGCAACAGCATAATAAATCAATACATGAAACATTAAATTAAAAATAATTAAATAAATTTAAAACTATAAACGACGTTAAAACCACTCTGTACAATTTGTTTTCTTTAAGAATGATATTGTAGCGATATCATTAGCTACAAAACAGCCAAATTAATGCATACATTGATGAACAAGATTCGTACCAAATCACGTATCTGATTTAATGATAATTTTGTTCAATATTTCTCTAATTTGCTATCGTGAGGAATGGTATTGTAGCGATATCAATAGCTAAAAAACTCGGATAAATTGATGTCATACATTGATGAACAAGATTCGTACAAGATCTACACCGATTTAATAATAATTATTTTGTTCTATATTTTTTTTCTCATTACATTCAGTATACTAATGGAAATTTACTGCCGCACGATATACTCGTGCGATACACTCTTTTCATGTTCATTCACCTGTATAGGAAGGACCTGAGACTATTAAGACCTGAGATTATTATTATTATTGCACAATTATTAACTATATAAATTATATAACAGTACAACAAAAGACCGACCCTTCTCTTCTTCTCAATCTAGCGTAACCCACAAGAAACGTAGCCATTATACCACAAATGACAATAATTTTGACACTTGTCTGCACATTTTATCCAGCAAGAAAGACCCGACGGACAAGTGTGTATAAATAGCGTCACTTCCTCATCACTTCTAATGGACTGATTTTGTCTTTACCGGTTTAGTGAAGACGTGATGGAAGTTTAAGAATTTGAAAGAGCCGAAATTTAGAGATGGTTGAACCCGGGACCTCCTAAGTGTTTGTATTGACCGTCTTTACAAAAAGGTGCAGGACCACGAGTACATTACTCCATAAAATGAAACATGACTTCTGTATTGTAATTCGAATTGGATTAGATCTTGTACTTCCCATATTGTTTTTGACAATTTGGTTATTGCAATAATACTATTGAATATTATACCTTGTGAAACCAAAGACTACGAATACTAACACCAGCGAGTAGTTGTATTGGGTGAGACCTGTGGTTGGGAGGTACAACTTGGCCGGGAGGGTCGGGGTGCAAAGCTGCCATTTTACCATTATAGGTAGATGAAGTTTCTTTATAACAAAAAATAAACAATTGTAAATTTATAAATAAATTATACAAATGTTTCATCTAGTGTTAGTATTTTCAATTTTTTTCATTCAAATTTCGTAAATTAAAGAATCAGCACGCTAAAATTTTCAGTTACAGACGGTTATATTTCATTACAACAAGTTACCACAGACCGAGTGACAAATTATAATGAGCTGTACCATCATCACCCAATTTACATCTCGCCGTTCACAGCCAATACAATTGGAGCACCATTGACCTGTTTGCCAAAATAATTCATGAGAACCGCACGAGAGGATGAGGTTGTGCAGAGGTTGTGCATATGACGTATCATACCGTAAATATGGCGGACAATAATTAAATACATTCAACAAAAACAAAAACAGTTCGTCTCACACAAATTGCATTACCATCAAATAGGTTGATGACAACATTTGATTGAATGAACCGCACTGCGCTACTGGTTACGGTGAAGGACACCGGTTCAAATCCTCTGTCAGAAGATAAATTGCGTCAAGTGGTCATGAGTCTATTTTAATTAATTTGCATAAAGTTGGCTCGACTGGGATTTTCGACCAATATTTATGAATATTGCTTGGTAAATATACCCGAATGATGTCCAAATGTGGCTCAAATTTACGTTATGGTTCATACTATCGAGTGAGTTTGATATTTTTATGAATGGACTGTAATATTAATAGTGGCACACAGCCTTCGGTACATGCCAGCGCTGAACGTATGGTACCACGTAATTATCAATGGCATCATCGGGCCTTGATTAACTACGAAACAGTTAAATTCTTGGTTGAAATTACATCAGGTACCTGTGTCGGTTTGTAAAGTTTTTAAATATTTTCTGCATGTAATATGAAGATAACATTTGTTTAGCAAGATACGCCTTTCGAAAGGAGTGGATACGTGCAGTTAGTTTATATACCGATGAGTGTGTGATTATTACGTGTCAATTCACCACACACGGTGAATGGGAGATGTCCTCGAACTTTTTCTAATGTTGTCCTAAAATGAGCAAAATATGCAAATTTTATGTTAATCAGTCTATTGTTCAAAAACTACAAGTGTAAAAATGTGTCGGAATACATTGGACATATAATATATAAAAGGATATTAATTTGTGTAAATACAATGGCGCAAGCTACAAGCAGGTATTCGGCTCTGATGTTTTTGTTTGATTAACTGCATAAAGACTTACACTACTTTTCTCGTTATATTCGATTTACTTTAACGGAGAATGGATTCTGTAGAGGACAAAAATGCAAACCAAAAGTGATCTGGTCCGCGATCCAATTATTGGGACTTTGTTGTTGTTTCAATCACAGAATACTAAAACCCACAAAGGTTGTTGAAGGGTATGCCAACAAACATGTTTTTAAATCAACGGTGCATGAGCATCAAAATGATGAGTAAATGCTTGAACTGTTTTAATGACAAAGGGAGATGACGTGTGGAGATGAGAGTTTGAAATAACATTATGGTCTTAATTGATCTTCTCATGATCCTTTTAGAACACTGCCTCCCCTCTTTTTTCCCCTCCTTTGCTCAAATTGTCTCTCTGACAAACGGATAACGGATCACAGCTTTATTGCCAACTTAGGAGCGCCCTACCTCCTTCCGTGTCAATTGCCAAATCAGTTGACTGCTTCAAGAGTTGTATTAATAATATGTAATTTCATGTCTATTTTCTTCAGTTTTGTATAGCCATGTTGTATTCAACTGGCGCCTTTGATCACCTCAACTAGATATTGCTTTCATGCAATTTTGTTGAGTATTTATGTAGATGTAGATGTAGTTATCTGATGAATATTATAAGGCACGCGTAGTCTATAGTGTACCATTTGCAGTGCATTTAAAAGAAAATGCTTGTTCCAACGCAAAATCAATTAAACGAAAAACTAAAAAAAAAAGAGCGATTCGTAATAATTGACAATATTTATAGAGTCGCGCACCCCTCGTATTTAGCTTCTCAGCCTCTAAATAATATTTCTTTACTTGAAGTTAAGAGAGATTAATTGCCAGTGTTGATGACTATTAATTTTTAAGTATTTCGAATAACATTGTGTATATGTTTTATGTAAACATAAACGTAAACTTTGATTGTAAAATTAAGTTTAATAGTTTCTGTTCCAATTTATACTATTCTACACAATTAAGTTGCAGGTGCAAGGATAAAATATTCTCATGAAGCTCTCTGTTTCATCAATAAAGTAATACATGCCTCTAAGGATTTCATTATCTAATTCGACTACTTGTCATACGACCCAGAAATCCATCTGTAGATTTTTTATTCCAGAACATAGCTGTACATTCCAAATAATAATCAGTCCAAAAATAATATGTTGTAACCGAATTCATCATTAACCCCAAATTCTGCCTGTTGGCTATTATAGAAAGAAATAGGGACCGAAGAAAGAAAGAAGATGAAGAGCACAGTTGTTTTCTTCACCCCCGGATTCACCACCGACCCATCTGGTATAAATAACATAAACAGATATAGCAACCCACGATTGTGGACGCTGCTCAGTTTATTGTAGTATTTGGCACGGTGCGGGGGGAGGGGGCAATTTACCCTCTAGGATTTATTTGTGAAGTTGATAATAAGTAAGAAGTTGATATACAGGATCCAAAAATTATCACTCTACAGACTATGACTCTACAGAGTGCTTCTGAAAGATTGGTAAAGAAGATAGCTTGGGTTCTGTTTATCCTACTTGTCTAGATAAATATCCAAATTGAAACGCAGAAACACAAAGTATCAAAATACAGCGTTTCCCAAAAGTAACTTAACATTGTGAATTTGCCATATCTCAAATATTGCCTACTTTATATCAACATGGAGAACATATTCACATAGATTGATCTTTTAGAATTATTCTGATACCAAAAACAGTATTATTGACGACCCCTTGACCTTACTGTGGGACTCTACATAAAAATTATATGTGTGTATCAAACCCACAAAAGCAAGCTCATGTTCTTTGTTCAAGCACATGAATGATGTGCTTCCCTGAACAATAGAGTTAATTCACTCACTACACAAGCTACATTTAGGCACAGAGAACCTATTCTTGAGAGGGCACTCTATTCACTTGGTTTCTTTTCCAACGCTAAAAGATTTGGCGGTTTGCAAATGAAAAGTGTCCGCACTATCGATTGATTAACTGTTATGAATAATTTATTAGGTTTTTCAATGCAATCGCCTCGACCCATTAATACATATTATGTGTATTATCAAAGTACTTGGAATAGCAATCCGGTGAGTTCACTGAACTACGCCCTAATACTGATGGAGTTTTAATGGCGTTTCTTCTCTCCATACATAGACGAACAAATACAATAGATGAAGGTCAACACATATGACCTCCTATGTGACATGTTATACGTGATGTACAAAAACCTGAATATCATAAAGATCAGTATTCGTTTGTGCATATGAACTGCACATTTACGTTGCTAAATATTACTCATTATATATCATAGATCCTACTATCATGGCATTAGGTCAATGGGTCATCATATCCCGTATGTTTCTTAAAATTCATTCATATTTGAGACAAATTGCTGTGCCCATTTTATAGGTGCACAGGTAGATTCGTGGTTTTTTTAATTTTCATTTCTTTTAATGAAAGAATTACGGTTTTCCACTGCACGAGGGCCACAAGGGTGATACTAATTTTAATGCTATATTTTCAAAATGAATACGTGTTCCCGGTGGGCTCTATAGCGATTTCACAGCAAAGGTATTTCTAGTACAATGCAGCGTCGGACTCTAGCTGAGAGCGTAGCCTAAGTCATTATAGACTCCAAGAATGGCTCTCCATACACAAATGAACAAACACAAAGGAGGGTAGTCTCCTCCGTGGCCAGCTTGATTTCGATGGAGCGAAACCAAATTGGCTGCGGAGGAGACGGGTCATTTTGCTATGCAAATTCTTGAGTGTCGTAGCTCTGATTTAGGTATGAACATTCATAGATTACATGGCCTAGAGTAAGCGTGACTGCTGTTTTAGATTATAATTAGGATATATTGACTCTATTAAATTTTACTTTAAAACCGTTGAAGTGAAGATGAATTTCATATAGATCAACGGATTCAGATTCTTTGCCGAGACAAAGTCGGACAAAGTCATTCAAGCAAAGTTTAGGGAACATTTTAATGTAAATTATGCACCCAGCCGAAATACAATCCAGCAACTAGTGCAGAAATTCCTATCAACTGGATCTGTTCATGATCTACCTCGGGCAGGATGTGGAAGAACAGGAAGATCGGCTACAAACATCGATGTCATACGAAGAGCGGTGGCGAAAAGCCCAAGACGATCAGTACGTCGACTTTCAACGGAGAACAACGTACCGCGTACAACTGTTCATCGAATCCTCAGAAAAGATCTTAAGCAGTTTACATATAAAATCCAGATAAAACAGAAAATGAAGATTACGCATTGAAAACAAACAAACAAACATAGCAAACAAACATAGCAAAATTAAACAAAACAGATTTGAAAACAATAACACGTTATATCGTGTTATCACGAATTAAATGATGAGACTTATTTTGCATTTATAAAAGTGGGTTTTACGGTACGATAGATATCCGTTAATTTCATGCCAAAGGCATGTTTGGTATCATAACATTTCTAAAAGAATTATCTACATACTGTGCAATTTTTGTAACAACACTATTAACCCAACGCAAGTTATGGCAAATTCACAATGTTAAGTTACTTTTGGGACTTACTTGCTAGCATTACGTTGTTTAGGAAATACCGCAGGTAATGAAAAGATTTTTTAGGTTTAAAATGATGAACATTTTAAAAATTGATAAACTTTTATTAAAAATGAGTTTTTGGGAAATAGCTGTATTTCCTAACAACGTAGTATTAGTCGATGATTTGAAAAGGACACTATCGCTAAACACCCCACACTTTGTAAAGACAACTATTACTTTGTATTACTTTGTGTATACTTTGATATACACTCTGCATATCATTCTGCTCCAAATTCTAATTGAGACACTTTTATTACTGAGTGTAGGAGATTATGATATCTTAAAAGATGATTTTGATAATTGATTTAGATACAGAGGATTTATATTGCAGGAAAAGTACTAATAGGCGAAATTGAGATGGTTTGAATTAAATGTTGTGTATATTTTATGGCGGAAGCACTGAAACTTGATACATTTTTGGGTAATTGAAAATGATTTGTCATGCAGGTACAGAGCTGCGAATCTAATGCCCAAAAATGTGGGTGTTCACCTACCGCTCATTCCTGATTCACATCTGTGAACATTTTGTTATCCTCTCTTTTCTATACCAGAGTACATATGGTGCAGGGCAATGATTTTATTTAGTGTCTCTAATTTCAAATGCAAAATATCACGACTTATCGTCATTTTGCCTTATGTAAATTTTAAGTTACGTTACATAAGGCAAAACTTTAATGGAAAGGTCGGCTTCGATTTCAATCCTGCTAAAAGGGCAATAAGGTCGATATAGCGATAACGTGTTAGAGAGAGAGTCAGTGATAAGTGAGTGCTTCGAATTGACGTGATGGTCACACTTGAGTATAAAAAACACCTTAAGTATATCAAACATTTTTAACTAACTGATCATTATTTTGATATGCAATAGCAAATGACTGACGTCTTTTAGGCTGTAATTTCTGACCATAATGATTCAGAAAACAATATACTTTGACCTATTTATGACTTATTGTTGCGGAGTTATGGGCAAAAGTGTATCATTGTGACATCATATGTCTAAAATGTTGTCCGCAGGGGGCAAAAATGAAAATTGATCTGATTTCGTTGAAAATGGTCTCAAATTATTCATCTTGTTACAAGAAATTAGCAAAAAGCTAAGTAAGTCGTATATAAATCGAATTATATCCTTCATTCATAGATTCTTGTTCATTGATTGGTTAAAAGTGTGTCACGTGATCAAAAATAAACACACTATTCTGTGAGGAAGTGCAAAAAGTACTATTTACGTCCGTAAATAGTACATCCAAGCCGTAAATAGTATTTCTGAATAGTTACTATATACGGATAGCAGCATACCCACGTCGCAGTCCATAAAGCATAACAATAACATTGAACGTCGACATTGACTATAAGAGTATTTTGTCACTGCCGAGAAACGACAACACAAAAATGGCGAAATATAAATCAAGCTGGAGTGGGCTGCTACTGCTGAAGAAGATCACAATTTCAGCTGTTTAATTTGAATTGTTACCAGTTCTAGCGCAGGAATATTTACTGAATTCATACCATAGACCAACACAGCCAGATTCAGAGCGACACTGACACGGTAAGCTTAAAAACAAACACTGACAGTGCGAGACAGTCTCGGACCGCCTAGGCCATGCATGCATGAAGGTAGCTGGCCTAGTACCGTGCGTGTGGAGGCCTATCCCGATTGCACGATGGCCTTCGAGTTTACACATGTAAATCTTTTTACATGTAACAACTTGAACAAATAAACACTGACAGTGAGTAAGCTTAAAAACCACTAACACATGAACATGACAGTGCGAGTTTTTGAACCGCCTAAACCGGACTGCCGTGCATAGGCCCTACCTAGGCATATCTTGAAGCATGGTGGAGTTTTCATATAATCTTTTAACCAATCAATGAACAAAAAATCTATGAATGAAGGATATAAAACAAATATATACTGCCTTCATTCGAGGTTCTGGTTAAAACTATGGTCCCTCGCTGAGATCAATATAGTACTATTTTCCTTCGGGGCTGCGCCCTCAGGAAAATAGTACTATTGATCTCACCTCGGGCCCATAGTTTTAACCAGAACCTCTCATGGCAGTATATATTTGTATACTATACTTTTTCAGAATCCTTATGACTAGATGAACACATTATTGCTTTTTGCACTTGATCCCCGTGCAAAAGTTCAACGATCTTTTCCCACAAAATGTGGGTCCTGTTGAAATGGCTCTATAATAGCCTATAATGATTATAAAGTACTGTATCTCTGCCAAACATGACAACTTCATTTGCACAATGGTTATGGCATTCTATTGGACGATCACGTAAAAAGACAAATAAATGCAGATACCTTGACGAATCTCTTGCACTCGACGATGTGTCCGACACCATTTCGGTTTATTTGAGTTCAAACAATTCATCTTTGAACGACGAATTAAAATGTAATTTAACATTATATGAAATTAAAAACCGACAATAATGACGTATGAAGTTTTGTTCCAGTATTAATTTATGAAATTGATAATAAATAATAACTGAAAATAATATGAGATGTCTATGGATATATTAAACAATATCTGGGAACAAGATACAACAGTTAATGCCGCAAACCGTCACAGACGCTTTTGTAATTGGTGTGATTCTATCATCGTGCTCCAATTCTATTGTCACCGATGAATATGAAGGGGGATTTGAAGGATGTTATGATGATTTTTATATTTAATGAATACTTTTAGGATTTGTCTGGTCTAAATTGGTGGAAAAATTGAGATTCTTTTGAGTTCTTATGAAACACACACTGTATTAGGAAATTTGAGATCTCGGGGGCTAAGCATGGTAAATTATAGTATTTTTTTCCAGATCCAGACAGGACTGTGAATCTTAAGTCCCACAATATTTGGTGTCATAGCTACTATATTCCTACACTATGCTTTACTATATGTATCTTTTTTTATCCCTACATTTTTAAATTAACTTTGTGAAGGAAAATGTCTTTATTTTGCCTACATGTGACGGCGTTGACCTATGTCAAAAGGAGCTACTTCTGAGCAGGGATGAATTTTGAATTTTTAAAATTATTAAAATAAAGAGAAAGTCCATTTTCAACACTGCTTTCTTCGTTGAAATCGGATACTAAGTTTTTCCAAGTTAAGTTATGGAATTTTCAAAGTCGAAGTTTCTTTGAGAAAAAAAAAATCAATGTTTTGTGGAAAGTGATGTAAGTTTACATCTAAAAGTGTATACAAATGCAAGTTGCAGATGAAATTCTAGTCCGAAATATTCAGACAACATTTTAAACATTATTAGCATTACAAATCTGCAAACAATTATCACCCCTGGCTGTGTTTTGACTGTTTCTCTATTCTTGGCCGTGCCAAGACGTGCCTCCCTTTGACATGCTACGTCGCATATTCATGAATATCACGACTCGCAGTCATTTTTACTTATGCAACTTTTTAAATGAAAAGGTCAGCTTCGATTACAATTATGCTAAAGGATAATAAAGTCGATTAAATCTTATTGAGATATCGTGTTTTGCAGGTGTATTGAGTGACAAGTGAATGAATACTGAGTGCAAACACAGGAATTGCTTGAATTGGTATGATGGTCACACTTGCGGATAAGAAAACACTTTAGTAGATTAAACGTCTTAAGTAACAGACCATTATGTCATAGCAAATGACCGATGACCGTAGGGTGTAATAAAGTGTTAAATGAATGTACACTAGGTGTAACACGAAATGAGCGGATAGTCTGAACGTTGGAAGTTTGAGAGTATAAACTAACCAGTAGATAGCAGTTGTAGC
Organism: Amphiura filiformis; assembly: GCF_039555335.1. Lineage (NCBI taxonomy): Eukaryota > Metazoa > Echinodermata > Ophiuroidea > Amphilepidida > Amphiuridae > Amphiura > Amphiura filiformis. The sequence continues at coordinate 17,006,910 of NC_092636.1, forward strand.
ACATAGGGCAAAGTTAGCCCATATTTGGTACACTATCCATGCATTCAAGGTGAAATAAACCTACTTATGTTACTATCTGGTCATGATCTGGCCTGCTGCCTGCTGCTTTCCCGGGAAACGAAGATTTTTAATGTGGGGCTTTAAGTGATCACCTTGTTACCTTGTAAATACCTGTACCCTTTTAAAAGCTCTAGTTCAAAAGACATGGGTTTGTTGAAATCGGATGAGAATTAAAGCAACGGCGATTACAAAACCAAGGAAGAAACGAAATTTTAAGTTGAATTTTAATGTTCTAATCAATGGGAAGCATGGCACTAGTTCAATTGAATTTGCATCTTTATTTTTTGACCGATTCCAACGAATAATGTCTTGAATCCGAGCTTTAAGATGCAACGATAGTAGCGCCTTGAGCAGAAAATAGTCAGCATGCTAATGCTAATGCAAAATTAAAAACAGGTATATTGTGAATACCGTATTCTTCTTCCTTGAGAATATTCAACAACAAAGATATTATAGGTCCTTCAACTTGCTCGAAAGTGAAAAGGTGTTTTATTGATAATTGCAAAAGTGTCCGAGAATATCTTATAAATGTCTCTTTGAATAATTTGCCCTCACTCTCCCACTCGGTTTCTTCTTCCGTCTCTTGTTTACTTTTCTATCCACCTCTGCCCCTATCTCTTCATATTCTGTGTCGTTCTTTTTTTATCTGTGTCAGTAATTTGATTGATTAAATTCAAATTCTATGAGGACTTGACCTGCCAAACATATGCCAAAATTAGACAAAATTACCCTTCAGGGCTTCATTGTACGTGCTTTTGACATTCCACCGGGAAAAAAAATGTTTGTAGGGCATCCTGATCTTGGTCTTTGTGATCTTTAGTTCCAATCAATAGGTCGTACTGGGCTCCTTTGCATAAGAAAATGTACACTGTTTTGGGGAAGTTCTATTAAGGGGCTTTTGTGATAATAAGGCAATTGCCTCAATTACAGCGTTGTACATATTTTTAAAATATTGTTTTCTAGTATTTCTTCCATGCATTGGTTTAATATTATATTGATATATAGTATTTTATTTCATTGTCTTTTTATGTGATGAGGCATAGAGTCGGAAAAAGGGTTTATAGAATAAAGGCAGATTGATTGCAGGATATTTGAATTTGTCACGTTCTGCTCTTAACAGGTGTGGATCGACATATCAGTGCGTGACACTCCCTAGTGGCATTCAGTAAGGAGCATGAAGACAAATTATATGTCTCATAATATTGCAAAAAGGACAAAAATAACGGATTCAATATTTGGATGAGTGTGATGATGTTCATAAATACGTCGTATTACTATCTTGTGTCGTTGTATTTCGCAAATTTGGGTACTCTCAAATACTTGATGATAAAATAAATATTTAAACATGAATATGCAAAGATGTTAATACTTATCGTTTTTAGTGCTTAAATGAGCCTTAAAAATTAATTTTGCATTTAATCAGCCCCGGGGTAATTAGCAAAACCCCTCTAGTATTTATTACTTTGATTAAAAGCATGAGTGTGAAGTAACCCTTGCTTACTAAACAAGTAAGGGAGGGGGTTGTACCACTTAACACTTTGAAGCATAAAATATTGAAAGTTTGAAATTAAATTCCAGTGAAGCTCCATAATTATAGGCTAGCTAGCTATACATGTTTTATGCCTTATATATAGTACAGACTTGATACTGTGCCATACGTGATTCAGGGCGCATTTCAGGTTCAATACCACTTCTTATCTATATTACACGATTATTAATGGAAAAAAGTGGAAAATTCAGAACTCTCACAATTTAACGCCACCAATGTCAGGAAACTAGATGATTTCTAGATGCCAAATAATCAAAAACTTAACATAATAAGTTGACCTGAGACACCTTAACATGGCAGTGCGCACTAGAAGCTGAAAGATCAGGGCAAATATTTACTAAAAACCAATGTGTGGATGAATTTTGGTATTATATCACAACCAAAATGTCATATAAGGAGAGAAAATATACATTTTCTAAGCATCACAACTCAAAATGTAAATTTTTTGGCGATTTTAAAGCTATTTTTTCAGATGCCACACAAACAAATAGTTAATCGTCGTATTTTCACACATCGCCTAAGCCTATTAGAGGTAATTAACCTTTTCAGATTTGATCGGGCATGGGAGGTTAGGAATTGTGTGTGTGAGAGGGAGGTTAGGAATTGTGTGTGTGAGAGAGCACACCTTACTAAACACTCTCAAAACATGCAGTGATTTTATGGATTGTGTAATCACATTATCGTCTTTTCCTAATGCAAAACTGTAACGCATGGTAGTTATAGTTACAGAACAATTATTTGATTCGTTAATTATGTACAGGGAATTGAATAAACGAATAACAATAATTCACCTCTGTTACTTATAACCCTTTATAGCGTTTCAAAGTGCTCATCTTAAGCCATTACGCAAAAATACCAAATGGTTATACTCCTTAAAAGCTATTTCTTTACTCAAGCGAGTAGGTAAAGTGCCACATGATGGATTTGAAGAACCCCAAGTTATTTAGAACGGATTTGTCGTCAAACCTTTTACTTTCCTTTTCAAACTTTAAATCAATTGTAATCGCAAAGACAGATTTCCCGTATATTTCATTCAATGTGTTTTTTATTGTAAAACCTGTTATTATTAGATATTAATTAGATTTGAATAGCTTTCACCTGTCATGAAATATCTTGAAAAGGAATAACAATTTATAAGGACGTTTGCGTTTGGTGTCTCTTCTTTATAACATGAACAGAGACAGAATGGAGACATGTTTTGTGGCAATCGGCATAAGCGTCATAAAGGAGCAGGTTTTCCCCTTCAGAATACATGTCACATTATGTTGCGCAAAAACCACTTCTTTAATCAGGACTTTAACCTTACCTTTATAGATTTACGATATTGTTAACAAAGAATCGTCGCTATTGATTTAATTATATTTCTTAACATAGACAAACAAGTGACATTCAACACGTCATTATATTGTCTCTTGGTTTGTAATAAATAAATACATAACAACATAAACTGAACTAAATATAGAATGTCCACCACCGACCGGACCACTGAATCCCACACCATAAGAATACAATTTGGTATATTATAAATGCTTTTACATGTATTGCATATTATCGTTATTATTGCATAGTATAACGGCAGATCTACAGGGAATAAGCATTAACAAAAAATTTTTAACGTCTTATGTTACACAGTATTAATGCCGCGTTACTTACTTTCTTACTACTATACAGTGCAGGTTAGTGACCAGTTGACTATGATGACCATAGTTATTGGTTAATACTGAAGGCCGGGTTGAAGGTACTTAACCATTATTATTATAATGTATTAAAACAAGGACACTGACCGCTTCAAAGACACTTAGATGAGAAACTTGATCACGGTATCAGTTGCGTGCAGTAGCCAATATGTATACAAGCTGATTAAAAAAGAAGCAAACTCATGTTTGTGGCGCTTTTGTATGAAATTCTGGAATGAATCCGCTCTAAATAAAGATATTATTTAAAAGAGCAGATTCTGAATTTCTAAATTAAAACATATGAAAAGGTTTGAATACCAAACCGATTCTCTCATAAATGCATCTACGCACAGTTTCCACCTCGATACACCCGAGCACACATATATTTCCAAGCACAGCGAGTCTAGTCTCTACGCAGCCTGTGTTTATACTACACGGTTGAGTGCATAGCATCATAAGAGCTGTTTGAGATGTAGTGGAAAATAGGCATCTGTGATTGGTTTTTGTCAACACCGCAAGTGTTCCCTTCATCGAATCAGATTTTTTTTTCATATCGAACGAAAGCTATCATTTCCCCCTAAAAACATGTTTTGTTTCCAACGCAATAACCGATCACATTAACCACATTGTTTTTGACAATGTGTTTATGGGAAACCAAAAACTAAGAATACTAGGACCAGAGAGAAGATGTGTTGCCCCTTTTGACACATTCATTAAGTATACATCGCTTTCAAGTTCATAATTATTTTTTATCCGGAAGCTATAATTAATCTATCATTAATTAATTATAATAATCTAAATTATTGATGAATACTATAACGGGTAGATTTGAGTTTAATTTCCCTAGACGATGCATATTTAAATGCACCCACCCACCCAATTAACACGTCCTGAAGTGAAAAATGAACCAAACAATTCAATCACAAAACCATGACCATGTTTTCATTTAAGGTTATATTAACAAGGCAATGGCTTGTTTTCTTAAAGAATTATATCAACGAGTGTCATTCAAAATGTTCTACCTCCATCATCACATCTCGGTAATCCTACGTGCAAGGATATTGAAATTACTCATAGTTCTTATGATAGGTTGGTTATACAGGGTGTCCCCCCCAAAAAAAGGCCCCTCAATGTGCCCTCTTTTTCTCCTATTTCAGAAAAGTTGATCATGTTTTTGGTATGTAAAGAAGCCTTTACCCGTTAGCTTTAATAAACCGAAACAATTATTTCAATCGGCTAATAACTTTTGAAGATATGCCCTTTTATAGAAATGTACCCGTTTTCACTCTGTCCACAGATAAAGTTTGGCTACATCAAAGATTAAATGAAAAAAAATGGATAATGACATGAAAAGTTAAGGACTCGGAACACATTCACTGGTGAGATAAACGTAATTTAATTGGTATATTTAACAGAATATATGTTTTCAGGGCTACCTTTCGCAAGTATCCGGCGCACAAGGATGGTACGCAACTCAATTGTTCTTCTCGCTTGGCTCTTTAAGGGGTGGGGTATGAACGTTTGGACAGTATTTATTGTGGGACATTAGAGCATATCAGACATTGCATTCTGAATACGAAGAATGTCCTTCTGATATCAAATAGTTTTGATTTTTTGTTATTCGCAATGTAATACACATTTTATGGCAAATGATTAAAAATTGATATTTTTGATATTTAACAGTACTCGAAGTAAACTTTATAAATCTGATGATTGATACTTAAAGTGTATGTAGGCGGGATGAAAAGCCGACGATCAATTGAAAATTTTGACCTTTCGTATTGAAGATATGGATTTTTTCCCCAAAACACACACAAAAATTAGGTATTTTTGGGAAAAAATCCATATATTCAATATGAAAGGTCAAAATTTTCAATTGATCGTCGGCTTTTCCTCCCAGCTAAATACACTTTAAGAATATATCATTAGATTGATAAGATTGATAAAATTTACCTCGAGGACTGTTATATATCAAAAATAATGAAGAAGGAGGCGGCCTATATGCTTCACCCTAGCAGGGCGTAAGACAATGCGAAACACAAATTAATATATGCGAGGATCGGAAATAAACGATGCTAGCTCGAGAAATTATAATTTAAATGGCGTGATTGGGGCTCGAGCAAACTGGCATATGAAAATATTGAGAGAGAAAAATCAGGACTCAGCGGGGATTGAACCCCGGTCGCTGGATTACCGGTCCAGAGCTTTACCACTGTGCTACCTGAGTTCACAGTCGGTACTCGGGTAATCTCAACTTAAGTCCCCATGATAACTCTCTCATTGTGTCTCAGCGGCCAATTATATATTAAATAATGAAGAAGGAGGCGGCCTGTATGCTTCACCCTAGCAGGGCGTAAGACAATGCGAAACACAAATTAATATATGCGAGGATCGGAAATACACGATGCAAGCTCGAGAAATTATAATTTAAATGGCGTGATTGGGGCTCGAGCAAACTGGCATATGAAAATATTGAGAGAGAAAAAATCAGGACTCAGCGGGGATTGAACCCCGGTCGCTGGATTACCGGTCCAGAGCTTTACCACTGTGCTACCTGAGTTCACAGTCGGTACTCAGGCAATCTCAACTTAAGTCCCCATGATAACTCTCTCATTGTCTCTCAGCGGCCAATTATATATTAAATAATGAGGAAGGAGGCGGCTCAATATTTTCATATGCCAGTTTGCTCGAGCCCCAATCACGCCATATATCAAAAATGTGAAAAATATCAAATTTTGATAATTTGTCATAAATTTTTTATTATATCATGAATTTCAAAAAATGAAAATTGTTTGATATCAGAAAGACATTCTTCGTATTCAGAATGCAATTCGATATGTCTGATGTGCTCTCATGTCCCACAAACTGTCGAAACGCTCAAAACGCTCATTCCAGATCCCTTAAGGGCTGGGGTATGAACGTTTGGACAGTATTTATTTTGGGACATTAGAGCACATCAGACATATCGAATTGCATTCTGAATACGAAGAATGTCATTCTGATATCAAATAATTTTGATTTTTGAAATTCGCAATTTAATACACATTTTATGGCAAATCATTAAAATTGATATTTTTGATATCTAACAGTACTTGAAGTAAACTTTATAAATCTGATGATTGATACTTAAAGTGTATGTAGGTGGGATGAAATGCCGACGATCAATTTAAAATTTTGACCTTTCATATTGAAGATATAGATTTTTTTTTCCCAAAACACCAAAAAAATAGGTCTTTTGGGAAAAAAATCCATATCTTCGATATGAAAGGTCAAAATTGTTAATTGACCGTCGGCTTTTCCTTCCTGCTACATACACTTTAAGAATATATCATTAGATTTATATAATTTACTTCGAGGACTGTTATATATCAAAAATTTGAAAAATATCAAATTTTTATAATTTGTCATAAAATTTGTATTATATTGTGATTTTCAAAAATGAAAATTATTTGATATCAGAAAGACATGCTTCGTATTCAGAATGCAATTTGATAGGTCTGAGGTGCTCTCATGTCCCACAAAAATACTGTCGAAACGCAATAAACGCTCATTTTAGATCCCTTAAGAGCGTTGAGAATATTGAACCAGATCCAGAATTGATGCAACGCTTACAGATAGTACAGTTGTACTGGGTATGATATCTTTTGCACAACAAAACTGATACATGTTCAGAATATCCTTCGTAATGACCCTTTTCCATAGGTTGTTGACTTCGATCGGGTGAGCACTTCTTGGTTCAAGTCATATTAATTGGGTCAGAAGTCAAAATCAAATAAATCTGATGCACAGTTTTTGTATTAAGTATATGCAAGGTTATTAATAAACCTTTCATCTTATTTACACATCAAGATGCACCCATCAGGTGTACTCGCAAAGGCTTATGGGATGTACCGAAAAGGTCAATTACGAATTACCCTTAAATGTGGGCTCTACATGTAGTCGAAATCTGGAAATTTCACTATCTGTTGAACCCTTCGATATTTTCTTCTTATATAAATCATGTTTCATTCTGTTTTGAAGTCCCAAGGCATGTCAGCGGGCTCAACTAGAACCAAAATATTGACCCTGAGTAAACAGTTGGACAACAACTTCTTGAAAACATTTCTTATGTACATTACTCAAAGCTACAATATGATGCTTACTAAACATTTGGCTTCAGTTTTTAACCGTTTCCGATGCACCAAATCTGTACTGTATTCAATTTAACAAACACATCTTAAAGGAGCATATAAATATAACAGATGTGGAAATAGGAGTATAAACTGACCAGTAGATACCAGTTGTAATTCTGCTAATGGTCTAGGGGAAAGTTAGCCCATATTTACAAGACTATCCTCGGCCTTGCCTTCAAGATGAAACAAACCTACTCATGTTACCCTCTGGCCATGGGCTGGCCTGGTGTCAGATCTTACCCAGGGAAAGATGACATTCCAATATGCGCCTTTAAGAACAACAAAAAAAATCACATTTTAAACAAATAACTTTAATCTTATATTCAAGACTTAGGAGTATGTTAAAACATGGGTCATTTTAATACCCGGCACGTGAGATAATAGAGATGTGATGATTGAGGTAGAACTTTTTGAATGACCTTCGTAGGAGACAAAACTCTGCTATCGGCTGAATAATCGGTGAAAAACCTGTGATTCAACACAGATTTTTTCACGGATTTTTGAACCCGTCACAGATTTCTCACGGAAGAAATGTCTCCTATTGATATAGAATGTCTATTGGTGCCACATCACCCAAATACATATTGAATATGTGCCTTCCACCTTTGTTTCCAATGGACATTTTATTGAGGAATTTCATTGTACAAGGAATACGTTAACAAAAATACCACATAGCCCCCGCATGAAAAATATTTAATTATCTTTGTAATCACTCAAAAAGCATTTTGTGTGAATTTTACATCCGAACTAGGTGCTATTAAATTTTTATGAGCCTTTTTATTTTACATGTAAAATCTATGGGGGTGGTGATTAGAAATGGATGGCAATATTGAAACCCCCTAATTTTGGGCTATTTTAGACACTTAAATGCCCATAAAAAAGAATAATAACATAATTAAATACATTTCATTCGGGGGCTATAGCAAAAACAAACAAAAATGTCCTATACCTTAATGGTTATGGAACAAAGGTGCTTCGATAGGTACTAAACATAATAATTGAGAATACTCAATACTATAAGTATTACATATTTTAACATAATTAGTCAGCCTCTCAGCCACGCGCAATTGGGAAATGGTGTTCACTTTGTGTTTGAAGTCGATTCTAGACCAAAATTTTCCGAGGAACACGATCCCGGTGGGCCTTTTTTGGAAAAATGTGCCCAAAGTGCTCTTTTCCGGGGGTGCTCCCATTTTAGGGGTCCAAATTTGTTTTTAAGTATTCTCTGGCCAAATATGGTATATTTGGTGTCTATTTATATGTTTTCGAGCATGGAAAATCTATTCTGATAGTTTTTAAAATCAAAAATAGCTGCCTTCTGCTCAAAAATCCAAAATGGCGCCCAAAATGCCTTTTTCCGGGAGTGCTCCCATTTTGGGGTCAAAATTTGTTTTTAAGCATACTCTGGCCAAATATGGTATATTCGGTGTCTATTTATATGTTTTCAAGCATGGAAAATCTATTCTGATAGTTTTTAAAATAGCTGCCTTATGCCCAAAAATCCAAAATGGCGCCCAAAATGCCTTTTTTTCCGGGGGTGCTCCCATTTGGGGGGTCAAAATTTGTTTTTAAGCATTCTCTGGCCAAATATGGTACATTTGGCGTCTCTTTATATGTTTTCGAGCATGACAAATCTATTCTGATAGTTTTTAAAATCAAAAATAGCTGCCTTATGCTCAAAAATCCATAATGGCGCCTAAAATGCAATATTTTTCCAAATCGAAATATTTCCCCATGTAGGAACATTTCTAAAATGATTTTAGTACTTATTTGCATTGTGTGGGGTACAAAGATCACAATCAATCTATTTTCAAAATTCAAAATGGCTGCTGCATACCCAAAACTCAAATTGGCGGCCAAAACGATGTTAATGTAGTAATGTGGCCAAAAGAAAACAATGTTCCACAACTTAAGTGTCGAAAATTAAGTGTTAGTCCAAATATAATCATGTAGCAATGTGTTGGCAGCAGTTTATGAAAGCTCAAAATGGTTGCTATTGGCTTGAAATCATACTAGTAAATTCCGTCACATAGCTCATAATGACTGTTTGTACTAGTATATTATAATGTTCTTAGGTTCAATTTGCATTTTCTCCTCTTCCACCATCTGTCTCACCTCATTTTCATTTGGAAGTGCCGAACCACGGTACCAAACGGGCTTAAGAACATCATCATCATCAAGTTCCCAGCCGTAGTATAGAGGATTCTGAGACGGAGTTACCTTCCGCTTCTTTCCATTTCCACAAATTCTCATTGCATAGCGACTATCCCCTGCGGTCTCTTCCCTCCTTGGCCTGTTGTAAACTATGTGAAGTATGAAGTCTGTAACTTCATTAACATTGGCTGCAGTTCCTTCAAGGCTAGATAGAAGTTCTAGGCTTTCTGGATTCTGTTGCATCTTGGTAAAGGCTCTCATTTTAGACCGGCCATAGAAAGGTTTCGTGAAGTCACTGCCTGTTACTACATGAAAAGCAGGTATAGGCAAATATCTCTTCCAATGTGATTTGCAAGAGACCTAATATCGTGCTACGTTATGCCTGCCCTTGATAGCCTGGTCCCTTGTCTGAAATACAGGTTCTTAGTAGCATTTTCTGCTACAAATAGCAACAGAATAAATACATCTGTGTCATCAGCTACCACACAAGTATTATGTGTTGCAGTAGAATACACTGCGTGGAAAGCCAGGAGAGGTTCAGCTTCTCTTTGATAGGAGAACAGCTCTGGGATTTCTCGTATTACTGACTCTGGTTCTGACGGAAGGCAAAAATACGCATGACCCTTTGTGACAAAAACATCTCTTCCTAGAGTAGATTCATCGGATAAGATGAAATCAGCTAGAAGTTGCGTTAGCTGCAGTTTGTTGTATTCCTTTGTAAGGATGTCATTCCATTCACCAAGCTCTGGTAACTGTTGGTCAATGTGAGTTAATCTTCTTTCTCTTCCTTTGTCTGGACGACCCTTAGACAGATACAGTGTTGAATTATCGGGTCGACGATTGTCGTCGAACGCTATATGAAGAATTCTACCTGGAAGCAACTTGAGGTGGTCGATGACTCTTTTCACCCACGATCTATAAAGGTAAATGGCTTGAGACCATTTATTGTCATCATACTGACGATACGCATGGCATCGACGACACAACACTCGATGTCAATTGGTGCTGAGCAATTTGGCGCTGCAGGTGACAGGAGTTGTAAGCTATTTCTGAACAATGACTTTGGATTTTATCTACTTTTCACCTGTCTTTACGGGCTCCTGGTAAGACTATAGTCTTATTTTTGCCCACCCACACTTATCATAAAAACCACACTGCATGATCCTTAAAAATTTGTCGAGGCCCTATGGCCTTTTAAGATCACAAACACTCTTGGTGCCAAACTTCACTTCACTACAAAGTATCCCTTTCAATGTCAGATTGATGAAAGTATACTATTTTGTTGGTTGACTACCAACACTCACATCACCGCTATGCCTGTATGTCGTCGACCCGATGATTCAACATTGTACCTGTCTAAGGGTCGTCCAGAAAAAGGAAGAGAAAGAAGATTAACTCACCTTGACCAACAGTTACCATAGCTTGGTGAATGGAATGACTTCAAATGAATCCGACAAACGCAACATCTAACGCAACTTCTAGCTGATTTCATCTTATCTGATGACTCTACTCTAGGAAGAGATGTTTTTGTCAAAAAGGGTCATGTGTGTTTTTGCCTTCCGTCAGAACCAGAGTCAGTAATACGAGAAATCCTAGAGCTGTTTTCCTATCAAAGAGAAGCTGACCCTCGCCTGGCTTTCCACGTAGTGTATTCTACTGCAACACATAATACTTGTGTGGAAGCTGATGGCACAGATGTATTTATTCTGTTGCTATTTGTTGCAGAAAATGCTGCTAAGAACCTGTATTTCAGACAAGGGACCAGGCTGCCAAGAGCAGGCATAACGTACCATGATATCAAGTCTCTTGCAAATCACATTGGAAGAGATATTTGCAAGAGCCTACCTGCTTTTCATGTAGTAACAGGCAGCGACTTCATGCAACCTTTCTATGGCCGGTCTAAAATGAGAGCCTTTACCAAGATACAACAGAATCCAGAAAGCCTAGAACTTCTCTCTAACCTTGAAGGAACTGCAGCCAATGTTAATGAAGTTACAGTCTTCATACTTCACATAGTTTACAACAGGCCAAGGAGGGACGAGACGGCAGGGGATAGTCGCTATGCAATGAGAATGTGTGGAAATGGAAAGAAGCGGAAGGCAACCCCGTCTCAGAGGCTTCCCCCTGACGGTAAATACACACCCATAGTGGGTAGGAGAACATGAAAACTAATATGAGATACTGTATTAGGATCACATATTAAGTATCATGTGAGTATACTCTTGTACTCCAGAAGACAGGATCACATATTAAAGTGTGCGACACTATGGAATATAAAAAGCATGATATGGGTATGTTAAAAATTGAAATGAGGTATGGGGCTGGCTGGGGGTGGCTACGGGGCGTTATCTCAAGGACAATATTGTTCAAGGTTGCGCCGCAGGCTTACAAAGAAACAATAGCAATCAAGCTTAAACTTTAAATTAGCACCCGATAGAGGGCAGGGCCTGAAGAATGAGGAAATTATGGGAGTAAATATTTAACGGAATAAACTGCATAATCATATTATTTAGATTTATTCCGTTAAAAATCTTATTTTAACTTATCAAATTACTAGTTTTTATATTCTATGGTGTCAAATTTTTATTCACAACGTTGTAAATACGCATTAAATACGATTAATAACAACACAGGGCGCTTTTTCTTTAATATGTGATCCTGTCTTCTGGAGTACAAGAGTATACTCTCACATGATACTTAATATGTGATCCTAATAAAGTATCTCATATTAGTTTTCATGTTCTCCTACCCACTATGGGTGCAATACATGAAATGCCACATCCAACCTGCAAACTTTGTAGTAAACTGTATGATTAATTGCCTGGTTGGTATGTTCAAACAACAGAATCCTCTATACTACGGCCGGGAACTTGATGATGATGATGTTCTTAAGCCCGTTTGGTACCGTGGTTCGGCACTTCCAAATGAAGATGAGGTGATGTGAGATAGATGGTGGAAGAGGAGGAAGGGGATGAACCTCCAGAAGCAGTCATGCCGACTTCAGAAATCCCAACAGAACTAAGGGGATATGATCTGATCAGCGACTCTGAAGATTAAGAGGACGAAGAAGTCTCGTTGAGTGAAGAGAGTTCAGAAGAGGACTCGTAAAAATGACAATTAATAACTATATGAAATAGGAAAATACGAAATAAACTTTATCGGCCATCTTGAATGTAACGGTAATTAAGGTAATTGGCGTTCAAAATGGCGATCAAAATGACCTGCGAACAGCAAGTCACTATTAGGTGGTGTTTTAGTTCTTGCAGCTATTTTGGATTTTGAAGGGAGCTGTAATATAAGTTTAAATCAAGAAAATGCAAATTGAACCAAAGATCATTATCATATACTAGTACAAACAGTCATTATGAGCTATGTGACGGACATTACTAGTATGATTTCAAACCAATAGCAACCATTTTGAGCTTTCATAAACTGCTACCAACACATTACTACATAATTATATTTAAACTAATACTTAATTTTCAACACTAAAGTTGTGGAACATTGTTTTCTTTTGGCCACATTACTACATCGTTTTGGAGGCCATTTTGAGTTTTGGGTATGCAGCAGCCATTTTGAATTTTGAAAATAGATTGATTGTGATCTTTGTACCCCACACAATGCAAATAGGTACTAAAATTATTTTAAAAATGTTCATACATGGGGAAATATTTCAATTCGGACAAATATTGCATTTTAGGCGCCAATTTGGATTTTTGAGCATAAGGCAGCTATTTTTGATTTTAAAAACGATCAGAATAGATGTATTATGCTCGAAAACATATAAAGAGACACCAAATATACCATTTTTGGCCAGAGAATGCTTAAAAACAAATTTTGACCCACAAAATGGGAGCACCCCCGGAAAAAGGCATTTTGGGCGCCATTTTGGATTTTTGAGCATAAAACTGCTATTTTTAAAACTATCAGAATAGATTTTCCATGCTTGAAAACATATAAATAGACACCAAATATACCATATTTGGCCAGAGTATGCTTAAAAACAAATTTTGACCCCCAAAATGGGAGCACTCCTGGAAAAAGGCATTTTGGGCGCCATTTTGGATTTTTGAGCAGAAGGCGGCTATTTTTGAAAAACTATCAGAATAGATTTTCCATGCTCGAAAACATATAAAAAGACACCAAATATACCATATTTGGCCAGAAAATACTTTAAAACAAATTTGGACCCCTAAAATGGGAGCACCCCCGGAAAAGGGCACTTTGGGCACATTTTTTCAAAAAAGGCCCACCGGGATCGTGTTCCTCGGAAAATTTTGGTCTAGAATCGACTTCAAACACAAAGTGAACACCATTTCCCAATTGCGCGTAGCTGAGAGGCTGACTAAATATAGTTGTTTTTATTTCTTAAAACATTCCGATGACATTTACAATTAAATTTCAGTGCCGAGCTTCTTTTGTTTAATTCAATATCAATTCGCCAAAGTCAAATATCAGTCGCTTAGAATTTTGTATTCGATGTGAAACTTCCAATTATTGCGAAGATGTTGAATAATTATATTTGCGCTTTATCAGTTTTCAAAATTTCAAATTAAATAATTTATTTTCTTAAGGCGATCGTCATTAGCTTCAAAATAGTCATATTTTTGTTGTCATACATTGATGAACAAGATTCGTACCTGATTCCCACGCGGATGCTTACAACTTTTATACACGAGTGGCCCCCGGGACCTGATTATGTACTCGATATAATGATATTTTTGCTCAATATTTCATCTTCTACAACTGATACAATTTTAATTTAGGCATGAGAAACAAAATAATTCTAGAGTGGCATAGATTTGCAATTGCTTCGACCTTTACCTTGCATTCATACAATTAGTTGACAAAGTGTACACATAAAACATACATTTGAGACTTTCGTTTAAAGATGCAAAAAATTCCCTGAAAAAAGTTGTTAATAACATCTCATTCTATTTCTTTATAATTATATCACTCTAATATGGCGAAACGACCATTCACAAGCACTGAAGTGTCTTATTAATATTAAAAAGTGGTCAAGATGGTAACTTTTTATCTTATTCTGTAAAGTGTGCTGAGGCTTGTGGATCAACGTCTAGGCGTTGTGCCTGTGCGTAGCGCACTATAAATCACTGCGCTTTTTTTCTTTTTTTTTTTTGATAGAAAATATCTTCAGGATTTCAACAAAATTCGATACTAAACTGAGTGATCAACGGTTAAAGGACATGAATGCCAAGATTGAAAAGGACAATTGTATATCTGCCCTGAACTTTATTACTAGAAGCTGCTTTTTATTATGTACGACGTTGTAATCAAATGAACCAAGGTTGGTAGGATATAGCTTGCACGACCCAGATAGATACGTATATTAATCTCAATGTCTCAGATTTCTGGGACGAGCGCTTTCACCATACTATAAACCACTTTCAATATTACCCATGGAAGCATGCTTTCTGAGTGAAATGACCAATTTCAATAAAATCGAGCGCAACTGCGAATTTTACACGTTATCGTATTTCGTAGATGATAAGAATCTTGAGCTTTTAAAAAGCGTTAAATGGTGTGCTCTAATTTCAAAAATACATACCGTATGTGACTTCTAGCCCTGAACTGCAAATGAACTAAGTTTGCCCAACGTAGTTAAGATTGAAATTATTGAGCGAATATTTAATTAATATTTGTTAACATTTTCTGAACATTAGGGGTAGGCATAATTAAAAAAAAAATGTAAAAAATGTTTATAATACTTATTGGCTTAGAATCGATCTGTCCCCAATGCTATGCTCCTCCGATTTGCTCAAATAGCTAGTACGTGTATTACGTCGACTCGCACGCAATGAACCGTGATATATCGTGTCATATTACACGGCTAAGACCCAATAAGCTTGCAGGAACTTTCTCAAGTGTTTAAGGATACGATACATGATTTACCGACAAGTGACTCATTTCGGAATGCGATCATGAATTTTGATAAAAAAAGGTTCCACAGGCTTCGTTGGGATTCGAACCAGCTCGTCCACGGTGGCAGTTGAGTGGAGGAGTGTAATGATAAATGATAAATCTCATAATGCCACCTTTAGCCTTTTGTTTACTAAAAAAAGACGCGTTTTGTAAAGATAGATTAGCCGTTTTATGCATAAAGAGCACGAACGTTTCGGAAAGGTTTCAAACAAATAATAAAGACACTGATGTGATGATGAAATTGCGTAAGTCGGGAAATATCTGCGTCGCAATGTTTTGTTTTGGTTTTAAGAATGTGACCTTAAAATTTACGACTTCATGACATTATCATTCGAAATCAACAAAAGATATTTAAACAGTATATGGCCTCATTCTTTCTCTAGAATGTTGTGTACATGTATGTGAAATAGCTTCAACAATGGTTCGCTGCATAATGGTAAAAACAGCATTGACCTAAAAAAGGGCGAGAGGTACCATATTTACCAAAATCGAGAATTATACGATAATACTGAGGAGTAGAACAATGTGGTTGGTAGTCTACCATCACTTCTTTTGTTCATATCATCTGAAGAAAACATTGTTCATACATATATAAGAAATATATGTGAGCTTTTTTTAGATTTTGATACGTGTAGGACAAGGCTGTCAATAATTGTGTCAACTAAGGGTTTGTTCATAATGAAAAGTAGATACAGGGATATGCAGCTGAGAGGTGCTCTGGTTCAAAACTTTCGCGAGGGACATGGGGGCTAATTTTTTTCTAAATTGTTCATAGAAGTCAAATCAATCGTCAAACCTAACTAGCCAGAGCATGGTCACGGAATTGAGATTTTTGACTATGGATAAGGATAATTCACTTATTACAGTGCATTAGTCAAGATAAATCGCATGAGATCGTGGTGTTATTGCATTTAGCTCTTGAAGAATGCACTTTTGCGAAGTATGTATCCATCATAATACTCTCAATTGCATCGGTTGTAGCAAAACAATAGGTCAAACTAATTTTGGTGTAGGACGGGTTACATGACCGCGAACGTTCTTTATTTGAGGTATTTATAAGCATAATCATGTTGATATGATACGCTAACATATATGTTTGTTTAATTTCATTTTAAAATGATAAATATATGTAATGGTGATCTGTTGTATATGGTCTATATAGCAGTATTTAGAACTTTCTAATTATCAGAAGCGAGATTACCCTCCTTAGATTTTTTAATCAGGTTCATTTAAAACAGGCTTTCTTGGTTTTTGTTAGGTTAAATTAGTGGGGGTGGGTTGTGTTTTGACATTTTGCGGTATATTTTGTTGTTGTCGTTATTTTGAAACTTTTTTTGGTTAGGACAAGGGGTTCTTAATACAGGCCATCCGGCCTTCCGAGAACCTCCTCATTCAATGTATGTGTTTCATTGTTGTGCTGTTATATTTTATATTTGAATGAAATAAAGATGAATGAATGAATGAATGAATGAATTTAACGTAATTTCAAATAGAACCCTACTTGTTTTTTTTTATGATTGTCATTCTCATTCTGCAACAGATATAATACCAATAGCAGTATCTTTAATAACACCAGAGAATGTATATTCGTCCTATTTTATTTCGAACTGAGACGTTTATAAGTTATGTGAAAGTATTATTTCTAGTGCTTGAGTGTAGTCTTTAACTACCCTACCCTCCGAGGTTTCGGAGCAGTATCATTTAAAACAGATTGGTTAGTGTACAGGTCTCAAATAATATGGCTATGAAGGTTAGTTCGTAAAATATAATGCACGTGAGAAGAATACATATAACGGTGAATAGAAATGGGCAATAGCAGTTCATTAAAGGCCCATTCTGTGATTTGCTCATCAGAACGATCGTAAAAATGCAGATTTTGCAAAGGTGATATCTTCTTCAAGAATACAAAACACCCCGGTAGGGCAATAAATACAAATATAGCACGACCTCGGGAAAAAATATCGACAATTTAGTGTTTTTGTTTTGCACAAAGAAATGTATTTATGCCTCAATGACGTAATTCTGAGCAAATTCCTTCTTTTTTTGGCACTTACGCGAATTATGTCCTGATAACCTCGATCATGAATTGTAAAAATATACATCCGCCAGCAAATAAAGTTCACCATACTCAAGTACAACAATAATATGGGGCATGCACGGGATGAGTGGAAATCGTTAAGGAGACTCAGAGGTCTTTGCAGCACAGATACTGTCCGTCTTGCACTTATTCTGAATATATAAATTTCTTGGAATGATCTAAGTGATTCTATATATAAATACGATGTAAACGTACGCAGAGATACTTAATCGTGCTCGGTGTAAATTCAAAAGGTAGTTGGGTCAGGAGGAATAAAGGATATATTTTGCCGTCTGTATTCTGACTATCCTAATCCCTAAATATTCCTACCAATTGATTTCGCATATTTTTGGTAATTAAGTGAATTAGGGCGTAAAGCAGTGTGTTCTAACAACTATGACCTATGGCACAGAGACTTAGTCAAAAAAGAGAATGAAACAGTTAGGCTAATTGGTATCAGCACATATTTATGTTTAATGAGATTATGAAGATTTCATTGGAGTGCATGAAAAGATGATAAATGCAAAGTCACGTTTATACAACACACATGTCTTTATCAAGTGTTTACTATCGAACTAAACATTACACATTAAGGACAAATCAGAGTTCACTTGCCGTCCTTACGGTCATCATAACTGCTTTTGATAAAGAAAATTAATAAGTAATATACAAAATGCCCTCTAAAAGCACTAGTGTTGTAATGCTTTCATAAGGTCTGTGCTCTTTTAATGTCTTATTCATTAACACTCAACTTATAGAATAGAAAGCCGAGACTGTTTTTTTATTCACTGATAATGGGTGTTTTGGCACTATATAGCGGTACAATGTACTTCTCTAATAATGGATGTTTTGCCGCAATAACAGTATAATGCTCTTCTGTGCGAAATTTAAGAAGCATGTCCGGCTGTTGGATTCTTTTATTTTTCGTCATGTGTTTAGGCCAACAAATATTATTTGTCTTACTGTTGCCGCGCCTCTTTCGTTTAGCGGTGCTCATTTGTCTCGGAGAAATTGGTCATTTTTCCCCAATCTATAATGACAATATGTAGGCCAATGTTAAAGCATGTGTTGTAAAAATTAGTGACAATACATTAGATATACAAATGAAAGTATTAGACGTTCAGGGAAAAGAAGGAAAGACCTCATTCAGTATTGGATTTAAAAATCGTTACTAGTTCTGATATGTAAAATGTATAATTGAGAATCATATTTATTTAATTTAACAACGCATATGGGTAGAAGTTATTACATCGAATGGTAAATGCAACTTCTTAATACTTTAACATCCATGTACCATACAAAAGTTCAAAACCCCCTCTTCATAGTAAAGATACATTCGTAACTGTTGAGGCAATGTTAGTGCTAAAAAGATTATTTGCCGCCCGTCCTAAGGAACATTTGCATGTTAACAATTTCCTTGATGTATGCCACTTTCGCATTTACTTTTCCCTTCCTTTCCCTTCTCGGTTTCCCGACTCTCCTCTCCGCTCTTTTAATTTATTTCCGTCTCTGTCTCACTCTCTACGCGCTCTTTGTTTTCTTACAGGGTCTATGTCATGTCGGTGTTTGTCTCACCATCTGATTAATGATTAAGAGTCAGTCTCACCAAAGAAGATGATGTTCTTCTCTGGTTTCACGAAGTACGTACCTCCTTTTAGGGGCTTGTGCATTTTTTATTTGTAATTGAAAACAAAAGTGCAACAACAATATCCCATGAATATTTTTGGGTGTTTTGGAACTTTATGCAGAGAAAGAAAGAAATCAAAATGGAATCACGTTAGCGCACAAATGGTCAGCCTTTTGATAAATTTTGATTATGAAATAGTATAAGTGTTTTATAGGTGCTGCATTTGATAAGGAATAAAATAATTCACAAGGTTTTGATACTTTAAATAATGCTTTCAGGAGAACAAACTGTGTGATCCTTAGCCGATGATGATGATTATTACCGAAGGCCTAGTTGAATGTACTTTACCATTATTATATTAATGTCAAAAAAAGACACTGACCGCTTAACCGCGCTTCAAAAAGACACTTAGATGAGAAACTTGATCACGGTATCAGTTGCGCGCAGTAGCCAATGTTTAACAGCTGAATGAATTTGCTGCCCTTTGATTTGAGTGCTTTGATGTTTGTGAAACAAACGGACTCACGGGCGTTCACGAGCTTTCTTTACTCAGTGAAAGATCGTATTTCTTATGCTAGGCCTTTGCAATATACAGACGTAGAGATGAGAAGGGCTGTCTTGTCATGCGGTTAGTAATGCAATATGTTGTTAAGTAGCCACGTATCTAGCCAGGTAAATCTAATTGTGATCGCATGATTCAGGAGAAAGAAAACTAACGTTAAAGAAATACAGAAATAACCCACCAGTGTCCACGTCAATACAAAAGAACCCATCGAATAATCTTCACTTTAATTAGTAATAATTGGTGATATAAACAATCATGATATAAATAAACAAGTAAAAAATCAACAAATGAGTCCATAAATAAATTAATATATTACATAATACATCAATGTAATCAGACACACCCCCATGAATTACTATATTTTATATCCTTGATCTAGTAGCTAAATTTGAGTTGCCTGATTCAAATTCATACAATTTCGTATAACCTCCACGCCTTTTGTCCTTTAACATTTATACATTTTATACGAATTTCAATTTCACTTGACTATTGTTTTTACCTATATATATACACGAACATTGCCTTATTCTCAAGCTAGTAGTCTATATCATCTGGATGAACATAAGCTTGTCACCTGACCACGCTGTATTTTAATTCATATTCTTGATGACCTGCTTGCCAACAGCAGAAAGAGATAAGGTTGCTGTCCTGTTATGTCCAACATTTGCCACTTATAAACATACTTGATATAAGAGTAAAAGAGAGGATTGGGTTACTGTCTCAAGTAGCTCACACAGACTAAATAATATAAAGTCCTTGAATCTGTATATATTATGATATCGATTTAAAGAAATGGCGCACTGCGTAGATTCAATTGAAATTTATTTAGATTATGTAAATCGTTGAGAAAATCTTCCTGCCAAATGTTATTTTCCAAAAATACGTTTTTTAACTCAAAATCCAATTAACTTTGTACAGCGGAGTATTTTGTGTAAGTTGTAAGGTTTGGTAAATAAGCTAAACGTTAAAAAAAAGGAAATTAATTTAAATGTTACTTCTTATCCTTTACACCGACTGTAAGATTGATTGCACCATTTTGGATTGTAAAATGGTTGTAGTGATTTGAAAAAAATAGTAAGTATAGTCATTATAACAAAGATGATATTCTAAAGTATACTTAATATTATCACCTTCTTATCGTTAATTTTTTCCTACAAAGATCAAATTACACAAGTTAGGTAACCAATGTTCCAATTTAAAAACCAAATCAAACAAAAAACAAGGTTTCATGTGAAAGGTTATAATATTTTTGCACCAGCTTGTTTGTTAAATTTATTATTTCTATTTCAAGTTATGTATCAAATTTCCCTAAAATAAATAGAAGTGAAATTAGCATTATCTCTCTAAAAGTAGGTATAATGTAAACGTTTATTTATATACAGGGGAAAGAAGAATTACGCATCGCACACTAGCACATTTAAACAAGAATTTACAAATGGAAACATAACATGCATAGGCAGATATACCAGAGAAAAAACTCCGGACATACCTGCCTGTGCGGGGACTTGAACCCCAGACCTCTCGCTTGTCGGGCGAGCGCTCTAACCACTGAGCTACATAGACTGTCCCTGATAAATAGGACTCAAGTCTGGTACTTATGGATATGAGCAGTCAAGGGTGAACAGTACAAACAACACATTACACACCAGTGTACGAGATCAATTAATGATGCTTACCCGCCAGCCTAATATAATCATACAAACAGAGGAAGAGGCTTACGCATCATACACTGGAACATGGAAACATTCAAACATTGCAACTAGCGCACGAGATCAAATTAATGATGCTTAATCGAGCGCTCTAACCACTGAGCTACACAGACTGTCCCTGATAAATAGGACTCAAGTCTGGTACTTATGGATATGAGCAGTCAAGGGTGAACAGTACAAACAACACATTACACACCAGTGTACGAGATCAATTAATGATGCTTACCCGCCAGCCTAATATAATCATACAAACAGAGGAAGAGGCTTACGCATCATACACTGGAACATGGAAACATTCAAACATTACAACTAGCGCACGAGATCAAATTAATGATGCTTAATCGTTATTCTTAATATATCAATAAACGGGGGGAAAAGAAGAATTACGCATCGCACACTAGCACATTTAAACAAGAATTTACAAATGGAAACATAACATGCATAGGCAGATATACCAGAGAAAAAACTCCGGACATACCTCCCTGTGCGGGGACTTGAACCCCAGACCTCTCGCTTGTCGGGCGAGCGCTCTAACCACTGAGCTACACAGACTGTTCAGTCTGAGCTACACAGACTAAACAGCTCAGTCGTTAGAGCGCTCGCCCGACAAGCGAGAGGAAAATTTAGAAACACCTATAACTTAAAATAGAAAGACTTAATTAAAAAAAGCTGGCGAGAGAATTTTCTAAATTTGATAACCTTTCATATGACACCTTGTTTGTTGAAATTGGACCTATAGTTAGCTCAAAAAAAATTCTAGAATTTAGGTAATTTAGTGTTTCTAGAAAAAGTCAAGAAAATTGAAAAAAGTACTAACATTACCATTTTATATCTCCTTTGTTAAGGCTAATATCTTGAAAAAAATTGCTGTCTTTTATTAAGTAGCATTTTTGCAATAAAATAAATTAAAAACCAGATTTATGCAGTGGGTATAAAGGAGAGAAAATCACATTTAAACAAATTACTTGTTTTCAAAAATTAAGCTAATTTGAAGAACTTAGCAACATGCCAAAAACATGCCGTGTGCAAAGTCTATGGGGTTTTCCAATCACAAAAAATTACATTTAAGTCAAAAACGCTCTTTTGGAAAAAATTAAAAATTGGTTGGTGAGTTTTTCTCACCCATCTCCACATTCTGTATCATTTTCAAGCAAATCTGAGCATGACACCGTAGCCGTTCATTAAATGTAATTAGTAACAAAATGCATACGGGAGCCATGATTTTTATGTACAAATAATGGAAAGATAAAAAGCTGCCTCATGTGTAATTGTGATATTTCTGCAAAGATCCCATCCAAACTTTGAGCTCCCGGTGGACCCAGAAGACGACATCCGATTGAATTTAAATTTGGTGTAGATTAATATTTTAGCAAGTGGCACACTTGGCCCAAATAAGAAGAAAATCGGTTGACATAGGGGGCGTTTGATGCACCCTAATATATATTTAGTTTAAGTATTACTACACCCTGGCCAATTTTGTGTTTATTTTTGCATTTTTCTCAAAATTATAGCACATTGGTGACAAGTAAGATGTGTATATTATAGGGGCAAGGACTACAACTACTGTACTGAAAATTCAGCAACTCAAAGCAAGTAGTTATTGATTTATTGATCAAATATTGGTTTTCCCTCATTTTTGACTGTAACTCCACAACTATTGTCTGTGCTGAAATAAAATTTCCAGTGCAGTAGTTGTAGTCCTTGCCCCTATAATATACATATCTTACTTGTCCCCAATGCGCTATGGTTTTTGAGAAAAATGCCAAAATAGGCACAAAATTTGGCAGGGGTGTAGTACCCCCTTAAATTGACACCATACCTTTAATATCAAGGTAATAGAACTATTTTCTAATCAGTTAATCTTTATATTTGACAAGTTATATTTGCCTATAGGATACATCCCTTTTGCATCTGAACTCTTTAGATCTATATGTTCTATACGTTAAAATACAGGAATGAACAGACCTTACAATAGAATGGGTGATGCTGATATACCAACTCTCCCATTGTGTTGTTTTTACACGGAGTTTGCCATATCTCAGGTGTATCGTTACCTGGGTAACTGGGCAAAAAGTAAAAGCCAATTGAATCATGATCATGTGAACCTTGACCTATTTGGTGATTTAAAATGTTGTTCCAAACGGAACAATTTGAGGCCTCTTGGATCAACATCGGAGCATCTTTTATTTTTATACCCTTGTGGACAATGGTGTATACCAAAATTTGACATTTTACCTTCATGCCTACAACTCAAGATCTGTACATCGTAGTTCGACCAAACTATACTTTTTGTCCTTATAATAAGAGGGGCACATAAAAATCGACCAATTATGAAAGTTGAGCCCTGCATAAGCGGCCATTTTTGTTTTATGCATATTACCATTTCCCCATATTTTTATTTTTATGTTGTTGGGGATGCCTATTAGAGATACTTACATAAAAAAGTACCGATATTCCAATATTGTCTCTCGCAAACATAAATTGACTCGTCAAGTAGCAGCCTACACGATATACTTGAAAGAAAACCATACTGTCGATTACGTTCAGGGAATGTTGAAAAAGTACCTTGATCTGTGATGACAGATAAGGAAACACAATAATTATTATTTTAATAGCTGAAGTACTTGTCGAAGCTGGATATCGACCAGCTCTTGTTGTTCCAAGAAGCAATGCTTCAATATGTTTATTTTGCTTAAATGGTCCCTCCGTATGGAGACATGCTTCGGTCCTGCAGGAAACAGGCTCAAGTAAAGTTTTTAAGGCATGCTAAAAAGTTTATATTCGTATGCTGACCTATATGGAAACAAACAAGAGGAACGGAGTGGGAAGATTAAGATCAAGGAGGAGAAAGCTTCTCCAACAAAATACGATAGTAAACACATTTACTGTCAGCATCTAAGTAAAGGGAAATTAATTTTTTAATCCAACCTCAACTGTCAATAAGGACTAAGTAAAATGATCATTTTGGGGTCCGTCGGATGACCGTGACTGTGACACAAAAATGAGGTAATAACTTGACAATTATTTAGTTACCAGCTGATTTTGTATGTTATTTCAGATTATTGGAACGGATATAGATGAATTCCTTCGTGTGCCATGTCTACGTGAGTTCCTTGTAGTTGCGTATCTATATCCGGCGGGTGCCATTACTTATGGGGCAGGTACGTGATTCTCCCGACTGACTTTTACTTGCACTTACACTATAATCTAAATTTATACACGGCTTTATATGATATGCTAAATTTATTTGCTCATATCTACACTCCCTTGTTGTATTATGCCAAGCTTTCAAGGGAGAAAGTCTATATTTTATTCATAATACTATGTGATTGCACATAATTTTAGAAATGTGCGCCAAGGGTGTGAACTTGGTATTATTTAGATGTTAATAACTGTGCTTCAGTTGATCTGAGAGTATGCGTAAACTTTAAATTTCATCTTTAGAATCGAGGAATATCCCAGCTTTTTATCTCAAGGGGCGCAATGAACGCATCGATCACGTGACACGACTTGATCTAGCGTTTACTAGCGTTTTTACCGATGAACAAATAGTGCTTTTTTGGTAATAATCAGTCTGCCAAAGTTATACTTTTTCAAAGTTTCTCAGTCACCAACTAAGTGTGCAGTAAAAAGACGGGTACCGTCCGGGCCCCGATTTGCAGTTTTTACGGGCCCTCTAGGACCCCGCCCCGAAGGTATCGCATCCCTTACCACTTTAACGGCGGTACTGCATGACATGTTTAGTTAGCATATATATATCATCATTAACATGACACACTCCCAGATGATGTCGTGCCCTTCCTTTTAAGTCTAAGCAAAAAACGTAACGGTACTCACTGAAGATGGTGACAGAGCATACCGGCAACGTGACAATGTCGGGTTGGTGTCACAAACAATGTAGACCAAAATGCATGGTATTTATATATGTCCAGAAAATGAATTCCGTGGTCCACTTGCTGGGTGTACTTGGAAACCACATTAATCAATGGACAAAATGAGTACAATTAGCAGTGTAAAAATCCCTAAAGAAAAAAATGGCCAATTCGAACGATATCGGGCTTTTTAATAA
This sequence comes from Amphiura filiformis, assembly GCF_039555335.1. Taxonomy (NCBI): domain Eukaryota; kingdom Metazoa; phylum Echinodermata; class Ophiuroidea; order Amphilepidida; family Amphiuridae; genus Amphiura; species Amphiura filiformis. The sequence goes on from NC_092636.1 coordinate 17,032,511, forward strand.
TATGATGGAAATTCCTTTTTTTCAAGGAGCACCGGTATTAAAAATATTACTAAATATTACTGCTTCTACAAAAAAAAAAAAAAAAAATAAATTATTGTTCTTTATAATATATTTTATCAATAATTACAGTATTTTTGTTACCTTAATAGAGTATTTTGGTGGTGGTGGTATGTGTGGGAGGAGGGGGGCTGTGGTAGGATTACAGGCAGTTAAATACAACATACCACTCGCGCTCACCATTTTTCCAAGCAATTGGTACATACAGTATATAATAAAATGAGACATACAGAGGCAACAATATCTTACTTTGCACTTTATGTTGTTTTTATTTTTGCTTCTTCTTTATCATTTTGATCTTCTTTGCACCAAATCAAAGTTTCACAGCATTGAACATCATTTTTATGTTTTTGAAAACACTTTTGTTTGAGAATACAGTGGAACCTCGTGAACACAAAACATTTGATTACAATGATTTGTTTTTCAAATCCTTGGCACTGAGTTTGTATGTAATAAGTGGATAATGATAACACACAATCCTTCCTTCCTGGTGATGAGCTATAGTTGCAACCTAGGCTTTATGTGGAAAGTTTACCTATGCACGATCCTGAGCCTAGAATTGCGGGTACTTGTACAGGTAACTGATCTGGGATAACTCCCTACTGACGAAGGCCAGTAACTTTAAACATGTTCAAGGCAACTGCCAAATACACGGGTCCAACAGCTTAACGTGACTTTCCGAACCACGGCGCATCGGTCATTCACTGCATGTACTAGCCTGTACATTACACACAGTGGATGGGGTAGAGGAGAAATTCTGTAATTATATCAAATTTATAGCCCAAAGCCTCAGAAAAAAATCTTTGTATCCCAACTGAATTTTGTATGATATAATTACAGCATTTCTGACCTAGATAGGAACCTTTTGGGGTAGCAAAGAATCCTGGTTTCGATTGAGGCTCGAACCCACGATTTTTGAAACACCCGGCCGACGGTACAGTGCGCAAGACCGCTCAACCACCTCTACCTCTGAATCTGAAAACACAAACTAAAATGTGTGCCCCATAAGTTGTGTCAAAGAGGTTCCTCTGATTCAGATATTGCCATATCATACAGATACCATAACTTACACATTTATCCAGACATGTCTTGATTTTTTGAGACCTAAAAGTGACTTTGATAGATCTTCATGCATGACATGGTCCATAGCTCTGATCATGATGTATTTTTACACCACATTCACATTGGTGACATCCCGCTATCTCTAAGGTCCGCTATCTCTAAGGTTCGCTATCTCTAAGGTTCGCTATCACTAACGTGTAAAGTCTATGGAGATCAGAATCCCGCTATCTCTAATAGAGAAAAGGGTTCGCTATACCTTAAAAAAAGGTCCGCTACTTCTAAGGTTCGATATCACTAATTTAGAATAAGGTTCGCTAGTTCTAAGGTTCGATATCACTAATTATAAATAAGGTTCGCTATCACTAATTTAAAATAAGGTTCGCTATCACTAATTTTGAATAAGGTCCGCTATCACTAATTTATTGAAGGTTCGCTATCTCTAAGGTTCGTTATCACTAATTCCAATAAAGGTTCGCTATACCTAAGGTTCGCTATCACTAATTTTGTTTCAGGTTCGCTATCCCTAATTAATTAAGGTTCGCTATCTTTAAGGTTCGTTATCACTAATTTCGATTAAGGTTCGCTATACCTAAGGTTCGTTATCACTAATCTTAAATAAGGTCCACTATCTCTAATTTTAAATAAGGTCCGCCATCTCTAATTTCAAATAAGGTCCGCTATCTCTAATTTTAAATAAGGACCGCTATAGCGAACCTTATTTGAAATTAGAGATAGCGAACCTTATTTGAAATTAGTGATAGCGAACCTTAGAGATAGCGAACCTTAGAGATAGCGAACCTTATAGATAGCGGACCTTATTTAAAATTAGAGATAGCGAACCTTAGGGATACCGGGATTGTTAAAATTAGAGATAGCGGACCTTATTTTAAATTAGTGATAGCGAACCTTAGAGATAGCGAACCTTCAATAAATTAGTGATAGCGGACCTTATTTAAAATTAGAGATAGCGAACCTTATTTAAAATTAGTGATATCGAACCTTAGAAATACCGAACCTTTTTCAAAATTAGTGATATCGAACCTTAGGTATAGCGAACCTTTTTCGTAATTAGTGATAACGAACCTTAGAGATAGCGAACCTTAGAGATAGCGAACCTTAGAGATAGCGAACCGTAACCTTCACATTGCAGCATCACAATAAACTGATTTTAAATCGGAAATGCAACTAGTTGTATGTGATGACTATGCATTAGAGGCCTATAGCTCTGATCATGATACACCACATTCACATTGCAGCATCACAATAAACTGATTTTAAATCGGAAATGCAACTAGTTGTATGTTATGACTATGCATTAGAGACCTATAGCTCTGATCATGATACACCACATTCACATTGCAGCATCACAATAAACTGATTTTAAATCGGAAATGCAACTAGTTGGATGTGATGACTATGCATTACTGTTAATGCATAACTTGAAATTGTACTTGTCTGTAGGACAAAACTGGCCAATTCTCCTGAAATCAAGGCACTTTAAAGGGTTTCAGTCTTCACTTTCACTATCACTGTCATCATCTTCATCATTGTCATCCCCATCATTTGTTAGACATTCTTGAGGAGTGTTCTCACATGACACACACTTGCACAGATCAGTGCATGGGAGTCCTTTTTCCAAACAAGAGCATCCACCTTGTATGCATTTTGTCTTCTTACAGTCACAATGCACAAATTCTAGTATGCTATCAGGTGCTGGTGCTAGGTCAGTCCAATGTATAGCAATACTCTCACCGTCTACTATCCATCCTCTTCCATGGGGTGATGGAATGTCAGGGAACTGGTCAAGGGCTGATTTATACACTGCTGCCTGGTAATTAGCTCGCATAATGTGCTGCTTTAGGGAGTCTTGGTTTGGTGGCATGGCCTCTTCTCTGTGCTTGCCCATCTTGAACTTGGTATACCTGAAAGAATAGAAAGTAAAAATCTGAAAATAAAACATTTTGCATACCGGTACCTCGAAAAAACTGATACAACAAGGATTTCAATCTGAACTTAAGTGTCCATTTTTTCCAGTTTGAAAGTGATCAAGGCTCCTTTTACAGTCTGTTGCTTATACACATGTAAATAAACATGAAATAATATTTTTAATCTAGTCAACCACACAACATAATGACAGCCAGTGAAAAAATTATTGACAATCCAGTTCATAGAGCGTCGCACTACTAAAGCGGAGATCCCAGGTTTGAATCCTGGATGGTCAGTGATTTTTTCTTTGGCTGTCATTTATGTTGTGTGGTTGACTAGATTAAAAATATTATGAGTTAAAATGATATTAAACTAACATGAATGTAGAGTAAACGTACTACTACTACAGACAATTTGTTTTGTACCTGTACTTGTACTTGCGGTGGCTGTACGTTTCTGGGCTGCTCTCTACCCCTGCTCTGCCAAATCAATCTTGGACACATCGCAGAATCTTCTACGGCAATCAGAATGAAAGCCAATATGCATATTCTAAAATAAACAACACAAGAGAAATCAAATGTAAAGGGTACTATTAATAGCAAGAAGACAACTGATATGATAATTGCCTGACAGAACCATTTCAACTTGAAGTTAGAGAAAAAGAACCAGTCAGTGACCTCCGGTCAATCGACTGGTAAAACGTTAGAATTAAGAATAAGAATCTTGATTATGAAGAATAAAAAGCATATGCCGGTATTTTCTTAATTTGACAATTAAGACACCGTATTCAGGTGATGAATTGCACATGGGTATTGTGCAAGTCAGCACCCTAGTTATTATTTCAAAACATTTTGATTTAAGAAAGATATTACAAATTTATAGATCAAACATTTAATTTGAAAATCGCAAATCTTGGCAATTGCTTGTTTCATGGGTTTTCTAGCACTATTTGAATTGGGCACATTGCTACGTGAACCTGTCAATAATTTTTTGTTGTTGACAATCTGCTTTAGTTTAATTTCCTAATCCTAATAACGAAATATTCTTATAAATTGACCCATTTTTTTATTACAAAAATTCTTGTTTTGAATTGTTTGGCAACGGTTTTATCCAGGGGTTTAATCGGACTGTTGATCGAAATATCTGTCCACAAACCAGGCATCGACAGCTGTGATGATCGGGGGATGGAACGAGTTAGTATTCATAAACACGTAGCAAACTATGCATGTGTACCGCCAGTAATCAGTATCATAACATAAATTGTCCTAGTGTTACAGTGTCCTATAAACAAAGAGAATCTATTCATATGTTCATGAATCATTGATCATATTGATTGCGGCTTATTCCGTGCATGAATAGCAATGAATAAAATTTCATTGTTACGGACGCTGTGTCACGGTGGACACTCCGTCACATTACACAGGTACCGTACTACAAAGCAATGATATGATACATTACAATTTTGCTCTAACAGCAAATTTGTCAGGATGTCAGCTATCAGTGGCATATTCATGTTGGGAATTCTGAACAATCATGATTTGGTAATACTCACACATATTAGGGCCATGTCAAGTGTACCCCCTGGGTATGGGTGTTGTAATTACTGCATCTACGAGTTGCACTGCCACTGACTGAGCAGTGAGCACTGATAATTGTTCAAACGGTAGTGTCAAATGTGTAATAAAACAACATGCAACACTAATGTGCCTACCCCATGTGAATCAAATCCACCCTGGCACATAACTTGGGTACAGTGATAACTAATTGCTACATACTGACTCATTACCTGTCTCGTATCCACACGTCACATTCATGCAACCATTCCATTGACATGATTGTATGTACCGTACCCATAATCATAATACTTCCGAGGCTTGTGGTGAAAGTGCAGGTTACAGGGCCTTTGTTCTTATCGTGTAAAACGCGCGATTAGGCGCGCACGTTTACCCGCTATGTATGTGAGTGATCACGCGATAGCGTTGGCCCAGTAGTCTGCACTTTCACCACAGGCCTCGGAAGTATTATGATTATCAGTGTACATGATAATATTGATGATGCCTTCTCGCAAATGTACAAGTACGAGCCATGGTCCATGGATGCACTGTGTGAATACATGATGCCACACTCATGCACTAAACAGACTTGATTGTCATGATTGTGTGGCAACACTTATATATTGTAAGCTTATATTTTTATAGTATATAAATTATGACAATAAAAATATGCTTACCTTGGATTCTGCATCCGGAAATCTGTAGTCTACAGTTCTGACAGCACTGGAGTCGAATTCGACACCCAGGACTTCCCCAGCATTTTGAGCTACTTTGTGCTCTTCCCGGTCCACTAGCTTCACCCATCGTTCAGCACAAGAGATATACTTGCTCCAACCTTTTTCCGAAAACCTCAGAAAATCACTTGTTGTGCCAGGAACAACATGCATAGCACAAACATGTTTAGTTTCAGAATCACTGCTGGCTGCTGTGGGGGCAGCCATCTTGTTGTCATTGTCAATGACAATAGCCTATGTTTTGCTGCCCTCGTGTGAAAGTATATAGGCATGTATGCACTGCCTACAGTTATCCAATTACAAGGATTAAGTTTATGTCCTTTTTCACACATATTCAATGTGCAACTAAATGCACTGATTTTTTTTGGATTTTTTGGTCATAATTGGCTACTTATTTTCTTAGGGATTTATGTCTGGCCCAAACAAATAATTTTATCTTTCATATAAGACCTTTTCCATTCACACCCATAAAGTAGACCACAGAATAGCGACTAAAACTGTCATGCATTTTGGTCTAATGGGGGAGATAGTAAACCCACATCACCAATTGGATTGTGGAGTCTGTTAAGTGCTGTATTCTAAAGAATCCAGGTGCAAAATCGATGTGTCCTATTGGCAAATATAACTGGGCAAATATAAAGTTCATCTGTGTTGGTAGACATCATAATTTATGATTTTAAACTTTTGATCTCAACACAAGATTGGACATACCTCAAATTTTCGGTCGTAACTTCGACCTTCATCGGGAGACTTTCAGTAACTACGGTGTCAGGGTTTGTTCAAACCAACTCCAACCCTTAGACAGTTACTTGTGTCACCAAAAGACAAGACTGAAAAAGAGGACATAGCGGGACCAGTGTATTTTATCCCTTGTCAGGGAAAAAAACTTAAAGGTCAGTGCTCGGAATCATATATTGGCGAAACAGAACGATCCTTGAAAGCCAGATTCCTTGAGCACCGTTGTCCAAGTTCCATCTCGTCAGAAGTCTCCAAACACATCCACATCGAATCCCCAAGTTGACTTGGAGCAAGTTAAGATCCTCGACCGGGAACCTAAGTATTTCGAAAGGGGTGTCAAGGAGGCCATCAACATTAGAGTCAACCAACCTTCACTTAACCGTGACGGGGGCCGATACCAGCTACCAAGAGTCTACGACCAAGTGTTGGGGTCAAGTGTCCTAAAGGTCATTGATCCCAAACGTGGGTTGCCAGTCTCCCGATGAAGGTCGAAGTTACGACCGAAAATTTGAGGTATGTCCAATCTTGTGTTGAGATCAAAAGTTTAAAATCATAAATTACACCGTCATATTCTATCGATTTACTTTAGATTGATAATGTACTTAATTATAGTCTAAATAGTAAAAATGTTAACAAGTGTATTTTTGTACCCAAGGATTACAACACGTGAACAATATCAACAAAATGGCGTATACATCTGGTGCGTGGAAATGACATGACGTACCACAAATTAAATCGTTATGGTATCTGACTCAGTCTGGGAAATAGAACGGTCGACGGTCCAGCTGCTGAGTTGGGAACTGACAAGCAAACAAAATTAAACTAAAATATTGGTTTAGATCAATGAAGTGACTTGATATATATATATATCTGTCTTCTAACAAAATTAGACCAAGTAAAGACTTTGTCTCCAGGAAAGTAAAATGCAATATATTTCTATTTATTTTCATTGTGTTGATATTTAGACCATGCTGCTACTACAATGCATGCGGTCAATGACCCGCAATAATTTTTATTAAAAACATTGTAATTTGATATGTTAAGTAAGCTGTGTAAACTAAAATTTATGATTACCAATCACTCACCTCAGTACACATCTGTTGCATTTAATCCCACTTTTTAATATTTCAACACGAACAATATCTAAATTATTGATGAGTGCTATAATAGTACAAAATAGAGCTTGAATTCCCCAAACCATTAAATTATTTATCAGTAATAAAATGCATATTCTAAACTAATAAACACATGCTGAAGTGAAATATGAGCCAGAGTATTTGCATTACAAAATAATGATAATGTTCTCATTTTATAAAAGGTTGTGTCAATAATAAAGGCAATAACCGGTATTACTTGAAGAATATATTTGGGCCGGATTTTCTTTTGGATATTCTTTTAAAATTTGATATTTTTAATGGGTGACGTAGTTTTTAAATAAAATATTTAATCAAAAACCAAATTTGCGCAATCTACTCATGGGACCTATCATTCAACACCTAGAACAAATCAATTTGCTAAATATTTGATATCCATATTAAATATGTGTCTGGCGTTCCTTTCCATATAACATGTAGTTAACCCGTGATTAGTTTATAGCATAGTGTAACTAGAGATGTGCTTACCGACTTTTCGTTGGAACTGTAAATACCTTTGAAGATGGAGCTTTAGATAAAGTCTTGTTTTTATGTTACCTTTACTTGTTGTGGCCACGTGGTGTCGGGAATGTGGTGACGTCAATTGGATTGTTATGTCTGATTTACATTTTGGGGTCTTTGTTTAAATAGCTTTTTTAAAAATTATTTTGATGTGATGTTAGCCTGCTTTGTATGCTGGATTTTAAATGGAACAGCTCAATTTACCTTTGTTGTACCTTATCCAGTAATAAGTATAGTCCCAAATTCATTTTATTATGTTCTATGTTGTAGTAAAATGTATCAAAGTTTTGTATGCTATAGCTTGCATGACCCAGAGGGAATGAATATACGCGTACACGATTCTCGCGTATCAGCTTTCTGCGATGAGTGCTTTTACCAATTCTATAAACTACTTTTTCCTACACCCATGGAAGCATATTTTTAGGTTAAATGACCAATCCCAATAAAAGCGAGCGTAACATTAGCAACCACAGTTTACCCGTTATCGAATTTCAGCAATGTATGATGAAAATATTTGAACTAAAGCGTCATTCAATAGTGTGTTCTAAATTCAAAATCTTAACGTGACCTCTAAATCCGCACTGCAAAATGAAAATAGCTTTTTATGTATAATGTTCCAAACATTGGGCAAAGTTAAAATTAATTATATGCCTGCGGGCAATCTAGCTGGATATTCAAATTTCGCGGATTGTGTTTTTTTGTGTCCCTGCGGGGCAATCTAGTTGGATATCAATATTGAGGGCAGTTAATAAACGATTTTCATGTAAACAAAACCAAATTTTACTCACGAGTTTGACGGTTTCGCTTTTCATGGACGAAAAGCATCATCAGAATATTGATTGATGATTACTTCTTCCGGTTGGACGAATTCCGACCACAGAGGGTGTAGAATTGTCACTCAGTAGAGGATCATATACGTGACTTAGATGGTGGGCCCCGTCGTCCCTGTTCATGACGTTGGGTCCTCTTCTCCGAATCCATATGGACTCCTTGATGCGTCTTATGTTTGCGTTACACTCCTTGCCAAGGATTTTTGAATTGTTCCAGTCTATGACATGGTTTTTCTGTACTGCGTGGTCTGCTATGGCGGATTTTGATTGCTCTGTTTCTGACTGTTTACGTGTTTGACGCGTGTCATTTTGCTTAGACTTTTCCACCCTTGTGGTTTCTTTTTTGTGTTCATTGAGACGAGTTGCAAATTTTCTTCCGGTCTCACCGACATATGTTTGGTTACAATTAGTGCATGGTATTTCGTACACACAATCCGTGCTGTTAATAGGATCTATTTTGTCCTTTGGGTGGACCAGGAGTTTTCTGAGACTAGTGTTGGGCTTCATAGCCGTTGCGATACCATGTTTTCTGAAAATTCTATTGGCCTTCTCCGGAAGTCCTTCCACATATGGGATAACCACAAGACCTTTAGTTTGGATGTCATTGTCCTTTTCTTTTTTTAGGTTTCTTTTGCCTGTTTCTTATCAATTTTTCTTGCACTTGTTTGAACGACCAATGTGGGTAACCACAACGACCGAGGGCCTCTTTGAGTCACGTATATGATCCTCTACTGAGTGACAATTCTACACCCTCTGTGGTCGGAATTCGTCCAACCGGAAGAAGTGATCATCAATCAATATTCTGATGATGCTTTTCGTCCATGAAAAGCGAAACCGTCAAACTCGTGAGTAAAATTTGGTTTTGTTTACATGAAAATCGTTTATCTATATATCTACAAACCTGATGAATCTGTTCAGTGACTTGAGGGGCAGTTGTTGGCGGTCTTTCGTGGTTTGTGAGTTTAATTTGTAGGATATCCATATTTCGTGGTTTGTAGTTCTTTGCGGGGAAATCTAGTTGGATATCCAAATTTTGCGGTTTGGGGTTCTTTGTAGCCCTGCGGGACAATCTATTGAGTGACGGTTATATTTCGCAATTTGTGGTTTTAATTTAACCTTTAATTTTCGTCCACCCCTCATTCACATCATCGGGGTGCTGTAACATAATTATTTTCCTTATAATTCTATGGTGTCATGAATTAAAATGGCAGCCATGTTGGAGGATAGTTCTAAGATAGCTTAAGATAACAGAGGATAGGTCTCTAGATCGATTCCGCAACCATACATACAGATTGTATATATAAATAATTGGTACCCACCAGTATTGAAATTTATTGAAAAGCCTGCTTATCATGTTTATGGAGGACAGAATTCTATTTAGATGAGGACGACTCTGCCATGCGTGACGTGTAATTGCATACTTGCAAAAGTTGAAAAAAAAATAGGACGGGTCCAGGTCATGCCTGCACACAGAATTTTTTTTACACAGGTTATGTAAAAAATATACATAACATTAGGTAGCATATGAACTCCCAAACAAATAGGTATTTTTTACATAACCATGAATTATGTAAAAATAACATAGCAGATAAGTAAAAAAATACTATGGCTATTAAGTAAAATATTTACATAACTTTTATGTAGAATTCTTTTTGTTGTGTATTTTTTACACAACTTATGTAAAACATACATAACATTTATGTAGCATATGAACCCCATAACAAATAGGTATTTTTCACACAACCTTGAATTTGTAAAAAAAACACACCAGTTAAGCAAAAAAAATACTTCATTATTAGGTAGGATTGGGGCTTTCTTTCTTTCTTTCTGTTTTATTTTATGCTGAAACATAATTCATGATAGATTTGAAGTCATCAGATCTTGGTCAACTGTCAGATTCGTTCAACAATACAATTTCATCCATGAAATATTTAATTTTGTTTTTGTTTTTTTTTTATCAGTTCAACCCGCTATCTAGTGAATGCCGGGGAGTGAATGTTCAATGTAATTTGTAAAGCATTTCTCTCTCGCATGTATTATATGTACGATACAATGCTATAATACACTAAGCCACTGAAATGCTTCAAGCCTAATTCCCATATTTGGTACTGTAGGACTACCTACCAAAGTCATTTCAATGCATTATCACGTCTACACCGTATTACATCGCTATCTCAACACAACACATTGTTATACCATGTATACACGCAGTGTCCGGGCGCAGTCAGTATACAGTACGTACAGTATCGTACTGTAACTGTAATGAATGTCGTAGCACGTAATCATGATCGCGGCAATACATACGCTGCAATGTCAATTCCAATGTTGATAAATCTAGTAAATGAACCCATAAATAGCCATTTTTAATGTCTCAAAGATATCCATACATGAGCTTATCGAACGAATCTCCAGTTTGGTTCCAACTTATGACTTCGAAGCCTACCTATTTGAATGATGTTTTAGGAGGCATGCGCTACACGATCACATGCACGTCGTGTCCGCCATGATTGCATTCGGTCGGCGCTATATTCTTACCTGAAATAGGTAAAAACTACATAAACTCGGCAAAATATCTGGCCAATGTATGTTTTGCCTTTCGAATAGGTGCATTTTAAAATTACATAACAACTGGTAAAACATTTTGATGAAATTTTACTTAATTATACACAACATCATTATACTTGGTATTTTTTTACATAATGAAGGTCCGATTTTTCTGTGTGTGAGTGCACAGTTTTATAGTATCAGGTTCAGGAGAAATTAACCGACACAATTTTTTTATATGAAAATATTTTTTGAAATAGGTGAATAACCCGCCACGGTATTTCATTAAATGGTCCATATGTATATGGTCGAATCCAACCAAAAGTGTCCACGGGCCAAAAATAAAAGTCCGAAATAAAAATGTCTCCACAATTTTTTCCTTTTGCCCATTGATTGATGACATATTGGCCTTATAGGAACCAAAAGTGCCATTACTAATCTTGAAAAATAAATCCAGGACGTGTGATAGTAAATGTGATATCAAAACCCAATGTTACCTACGAATACCACTAGGATGCTTTCACTATCTCAATACTAATCAACCTAAAACAAATGGAATATTCCCATTAACGCTTTTTTCGTGTAATGTAGACCACAGGGTGTCAGGAAAATGCTAGCTCAACCAGAAAATATTTGTTTTTATTTTTATAACGCGATCAATATGATCTTAGTCAATTTATGCTAGTTTATTTTTGAAAATGAAGTTTAGGTCAGTTTCTGTATTTTATTTATCAAATTCATAATTATGTACAAATATGTGAAAAATTGAACAGGCAATCTTTGAATACACACCTTTCAGGAAATCAATTTAGATTCAATCCAATGACTTCTTTTAATAACTGATTTATATGTTTTTAAAAATACTTTAAGAAATATTTTGAAAAAATGGGTAAAAATAGCATGTTTTGGGGTCTCTGTGTCTAAGTTTTCACAGAAGGGGGTCTTATTATATATGGCGCGAAGCGTATGATCAAGGCGAATAAACACAATACAAAAACGAATGCTAATTGATTAATACTTTTAAGTTATGGCCCTGAACATGCCGTGTACACTTTTCATTGGATTCGACCATATATATATACAGTCTGTATTTGGAACCAATTGCAACATAAATCGTTAAAAACTGAATAGACTTGTTCGTGAATGTTACAATATTAACATGAAAGTTTTCTGTTTTTAATTCTATCGAACATATTTATGTTTAACGAGATTGTGAAGATTTCATTGGAGTGCATGAAAAGATGATAAATGCAAAGTCACGTTTATACAACACACATGTCTTTATCAAGTGTTTGCTCTCGAACTAAACATTACACATTAAGGACAAATCAGAGTTCACTTGCCGTCCTTACGGTCATCATAACTGCTTTTGAAAATACTCTAGGATAAAGAAAATTAATAAGTAATATACAAAATGCCCTCTAAAAGCACTAGTGTTGTTATGCTTTGATAAGGTCTGTGCTCTTCTAATGTCTTATTCATTCACACTCAACTTTTATAGAAAGCCGAGACTGTTTTTTATTCACTGATAATGGGTGTTTTGGCACTATATAGCGGTACAATGTACTTCTCTAATAATGGATGTTTTGCCGCAATAACAGTATAATGCTCTTCTGTGCGAAGTTTAAGAGGATGACCGGCTGTTGCATTCTTTAATTTTTCGTCATGTGTTTAGGCCAACAAGTAGTATTTGTCTCACTGCTGCCGCGCCTAGTTCGTTCATGGTGAGGATACATTCGTAACTGTTGAGGCAATGGTTGTGCTGAAAAAGTAGTTGCCGAGCGTCGTACGGAACATTTGCATCTCAATAATCTCCTCGAGGTATGTCACTTTCGCTTTCACTTTCCCCTTCCTTTCCCTTCTCGGTTTCCCGACTCTCCTCTCCTCGCTTTTAATTACTTTCCGTCTCTGTCTTACTCTCTTCGCGTTCTGTGATTCTGCGTTCTTATCGGGTCTATGTCTTGTCGGTGTTTTTATCTATCTGATTTAATTGATTAAGAGTCATCTCACCAAAGAAGGTGATCCTCTTCTTTGGTCTCTACGCACATTCTTTGGGGGTTTGGGCATTTTTGTGTAATTGAAAACAAAAGTGCAACAACAAGATCCCATGAATATTTTTTGGGTGTTTGGGAACTTTGTGATTCTATGTAGAAAAAGAAAGAAATCAAAATGCAATCACGTTAGCTAGCGTACAAATGAAGTTCAAAGGTCAGCTTTTTGATAAATTTTGATTATGAAAATAGTGTAAGTGTTTTAAGTGTGTTGCATTTGATAAGGAATAAAATAATTCAGAACGTTTTGATACTTTAAATAACACTTTCAGGAGAACAAACTGTGTGATCATTGGCCGATGATGATAATTATTACCGAAGACCAGGTTGAATGTACTTTACCATTATTATATTAATGTCAAAAAAAGACACTGACCGCTTCAAAGACACTTAGATGAGAAACTTGATCACGGTATCAGTTGCGCGCAGTAGCCAATGTATAACAGCTGAATTAATTTGCTGCCCTTTGATTTGAATGCTTTGATGTTTGTTAAATAAACGGAACGACGGGCATTCACGAGCTTTCTTTACTCAGTGAAAGATCTTATTTCTTATGCTAGGCCTCTGCAATATACAGACGTAGAGATGAGGATGGCTGTATTGCAGAGGATGATTTAAGGAAGCCCCATCGTGCACTCTAAAAGTGTTATCACTAGAGTTTCAACTGCCACTTTACTTTTCAAATCCCATTGAACTCTGTGCAAAAGATGTTGTTTTAGAATTTCCCGTGTGTCATTATTACTTGGTCGATTTCAGATCTAAAGTGATGTATGCATGAAGGATAATTCACACCTTCTCTAGATAACATAAAATGTGAAATCGACGAACCTTTTGAAGGTGTTTTTATTGTTAATATATCTGTCCAAATTCAAATTTAACCATGCACGTGTGTATGCAGTGGGCGGGCAGTGGTGTCATGTTCACTCACACAGCTGTGCTAACCCCAAGACTTGCTGGGAAGTGCTTAAATCATCCTCTGGCTGTATTGTCACGCGGTTAGTAATGCGATATGTTGTTAAGTAGCCACGTAACTAGCCAGGTAAATCTAATTATGATCGCATGATTCAGGAGAAAGAATACTAACGTAACAGAAATAAACATAAATAACACACCAGTGTCCCCGTCAGCACAAAAACCCATCAAATAAGCTTCACTTTAATTAGTAATATTGGTGATATAAATAATCATGATAAAAATAAACAGATAACATGATAAGAAATAAAAAAATGAGTCCATTAATAAAGTAATATATTACATAACACATCAATGTAATCAATCAGACACACACCCATGAATTACTAAACTTAACATCTGGTTTACATCCCTGATCTAGTAGCTACATTTGAGCTGCCTGATTCACATTCATACAATTTCGTCTAACCTCCTTTTGTCCTTTAACATTATATAACTGTGCAATATACATCAACTTTTTACCTCAGTTAATTTTATAAAGCTGGTTTGTATTTTAATTATGTATATTAGATATTGCTGCCATGTGCTTATGCTCTTATGTTGTTTTGTAAAGCGCTATGAAAACCAGTTTTTACCATGTACGTTTTGCATGCAAGTAATTAATTTTAATGATTCAGTTGATTTTGTTGTTTTTGTATAAGTTAGATTTGTGAATTTCCTCTGTCAAAGCCTACGATGCGTATTCCACGTTTGTTGTTTTGTTCTTGTGTGCTTTAAAGCACTCCATTTCTGTGCAATATGCATTGTATGCTTTTCTAATTTCTTGCCTCTTTCACATTTCCATTTTTTGCTGCTTCTGCGTGTAGCTCCTTGTGTGAAATATGCATCTTGTGTTCTTTTGGCTTTGAATTTGCATGTTTATTGTTGTTTATTTCACATGCTACTGTCCCCCTTTGCTCGCCTCTGACGTAACTGTGCAATATACATCAACTTATTTTCTTTGTTAATTTTAAAATGTTAGTTCGTATCTTAATGCTGTATATTTATATATTGATGCCATGTGTTTATGCTTTTATGTATGCTTTGTGAAGCGCATTGAGATTTGTTTGTAATGCGCTATATAAGAATAAATTATTATCATTATTATTATTATTATTATTATTATTATTATTATTATTATTATTATTATTACTATTATTATTATTATTATTATTATTATTATTATTATTATTATTATTATTATTATTATTATTATTATCATTATTATTATTATTATTATTATTATTATTATTATTATTATTATTATTATTATTATTATTATATTACATTTTATACGAATTTCAATCTTATTCGACTATTGTTTGTACCTATATATACGCACATTGCCTTATTCTCAAGCTAGTATTCTATATCGTCTGGATGAATGTAAAGTTGTCACTTGACCACGCTGTATTTTAATTCATATTCTTGATGACATGCTTGCCAACAGCAAAAAGAGATAAGGTTGCTGTCCTGTTATTTGCCATTTATAAACATACTTGACATAAGAGTAAAAGAGAGGATCGGATTACTGTCTCAAGTAGCTCACACAGACAAAATAATCTAAAGTCCTCATATATAGCTAAATATGATATTGATTTGAAGGAAATATCTCTCTTTTAAAAAAGCCAGTCGCCAACCTTAGATTCTGAAACTATATATTATTGGACTAGTTTGTTAAATGTTTGTGTTTTTCACCAAAAAGTGTTTTACACTCATGCATGTTTTATCAATATTTTCCATTTCCTTTGTACAGGGGACTATTTAAATAGGCTAATGTATGAACACAGGACATTTCTTTCAATGTAATTTCCTATCCTTTACATCGACTGTAAGATTGATTGAACCATTTTGGATTGTAAAATGGTTGCAGTGGTTTTTTTCCAATATAGTAAGTAGTCATCATAACAAAGACCATATTCTAAAGTATATTTAATTTGGACTAAGGACTAAATATAATGTTATCACTTTCCTTTCGTTTCATTTTTCTAGGAAGACCAAATTGCTTAAATTAGGTATCCAATGGGTTAATTCAAAAACCAAACAAAAACAAAACAAGGTTTCATGTCAAAGGTTATAATATTATTCCACCAGCTTGTTTTTAAATATATTATTTTTATTTGAAGTTATGTTTCTAAATTTTCCCTAAAATAAATAGAATATAGTATTATTTCTTTAAAAACGTATATTTAGTTTGTTCTCAGTTGTAATTTATAGTCTTAGAACTACGAAGATGGAGGGGTGTACATCCCATAAGGTTTTTCACCGTCATCAAAACGCGTTTGATTACGCCCGAACGACCTAACCTAATCGTAGATTCATCCTTTGCGATCATTTTAGTGATACAATTCTTACATCAGCATATATTAACCACCGGAAGGACCGGAATTGCCTTAATTGCAATATTTTGACATAACTCGTTGTTTAAGGGGGTACTACACCCCTGCCCAATTTTGAGCCTATTTTTGCATTTTTCTCAACAATTATAGCGCATTGGGGACAAGTAAGATATGTATATTATAGGGGCAAGGTCAAGGACTACAACTACTGCACTGGAAACTTTATTTCAGCACAGACAACAGTTGTGGAGTTACAGTCCAAAATGAGGGAAAACCAATATTTGATCAATAAATCTATAACTACTTGCTTTGAGTTGCTGAATTTTCAGCAGTAGTTGTAGTCCTTGCCCCTATAATATACATATCTTACTTGTCACCAATGACGTTGTCATAGCAACTAATGGATTCTACCACTTGTTTGTTACGCCAGTGCACCGGTCCCACAACATGCCATTTAACAACTGCTTTATTGTGTGTTTCTACACCCCATGCAAGTAGTTCAGCTAAATTATATCAATGTTAATCGTTTCCATGAGTCAAGAAAGAGTAGATTTTGATTTATGTTCAATACCAGTAGGCCATAGCGGAACGTTGTCCTTTTTAAGGACTCTTCTTGTTTGGTAATAAGTTTCTAAATCCCCGACTAAATGTGCAGTAAAAGGACGCGTACCGTCCGTGCCCCGATTTGCATTTTTTAACGGGCCCGGAGGTAACGCATTCCCTTACCCCCTTATCGGCGGTACTGTGTAAAATATTTAGTTACGCTATTATAACATCATGGTACCCTCCCAGATGATGTTGTGCACTTCTTTTAAGTCTCAGCAACAAACGTAACGGTACTAGCAAGACGGTGACAGATCATTCCGACAATGTGACAATGTCGGGTTGGCGTCACAAACAATGGGAGAGATGGTAAATCCACATCACCGATTGCATTGTTGAGTCTGTTAAGTGCGTATTCTAAAGAGTTCAGGTGCAAAAGCGATGTGTCCTATTGGTAATAACTGATCAAATATAAAGACAATAATAAGAGAATACGTGCTACTTTTGATAGCTTCAAATGTCTACCTTGGAATTGTTAAAGCAGGTTGTCAATGTAAAACTAGCATATATTTTTGATAGATATTGGTTGCTGAACTCGTCTTTAAGACTTATTTTAATGTTTAATGCAATAAAAAACAAGGTCACCGACATGATTATGATGAGCATCTGTATTGAAGATGAGTGAAATGTGTTGTGAATTATTTCGTTAAGCAACAGCCCGTTGATTCCATCTTCTCTCGCTCTAATTGTGATCAACGACGGTCTGATTATATCATCAAACATAATATCACATGTCATATTCTATCGATTTACTAAAGATTTACACTCTACATAGTAATTTGCCCCGGTATCTAGTACGTATTATTTTTACAAAATAATGGTAATGTTCTCATATTATAAAAGGTTGTATCAATAATAAAGGCAATGACCGGTATTACTTGAAAAATATAATTCGGGCAGGATTTTCTTTTGGATATTCTTTTAAATAGTTGATAATATGGATAGACGGGTGAAGTAGTTTTTTAAATACAATATTTTATCAAAGACCAAATCTGCCCAGGAACAAGTCATTCAATACCTATAACAAATTAATTTGCTAAATATTTAATATTTGTATTATTACAGTGTGTCTGACTTTCCTTTACATGATTAGTTAGCACAGTGTAACTAGAGAGGTGCTTACCGGTTTTGCGTTGGGACTCTACCTTTACAGATGGTGCTTTCGACAAAGTCTTGTTGTTATCTTTACATTACATTACATACAAGGCATTTATAGGGCGCCATTTCATAAAGACTACGGCGCCAAGATGGAACACAACATATTTGAAAGGCAACATAAAACAGCAAACTGAAACAAAGCCACCAGATTATTGTGGGAACAGGAAGGTTTTGAGACCTTTCTTGAAACTTGGCAGCTGATTGCAGGCCTTTAGGGATGAATTTTGGTACAGAGAGACGTGTTGTGTCTGTTGCAGAACGCAAGCCGAGACGGGTTTGGTTATACCATGAAATTGATTCAATGAGATAATTTGGTCCATATCCATGCAGACATTTGAACACATAGAGCATGATCTTATATAAAATTCTTCTTTCCCTCACAGGGAGCCAATAAAGGTCTTGCAAATACTGGCTGGCATGGTCATACTTAGAAGCAGAGAAAATTATTTTTGCACTCCAGTTCTGCAAGCGTTGTAATTTCATGATGTAAGTTGCATTAGTTCCTGCTAATAGTACATTCCCATAGTCTAGACGTGACAGCACAAGAGATCGAACAACATGGGTGCATGTTTCATTATCAAGAAAACGACGGATCCGAGTAATATTGCGTAAGTGATATGTGATGTTCTTTGACAGTGAAGTTATCTGCGGCAACATACTCATAACATCATCAAAGATAACGCCCAGGTTTCTGACACTAGTGGAGGGTGCACGATGTCATCTCCAATGTGAAGGCATATATCAGGCATCTGGCGAGGTGGCGAAGTGAGGAGATGATATAACCAAGAATTCCGTTTTGTCGTTGTTTAATTTCAAGAAATTAAATTTCATCCATGTTCTGATTTCTTTGATACAAGATGTTATTGATGACAAAGCGGTTTCAATTGATGATGGGTTAGATGGCTCAAAACTACAGAAAATCTGTATATCGTCCGCGTACATGTGCCATGATGTGGTATGAAAGCGAGTGGTTTTTGATGATCCTGCCTATTAGAATTGTATACACTGTGAAACCTCGGGGGCCCAAAATTGAGCCCTGAGGTAGTCCATAGTCCATGGTCTTTGCCATTGAGTAGACACCATCAATCACAACAGTTGTTGTTCTACCAGTAAAATAGGACCTCAACCAGTCAAGAGCAATCCCAGTCATCCCGATCTCATGCGATATTCTACTCAGCAGAAGGTCGTGGTTCACCGTATCGAAAGCCGTACTGAGATCGAGTTAGACAAGGAAAACTTCTTTCTGGTTGTACACATGTCCCATAATCTCATCTTTCACTTTCAACAGTGCCGTTTCGGTGCTATGGCATGTTTCTGTATCAACTTTGAGAGGAAAGGTATGTTTGCAACCGGTCGGTAGCTTTTCAGTTCACTCTGGTTCAAAGACTGCTTTTTGATAAGGGGGTTTATTACCTTACTTGTTATGGCCACCTGACGTCGGGAATGTGGTGACGTCAATTGGATTGTTATGTCTGATCTGGGGTCTTTGTTTAAATATTTTTTATTATTCTGATGTGAAGTTAGCCTGCTTTGTAGGGCATAACTACTTTGATTCGGCCTACAAGAGTAGGCTATACGCACAAAAGGTAAGAGTTATATCAGAAGAACGTTCTTCAAAATATTCAACAGAATTTCTTGTCCTCGGATATGTGAGAACAAGTACTAGAAAAAAATTAGCCCAAGTTTAAAAGTAAAAGACCTGTATAGAATTTCAAGTGCATTTGACAGATTACATGTAAGATTCATCAACCGTTTTCAAATAATAATACAATGCCGAACAAATCTAAAAAGGGAAAGGTTAAGCGACTCCCCAAGGAAACAATGTTCGCGCCGCGCCGAAAAAGATCATTATTCTTTAAGGGTGAACCGTCGGTTATCCTGTCAGCCTTGAATCTCTTCAATCGGCTATTCCATTTAAAATTCACACTACCCCTGTGGAAGATTTTGGAAATATCTTCAACAGAGGAGTATGCTTTTTTTCTTAAATATAATTGGTCATTGTTAACCATTTTGAAACCCATACGCCCCTGTATTATGGCTTTACCGATATCTTTCATAACTGGAGTGAGTATTTCAAATGGAAGCTACCCAACTGTCTATTCTATTTGAAACTCATACTCCCTCTATGAAGACTTTAGCTTAATATTCCACAGGGGTATTGTGGATTTTAAATGGAATTGCCCAATTTTTCTTCATTGTACCTTATCCAGTAATAAGTAATGAATAAAATGTATCAAAGTTTTGTATGCATATAGCTTGCATGACCCAAATGGAATGAATATGCGTACACGATTCTCGCGTATCAGCTTTCTGCGATGAGTGCTTTTACCAATTATATAAACAACTTTTTCTTAAACCCATGGAAGCATATTTTTAGGGTAAATGACCAATTTCAATGAAAGTGAGCGCAACTTTAATAGCAGCCACATTTTTTACCCGTCATCGAATTACAGAAATGTATGGTAAAAATATTTGAACTATATGGTGTGTTCTAAATTCAAACCTGTAAACCTGCGCAGCAAAGTGAAATTAGCTTTTTATAATGTTCCGAACAAGGGCTAAATTTAAATTAATTTCGCTCCTCAAAAGAATTAAGGGATCAATTGAATATAATCAGCATTGTTTGAAAACATTGGATATGATGATAATATTATTGATAATTGGGCTTTCATTTTAATTTTAATTTCACTTGACTATCGTTTTTACCAATACACGTATTCAAGCTAGTACCCTATAGCTTATTGGTGAATGTAGAGTTATCACCTGACCACACTGTATTTTAATTCATATTCATGATATGCTTGCCAACAGCAGAAAGAGATAAGGTTGTTGTCTTGTATGTCCAACATTTGCCACTTACAAACATACTTGACATTAGAGTAAAAGAGAGGATTGGATTACTGTCTCGAGTAGCTCATACAGACTAAATAATCTAAAGTCCTTGAATATAGCTATATTATGATATCGATTCGAAGGAAACATCTCTCTCGTAAAAAGCCAGTCGCCAACCTTCGATTCTAAAGCTATATATTATTAGACTAGTTTGTTCAATTTTTACAGCTATGGTGTGCTGCGTAGATTTGTTTGAAATTGATTTAGATTATGTAAATCAAAGAGAAAACCTTCCTGCCCATTTTTATTTTTCACCAAAAAGTATTTTACACTTATGCATTTTATCAAAATTCTATTTTCTTTGTACAGGGGAGTATTTATTGGAAATTGAAAGGTTGGGTAAATAAGCTAAACGTATGAAAATAGGAATTTGCTTTAAATGTAATTTCCTATCCTGTAAGATTGATTGGACCATTTTAAAATGTAAAATTGTTGCAGTCGGGTTTTTTTTTTCAATATAGTAAATAGTCATCATAGCAAAGACGATATTCGAAAGTTTACTTAATTTGGACTAATGTTATCACTTTTCTATCGTTTCTTTTTTCCTAGATCAATCCATACTCTCATTATGAGGATTCAGGATCACAATAGAATGGGTGATGCTGGTATACCATCTCTCCCATTGTTTTGTTTTTACACGGTGTTTACCATATCTCAGTTGTTTCGTCACCTGGGTAACTGGGCAAAAATGTGTTAAGGCCCGTTTAATCAAACCTTTCCCTATTTGTGACATGATCTGGTACATGAAACCATAGGCGGCAAGTTTGAAATGAGATGAGATGATGGCAAAAATATGGAGCAAAAAAAAAACATAAAAAAAACAACAACAAAAAATAAATAAATAAAACACATAAGAAAATAGACATCACAAAACTTCATAACTTTAGAACCAAGTATGCTAGACCTTGGGTATTTTCTGTATATGATAGCATATTGTTTGTATTGGTTAATTATTATCGTAAGTCAATTTTCAAAAATGCCTCCTTTGGCCCCCATGGAGCAGACCGTGTCTGATTTTGTGATTTCAAATGTTATTCGAAGTGGAACAATTTGAGACAACTTGGATCAAAATTTGACATTTGACCCGTAGCCTATAACTCAAGAACTGTACATCGTAGTTCGAGCAAACTATACTTTTTGTCCTTATAATAAGAGGTGCACATAAAAATCGACCAATTTCGAAAGTTGATCTCTGCATAAGCCGCCATTTTTGTTTGATGCATATTACCATTTCCCCATATTTTTTTTTAATTTTCTCTATTTTTGATATGTTGTTGGGGATGCCTATTAGAGATACTTACATAAAAAGTACCGATATTCCAATATTGTCTATCGCAAACATGAATTGACTCGTCAAGTAGTAGCCTACACGATATACTTGAAAGAAATCCATACAGTCGATTACGTTCAGGGAATGTTGACAAAATACTTTGGTCTGTGATGACAGATAAAGAAACACAGCAATTATTATTTCAATAGGTGACGTAAGTGCTTGTCGAAGCTGGATATCGACCAGCTCTTGTTGTTCCACGAAACAACGCTTCAACTTATGTTTATTTGTTTAAATCGTCCCTCCGTGTGGAGATATGCTTGGGTCCTGATGGAACCAGGCTCAAGTAAATTTTTAAAGACATGCTAAAAAGTTTATATTTACAAACTGACCTATATGGAAAGAAACAAAACAGAGAAGATGAGAAAAGAGGAGATCGCTCGAAATCCGATTATCCACAGTTAACCTCCATTCACTTTTCTTTGTTTGGCTTTTCTTCATCCGCCACACGCTCGACTGATTCGGTAGTTCTCTTAGTGGAAAAAATATTCCACACACGGAAGAACATCGTTATTTAATTCCCAATTCCGCAGTCAAATCATGTTTTTTTTCTTTAAAAATAATAATAATAACTGCAGGATGACCATGATTTATAAACGAGTGAAAAAGCATTATATATATATCGCGATATAATACACATTTTATGGCAAATGATCGACTTTTCGTATTGGAGATATGGATTTCCCCTCAAAACACACCCACTCAACCACCCATCACCCCATACACAATTTTATCATTCAGTAGACATGAATAACGACATTTCATTGGTTAATAGCCAAATAATATAATTTCGTATTGTTCAGCGTTGATAAATCTACCGTACAATATATTGCCGTATTATTCAACTCTCTATCAGTACCGGCAATTAGCGGGCCTGCATACCCGCGTTGTATTGTAAACTGTGCTGATCGCGTCTTCAGTAGAGACGGCAATAACGCGCTACCTCGCGTCTCGCGCTAAGTGTACGTCTCGCGTTGGCAATGGCGCGCTGTATTACATGGCCTGGCGGTATAGTTGCATGACGGAAAACTGTAAAGCATTTATTTATTTATTTATTTATTTATTTATTTATTTATTTATATATTTATTTATTTATTTATTTATTTATTTATTTATTTATTTATTTATTTATTTATTTATTTATTTATTTATTTATGTTAAATTCATGTATACTGAATGATAAATTCGTTACCCCCTGTCTGTTCATGCAATACGGAAAATATCACTTATTTGCGGCCTCGTGTGATACGACCTCAAAAGCAGTGATATTTTTCGTATTGCATGAACAAACAGGGGATAACTAATAAGGTCCTTTGGGGGAAAATGTATATCTTTAATATGAAAAGTCAAAATTTCAAATTGATCGTCGGCTTTTCATCAAAGCTACATACACTTTAAGTACATATCATTAGATTTATAAAGTTTAATTCCAGGACTTATATATCAAGAATTATTAAAATATCTTGAAATTTGTTTAAATAATTTGTCATAAAATTTGTATTATATCGACAATAAAAAAACCAAATCAAAATTATTTGATATTAGAAGGAAATTCTTCGTATTCAGAATGCAATTCGATATGTCTGATGTGCTCTCATGTCCCACAAAAATACTGTCCAAGCACTCACATCAGAGCCCTTAGATAATAAAGTGAACACATTTACTGTCAGCATCTCAGTCTGGGGAAAAGAATTTCTTAATCCAACCTCAACTGCCAATAAGGAGTAAGTAAATGATCAATTTGTGGATCGTCGGATAACCGTGACTGTGACACAAAAACGAGTTATCATCTTGAATAATTATTCAGCTACCAGCTGCTTTCGTATGTCGACTTCAAATTCTTGGAACTGTCTACGTGAGTTCTTTGTAATTGCGTATCCATGGCCGGCGGGAGCCACTACTTATGGGGCAGATACGTGATTCTCCCGACTGACTTTACTTGCACTATAATCTAAATTTATACACCAATTTACATGATATGATAAATGAATTGCTCATATCTACACTCCACTTGTTGTATTGTGCTAAGCTTTCAAGGGAGAAAGCCGATATTTTAGGAATGTGCGCCAAGGGTGTGAACTTTGCATTATTTAGATGTTAATAACAATGCTTCAGCAATTTTTGGCTTTATAACCGAGGAATATCCCAAGGGGCGCATCAAATGCATCGATCACTTGACACGACTTGAAGTCATTACTAGCGTTTTTACCGATGATCAAATATGATTGGGTCGAACACATCGCTTTGTTGGTAATAATCGGTCTGCAAAATGTATACTTTCTCAAAGTTTCTCAATCCCCAACTATTAAGTGTGCAGCAAAAGGGCGCATACCGTCCGGCCTCGATTTGCAGTGTTTTTACTGGCCCTCTAAGACCCATAGCAGCTTATCGGCGGTACTGTGTTAAATATTTAGTTACGCTATATAAAATAATTATCATGGCACCGTCCCAGATGATGCTGTGCTCTCTATTAATTCTAAGCAACAAACGTAACGGTACAAGCACAGAGCATACCTTGAGAGGACACTTGGCTCATTTGCATGGCAGTCGGACTCTCCATTGTATTTGTTCATTTGTGCATGGAGAGCAATGGCGACCCTTCATTGTATTTGTTCATTTGTGTATGGAGAGCCATTCTTGGAGCCCATGGGACTCAGGCTAGGTCCTCAGGTAGAGTCAGACGCTGTATATACTAGAAACGCATATTCTTAATTCCGCGTTTATTCAATGTTAGCATTAAATTTGTATTGCCCGGCAGCGCGCGCAATGGAAAAACCTGAATTTGTTACATAAAAAGAAATGAAAAATTAAAAAAAGTCGGGTTCCACCTGAGTACATATTAAATGGGTGTAGAAATTGTTCTGAAAATATTAATTAATTTAGACAAACATACGGGATATAATGAACCTTTGACATGACGCCATGATGACATGATTTTATTAGTCGTTTTATATCACCTATACCGTGTGTCATAATACCAATATTTTGTAATTTTATATAAGAACTAATATTTTGTATCATAAATGCGCAGTCCATATGTACAAACGAATTATAATCTTCAAGATATTAAGCTTTAGAAGACTTCAAAATAACATGTCACTAAGCAGGTCATAGGTGCTGCCCTTGCCCTATTGTACTTGTTCATTTGTGTATGGAGAGCTCACTGACCTGTATAGAGGTCAATGGGAGCTAGAGCTTCTTTACGGGTCACTATCGGTTTCAGGGCGTAGTTCATTGAACTCAACGGGCTGTTATTTGAAGTACTTTTATGTTATTGCAAAACGGATCGTGGCGAAAGCTAATAAATAATTCATAGCAGGGTTTAATTCATCTGGGATGCGGACATTTCATTATTCGCAAACCACCGGGATTCGATATAGGTTTGCGTTGTAAAATGAAAATGTGAATAAGAGTGTCATCCCCCTGGGTACAAGCAAGATGGTGACATAGCATACCGGTAATGTGACAATGGCGGGTTTGTGATTCCTTGACCTTACTGTGCGACTGTACATATGTGTGTATTAAATCCACAAAAGCAAGCTCATATGTTTTTTATTCAAGCACATGAATAATGTGCTTACCTCAACAAATAGAGTTGCTGGTTCACTCACTGCACACGCTACATTTAGGTATGAACATTCATGGGTTACATGGCCTAGCATAAGCGTGACTGCTGTTTTAGATTGTAATTAGGATATATTGACAATAATAAACTTTACTTTAAAACAGTTGAAGTGAAGATGAATTTCCTATAGATCAACAGATTCAGATTCTTTGCCGAGACAAAGTCGGACGAACTCACTCAAGTAAAGTTAAGGAACATTTTAATTTAAATCATTCACCCAGCCGAAATACAATCCAGCAACTAGTGCAGGAATTCCTATCAACTGTATCTGTTCATGATCTACCTCGGGCAGGACGTGGAAGAACAGGAAGATCGGCTACAAACATCAATGTCATATGAAGAGCGGTGGCGAAAAGACCAAGACGATCAGTACGTCGACTTTCAATGGAGAACAACGTATACCGCGTACAACTGTTCATCGAATCCTCAGAAAAGATCTTAAGCAGTTTCCATATAAAATCCAGATAAAACAGAAAATGAAGATTACGCATTGAAAACGAACAAACAAACAATCAAACAAACATAGCAAAATTAAACAAAACAGATTTAAAAACGATAACATGTTATATCGTGTTATCACGTCTCAAATGGCGCGACTTATTTCGCGTTTATAAAAGTGGGTTTTATGGTACGGTAGATATCCGTTAATTTCATGCCAAAGGATCATGACCACATAGGCATGTTTGGTATCATAACATTTCTAAAAAAATTATCTACATACTGTGCAATTTTTGTAACAACACTATTAACACAACGCAAGTTATGGCCAATTCACAATGTTAAGTTACTTTTGGGACACCCTGTATATATAATAAATGCGCTTTTATAAATACGCACGTGACCAGATGGCCAGCGCCATATTTGCATTACATCACTGTCAATCACTGAAATGGCGACCATTGAAGGAGTGGCTACAGTTGTGACCTCGTGGCTAGCACTGGCAAGGAACATTGGCTGGAGGTTCGATGCTATAAATTTGCAAGGATAAATCATGGATATCAAAGGATCATGATTATTGCACAGCACCCCATGTACAAACATAACTAATGTTTATTTATTTATATTTATTTATTTATTTATTTATTTATTTATTTATTTATTTATTTATTTATTTATTTATTTATTTATTTATTTATTTATTTATTTATTTATTTATTTATTTATTTATTTATTTATGCGACGAAAAACGAAAACCCTGTTCTATTTTGAACAAATTGGGAAACAAATTTTTCCTGTACAAATGAATGCCGACCCCAAATTTCGGAAATTTCAGGACAAATTTATTTACAGATTTTTGTGATTTTTTGGGTTATTTAAAAAAAAAAATACCAACCGACCGACCCTACTTGAAAGGTCCGTTCGCCCGTAGAACAGGGTTTCTCTCTTTCTCGCCTTACTTATAATTGTATAAATATTATTTGCCCCACCCCTTTCCCCCAAAACCACCCCTCTCCCCTTTTACACTCATAAATTAATTGTTTTTTGCTAACTTTCCCCTTCCGTGTAAAGTAAAACTTTATAAGCCGGTTGAATCAAACTGAACAAAATTGACGTATACAATTACAATAATGTGTATGACGAGATCTAACTTACTAGCTGAATAAACCTCAGGAGAATAAACCTCAAACCATGCATCACATACGTCAATCACATACGTGATTGTACGTCAAATTGTCATATAACGTATGAGCGTGATGTATAGTATACGAGTCTACCTCAACATCTTCCAGCCGGGATGATTAGATCATGTACAGTCATCTACGTGTTTATACTCTAAATTGTACGTCAAAGGGTGACAAAGGGTGTACAGATTACCGATTTAGCATGGGGGACACAAAAAGGTGCTTAAAAACACATTTTGAATTTGTTTTTTTGTCCAAAATAAATAAATCCATGACCCCTTCCTTCCGAAGAAAATGACAGCCCCCTAAGTTCCCTACGTGCAAACATTATCAAATAACACCATCAGCAGCTACCCAGTTCCCCGCCCAGTTCTGACCTTAATGCCAGTAAGAATCACATTTCGTCATCAATATGGCCAATTGCCACGCCCATTTAGCACGGAAATAATGAAATATAACTTTTTAAATCAGCTATATCTAGCTTTTCCGTCATAATTTTTTGTTTTCCGTGATGGAAAATCCAAATAAAGAGTTTATGTTTCGGGTCAAATTATTTTGCCCTTTGCAATCAATGCCACTATTTTGCAAAACCAATTTTCCTTGTAACCTGTCATTTTCGCCTATACTTTTGCGTGTGAAATTTGTGCACATCCGGGTACCTTACATCGTTGAACACGGTATGGCGACTTGTAGATGTCACGTGCGCATTTATAAAAGCGCATTTATATATATACCCGAAGTCCACTGTATACAGACAATAATAAGAAAATATGGGTTACTTTTCATAATTGCTTCAAATGTTTACATTAGAATTTTTAAAGAAGTGTGTCAATGTTAAGCTAGTATATATTTTTGATAGATGCTGGTGGCCTAACTGAAAAGTTTGAAAATGGCGCTTGTCGACTTTTGCATCTGAACTCTTCTTTAAGGGGTACTACACTCCTGCCCAATTTTGTGCCTATTTTTGCAATTTTCTCAAAACTATAGCACATTGGCGACAAGTAGAATATTTAAATTATCGGGGCAAGGACTACAACTACTGTAATAAAAATTCAGCAACTCAAAGCAAGTAGTTATTGAGTTATTGATCAAATATGTTTTCCCTCATTTTTGACTGTAACTCCACAACTGTTGTCTGTGTTGAAATAAAAATTTCTAGCGCAGTAGTTGTAGTCCTTGCCCCTATAATATACATAACTTACTTGTCCCCAATGTGCTATAATTTTTGAGAACAATGCAAAAATAGGCACAACATTTGGCAGGGGTGTAGTACGTCCTTAAGCAGGGCCGGATTTACCATTGGGCCAGATGGGCCTGGGCCCAGGGCCCCGAATTTTGGGGGCCCCACAATTGTTCTGTGCAACTTCCTTTTCAGCCAGAAAAACACCATGTTTTAGGGTCAAGATTTTTGATTTAGATTTAGGCCAAGAATTTTTACTTCGCGCGCACTTGCCCGTGTTGAAATAAAAATTTCCAGCGTAGTAGTTGTAGTCCTTGCCCCTATAATATACATAACTTACTTGTCCCCAATGTGCTATAATTTTTGAGAAAAATGCAAACATAGGCACAACATTTGGCAGGGGTGTAGTACGTCCTTAAGCAGGGCCGGATTTACCATTGGGCCAGATGGGCCTGGGCCCAGGGCCCCGAATTTTGGGGGCCCCACAATTGTTCTGTGCAACTTCCTTTTCAGTCAGAAAAACACCATGTTTTTTTTATTTAGATTTAGGCCAAGAATTTTTACTTCGCGCGCACTTGCCCGTTGTACAGACTGTAACAATGTAAATAATACAATAGTAATTTCGCTATGTAGAAATAAATAAAAGCGACCATGGCAACAATGTTATATACAGTGGAATCAGTAACATCTTGGCATATCAAGCTTGCATTGCCTAAAATCAAATTTCATGATTAGCAAATTTTGCATTTTTCTTTTCAGAAAAGAAAAAAAAGGGTCATGGCGTAAATGCGATATGCAGCAGAATCAGTAACATCTTGGTAAACAGAAAAACTTTACTTGGTGCCATTTCTAGTTCAGGTTTAAACATTATGCCCGATTTTCATTAATCACCCAAGTTGGACCACCTTTTGCCAATTTTGGCAAGTTTGTACAGCGTAAAATGAACTCTTATGCTTATCGTCGAAGATTTCAAAACATAAGCATGGGTTTTCATGTTTTTCTTTCACTTAACTGACATTAGTAAAAAAATAATATATTTATTTCAAAATCATAAAAATTATAAATGCCCCATTGTTTAAAATTACCAAGCTTAAGAGCACCGACCAGATGGTGCATGCTGCAACTCAATTCAGTCACTTTTGCTACAAAGAGACACAAAAGTGACCCAAGCTGTTATAGGACTACTTTGCACAATTGGCCATATCTTCACTTGTCGACCACCGATTTTATTGAAATAATTCAAATAAAGCTTATGAGCTCTTATGTAGTAGCTTAAAAATTACCTTGATGACCAAGTAAAACTTCAATACAATCAAATTATATTTTGCCTCATTCTATTTTCTAATTTTTTTATAAGCTATAGCAAAATGCAGTTTCACGTTGGGCTAACGAAATTGACATTTTTCTCGCAATGCTCCTGACGTCTTATACCTATAGCTAAATCTTGGTCACTTTAGTGCACATGGCTTTCTCACGGTGAGTTTGTGGGCCTCCAAATTTTGGTCTGGCCCAGGGGCCTCAAAAAGGTAAATCAGGTCCTGGCTTTAAGATCTATTTTAATGTTCAATACAATATAAAACTGGGTCACTGAGATACACCGATATGATTATGATGAACATCTGTATTGAAGATGAGTGAAATATGTTGTGAATTATTTCGTTAAGCAACAGCCCGTTGATTGCATCATCTGTCGCTCTAATTGTGATCAACGAAATAGACGGTCTGGTTCTATCAAGCAAAATAATACCTCAATCACCGTCATATTCTATTGATTTACTATAGATATAAACTCTACTTATTAATTATAGTTTAGTAAAAATGTTAACAAATGTATTTTCCTGCCCAAATTCTAGCAAAAGGCGCCTACATATAGTGTGTGAAAACGAGATGGCGTACCACAAGTTGAATCGTTACGGTACCTGATTCAGTCTGGGAAATAGAACAATCGGCGGTCCTGCTGCTGAGTTGGGAAGTGAAAAACAAACATATTATAGGCCTACTGGTTTATATTAACGAAGTTACTTGCAATATATATATATACCTTCTCGGATATACAGACTTGACATTAAGTATGTAATATTTCTTTACGGAGTGCTATGACTAGTCTGGAAGGGATCTGCATAAACCGCACGGGCTAAATATTAATTGAGGTATGCCGGGAGATGGTGTAAAATAATTGTTTGTGCTTTCCACGAGTTTACATTTGGGATACTTCCGGGCCGGGGTATTAGGGGTAACTTTTTTTTTTCTTTAACAGCACTACTTTGTTGTTTACATTGAACGACATTTGACCAAAATGCGAGTAAAATTAAGCATCCTTCTGACAGAATATCGTGAATACAATTTACAGTCATGGGAAGCTATAAGCATATTTATAACGGCTGCGTTACTTTTGTGCAGTCTTTATATGCCAATCAGGGCACACCTTACCAGAGAAAATTGGAACGATATTCACAGAATATCGGCCGAATATCGGCCTGACCTGTTAATCGTCAACCACGCCAAACTGAAATAAACATCTCAAAAAAGTAAGTAACCCCCTTTAAATAATGGCCATTTTTCAAAAAGGGGCTATTGTATTACAAATCTGTAAAATGCGTTGGAAGTAGACTTTATTTCTGCACATTGTGACACTTCATTTGATACGATAGCCAAACAATAAAACACGGGTCAATTTAATGTAGTGAGGTCCAGATTTGAAAGTTGTACTTACATACAATACAAATAAACTCCAATATCATCACAAATTTCCTTCCATTATATACGAAATCAATACAATTTACTGCAACTTTCAAATATTAGGTTACAATACATTGATTTAAATGTATGCTGTCAATTGCTACACATTTTACAGATTTGTAATACAATTGCCCATTTTTGAATAATGGTCATTATTTAAGGGGAGTTAGTTACTTGTTTTGAGATGTTTAGTACACTAAGCCAAAAAAGGAACTTATAATTTTTCACAAGTTCATATCTTAAAATCCTTTCCATCAAAATTAACCAAAATTACACACAGGATTGGGATAGCCTCAATACTCTACTCCAAACACATGTCAGTAACCAAGCAGGTGTCCAACTGACACGACAGCAAAATGCACTAATATGGAACAGCATCCTTGACCACATTCACAGTCCAATGATTAGCACCCAGCACAAGATAACTTTGAGAATCGTTGAACAGATTATAATTTACAAAACGGTGCTGCTTCTGCTTTTCACACACTTTCTTTAAGAAACCGGTCTTGTTCCACACTATTTCACTTACTCTTTGGGAGTTGTGATCTGTGCAAGGACCTTGTTCACATTCGCACAAATATATTGTGCTGTGTGCCAATTATTGGACTGTGAATGTCGTCTAGGAAGCTGTTCCACGTCTGTGCATTTTGCTGTTGTGTCAGTTGGTTGGTTGGTTGGTTGGTTGGTTGGTTACTGACATGTGTCTAGAGTAGAGTATTGAAGTTATGATCCTGTGCGTAATTTTG
Source organism: Amphiura filiformis (assembly GCF_039555335.1). NCBI lineage: Eukaryota > Metazoa > Echinodermata > Ophiuroidea > Amphilepidida > Amphiuridae > Amphiura > Amphiura filiformis. The sequence continues at coordinate 17,064,846 of NC_092636.1, forward strand.
GTTCATTTTCATGGACAGGAATGTAAGATTATGACCTTGTGAAAAATTATAAGTTACTTTTTGGCTTTAGTTTATATCATTCAACAATGACATTTCTTTCATAACATCACCTTTATGAAGCCATTTGTTACAGTTTTCAGGAAAAAAGTGAACATTTAGTGATGTACAAACCTTGAGTGTATTCAAATATGTTTTGAGAGATAATGACAAAATTAGATGAAGCAAAGATTATGTCTCCAGGAAAGACACATGCAATATATTTGTTAATTCTATTTATTTTTATTGTAGACCATACTGATACAACAATGCACGCGGTGCAATTAACCCCAATCATTTTTATAAAAAATATTGTGATATGATATGTTAGGTAAGTTATGCAAACTAATATCTATGATTACCAAAGTACGTACCTGTTGGATTTAATCACACTTTTTAATGTCACGAACAATATCTAAATAATTTATGTGCGCTATAATAGTACAAATAGAGCTTGAATTCCCTAAACCATTAAATTACTTATCAATAACAAAATGCATATTCTAAACTAATAAACACATGCTGACGTGAAATTTGAGCCAGAGTATTTCATTACAAAATAATGATAATGTTCTCATCTTTTAAAAGGTTGTATCAACAATAAAGGCAATAACCGGTATTACTTGAAGAATATATTCGGGCCGGATTTTCTTTTGGATATTGTTTTAAATAATTTGATAATATGGATAGAACCTTTGAAGGGTGAAGTAGTTCATAAATAAAATATTTTATCAAAGACCAAATTTGCGCAATCTACTCCTGGGACCAATCAGTCAATACCTTATTAATTTGCTAAATATTTAATATTCGTATTAAAGTGCGTGTGACGTTCCTCTACATGTTAGTTAAGCCATGATTAGTTAGCCCTCGAATTAAAGATCTGAAGGGGCATGGCAACCTTTTTAGGGCAAGTTGATTAACTACTGCCACTGAAAAGGCAAGGCAGCATGACAGTTTCAAGAGGGCATCATGGCAACTGTTGAAAATTTGACAAAGGCACCAACGCAATGTCTCAAAATCGAAAGAACACACACACAAACAGTCTGATAGATGATTTTATAATGAAGGGGCAGGGCTGGGGCATCGACGGCAACTTCATTAGAGGGCACGGCAAGTGACTGCCGTCGGTAAAGGACATATTTTGAGGGCATTACGGCAGTGGGGATGGGCATCCATGGCATTAGATGGTGATTTCGATAAAGTCTTGTTTTTATGTTACATTTACTTGTTATGGCCACGTGACGTCGGGAATGTGGTGACGTCAATTGGATTGTTATGTCTAATTTACGTTTTGGGGTCTTTGTTTAAATTATTATATTGTATGACATTTTTTGATGTGACGTTAGCCTGCTTTGTAGGATAAAAATAGTTTGCTGCACATAGATCATTGTAGATGTAGATTGGAGAATACATATACACTAACAATGCACTCGCTGTGTAATTAAAATAAAATGATACGATTATGCTATTTAAGATAAATAAAAGAAGAGCTTCAGAATATTAAGTGCACAGAAATTATTTTAAAAGATTGATTTTAAGGCACAACTGCTTTGATACATCTTTCAAGACTAAAACCACAATAGGTAAAAGTTGTATCAGAAGAATGTTCTTGATAACAAAATTTCCGTACCCTTGCTCAACCGATTTTCTTCTCCTCGGATATGTGGGAACAAGTGCTACAAAAAATTTAACCCAGGTTTAAAAAGTAAACGACCTGTATAGAATAATATTTTAAGTGCATTTGACAGATTACATGTAAGATTCATCAACCGTTTTCAAATAATAATACAATGCTTGATATAAATAACGCCGAACAAATCTGAAAAGGGAAAGGTTAAACGAGTCCCAAGGGAAACAATGTTCGCCACGAAAAAGAGCATTATTCTTTGAGGGTGAACTGTCGGTTAACCTGCCAGCCTTGAATCCCTTCCAATGGGCTATTCCATTTAAAATGAACACTACCTCTGTTGAAGATTTTGGAAATATCATCCACAGAGGGAGTAGGAATTTCAAATGGAATGAACATAATAGGTAGCTCCATTTGAAACGCGCCCTTCCTCTGACGAAAGAGTCAGGTTGAATCTTTCTTAAAGGATGTATGAAATTCAAATGGAGCTGCCTAATGTGTTAATCCAATTGAAATTCATACTCCCACTGTGGATGATATTTCCCAAATCTTCCACAGGGGTAGTGTGGATTTCAAATGGAATAGCCCAATTTACCTTTTATGTACATTATCGAGCAATAAGCATAGTCCCAAATTCATTTTATTATGTTCTGCGTTGTAGTAAAATGTATCAAAGTTTTGTATGCTATAGCTTGCATGACCCAGATGGAATGAATATGCGTACACGATTCTCGCGTATCAGCTTTCTGCGATGAGTGCTTTTACCAATTCTGTAAACCACTTTTTACTAAACCCGTGGAAGCATATTTTTAGGTTAAATGACCAATTTCAATAAAAGCGAACACAACTTTAGCAGTTTAGAAGTTTACCCGTTATCGAATTTCAGAAATGTATGGTGAAAGTATTTAATCTAAAGTGTCGTTCAGTTCAATGGTGTGTTCTAAATTCAAAATCTTAAACGCGACCTCTAAACCCGCGATGCAAAGTGAAATTAGCTTTTTATAATGTTCCGAACATTGGGCAAAATTAAATGAATTATTAAATATTTGCCGTTTGTAGCACAGGGTTTATTTAGGTTTATGTGTAAATGTGCGTCTGGATTGAAAAAAACTGTCCTCGAAAATCTAATCTAATGAAAAAAACCCACAGATAAGTAATGATCTTGATTGTTTAATAATTGGTAACTATAATCACATCAATTGATACCAGATTTCGGAAAATCGATGACATCGAGGAAATTTTGAGAAAAAAAGTACCCCATGCCTGGTTTTGTCCAATGCATTGTATCATGGACGCTTCTCAGTTCTTGAGTTTATATCTTATTTAGATTAATTGCCAACATTATATTTTTTGACTATTAAAGATTGTTTTTACAAAATCAATAGATTAGTGGTGAAATGATGGTAAAAACTCGCCAGCTGACGTTTCATCCATTTAGATCAGTCGGATTTCTTCATTATTATGTTTTGATGGATCCAAGTGTGTAAAAATATTGGATCCAACACATAATAATGATAAAATTGGATGCTTTACGCCCAATATTTATTGGTCTCGCTATGAGTTATAAAATATTGGACTCGACTACGTCTCGTCCAATATTTTAAAACTCATAGCTCGACCAATAAATATGGGCTCAACCGATCCAATTTTATATCATAGTTGTGAAGCTCTACGGCCGAAACAAGTGTTGCCAGTCCTTATGTCGCTTTGTAGCGCTTCACAACTATGAAGAATTTTTTTACCACCATTTCACCTCTTATGTATTGGTTATATAAAAACAATCTTTAAGTTTTCGTTTTGAACTCGAAATTGCTCTATTTGAAAATGTCTTCTTGTGCATATCACCGTTTTCATAGTTATCTTAAAGACGCAATAAACAGTTACAAAGCACTCTTTAATAGTTGTGTGCAAGGCCGGTAATTCATTTGATAAAAAAAGTAGCACTTACCGCGGAGGAAAGATCTTCAGATATCGACAATGAAGTCATATTTTCATGCCTCAATGACGTTAAGGGGTCGGTCACCCACCTTTGCACATTATTTTTTGTGGGACCTGAGAGCACACCAGATACACAAATTGCATTGCACATACTAGGAATGTCCTTGTGATATCAAATAATTTTCATTTTTTTTGATACAATACAAATTTTATGGCAAATGAATTTTTTTTTTCATTTTGGACATTTAACATTCCTCGAAGTAAACTTTCTAAATCTAATGATATATACTTAAAGTGTATGTAGCTGGGATGAAAAACCGTCCATCAATTGAAAATTTTGACCTTTCATATTGAAGATATACATTTTTCCCCAAAACATCTAAACATTTTAGGTCTTTTATGGGGAAAATTGTATATTATTTTATCGGGAGAATACCACCTTAACTGGCTGACTAGACAAGTTCTGTATTATGACATAATATATTCTATTTCCTGTTTGCATAATGCAATGCATATTGGCTTACTTTATTGCCATTTTTAAAAGATAGCATGAATGATGAATTAGATGAGTAATGCATAGGGGACGAACACGGGATTGAATCGCCAATGTTTCAATTCGCGTGTTTATAGTGAATACACTGAGCTTTTAGTCCATCGTGCACGATAGTCCTTGTATGTATACTGAAACTCTTGCTGTTTATAGTGCATTGTATCATGGACGCTTCTCAGTTCTTGAGTTTATATCTTATTTAGATTAATTGCCAACATTATATTTTTGACTATTAAAGATTGTTTTACAAAATCAATAGATTAGTGGTGAAATGATGGTAAAAAACTCGCCAGCTGACGTTTCATCCATTTAGATCAGTCGGATTTCTTCATTATTATGTTTTGATGGATCCAAGTGTGTAAAAATATTGGATCCAACACATAATAATGATAAAATTGGATGCTTTACGCCCAATATTTATTGGTCTCGCTATGAGTTATAAAATATTGGACTCGACTACGTCTCGTCCAATATTTTAAAACTCATAGCTCGACCAATAAATATGGGCTCAACCGATCCAATTTTATATCATAGTTGTGAAGCTCTACGGCCGAAACAAGTGTTGCCAGTCCTTATGTCGCTTTGTAGCGCTTCACAACTATGAAGAATTTTTTTACCACCATTTCACCTCTTATGTATTGGTTATATAAAAACAATCTTTAAGTTTTCGTTTTGAACTCGAAATTGCTCTATTTGAAAATGCCTTCTTGTGCATATCACCGGTTTCATAGTTATCTTAAAGACGCAATAAACAGTTACAAAGCACTCTTTAATAGTTGTGTGCAAGGCCGGTAATTCATTTGATAAAAAAAGTAGCACTTACCGCGGAGGAAAGATCTTCAGATATCGACAATGAAGTCATATTTTCATGCCTCAATGACGTTAAGGGTCGGTCACCCACCTTTGCACATTATTTTTTGTGGGACCTGAGAGCACACCAGATACACAAATTGCATTGCACATACTAGGAATGTCATTTTGGACATTTAACATTCCTCGAAGTAAACTTTCTAAATCTAATGATATATACTTAAAGTGTATGTAGCTGGGATGAAAAACCGTCCATCAATTGAAAATTTTGACCTTTCATATTGAAGATATACATTTTTCCCCAAAACATCTAAACATTTTAGGTCTTTTATGGGGAAAATTGTATAATATTTTATCGGGAGAATACCACCTTAACTGGCTGACTAGACAAGTTCTGTATTATGACATAATATATTCTATTTCCTGTTTGCATAATGCAATGCATATTGGCTTACTTTATTGCCATTTTTAAAAGATAGCATGAATGATGAATTAGAAGAGCAATGCATAGGTGACGAACACGGGATTGAATCGCCAATGTTTCAATTCGCGTGTTTATAGTGAATACACTGAGCTTTTAGTCCATCGTGCACGATAGTCCTTGTATGTATACTGAAACTCTTGCTGTTTATAGTGAGGCACAGTTACCGCATAAATCATGTACCAACAAACAATACCGTAAATCTGCAATAACCCCAAAGTCACAATTCCAAAGCACGGGAAATGTGTATTGTGGCGCGAGCTATAAACAGCGCCGTTTAACAGTGTGATCATGGCGGCGAACATGTAGTTTCTGTTTTGATAATTCCTAGGGCTGTGAAAAGTTTTGGATACCCTGCGCGCATCCAACGCATCATGAAAAGGCGACTGCTTCCAGTAATACAGTTGTTCTCCTGTGTTTATATAGTGCAAATATTTCCGCCAATATCCTTCGGTTGAGAAGGATATCGATGTACGGTACATACCAGTTATTGATTATGGTGAGCAAGTTTCCGGACAATATCTGACCGGATAGAATTTATACGCCGTACCGTATATCTGCTCCCACTATAAACACGCTGATATGATATAAAAGTAACATGTAAAAATGTCAAGGCCTCTAGTAGCTTATTCTTAAAAGATTATATGTGATTCCTCGCCACAACTGAGCCCGGATGTCGCCAATCATCATTTTTGAGATATTCAATCAAAATATTCTGCTTGAAATTAGCTTTAAAATGATGTATATCATGTCTATAGTACTTGACATTTAAGTAGTGAAAATCAATAAAACAGTCAATAAATCCTTTCTTTCCTATTGTTTATTGTTAAGTTCGATGGAGCATATCTCAATAGTGGCACTGGCGACATCCGGGCTCAGTTGTGGCGAGGAGTCACATATATGTGAGAAGGTCCAATATTTCAATTCCCAAAGGACCATTATATTTTAACAAACAAACTGGAACACATACAGTTTAAATCTAAACCGAGCGTTAGCTTTTATATTGCATTAGTTTTTATCTTGTCTTTGTCCTTGTTCCCCACACCAAGTTGTTATACCTGGCTTGAATCTTTCTCTCGAGCGTTAGCAGTTATAACAATTTCGATACTTTTCATATGCGCTTTAACCAAATTTCGATGACAATACAAACGAGGCTGAAACTAAATATCGACCGTAAACTGTATTTATATCACGGTTTTGATGTAAAATTGTAAATTCTAATGTTACAAAACCTGTCTGAAATAACAGTAGGCTTTAACCTCTCAGATCAGAGATGTTTAAGTTTAATGAGATCTTTAGTAAGACATGTACTTTTCTAGATGAATTATATTGCCATCTGGTTTGGATAAGTAGCTTTTCACAATTTTGTAGAAGAAATATTGTTAATGTTACAACCGCATTGCATAAGTAGGTTAATATTTATTTATATAATAATAAGTGATCGTAAAATAAATAAAAATAAAAACACAATGTACAAAAGATTGGGTTTTATTTAACAGTTTAAGGTCAAGTAGACATTACTGCAGCTTCTACGGTACATTTAATAATTTCAAGCAAGGCAATACAATTTGAATGTCAATGTATTGTATGAAAGTATTGCATGAAATACAGGCTTACAATATTTTTTATTAGACCATGAATTTTGTTAGTGCATAAAACCATCAAAAGTTGCAATGTTTAATGATGTATATTTTATTTCGATCAGGTTCATAGCTGTTGCACTCAACGATATGAAAACCGCATGACCGTATCGAATGTGTCGATGATCGAAGTAGTAAAGGGTAAACCAATTACACAGTTATTTTGACGGTTGTTAACCGTTGGCGCACTTTCGCCTTCATTACACCATTTCAAATATCTCAGCCTCTGCACAGTGTTGCTGTCTATCACGTGAAATCACTCTCTATAGAGGAGCGCATGCGCTAGTTTTCTATATTTGAAGCAAAGCCCTGGATGCGGATTTCACTTTGCAATCACCACTTTGCTCGTGCAGACGTATGCATCGTAAATTACTGTTGCTGCTATGACTGAACTTCAACGCTACCATCACCATGTCTCAAGATAACACGTATTTGGAGGAGCATTCGAATAAAACGAGTTTATTTGATATCGGAGGTGGAAAATGTGCAGTAATTTTTAACGTAAGTGTACAAGAATCGGAAAGTTATCGATATTCACGTGGGGAAACACTGTTACTCACTGTTCTTTTACCATTTATCCTTGTCTTCGGTGTTATTGGAAATGGTCTTTTCATCTATGTAGCTGTTCGAATCCCTCATATGCGAACTATCACAAACCGCTATCTTGTAAGTCTCTCGGTTGCAGATGTCATCTTCCTTCTTGCCGCAATTGGACATAAAATGTGGAAATTTGCTCGTACTCCTGTGAGAGGAGATGATTCGCCGTTAGGAACGCTTGGCTGTGTCTGGATTTACTTCCTCTCGGATGTAGCGTATTTCGCCTCTCTTATGTTTGTGACATTGGTATCCATCGACCGATACGTTGCGGTATGTCGACCTCAAGAGAGACATAGTTTGATAAAAGGAAAAGCATTTGAAATAATAGCATTATGTTGGGTATTTTCTGCCTTACTAGCAGCTTCACTTACACCTGGAAACTTAAACCTAAGCGTATATTGCTTAAATTGGCCAACAGAAGAGCCGTATAACTCATGGCCGGATATTATTCGGTTTTGCGAGCCGCTGAAGCATTTCCGATGGATCAGCAGTTTCTCCACTGGGTTACAAACAATTCCATTTTTCATTACACTCGTGCTAAATATATACTTTTACGTAGCAATCATTCGTGGGTTAGACCAGTGCATACGGCGTATGAGTCAGCATGGTGTGCAGAAAAACACTGACACTGGTATGCGAAACCAAATAGCAAAAATGCTGGTTGTTAACGGCGTAGTATTCTTCTGCTTTTTAACACCTTTTGAAATCTACTCCTTATTTGGAATGGTTGCAATATCACGGAGCAAAGAAGGCTCACCAACTCATTTGATAAAGAACGAAGACATACGCTCGTACATTCTGCTCCTGTCACAGTTCCTATCCTATGTCAATTCCGCCGTTAACCCAATAATATACACTATAATGTGCCGTAGATACAAACAAGCATTCAAGGAAGCACTACTTCCTGCATCGTGTACTCGACCACAAGAATTCGACAAAGGCACCATCTCAGAACAATCATGTCGAACTGGACGTATGGAGCTCACTACGCAAGATAAGAAGGAAACGAATATCTAACTGTTAACGTTTCAAGAAGTTATACTGAATGCTTTAATTGACATAGAGAAGTGAACAAAGTACCCTTGCTGTGGTTATAGATGATATAGATTCACCAAAGTTATCAATATAGGAAAGATATATTTTTAACAATATATCACATAGAATGTGAACAATATACTCTCTCAGCACTGGACAAATTGTCTTTAACTAGTGGTGATGAAAAAGAAACAACCATTTTCAATGGACAAGGCAGTTTCCCATTGTTAAATGCGGTAATTTCAAGACTCGATCTAAAGCAGATAGTGATCACTACTTTTGTAGTTAAAAAGTAAGGTTTAAGTACAAAATGTAAAAGAGTCGTCTCTTATTGTAAATATTTAAATAAGATATATTTACGTTCACTCAAGAGTACTTAGAGTACTTTGTTTAAAAAAGAAACGTGATAATTTATCAGGAACGAAAAAAAATTGTCCTATTCTATAAATATGGAAATACATTTGTGTGTGTACGATAGCATGTTAGAGTGTCATAGATTCACGTTATACTAGTTTTTACTGATATATATTCGTGAATTTATGAGTAGCAATTACAATAAAAAAAAATCCCCCAAAGCAACAACTAACCAACAACGTGGTAAATGTAATATTATCTCACAAATGCCCCAAAATTATTTTTAATATATTTATGCTACTGGGTGTATGTTGCGTTGTGTGAAATTGTTCGGTGTAAGTAGGGATTGCGTGATTTTGTGTGGAAGCGGGAAATGTTTTAGAGAAGCATGCACAAACGTGTAATTAACTTTTCGTTGTTAACAACAAAATTAGCTTTTATTTTTAGTTTTCCTTTACATTTTAAGCGTAAAGAATTATGTCATTTTAAAGTCTAAATTATTCCAACGACTATACTTGGATTGGATATATTCATCTCGGGGTCTTGAGCTTGTATTCACAAAATTGTACGTCTACACAATAACAGCATCCCAGTGTTTAGTTGTTACAGGTTTACAGGTGCATTTTAATCTAAGCTGGTAAGGCCCATCAATACAGGTAGCTATATTGAGAAAAGATGAGTGTCTCCGTTTAAGGAAAACTTATGAGTGGTTTGTGAGTGTGTATCTCTTTGAATGGGGTATGTAGTTGTGTGACTGAGGATGAATTTGAATTGAAGGTGTGTGAGTGCGAACTTAGTATACGTCTACATAGCAGCATATGTGTTATGCGAGTGTAAATAAGAAGTTATCGACAGGATACTTGAATTTTTATAATCCCCCCGTGTTATGCATAGAACTATCATTTAAAATGTTTACAAACAATTTTAAAAATGTATGTAGTTGAATACATGATGTGCGATTCAAACGTGTGTGTGGAAATGTTACATGTCAGAATGCAGTGGCGGCGCTACGGGGGGCAGGAGGGGTATTGGCTCCCCCATTCTCTCGCTTTCCCAGTTTGCGTCTCCCCCCACTTATGAGGCAAAGAACCTCCAAATCACATTAATTTCCACTTTTTGCGGCAATTTTGTGCACAATTGGTTGATTTCCCCCCTCCCTGAAATTCACTTCCCCCATGCCTCTCCCTGAAAAAGTTCTGGTGCCGCCACTGTCAGAATGTGAATGTCGTGAGAAGTTTGAACATTAGTTAAGCATCACGTATGTCCCTCGTGTTAGCTAATACAAATGTTACAAATAGGACGCAAAATTTATGACCGAGGTGCTATTGGTTCAATTTTTCGAACTCTCTTGGTAAAAATAAGACGTGTTTAATATCAAATGAAATGTACATTATCAAAAAAGATATACATGTAAGAATATTTTGGATTGAAATGTATGTGTTATTAATCATTTGTGCTGTGTCATAATAAAGTACACGTTTTTGGTTAACACGAACGTATTCGACGAACTTGTCATGTAATCCGCATACAAATAATGTTTGTGATTAAGAAAAACTCCTCAAATTAATTTGCGTTAGGTAAATAGTAGGCGTAGAGAAATATTCCTGTCCCAGTAGTTTTGTCGATTAAAATGCAATAACAGGAGCGACTCGTTTACATTAAGTTCTCGCAAAAAAAAACAAGTTATGGAAATTGTCATATTAATATTAAAACCACGTACCTGCGATATGTCATTGCATATTTCATGCACCAAAGATCAATGGCATAAACTTTAAATAAATATATAAGGTACCGTGCTATAAATATGCCCTGTTTGATTGTGAGAACTTTCTCGGCTTTTCATCTTCAATATGATGTGACTTATTGGCGATTAAATATACATACATATCAGAAAACGCTATGGTAGCTTTACATATACATGTAACTTTATCAAGATGTTTTTTACACACGTAGAAATAGGTGATTGTAAAATTAAGTCAAAATTTGAGTCATTACCAGTAACCAATTACATAGCGTAATGTGAGCATGTTAATACTCCCAATAAACGTCATTAATCATATGTAGCATTAAGGATATGCATCGACAGATCAATGAATAAATTCCCTGGTACAAGTAGCAGTGAATCTTACCACATTTTCGTCAAATTTGAAATACTGCAGGTGTAATGTAAAGTACTATAGATAAAGTTTAAAGTTTAAGCTACATCTGGAGCTTGAAGTTGCAACAATACCCATCTTACCCGTTTTGATTTGTTTCCATGTTTGCGAAAGGAAGCGATTTGTGAGGGAATGGGAACTTTTAAATGCACAATATTCGTCTTCAGCGGATTTCGAATTAATTTAAACTTCACCTGAAGTATTTGAAATACTAGTAAAACATAAATGTGAGTCCGCATGTCACGTTTCTGTATGTTACTTAGTATCTTATCTATATGGCTTAGATTTCACAAGAAACCGATGAAACTTGCAAATTTCTAAGCTAAAGGTACGCCCATAAGTCGTCACCGTCAGCTTTGCGCTCCTCTCCGCCTACGTTCATCTAACTTGACATTTATTTTGTAAGTATTCTGATGTGTAACATGATAGTCATGTTACATTTTCACGTCGTTATCTTTTATTAACTTTATGCAAATTAAAGCTATACCAACGTTCATGAATTTCGATTGCAAATATATCAGCTGGAATTTATGTTACAGGGAGAGAATTACTAGAATGATGTCAGAGGATAAAACACAGTGATGGAAATATGCTCTTGACAATGAATGTAGATTTGGCGTCCTATTCATTTGCAGGCTGTTACAATATTCAAGGTCATAATATGATTAGAGTACATGTATAAGTATAATTCTAATAATTATATATAACTACCGTATAAATTTAGTTACACGTAAACGCGAAGGTCCTGTTTCCATAAATGATTGTTTTATCGGCGATCAACCTAAGATTCGTTGAAAAATAATATTGAAAAAAATCCATGTTGATCTGATTGTCTTTGCATAAACTTTTTCCCCGAACACAAGTTATGGAAATTGTCATAAAATTGATATTAAAACCACGTACCTGCGATTTGTCATGGCATATTTCATGCACCGAAGATCAATGGCGGCATAAACTTTAAATAAATATATAAGGTATCGTGATATAACTATGCCCTGTTTGATTGTGAGAACTTTCTCTGCTTTTCATCTTCAATATGATGTGACTTATTGGCGATTAAATATACATACATATCAGAAAACGCTTTGGTAGCTATACATATACATATAACTTTATCAAGATGTTTTTTACACACGTAGAAATAGGTGATTGTAAAATAAAGTCAACATTTGAGTCATTACCAGTTACATAGCGTAATGTTAGCATGTTAATACTCCCAATAAACGCCATTAATCATAATGTAGCATTTAAGGATATGCATCGACTGATCAATGTATAAAGTCCCTGGGACAAGTAGCAGTAAATCTTACAACATTTTCGGAAAATTTAAAATACTGCAGGTGTAATGTAAAGTACTATAGATAAAGTTTAAAGTTTTAGCTACATCTGGAACTTGAAGTTGCAGCAATACCCACCTTACCCGTTTTAATTTGTTTCCATGTTTGTGAAATAAAGTGATTTGTGAGGGAATAGGAACGTTTAAATGTACAATATTCATCTTCAGCGGATTTCGAATCAATTTAAACTTCATCTGAAGTATTTGAAATACTAGTAAAACATAAATGTGAGTCCGCATGTCACGTTTCTGTATGTTACTTAGTATTTTATATATATGGCTTAGATTTCACAAGAAACCGATGAAACTTGCAAATTTCTAAGCTAAAGGTACGCCCATAAGTCGTCACCGTCAGCTTTGCGCTCCTCTCCGCCTACGTTCATCTAACTTGACATTTATTTTGTAAGTATTCTGATGTGTAATATGATAGTCATGTTACATTTTCACGTCGTTATCTTTTATTAACTTTTTGCAAATTATAAGCTATACCAACGTTCATAAATTTCGATTGCAAATATATCAGCTGGAATTTAAATTGCAGGGAGAGAATTACTAGAACGATGTCAGAGGAAAAACACAGTGATAGAAATATGCTCTTGACAATGAATTCAACTCTCGCGTCCTATTCATTTGCAGGCTGTTACAATATTTAATATGTATAATAGTGTATAATCATAATAATTATATATGACTTAAAAAAAAAATCATTGTACATGTATGAATGAGGTTATTCTTTTCCTAGAATGTGCGTGCAGGGAAAGTGTTAATTATATGAATCGTAAATGACCATATGTTCTTGCCGAAAGCATGAAGTTTCTCATTAATTTTGTTAGATAATTGGCAATATAATTCGGCGTTGAAGTGATGATGTAACAGGATTAACTACCGTAGCAATAGTTTAAAACAATTTTTGAATATATCGCCCTCCAATACATCTGTGGTTCAATGCAGAGGTACCGCGTGAACGTACTTGTGTAAAGCGATCTAATCAAACATTGCTATAACCTATTGCTCTGGTAGTTAATCCTGTTACATCATCACTTCTACGGCGAATGGCAATACTTTAAATACGATAAATACTTTAACGATGCCAAACATGAATATTTAAAGTAATCAAAAATGCTGTCAAAGAAAAAAAAAAAGGGGCGGGGACATCTGTCGTCCTTGATTTACCTTGAGTCCTTATGAGCTACATGTTAGTTCATTTTTTTAAATTATTATTATAAAAGCTGTATTATTGAACTGCAATCGAACCCACAGTTACATTTGAGACAAAAAACGTAAGAAGTGTTCGAGAAAATACCGTATAAATTAAGTTAGTGGTAAACGCGAAGGTCCTGTTTCCATAAAGCATTGTTTTATCGGCGATCAACCTAGAATTCGTTGAAAATAATATTTAAGAAAATCCATATTGATCTGATTGTCTTTGCATACACTTTTTCCTTGAACTACAGGTTGAGTATTTGATATTGCTTCCAAACAGTATAATCTTAGTTACTGGCAACGAGTGATTATTTTTTGACGAAGAATTGAATCGTTCATCTGAAGAGTAAGAAAAATAAAAGAGATCCACCGTAGATTTGAATCGATGTCCCTAGGGACATTCTTATTATGGTGTATAAGTTTATAAAGACAACAGCGTAATTTTAAGTAGATTGGCGGAGCTTCAAAATAAAGCAAATGATGCCCTATTCAAAGCAGAAGCGTAAACATAGTATATTAGTAGAGAGATATCACAATAATCATGTTAGCCCTGACCGTATTTCCTCTGCCAGATATACCTAATATAAGAATCGAAAAGTCATCACTTACAAGTCTTAGGTATATGCAGTGACACTAATTTCAAAGTCTTACTGATTATTATCAAAGTAAACATCATTTTACTATAACTACTTGTACCTTAACATTTAATTCTTCGATCAAGAATTGTGTTTTGCCGCTAGATAAAAATCTATGTTAAGATATTATATGGAAGCATTGAATTGTATAAACAATATGAACCAATATACTGCCAAATAACAGGAAGAAATTGTGATGTTAAAATATTATGGCCACGTAATTATTGATTTAACCGACTTTAATTTCGTGGACATGTTGTACTTGTAAAATAATCATTTTAGACAATCTATCGGAGTGTAGTGTTTACAGCGTTAGCGGGTTAAGTTTACAGGCAATATATTTTACTCTGCACAAGATCTCTGAAATTGCCTACTTAACCATAACAGATTGGTTCACCGTGGAGTACCTCTTGAGTCAAACACGGGGGCGTTGCTACGATGAAAAGAAAAATATGATGAACTAGTAATTATTCTGCCCCCTTCATACAACTTAGATTTTTTTCAGTTGACAGCCACGATAAAAAAAATCACATTATTCTTTTAATTTGACGTTTTACAGCTGTGTCGTTTGTGTTGTTATTGGAGCACATTGCATTCGTCGTATTCTTTCCTATTAGTACAGCGAGAGGGAAACCATCACCTTTTTTGATATTCATCGGTTAATTGCATTGTTACACTGTCACGTTAAGAGTATCGGGTTACTTTGATAACAACATTTGCGAATTTTGTTCCAAATTAATGTTACATTAGTAACCATAGATATTTCTAATATCCAAGTATAATTGTTATATTTTCGAGAAAATACAGTCAATACCAGTATACAGACTTACATTGAGGAAATGTGTTTTTAAAGCATTGATTTTAAAAGTTAATGAGCGTTTCACACAGCTAAGTGCAACAATGCACAATGCATCTTTGATATGTGGTCATATTGTCCTATATGGTGCACCCACAATTAGTTATATTTTACTCTCATCTTTCATGTTGACTGTGCCGTTAAGGGGGTACTACATCCCTGTGGTAAATTTGTGACTATTTTTGCATTTTTCTCAAAAAGTAATAACACACTGGTAACAAAAGTTATGTATATTATTGGGGCAAGAAATCAAATTACTACACTGGAATTTCAGTGATTCAAGATAAGGGGTTCAGTATATATGATCAGAAATGAGGTACATTCTTGCGGTACCTCTTTTCCTATCATAAATAACGAACCGCTTGTCTTGGGTCACTGAAATTCCAGTGTAGTAATTAGATTCCTTGCCCCTATATTATACATAACTTTTGTTACCACTGTGTTATTGGTTTTTGAGAAAAATGCAAAAATAGACATAAATTTATCAAGGGATGTAGTACCCCTTTAATCAGAACTTTTCTTTGTTCAATGGCATCAAGTTTGGGTTAAGTTTACACCCTACAACATTTTTTTAAGTAGTGAAAATATAGATAAACCTGGTGTATAAACGGTTGTTGAGCGGTGGTAGAGGTGCATGTACAAACTATCTGATACATGTTGTTGAGACAGGGTGTTAGCCTGAATTTTAATAAGTGATATCATTGTGAAACCTTGTGCCATATATACAAATCTGATCTCAAGTGACAGCTTGTTTTAATTCATAGTCACGATTTAATGTCTTCTTGCATCCAATATCCGCACTAGAGCCAACAGGAAAGCATCGCAGTCAGCCAACCATAATCTGCGATAACTGACCATGTTTTGGACATTAATCACATCGATTGGGAGGAGGCAAAGATTGTCGGTAAAGAGAGTTATAAATACACAAGATGGATAAATAAGGCCATCACCATCAGAAAGCCACAATGAACTGAGACGAGCGCCAATATAATCTGAGTCATATCTTTGACGACCTGTTGTTGGAGAAATCGTCTAGCAACTCCGTTGCCAAGCAGCGATCAACAACATGTTCAACGATCAGCATATGAACAGTGCCATTGAGAAAGATAACTTGTAGCATTGAAACGTCCGTACTAAAATGTATTTAACCTAGACTACTATATGAACAAAATATGCAACCCTATAAGTTTTCTTACTCAAGCCGCATACCAACTTAATTTTAGCACCGTTGGATGATTTCTTGAAAAATAAGCGTTTAGAAATGAATAGTTAGTTGGTGTGATATGTATAATAGTTATAGAGATACCAATGTAATCAAGCTGAAAAGGAGGACAAATTGTAAAATTTGGTGCTTAACACGCATGGTCCCTACCGTACTACGCAGAATACTTTACGGGCTATTAGTTTTTTAAGTGCCATGTGTAAAGACTATGTCTTTTCTGCGCATATCCTCTGCGCCCGATGCTTACTTATCGATTTATCGTAACTTAAGCTAAATAATCTCATTTTATCATGATGTGAACATTTCAAAAGCGCTTTGTTCACTTATGCTAAGGGGCTATATAAATTCCGTTTATTGTTTATTGTATTACAACTCCTTTGACTTGGTCTGGGAGTTTTAGTATAAAACACATTTTGTAGCATTATTTACGGCATTACAGAAATCAAAAAGGGAAAAGCTTTTACATCTTCAACTTTAATTTCGAACCATGTAAAACCCCCGATTGGCAGGCCACTACTTTGACAATATTACATATAGTTGACATGTAGTTGACCTCAAGCCTTGTGTCTTAATGTAAGCAGTAATCCCTTAAATCTGTGTAATTCTTTTGTACGGAAAGCTGTTTAGTACATTATTATACATCACGTTGTTAACCTGATGCAGTGAAACAATTTGCCAACACGGTTTCTTTGATTAACTTTCGTGTTTTTGTTTTTGTTTTTTGTTCTGGTTTTCTGGTTGTTGTTTTTTGTTGGGGCATGTCAAAGATGTCATGCACAAATATCTGCAAGTAAAATTAAGCACAAGCAATCAATTTTGTTTTTGATTTTGTAGAACGCCTTTCCTGTAAGACACGTCTCAAAGCCCTGAATGCATGTTGATACGCTGCGTCGGGTATATAGCCATAGCTCAAATCAACTGCAGCTAAATTCGGAAACACTACCAAGGGAGTTTTTTGAAATGATGTTCGAACTTCTCTTCAAACAAAGCTATTGAATAATAATGCCACATCAAATAAATTTAACCATGGGGACTTGTAATAAACATTGTATACACGCTCTGTATGTCGTCTGTTCACGCTTAACTTAAAACGCCTGTTACCTTTCGAAATAGTTGTGTGCACACCTAGCTTTAGGGCAATTAAAATAATGCGTATTGTGTATTCTTCATTCTACTAATGCATTCAGATTGTATAATGCATTTTGCATGCACCACCGGCAAATCGCAGGCCAAAAGACGTCGAACTCAATATTCTTGTACATCAAATTGTCCCCTCAAAGTGTAAGACAAAATATCTAGTTGCCATGATAGATCTTGCGTAAAAAGACGACATAAATAACGACTCACTCGGGCGTTCTACACAAGTAATCTTCGTTCATATTATCAGAGGTGTTTTGTATGTTGTTTTACCAATGTTACGCTATATGTGATGCGACCAAGCAAAATCAGTCGATTTGATTTTGAGATATAACCAAACAAAGGAAATAGTTCCTTTTGTTTCCTCTTGTTTTGGGAACTCTTTAGTTGCTCATATCTTTTGAACTGGTTGTTCAATTACAATGGGATTTCCTGTAAAATCCAGCTTTGTAAATGCTTTTCACTATCCTATAAGAAACTGAAAATTTAATATTCCCGAGTTACGACTGATTTTGCTAGATCGCATCACATATTTGTTTTTAGAAAAAAATATTTCAGATACTTCGACTTGGAAGGAATTGAATAACTTATAGGACTATTCATGATGCCCTATTCAAATCGATGGCATAGATTCACAGTACAATAACCTATTTAACCTGAAAGTAAGACAAAGTTGATAGATTTTGAGTGAAATTTCACTCAACGTTTGTAGCTTACAGGTACGTTGAGAAATTGGATGCATCTTCTCCACACGCAATACTCTCCTGCTACTCCGCAAACCTACTCCCAAATCCTTACATTATTTTAGAGGACCTGAAACATGGCGACATTCAAGTCTAATTATATAAATTGCAAGGTGGTAAGCTGCTCCATAGAAATAGTGTATGAAACGGCGTCTTTCGTTACATCTATCGAACTATACGACACTTTGGAATATGCGTCCTTGTATGTAAGGCCGTGTAAAATTAATATTTTGGTTCTCGTCCCTCCTCCTCAATTTCTGGGATTTGTCAGATTTTTTTTTTTTGTTAGAGTTTTCAATTTTTTTAGACTTTGGAATGATTTATGAAATCTTCATACATATAAATAAGTTTATTAGAGAACAAGCATCACTTCCTAGTCTTTTTGTGGTACTCTAGGGGTTTATCCTCAGAATCTCACATTTGAAAAAAAAAAAGCCTCATCGTTTCCTCGAGCACTGTTGGAAGACCGAAAACTACTGACAATGCTAATTTTACATTGGAAAAAAAAAAAAAAAAAAAACCCTCCCTCCCTCATCAATTCATGAAAATCCTCTGGACGAGGACCAAAACATTAATTTTATACGGCCTAAATATAGTTATTCTTCTAAATAAATTCAAAACTAGATAATTTCGTGCTAACACGTATATCTCCTCTTTCTCTTCTCTTCTTGAATTATGATTGCTCCCATCCAATAATATGCTTTTCCTCAGAAACATAATCATTTATCGCCGATTTGGTATACTCCCATGTACTGGAGATATGTCTCTTGGATCAGTTGAAGGTTTCTTTGAAGCCTTTTTTACGACATGGCATAACTGGGCATTAACAAAAAAAACAAAAAAAATGATATAGAAGCTGCTGACGAGGAAGCACCCAGAAAGCGATTAACTTCCCTGCTAAAGCTGGCCGCCCTCGATCTAATGGCTGGAATTTGGGCAGGTATAGAATTCCATAATTGGGCTGTTGATGGTAGAAATGATCTTTCATGGATGACAAAGTTTGATCTTGTGACTTCCACTGCTAGGTCATGGGATCTCACAGACCGTCGCAACCTGGGGTCATGGACATGGATGTCTGGCATCAGCTGGCACAATAACTCAAGGGCCTCCTTGTAGAACATATGATGGAAGAGGGTGGCTGCTCCAACTGCCCTGCGATGGCTCAATGGCTGAATACTACGATCTTTATACTCATCATTCATTGGCAGACCAATGACACACTTAGCTCTATTTTGGATGGAGTCAAGCTGAGCTAGAGAGGTGGGAGTTGCACCAGTCCAAGCACTGCTGGCATATTCCATTTTTGATCGTATCATGGCCTTGTAGATGATGGCTCTCTGTGCAGGTAGAATATAGGGCGAAGCTCTTCTGAGGAGTCCCAGTCGCTGACCGGTTGTCTTAGACATTTTGGTGACTACTTGTTCCAGGACAAGTTGTTATTCAATATAAGACCTAGAAGGTCCACGCTGTCAGCTTCTACAAGAGTTACACCGAAAAAGTGAAGTGGTAGATGGTTGCCATCAGCACCTCTCCGGTTGGAGATAGTAGTGGTTTTACATTTGGCAGCACCAAACAGGACATTCCATGTTTTAGCCCATTACTCTATCTTGGCCAAATCCCGGGTAAGAGATGCAAAGGCAGGAAGTCTATCTTCTCTGGATTTGATGAAGGACGTAATGGTAGCATCATGGAGCCCTGAGGTACCCCAGCATTGATTCTTTTCGATCCAGACTCCCTCCCATTCAGGACGACCTTCAGTGATCTATCTTTGAGATAGTCTATCACCCAAGCATGAAGAGTACCTGACAACCCTAGTACATAAAGTTTTTCAAGCAGGTCAGGGTGCCACACACGGTCAAAAGCTCTGCTGATGTCAAGGCAGACAACCCGTGCTTCTTCTCTGTTGTTGAATGAGTTGGCAAGACATTGAGAGACGTATGTCAAAGCATCTGATGTAGAGTGACCAGCCCTGAATCCAAACTGCCTAGGGGAGATCAGATGATGTTGATCCAGGTGTTTCCACATTGTCTTACTAAAAGCCTTTTCGGCTTTGCTATTGTGTTCTTTCAGTCTTGTACCGAAAAGTCTCGATATGTCGCCTCACAATTAAGACAATTAGGCAATCAGTATATCAGTCTGAAAGTTTTGACTGTCCTTGATCAAATTTTGGATTTGTTTAGAAGGATTTTGAACGATACATTTCATTGACAAGCCTGATGAAATTATTTGCGGACAATGTCATGTCTATACCTCTCAAGATTGGTAATGCCAAACAGGTCCATAGAAGGTCAACGCTCATAGGACGGTAGTTCAGAGGGTTACTCTCGAAATTCAAATGCACGACGAAACACAGACATCTTACGCAATCCTACGCACCCCAATCTCAACATACACATCACAATCGTTGGCACACCATCCACCCCGAAACATCCACACGATGTGATCAAGTCGTTCTTTACATGAATTTTCATAAACGATATTCTATAAATGTTATCGTTCAAACATCGTTTTAAACACAAAACATGCTAACGGCCGATATCATTTTTTGGTAAATACTATATGCACGGTCAGTCGATAGAAGAAAATAATTAAATATCATTGACGGCTTTTAAGCACACATTGACTGACAATCTACCCAGAAAGAAATTAATAAACTTACCACTTTACATGTCAAGGGACGCTTAACGAGATATGAAGATGCAATTACCAACGCCACGTCGTGAGAATGGTTTGATTTTCACAGATCGTATGAACAGATCGTATGAGTTGTTTACTTATTCAAAGAGGGTGGTGTGTCACTCAATATCACTTCATAGGGAAGGCTGACGAAAGAGACTTTCACACTCAATTTGTATTCATTATTAAGTTAAATATGGTCAGCATGGTAATGGCCCGAATAATTATGTCGACGATATTGAATGATATCGTGAAATGTAAAGTACTCATTCAGACCCGGCATTCAGATTTTATAGTCATAAGGGTTTGGGTGGGTGTTTGTATTTATTGACGCTTATCGTTTACTCAATATTTAATATCGGAGACAAATACACACAGTTTTAAAAACAGGAAAAAAACCTACGAGAACGTGTATGGACTTAAACGACCGGGACTTTAAAACCGCTAGACTAACCCGCTCCCCTTAATACCTCAACGCTGTATTATCGATGATCTATAAGTGTACTATTTGATCTCGTTTGTCGAACTCGAGATCGCGAGAGATATTTCACGTGTTCAGCAATTGTGTTCTTAATCCTTATGTCCGAAGATATAGAACCTTTGATAATATTTGTGGGCTTTTGATTACGGTTCACTTAATGAACCAAAATCTACAATCGCTGGTTTATATTATGGGTCTTTGAATTTCTCGTGAATTCTTGTATCAGTGCCTCACCATTCTGCCTCAACCTCCACAATAAATCAATACGCCATATATGCCACGCCCACCACACCCATAACACCACCATATCCCTCTCACTAACCTAAACTTACTCACCAACAAACCGAAGTCCTTAAATACAACTAAATAGTATAAGGTGTTTTGTCAAAATGCTGAATCAACGTCTTGTCCTTCCACAACTGTAAAGTAACTGGCGTGTGACCATTACTAAAGACTCTGTGGCTATTTGTGTAAGCGAAAAACAACAACAGCTTCGCAAAGTCAATAAAAATCAAAACAACGTGATTGAAGACATAAGGAGAACTGTGACGGAACGCCTTTAAATCAAGAAGTGGAATGGCCCTATATGCCATGATTTCCTGATCATAAATCAATACATGTATTTATTCTTATGAGGCTATCTGAAATCAAGTTTTTCCAGTCCTTCTGCAGACCTTGATGAACCCCAGAGACGCATAATGGCACAGGTTGACACCACCGTAGTGTGAATGCCGCGTTGAACGGGGTCATGTGGAAGATTAAGACTGTCAATTGCTATAACGAAGGTGGTGAACCGCCACCTTTGACAGTGATTTGACAGTTGTGGGAGGACACAATGTTGATTCAGCTATCAAACAAAGCATTTTGACCACATATCTCATATTTTTTAATATAGTGGCACACAGTGTCATCGCCCCGATATCTTCATGGCAGAAATCGCCATGGTAGGTTGAATCCACAGCTACGCATGGTCATTTTGTTCCGACCTGTCTAATAGTTTTGAGACACATAATGGGCCGAGGGACATCCGACTAAGGCTATTGACAATAGCCTGGTGACTGACCTCTGTAGATGTCAGTGAGCATGGTATACGTCATGACGTCATTTGACGTTTTTAGACTGTATCAACCAGTGGCCTACGCTGCGCTATAGTTCGGCACAGATAAAGCCATTTGTTTAGCTCAATACGCACGGTTCTTTCTCAATACACATTCTAACGACTATCATATTCTTTGAAAACATATATTCAAATGCAAGGCCTTCAAATCGGCTTCGTTAGAATAAAAAAAATTACAGGAGATATTCATCATTTTTCTACCCCGGTATCCAAAGATTTAACGTCTGAATGGCAAATCGTGCATAGCACATACATGTGTATCGATCTCGGGTATTGGTTTTAGTGTCTCTGCTGTACAATGTAATTATTTACCAAGCGATGTCGGTGTGTGGCATTTCCCAAACTGTTTACTTTATTTTGATACGCACTGTAGAACTCTACAGCACGCCCAGGAACCTACATGATACTTACCGGGGATAGCTAACAGTGGCGGCGGAACCATTCGAACTTAGGGGAGAGGGTTCAAACCAAAGTAATAAACTATTAGATCTCCAAGTCAGGAATGATTACTGTAACAGTACTGGTGATGTTAACTAACTTTAAATATTTGCTTTTGGACTTCCGAAGTTTGAATTCAATTCTATTGAGAGACCTCTCAAATTAAGGCAATACCTTATGCAGTTTCAGCTAAATGACCATATATGTTATCAACGATTGCTTCATAGCAGTGGCATAACCTCTGTATGTTTCATGTATTCTCATCCTGTATATACTTTACAATTTAGGTGCTGTGTTTAATTTGAGACCAAAAAAGGGAATCTGATAGTCTATCAAAGTAAATGATTCAATTTTACTCAGAAATGATGCATTTTAATGGTCGATGCAATAAACTGCTATAAACAGCTGCCCTGCCAATTTATGTAATGAATCACTCCAACAGTGATACTAAAAGTAGATATTACAAACGCTATACGTTATTAATCGTTTTGTGAAACTTGTACTATTTTTGTCTCATTCTTCATAAAAATAATGTAATTTAACCACTGTACTGACTTACATGTATAATGTTTTTGTTTGTAATATGACATGGAAATAAATTTGATTTGATTGATTGATTGATTAAAACACGGTCATATTATAAAATCCATTCATATTGTTCATTAAGATACTGTGTACAAGAGATGTAGCATTTTAAAATGACAAAGGAACCTTTGGGACACTCTGTATTCATGTTTGAACCATTATTCTAAGCTGTCTTAATGTTACACAGACTTTGAAAACTAAGAAATCAACAGCTATAATCATGCCATGCTTCGGATCATTGGGTTTATAGCGACAAATGTCATAATCAAAATAAAACCCTTTCCCATATGCTTATGAGTAATGGTAAATGGTGAGTGATAACCCTCTAATGTTTCAAATAATATCCTCGTATATCTGGTACTAATGTATACCCAACGCACTGAATGGTCTATTGTTCTATTGTGTCCGATTTGAGCGCTGACATATTGGAAAATGTTGCCAATCAATATTCATGAGAGTGTACATTCAACGTCCAATTTTCGAAATTGGGTGACTTGTGCTTTGCAGGTGTAAAAAACATCTGACTGGGCGTTTTAAATACGTAACGCATAAAGGCATTGCCATCATCGAATGGCTGCCTATAGTGCTGTTAGTATTAGGCCTATGTGTGTGTGTGTGGGGGGGCTGTGTTTAGTTTCTATAATAATTATTATAAAAGGCCTACATTTATTTGTCATTCATTTCTTTTCCTTTCTCTGTACTTGCTAAAGTATCACTCCCTCTTCTTATCTCCCTTTACTTCTCCATCCCCTCTTACGTTTTGTCCCCTCTCATTCCTATCATTTTCCTTACCTTTCTATTTATTTACGTCTATTTATTTATTTCTCTTTATTTCTTCCTCTTTCTCTCTTCCTCCAGTCCCCTCTCATTCTTCATATCCCCCCCTCCACCCTCATCCCCTCCCAAGACCTCTCACAGAAGAGCTGCCCCCTTCAGTACGCCACTGATTATGATATTCCCCTTCTTAAAATAAAATAAAATACAATCTCAATTTGTAAAACAACTTTTATATAGGCCTATACCGGTATACTATTATGTTACATGCATACGTAGCTCCCGGGACGTAGCTATTTAATACCATTATTGTACTATTGACATGCAGACACATGGCAGCCTTGATGCGTAATCATTCAGCAAGCGCATTCAATTTATTTAAATGAAGCACCTAATGTCAGTGGGGTGACAACGAAATATGCATTAGCGGCTAATGTGTGCCTTTTGTGCTTACGGCTACTCAATCACACCCTTGGGTTTATGTATAACAATAGGTACTTTTCGTTCCATTAAGCGCTTTCACGCGACTTTCATTTGATCACTTATTGACAGTAGCCTGCTTGGTAAAGCGTTAATACACTGTCGGGTCAGCTTACTGATTTAATGGCGGAAGCCCTTTGTCCCAAACAAAAGGTACCTTTCGATGAATAGCTTGTCAGATTTCAAATCGGCACAAGGTTTCAATGCGTTACGTAGTCTATTTCCTCTCCATCTTATAATAGCTCCATGTGTATACCTATGGGTCTCTTCTATCCAGTAATTCCAAAATAAGTACAAACATTCCGCACATAATGTCGATTTTCACAAAAGTTTCTCCCGAATATAAAAGGAAATGACTATTTCAAACAAAAAGGTCTTAGTCCAGTCAATCTAAACAAATTAGTGGTGTCACTTACCACTAATTGCAACAGAATTGTTTTCACCTTTATACATTTTAGAGATGTCCCCTGAACATCATACCAAAAGTATACTAAAATATACTTGGTGGAACGTTACTTGTTGGCGGGAAAAGGTCAGGGGTCAAATTTTAAAATTGCTTTAATCATTTTTTAAATTATACCAAAGTATTCCTAAAGGATTTTTCTGCCAAAAAGTACCTTTCCACCTTTTTGTATGCTGTTAAGGGGGCATCTCCGAAATTAATAGCAGTGAAAAAAATCTGTTGCAATTTGTAGAGAGTCAAAACCACCTTTGAATGGACTATTTTTTTTAAATTATAAAAAGAACATTTCGTTTGAGATTGAGGATTTGTAAAGCCACGATAGAAACCATTCAGATTTTCATCTTCAAATAAAGTTACTTTCTTCAAATAATATCATTGAGCTAAGATCATTACACACGAGACGTCAAAGAGCATATGAAGACCTGAGCGCAAGAAGACCGTAAGTCCACTTGGCCCCTCAACATGTATACACTAAAGTTGCGTATAGTTTCGTATAGTTTGGTAATGTTTTATACATGTTCAGGGGTCAAAGCAAATCTGTCATAACCTTCCATGATGTTTTCACCCTGGAACATGTATTAAACATTATAAAACCCTAAGAAACTATACGTAACATTAGTGTATACATGTTGAGGGACCAAGTGGACTTACGGTCTTCTTGCGCTCATGTCATCATATTGGGTTTGATGCTAACAATGATAGTTGTGAATATAAGAGCAAAGTAAAAGCTTTCTAATTAGTTTAGTTTAGTTTAATACCTTTATTGCACATAAAATATCAAAATGCGGTGTGTGGTCCAAAAGGGCAACCCCGAACAGGCACGTAGGCCCACTACATGTAGATGGGGTCCCTTATACACACACCAAAATAAAAGAACTAAAATTACACAGTACATAATTATAAACACATTTAAAAATCACTATAAAATACATTAAAAAAGAATATAATACTAAAATTTAGTTGCCAAATATAGGGTACAAGACATGGCAGAATTTATATAATAAAATACAATATCATAAAAAAAAAATTAAAATTATGCTGCAGAGTTTTACCATAACTTCATAATATACAGTATCATCACTAAAAGTATATTATTACATAACTTAAGGGATCCAAAATGAGCGTTTATTGCGTTGCGACAGTATTTTTTGTGGGACATGAGAGCACCTCAGACCTATCGAATTGCATTCTGAATACGAAGCATGTCTTTCTGATATCAAATAATTTTCAGTTTTAAAAATCACAATATAATACAAATTTTATGACAAATTATAAAAATTTGATATTTTTCAAATTTTGATATATAACAGTCCTCGAAGTAAATTATATAAATATAATGATATATTCTTAAAGTGTATGTAGCAGGGAGGAAAAGCCGACGGTCAATTGAAAATGTTGACCTTTCATATTGAAGATATGGATTTTTTTCCCAAAAGACCTTATTTTTTTTGGTGTTTTGGGAAAAAAATCCATATCTTCAATACAAAAGGTCAAAATTTTCAATTGATCGTCGGCTTTTCATCCCACCTACATGCACTTTAAGTATAAATCATCAGATTTATAAAGTTTACTTCAAGTACTGTTAAATATCAAAAATATCGATTTTAATGATTTGCCATAAAATGTGTATTAAATTGCGAATTTCAAAAATCAAAATTATTTGATATCAGAATGACATTCTTCGTATTCAGAATGCAATTCGATATGTCTGGTGTGCTCTAATGTCCCAAAATAAATACTGTCCAAACGTTCATACCCCAGCCCTTAATGATATATATACATTTTGTAACATCAATAAAATTCAATTACCCTGATCACGTTTTCCATATCCTCGTAATTATATAATATTATTAAAACTAAAACGATGCTGTACACTTTTCAATACCTTCATAATTTACAATATCACCACTGAAGATTATTTATGCTGTAATTTTTCCACACTTCGTAATATACAATATAAATAAAATGCCTTATTATGTCCTTCAGAATATATTTGATTTGTATTATTGTATTATCTGATATATATCTACATAGTTTAAAATAACATACTATTTTCAAATAATTCAGATCTGCCTGTGAAATATTTTAACTAAAGTAAAGTACATTGTATTCTTCTTCGGATAAAATAAAGTACATTGTATTCTTCTTCGGATAAAATAAAGTACATTGTATTCTTCTCCGGATAAAATAAAGTATATTATATTCTTCGTCTTCTCCTGCAAAATATTTAACTATAATTATATTCTTCGTCTGATTTATTATTCGGGTCGAAATAGTTTCTTAAGGGATCTGGAATGAGCGTTTTGAGCGTTTCGAAAAGAAACCGTAATGGGATCTAAAAGGTAAAGAGAAGCAAAAAATATAGTTTGCCCATAAAAATGGGCCCGTGATAAGTAAAGAGAAGAGACCGTAAAGTTGGCCCATGAAAAGGAAACGAAAGAATAATAATAATAATGATAATAATAATAATAATAATAATAATAATAATAATAATAATAATAATAATAATAATAATAATAATAATAATAATAATAATAATAATAATAATAATATATATAATAATAAGGTCTTTCATATAGTAGACTTCTCCGTAGTCCACTTGCCATTTGCCATTTTGTATACTCTGGCTATTACATTTAAGCATAAAACTATGATTTTAATTGATTTGTGTGTAATTGATACATCTGATCTTTTCAGTCACCGTACTCCATCTAGCTTCCCAATTGGGCTACTTACTTTCGATTGTGGTTGACATGCTTAACACGGTTGTCTATGGATGAGATTGTCGGATTTCTGGTCTACTAAAATTGGCCATGATGTGATGCATCCTTAAATGAATCTGGCTTGTAATTGGTCGCCCAGATCTCGTTATGGTTTTAATCCTCCGGGCACGTGCCACTACCATGAACTACATCGCACACAACTATCTGTGGTATTTGCGGCGCTTTTGCGCTATGTGTTGGCGCGAAAGTGAAACTCTTATCATACATACAGAGCGTCTTGTACTGCCATGCTTAGTGCTTGTGGTTAAATTGGATTGATAAGCAAGTATGATTGACAGCGTGTGTTAGAGAACAAAGTCCCGGGGTAACGTTCTGCTTAAAATACAATGTACATAGTCGGACTTTTTTACTAGGGCTTGCGCGATCAATAAACTGGTAGATTCCAAAATCAGAATAATTGTTCAGTATTAAAGTGAGCCATTATAATTTATGCAGGGTATGTTGCATTCAATCAATAGGCCTACGTATACTTTATTTTACTGTTACTAATATCTCTTTATGACCAATTTACTGTTAATTTTAATAAACACCAGTATAATTTTGTATAATCAGTATATTAATCAAAATTCGACTATGGCATAGTTTATTCATATAGCGCCCATACCTAGCATGTCTATGTAGGCCCTCTTTTTCTTAAAATAATGCCCTTCCAGAGGTGATCATGCTAGCCTACATAAATTTCCATCATTGAGATATTTTACTTATCAAATTTATTTACATTCTATGGTCTCAAATATAGCTTCAAAACGATTTATATACGGCATTAACTTATAGCAACAGATGGCGCTATCACTACACTAAAATGATTGGTATGATCACTTTAAGACCAATTGTCTATCATGACAGTATACAAGGCAGAAAAAGGACACTTATTGCTTTTATTTGCTTCACGTCCACTGTCAAAACAGCCGAAGGTGACTTTTATGTATTCTCTCACGTCATTCTGATGGCAGTTTACATTGTTCCATTAAATGTTTCGCTTCAGAAGAGCGTCGTGTTTTCGTCGATGTTTTTATTTGTACTTGCTTACTTTTCCATGCAAAATGCGGAAATAGAGGTTCAAGTATAACCCTAGGGAAGCAATAGATGTGACTTAGTACAAAAAAACATTTCACTTTTACTAGGATAACACAGAATCTGTGCTAATGGCAGAAAATAAGGTTTGTTTTCTGGCTATTTGGATTATACTATCCTTTCAGTTGCCATCAAGTATGTTGAAAGAAAAAGAAGAAGCACTATGTAAACCTAGAGGCAAAATGTACCGTTATTTATTCAGGGCTTCACACGCTCAATTAAACTTTGGCAGTTGGCTAGCCATTTCGTGATCACTGTCGATATATTCTATCATATATAAATATTTCGTGTACGTCAAATTGAATGTCATTTTGCTGTAACGAATATAAAATTAGGCTTGTTCAACATGTATGGACTAAATACTATCACTCAGTGGCAAGCAAATTTGGAGTATCATCTGAGTTGAAAAGAAGATAATACCAAGTAGATGTAGTTTTACTCGTTGTTTCTGGTTAATGTAATTTTTCAACATGTTATTGCAAGGTGTCACGTACATTAAAGGTAATATAACAGCAATGTTGTTAAAAACACATTGGATTTATGATGTATCACTGTTAAATTCGTAAATTGGCATGACCTAAATCTTTGTTATTTCTTGGAGGAAGGGTTGACCGAAGCAAACACTGATTTCAGCAACTTTCATTTATATTATCATTGACCAGTCATAAATAATTAGTTTCTTCGTTTCAGTAAAACAACCCAAGTCCGGCATATATAATGACCCCCACGAAGTCCCTGAAATGCTAATCGTCATACATAACACAATAATAATCCACTAATACACATTTTATTTTAGTTTTCTAAAAATCACTTTCCATGGACTTGGGTGGGTTTTGTATTCATTTATTTTGTTGTTTATTCTGTTCTAACAGTGTACTTATGCTTTGCGTTTCGCCGTCATTCAGGGACACTATACTTGTGTATGCGATGTTCTTTTTATTGATAAAAAAGAGATGTACAGCTGATTGGTCGTCTAGCAAAATATCAGAGTATTTGGATAGTATCTCCGGCCAATTTTTATTCAAGATCCTACGTTTCAAGCACGTATAGAATAAATTATATTTATCCATCTAAGTATTTACTTTGAAATAAAGATCCGCTTGGCGTCCTTTGAAAGCCTTATGGCATTGTATTACCTCCCAAACAAGGTCGGTTGAGATTCCTGTCCAGCATCAGAATTACAAATTGGTAATCTAGACACAGCAGTGGTGATGACCAAATTTGTACAGGCAACTTATTAGTTTTATAAAGCCATGTGCATGTATAATGCATCAGTATGAGGATGTGGTTGATCGGACAGGTTGTAAGTTAAGATGGCAGGGTTGCATCGGAAGATTAAATGACAGGAAACTGTCACTTGAGTTTGTTTGTGTGCTTTTATAGTTTAATTAAAGCCATGCTGTAACATTTTCTCACGAGCCCGCGCTCAATTTTTCTAGCAATTTAGATTTTGAAACTAATGTAATGTATTTCGATGTTATCTTACAAAAATCTAAGCCAAATATGCTGTATTGTTGACATCCGAGATTTTAATAATAAACCGTAGATTCAGTCGTGTTATTATTGTTATTTAGGGGTTCGTTCATATATTTTCATGACTAAACGGTTGTTTATGCCCGAAGGGCCGCCATACACACCAGAACCTTTTGTGAGTCTTATTTCATTAAAATAATAACAAAAAATTACAAGTAACATTGTTAAAAACCATGAATTTCGTTGGTTTTCCCTACCCCGCGATCGCACATCCGGGCCACCCGGGTCTCGACCAATCACGCGCGCCGTCATATAGCGAGTATGTATGAACAAAAGGTAAGGGAGCGAAATGTGTGAACGAAGTTATTTTTATCAGAAGCGAAATGCAAATGGATACTGGTATCTTCTGTATACAGTAACATTACTTACCCGTTTCTGTAATTGACAGCCACTACAGCTAAACACGTATAGAACTTAGTTTAATTTTTTAACTGAAGTGGTGCCGGCAAAAATTTTCTTCATGAATACAGGGTCCCATGATCATAACAAAATGCGTGGGATAGATTGTGTCATAGAAAGGAGTAGGCCTAATTATAGTAAAAGGACAATTTATGCTCAAGTGAAAATTGAATGATACTTGACAAATGCATGGTTGGCTAATGCAACGTGAGTCAATTTAAACTGGAATCATTGACCCTAAAAGAAAGATGAATAATGATTATAAAACATTATTTTCCTATAGTTGACGAATTATGCGCTATTAGGAAAAAAGTGTTCTCAAGGATTTTCCGTGAACCCATTTCTAGAACCGGGTTCCTAAGATAACTCCTGCTGGACTAATTGTCAGTAAAATATACCCCGCGTGACCAAATTTGTGTAAAAACACAGTCCTTACGGGACTAGTTTTGGAAGGCAGTTTCGGTAAAATTCACCCTATAGATAAATTGACTTGTGACGTCATTTCCAGGCACTGGTAGGCAGTTTGTCGGCAATTCCCATTTTTCCTTTCCCGGCAGTATGCGCGTTCATCATATTTTGTTCAGGACCTGTGATTTTAAAACTCCCGTCACATCACAAAAATAAGGTTATTACAGTGTAGTGGTTGTATACATCGCGGATTAGTATCAAAATATTTTATTTTGAAAATTTTTTTGCGACATCTCGCCAGAACCATTACGAATTATTGATTTAAGTCCTATACTTTCTTAAACACACAAATTATAGATCAGACAGGAAAACTAATAATAGCACTCATAACTTCGGTCTACTTTCAGCATAGTGGTAAATGCCTGACATTTCCCGCCTATTATGAGCTGATCAAACTATAAAAAACCAGATGTTATTGGAGAATGTCAGTTGGTACGTGATATCAATACACTTACGATCTATTGCTCCTATGTATGCCACAACCATTTAAGTTTGTCGTGGAGTTTTAAAACTTCGTGATGAATTGAACAAAGATATACACTTCCTTCCAAAGATTATCTTCCATGATAATATATTCAACACAAATTGGCGATGGTGTGCCATTGGGGATGGAATGGGGGTCTGCCCCGTACGTACCATACCATACCGTACGTACTATACAGCGAGATAGATCGCTAAAATGTACTAATTTCTCAGCCGAAACACAACCACGACTACTCAAATTTTACATAGGTGTTGCGAAATGTTGCAGTTAGGAAAGCATAACATGTTACAAGTAATGAAAGCAACACAAATCCTAAAAAAAACCTAAGAATCAGGAAATATAGGCCCATTTCTTTGACAAATAAAAAAAAAGTGTCGGATGTTTAGTTATTATGTTCTTTAGGTAATAGTTTGGCTATCATAATCACGAAAGCATAAAATCAATAGATTAAAAATTTCCAATTTTATGGTGTATTTTTTTCGCAGTACATAAGAAACTAATTGTATGCGTTTTTATGCAAATTAGCCTTAAATCTATTGTTCTTTACGTGCAGATGAGTGCAAACTTGAATGTCATAAATGTCATAAACTTTAAACACTGTCCTTTGATATAAATCCAAAATCTTCATGTCCTGAGAAAGTTGTCACTTTTTCATAAAAATAATGCCCTTCCAGAGGTGATCCTGCTTGCCTACATACCTCTTTGAGAAATTTTACCTATGAAGTTCAATGTTTTTATATTCTATGGTCTCAAATATAGCTTCAAAACGATTTATATACGGCATTAACTTAAAGCAACAGATGGCGCTATCACTGCACTAAAATGATTGGCATGATCATTTTAAGACCAATTGTCTACCATGACAGTATACAAGGCAAAAAAGATACACTTATTGCTTTTATTGTTCACGGCAGTGAACATTTCCCCACTTGAACCCATATCTCATATGCACAGTTTATCCCTTACATAGACTGTGTCTTTAATAACTATTGTAGCCCATCAACATTGTGGTTATGAGGCTAGGAAATAATTCCTAATGCCTCATACCCAGGTTTGTATCCCTTTATCTAATCCGGCCCCACATGACAATGACTTTTTAGCACATCTTATCTTGCATTGAGACAATGGCAGTCAGGACTATTTTTTTGCCTTTTTTCTAAGCATGTTTACTATTGGATTGAGTCATCACATGATTATAATATGCTTTACTGATTGGTGGGTAAGGTCAATGCTATTGTTTATTTTGTGATAAGGCTGAGCATCTTACTGCATATATGAAAAATACACTGGCACTGCTATTTTGATACAGGCGATTTACTCAATTTAAAATTCAAAATCTTAAGGGGTGGGGTATGAACGTTTGGACAGTATTTATTGTGGGACATTAGAGCACATCAGACATATCGAATTGGATTCTGAATACGAAGAATGTCCTTCTGATATCAAATAATTTTGATTTTTGAAATTCGCAATGTAATACACATTTTATGGCAAATGATTAAAATTGATACTTTTGATATTTAACAGTACTCGAAGTAAACTTTATAAATCTGATGATTTATACTTAAAGTGTATGTAGGTGGGATGAACAGCCGACGATCAATTGAAAATGTTGACCTTTTGTATTGAAGATATGGATTTTTTTCCAAAAACACGCAAACAAATTAGGTCTTTTTTAATATGAAAGGTCAACATTTTCAATTGATCGTCGGCTTTTCCTCCCAGCTACATACACTTTAAGAATATCTCATTATATTTATAAAATTTACTTCGAGGACTGTTATATATCAAAAATGTGAAAAATATCAAATTTTAATAATTTGTCATAAAATTTGTATTATATCGTAAATTTCAAAAAATGAAAATTATTTGATATCAGAAAGACATTCTTCGTATTCAGTTTGCAATTCGATATGTCTGATGTGCTCCCATGTCCCACAAAAAATACTGTCTAAACGCTCAAAACGCTCATTCCAGATCCCTTAAATGTTTCGCTTCAGAAGAGCGACGTGTTTTTGTCGATGTTTTTATTTGTACTTGGTTACTTCTACATGCAAAATGCGGAAAGAGAGGTTCAAGTATAACCCTAGGGATGCAATAGATGTGACTTAGTAAAAAATCGTTTCACTTTTAGGATAACACAGAATCTGTGCTAATGGCAGAAAATAAAGTTTGTTTTCTGGCTATTTGGATTATACTATCCTTTCAGTGGCTATCAGGTATGTTGAAAGAAAAAAAGAGAAGCACTAATAAAACCTACAGGCAAAATATACCGTTATTTATTCAGGGCTTCACACGCTCAATTACACATTTGGCAGTTGGCTAGCCATGTCGTGATCACTGTCGATATTTTCTATCATATACAAATATTTCGTCTACGTCAAATTGAATGTCATTTGCTGTAACGAATACGAAATTAGGCTTGTTTAACTTGTAGGCCTAAGGGCTAATGCTCTCCCTTAGTGGCAAGCAAACATATTATCTGAGTGTAACGTGTGAAAAAGAAGATGATACCAGGTAGACATAGTTTTACATTTTGTTTCTGGTTAATGTCATGTTTCACTTTAACTTCTAATCAGCCTTTATGTAATTCTAAGCTGTCAAGTACATTCAAGGTAATATTAAAGCAATGTTGTTTAAAACACATTGGATTTATGATACGTATCACTGTTAAATTGGTAAATTGGCAAGACCTAAATTTTAAGCCAATATTAGACATCTTTGTTATTTCTTGAACGAATATTACGTATCGAATCTGTCCGAATTATGCGAGGATGTATTTTAACGGTAACATTGACAGAAGCAAACGCTGATTTCAACAAGTTTCATTTATATTATCATTGACCAGTCATAAATAATTAGTTTCGGCATATAAAATGACCCCCACGAAGTCCCTGAAATGCTAATCGTCATACATAACACGACAGTAATAATCCACTAAAAAAATTGCGATCGATATACATTTTATTTTAGTTTTCTAAAAATCACTTTCCATGGACTTGGGTGTGTTTTGTATTCATGTATTCTATTGTGTGGCTCACCTGGCAATCCGTGTAGGTTAAAATTGTAACCCTTTTTACTAACAGTGTACTTATGCTTTGCGTTTCGCCGTCATTCAGGGACACTATACTTGTGTATGCGGTGTTCTTTTTATTGATAAAAAAAGAGATGTACAGCTGATTGGTCGTCCAGCAAAATATCAGAGTATTTGGTATCTCCGGCCAAATCCTTCAAGATCCTAAGGGTGTTCAATCACTACGTTTCAAGCACGTATAGAATAAATTATATTTATCCATCTAAGTATTTACTTTGAAATAAAGATCCGCTTGGCGTCCTTTGAAAGCCCTATGGCATTGTATTACCTCCCAAACAAGGTCGGTTGAGATTCCTGTCCAGCATCAGAATTACAAATTGGTAATCTAGACACGGCAGTGGTGATGACCAAATTTGTACAGGTAACGTTATTAGTTTTATAAAGCCATGTGCATGTATAATGCATCACTATGAGGATCTGGTTGATAGGACAGGTTGTAAGTTAAGATGGCAGGGTTGCATTGGAAGATTAAATGACAGGAAACTGTCACTTGAGTTTGTTTGTGTGCTTTTATAGTTTAATTAAAGTCATGCTGTAACATTTTCTCACGAGCCCGCGCTCAATTTTTCTAGCAATCTAGATTTTGAAACTAATGTAATGTACTTTGATGTTATCCTACAAAAATCTAAGCCAAATATGCTGTATTGTTGACATCCGAGATTTTAATAATAAACCGTATATTCAGTCGTGTTATTATTGTGATTTAGGGGTTCATTCATATATTTTCATGACTAAAAGGTTGTTTATGCCCGAGGGGCCGCCATACACACCAGAACATTTTGTGATTCGTATTTCATTAAAATAATAACAAAAAATTACAAGTAACATTGTTAAAAACCACGAATTTCGTTGGTTTTCCCTACCCCGCGATCGCACATCCTGTAAAATTCACCCTATAGATGAATTGACTTGTGACGTCATTGCCAGGCACTGGTAGGCAGTTTGTCGACAATTCCCATTGTTCCTTTCCCGGCAGTATGCGCGCTCATCATATTTTGTTCAGGACCTGTGATTTTAAAACTCCCGTCACATCACAAAAATAAGGTTATAGTACAGTGTAGTGGTTGTATACTGTTCGCTCAAGCATATTGATATAACCGTCTTTTACCTTCGTTGACAGTCAAAAGGTCATACTTTGTTCTCTTTTTTATATCAAACATTCCAAAAAAAGAAAGATTTTGGGCATGTCATTAGAAAACTTGATACCCCTTTGAAGACTAGAAGAGGTGAATTTGATATCCCTAGCGGGATAGAAGAGAATATTTTTTTTGATACCTCTAGTGGGAGTCTCGAGACTAGCGCTAGTCTCGTCTTTTTCGATTTGAACATGGGTACCGGGCCAGAATCTAATAAGCCAGCACCAGGGTTTTAAAAACATGTAGCGAGAGTTATATTAAGCAAAATAAGTCGCATTATGTCGGTCAAAGTATGGAATAGCGTACGTTGAACTTCTTTGGAAGTAATAAAGAAGATAACCTAAGTGTAAGTGATTAAGTCAACATTCAGTGTGGATGTGTGCATGGCTGATTGATCACACACGACTGACAATATTGGTCACACTATTGCTGTCTTCCCCTGAATAGATGGCAAATCAAACAGGTATCTGGATCATGGATAACAATACTTTATAAGATTTATATTCTTATACGATTGACATATGCAGAAGCTTCATTCGTGATGTTCTTTTGCTGTTTCATAAAATCTGGTAATTACATAGTTCGATAGTCCCAGCCGATTATTGGTTCAGTGTGCAATGCATACGTCCTAGTTTTATGAAGGCACTTGATCGATCACCTAATCCTAAACTTACATGCACCCACATCTATATATTGACTGCTATGAGGGGCATGGTTCAAATTATAGGCCCAAGGTGATCTCAAAAAATGACTATGCTCGGATATGAAGTTGAGAGGCATATTCATGAGTTTTGAGATCACCGCGTGCATATAATTTTAACCATGGCCCGAATATTAAGCAGTCAATATTTGTTTTATATACCGAATAAAATATATAATGTTATTATCATCAACGTTATTCATTAAGTAAAGGGAATAATTACTAGCCGGGGGGGGGGGGCGGCACTCGGCCTGCCAACCCCCCCCCCCCCCCCCCCCTTGCGCATGTTTTTGGATCCCAGTTTACAAACCTTAATCATGTTGCTAGCGTGCCAAAAATGACTTGCCTCCCCCTCTCGGCCTGCCAAAAATTCTTTCCCCCATCAATTTTACCCTCCCCCAGGGCTCATAATTATTGCACAGCCCCTAACGTTAATGACCTGGTATTTCTATTCCGCTATATTTATATTATACTTTTTTGTTTTCTCTTATACCTTTCTGGTAGTATTTCCAGGTGTTTAAAATCGGGTTATTAGCTTTAGCAATAGGGGCTACCGTACGTTTCAATATATCCGTAATAGCTTTTCTTGCGCAATTGACGTAATGGATATCTCAGTACAATGAAATGTCAATTTGGGATTGGCATTCAATGGCATCATAGCGCTAAAGGTGTGGATATTAAATTTCTTGCATGACTTTATTTTTTCACGGAGTCACAATTCCTTAATATTGAGATTTGATGATGTTAAAAGCTGAAACCATCAGGTAACTCCTCATCACTTAGCAATTATCGGCTAAAAGCTACACTGATTTGCTTGGCTAATTCTTAATCTTAACAACCCTTTCTTTTGCAGTGATCCATAAAATACCGTCTTATGAAAAATATAATTAAAGCTTCAGGCATAATTCTGATTTGATTTGTGATGTACTTTTGAGAGATTAGAAGAGAAAAGAGAAAAGTGAAAGTTTACTGACATGTAAACAGAAAGCGAGTCAACGGTAGAGGTTACGATAGTTATTATCATACAAATAATAAGGAAAAGAGACTGGCATCTGGTGACTATAAAATCAGATGTTATTGGAGAATGTTAGCATCTCAAAAGAAGTAATTAACCCCCCTTAAATAATGACCATTATTCAAACATGGGCGATTGTATTACAAATCTGTAAAATGCGTTAAAAGTGGAATTTATTTTGGCACATTTTGACACCTCATTTGTAGCAATTGACTAAATATTGACGTCACAGCATACATTTAAATTAATGTAACCCAAAATTTGAAAGTTGCAGTAAATTCTATTGATTTTGTATTCAGTATAATGGAATGAAATCTGTGTAATGAGTGTTTTTGTATTGTGTGTAAGTGCAACTTTGAAATCTGGACGTCAATACATTCAATTAACAGGTGTTTTATTGTTTTCTGGGCTATTGTATCAAATGAGGTATCAAAATACGCAGAAATAAATTCTGCTTCCAAAGCATTTTACAGATTTGTAATAATATAGCCCCTTGCTCCAATATTTAGAGACCGCTGCCATCCAAGGTCTTAATCAGATCTCATATGATATGACCAGAGATGATTAGATATAACATAAGCCCAGTCTAGTGCCTAAGGCACAAACCATGCACAAACCCGCTGATCTATCATTGGCCATACGAGTCATAACTGCCAGAATTTCTCCCAAGAGAAACTTAATTAGTTTATCCTAGGAGAAATACCAGCCAATTCCAGCGCTCGTTTAATCTTAATTTCTCCTAGGCAAATAGCAAATCACAGCTCCCGTTATTAAGATGGATAATCAATTTTCTCCAAGGATTCAGCCAAAAAGAGCGCTGTCATTGGCTGGTATTTCTCCTAGGAGAATTGATCAGTTTTTCCTAAGATAAATTATCCTGAGAGAAATTCAGTCAAAACGAGCCCTGTTATTGGCTGGAATTACTTTTAGGAAAAATTAATTTCTCCTAGGATAATTAGTCTGAAGAAGACAAACATTATGGCTCAGGATGCCAGTATCAACGACTACATGCTTGAAGTGGTGGAAGTCTTCACCTACCTTTGTTCCGAAATTTCCAATAATCTATCGCTTGACACGTATTGGCAAGTCATATACTGCAATGACACATCTCTGACAGAGAGTATGGGAAAACACCATGCTAACCATCTCACATGCTAACCTTTCTCACATGCTAACCATCAACATAAAGATGAGGGTGGATCAGGCCCGTGTACTCAGCACTGTTCTCTATGGAAGCGAGGCATGGGCACTATTATGCACATCAGGAACAGAGACTGAATGCTTTCCACATGCGCTGCTTCAGACATATCCTAGGCTTCACTTGGCAGGACCATGTCACCAACAAAGCCGTCTTGGAAAAAGCTGGCATCTTAAGCATGTTCGCACTCCTGTCACAAAGACGCTTGAGATGGCTTGGACATGTCAACCGAATGGATGATGGTAGAATCCCAAAAGACCTGCTGTATGGCCAGCTAGAAATCGGCTCCAGACCTGTTGGAAGACCAGCTCTGCGCTTCAAGGCTGTCTGCAAGCGAGACATGGAAAATTGTGACATCAACCCATCAAACTGGGAAAGCATGGCTGCAGATCGCAATAGCTGGAAATATGCCGTCAAGACTGGAGCACGTGTTGGAAACCAGAAGGAGGTCCAGCAGTGGAAAGAGAAAAGAGAGCGAAGACGGCAGGGCTCAGTGTCAGCTCCACCATCGCAAGAAGTTGTTTTCAGTTGCAGCAAATGTAAGAGGATTTGCCGTTCCAGAATTGGACTGCATAGTCACAGCAGGCGATGCAGTCAAACATCAGAGTGACTTAAAGGGTACAAAACTCCATTGTCTCCCGAAACAGACGGATGCCATGAATGAATAAGAAAGAAAGAAAGAAAGAAGTATAACAGTATTATTTTCACGGTATACCCTCACTTCGATCATTGGGTACCCGATCATCAAACGATCCAATGATCGACAGTAAGGGTATGCCGTGAAACTCAAGAGTTACAATTTCCTTTCCAGAAGTCTATACGTTGTTGAAATTTGAAAATAAATAAATAAATAAATAAATAAATCAATCAATCAATCAATCAATCAATCAATCAATCAATCAATCAATCAATCAATCAATCAATAAATAAATAAATAAATAAATAAATAAATAAATAAATAAATAAATAAATAAATATTCTTCATGATATATTCACCATTTTAGGCGATATAATGCATACAATCTATAGTTTGCAATCCGTATATAAACACATACCAACAAGTAATTACCCCCTAATAAATGACCATTAATCCAAAAGGGTTGATCGTATGACAACTTTAGGATATGCAGTCGAAGAAGTCGAAGAATTCCTTTCTGCGCATTATGACATCTCACTTGTTGCATTGGTCCCATTACAATTGATGCCGGCAGCGTACATTTAAATGCACCTTAAACTGTTGGCTGTTGTTCAGTATCCATTGAGGGAAATCTGGTCAGCTCTCATTAGATTCTTATTTTTACTTCATGCATTTGGAGGGGATCAAAACATGTGATATTAATAACAATTGTCATTATTCACATCAGTGATTCAAAAAATATAAAATATAAATATTTCAATAATTTTCTGATCAACAAGGTCTTAAATGGCCTACAATTGCAAGTTGTCGTTTCAATGGTAAAGATAGATTAAATATAACCCTTGGTATTCTACTTGTTGTGATCTTCTTGCTCACCGAAAACATTGAACTTGTCATATTTTAATATGAGATTACGTAAACAATGACCACTGATGTGAATAATAATAATTTGATAGTGATTATGTGATACATGTTTTGATCTCCTCCAAATTCACAAAACAAGATGAATAATCCAATGAGAGCCGAAAACATTTCCTTCCAACGATACTGAATACAAGGCAATAAAGATTCATTGAGCATCGTATTTGACGCAATAAAAAGGCATTTTAATGTTACTTTTTGTATTGGACATGGGATAATTGATTTCGTGTTGAGTTAATATGTCATTTAGATAATAATAAACTATTCATACAGAATACTACACTTTAGATAGGTTATTGTCTATGTCTAATGTAGTTATAATAACATTTACGGGAAGGTTAACTGTTTGGCTCCTATTTATACTTAGTGTCCACCAATATCGGCATGTATTTGAAAGACTCTACAAAATTATTATAGAGTTATTGTATTCATGTCTCGGTAACTAGATTCAAGATAGCTTCATAAGGAAATTTATGTAAACATGGACAACTAGGCACCGTCAACATATTACTATAGTCCGCATACCTTCCTCAAATCAGTAAAGTAAAATCAAATTAAGATTTTCTCAAAAACTGTTAATTTCGGCAGGTTTTCTGTTATGCTAGTTGGATTCCTTGCATTATTTTCTTTCTGAATCATCATTGCATTTAGAGATACAATAAAATCAAAACAATATCTAAGAGAAAGGTAAACAATACATATCGCTGGCACTATTAAAAGGAATGCTAAAAATAGTACAACTATTTTTCCGACGGGGAACTCCAATTCTGATTTCGCAATTATTCACTCAAGTTCAATGAAATCACTGGAGTGGAAAGAAAGATGCATTGTTAGTTATATACCGTTTAGATAAATAAAAAACTATTCATACAGTATACTACACGTTACATATCAATGAGCAGAGAGTCACCTGCAGATTTTAGTGCTAACGGTAATAAGACTGTACTGCAAAGGACTACACTACCCTGTGGCATTGACTTTGGTTTTTCCGGATAATGACAATATCATGCCAATTTGAAGATGAGCAAGGAGTAAGTTACTGCACCAAATTTCTTTATAATCAATGTTTTATAAAAAGACATTCATTTGTGGGTTCAGAATCCAATTGTAGTAAGCTTACTTTTTTGCAATGTTTCGGTTTACCATTTCTTATTTCGA
Source organism: Amphiura filiformis (assembly GCF_039555335.1). NCBI lineage: Eukaryota > Metazoa > Echinodermata > Ophiuroidea > Amphilepidida > Amphiuridae > Amphiura > Amphiura filiformis. Next base: position 17,106,816 of record NC_092636.1, read on the forward strand.
ACATTTGTATTTAAAATGAATTCCATAATGTGTCCTTTGTACAATGATGGGGTTGCCTTTTTATACCCGCATGCGAAGCATGAACGGGTATATTGCCTCTTCTCCTTCTTCTTCTCCTTCTCCATCAAACACATTATTCTGTTAAGCCTAGCGCTAAAACTACAAGGGCCCCAGGGCCCATATGTGGTACACTTATGGGCCCTACCCCGTAGATTTTTCCTTTGCACATTTTGGCCCCAAATGTGAAAATACAAAGCATGCTGTTTCTCATCAAATGAAGCAGCCTCAGGGCCCTGAGTTGGTACACTGATAGCTCCAGGGGTACTCTATATATACAAGTATACATGAGCCCCCATATGTCATATATTATGGGCCCCAGGGCCCCAAATGTTAAAATAAGGGGCAACAGATTGACAAGGCTAGTGCTAAAACTACAAGGGCCCCAGGGCCCATATGTGGTACACTTATGGGCCCTACCCCGTAGATTTATCCTTTGCACATCATGGCCCCAGAGGTCAAAGGTCACGGGCTTCAGGGGCCCAAATGTAAAAATACAAAGCATGCTGTTTCTCATCAAATGAAACGGCCTCATGGCCCTGAGTTGGTACACTGATAGCTCCAGGGGTACTCTATATATACAAGTATACATGAGTCCCATATGTCATATATTATGAGCCCCAAGGCCCCAAATGTTAAAATTAGGGGCAACAGATTAACAAGGCTAGCTATAAAACTACAAAGGCACTAAGGCTCATATGTGGCACATGTATGGGCCCTAAGTTGTAATGTGCCTTCTGCCCATTTTGGCCCCAGATGTTTAAGGATAGGGCCCAGAGGCCCAAATGTTAAAACCAAGGGCCGGTCGTTTCTCAGCAAATAAAGTAGCTACAGGGTTTAGGTTTGGTACAATAATAGATCTTCTACATTATATTTTTATATGTATATATGAACCCCATGTGTCACATAATATGGGCCCAAGGGCCCCAAACGCTAAAACATAGGGCCAGCCGTTACTCAGTAAATAAAGCAGCTACAGTGCCCAGCTTGAGTCTACTGATAGCACTTGAGAATTATACTTCAACCTGTGTACATGAGCCTCATAAGTCAAATATTATGGGCCCAGGGCCCCAAATGTTAAAAAGGGCCGTCCGTTTATCATCAAATAAAGCAGCTTCAGGGCTCGGAGTTTGTACACAGATTGCACCTGAGAATTATATTGTTAATAACACCCACCCCACCCCATTCACAGACAATAGCGTAATAATAAATATAGATGACAGAAACGTTAAGTCTGTTCCAGTTAAATTACAGACTCATTGTCTGTTCTATTTAATTTACATACTCCCTCTGAAATGGCCACAAAATAGGCTGTTCCATTTAATTTACATACTCCCTCTGAAATGGCTGTTCCATTTAATTTACATGCTCCCTCTGAAATGGCTGTTCCATTTAATTTACATACTCCCTCTGGAATAGCTTTCCCCTAATCAAATTGCATATTGTGAATTTCAATCTATCAAATTGCATAGCTTCACTGTGAATTAGAGAGACTGACAACATCAACCTAAGTCCTCAGCAAATAAGGACTGTAAGTTTGTGTAAACCGATAACATGCGGGTATAGCCGTATTTGTGTACAAATGTAAAGCCTTCTAGTTCACTCTGTATTCATGTAAACTTTGAGTTCAATTAAAAATTGATTGTAATGTTATGGGCTACTATTGACTTGTATTATTGTGTTGCTTACTGATATAACGAATTAAATCAGAAGTCTTGTTTCTTTTAGATACAAATGGTGAGGTGATTGTGGGCTTTGACGATTATTGGAAAAAAGTTGGTAAATTCTTCCATCCACGCTGTGAACGGCTCATCTACTCCTATCGTCAAAGTTTTATGTGATCATCTAAATTGGAAAAGATTTGAACTTTTGTACTTGATTACTTGTAAACAATTACTTTTCAGAGATCCTCTTTACCAAGCGTGCGTTCAAGGGAATTTGGAAAAGGTCATAGAACTCTTCGAAGATGGTACTATAGAAATAGACATTGATGCAAGATATGAAGAGAGTGTAAGTCTGACACTATGTTTTAACAGCATCCACACCTTTAAATTGATGCAACTGATCTTCAAGCGGATTTATTTTTCTGAAGGAGTCTAAATTACCCTGAGAATCTGGAAAATATCTTGAAATATTTGGCAAATATAATTTATTTTGAAAAAAAATGCCAACAAATTTCAGTCATAATCAATCTCCTTCAGCAAAATAAACGGTTGTTTTTATTTCACGCAGCTAAAAAATCCCCTAAACGTAAAATTCGGGTCAGTCAGGCCCATATAAAAGGTTTTTTAACACATCTTTAGCTTTGACTTCTTCCGTGACAGATTTGTGATATAAACTACAATTTAAATGGTTTCTTTCCTTCTCACAGCGATCAACTTTACTTCATGTAGCAGCATGGGGACGTCACCATGAATTGATTGCTTTCCTCATAGAACATGGATTTAAAAGTATCATCGACAAAACCGACCGAGTAAGATTATGAAAAATAACATGCTCTTGCAAAAAGAATCGTTTTGTCTCAGATTTAAACAATAATTCTTGAATATTTTTTATTGCTACCATTCTAATTGATAATTCAAACGGTGTTAGTTCATTTGAAAACAACAACAACAACATCAACAACAAAACACACACAAAAAACACACACCCCATTTCGTCAAACAAACCCAAATACACACTATACCTTACACCCCAATACGCTTATTACATAGCTGGGTACCGATTGCATGTGCTCTGGAATCCTGTCATTCCTGATTCCTTTTTGTGTCAACATTTATATTTGCTGTAACACTCAGATGCTACATTAATTTCGACCAAACTTTTTTTTCACGTGACAATCACGGGATCGAAGGTAACACAGTCGTTATAGGATCAAACGCGTGATTTTCATTTCAAAATGCCTCTTCTCCCGCAGATTACGCAGGGCAGTGACGGCACTTGCACACAATGTATTTACATTAGTCAGTGTCTTTGGGGTGTACACAGTTTTTGGGTCAAAGATTAAGTACTATTTCCAGTCTGATGGCTCTTCTCCCACAAGTAATATAGCACGATGATGCCATTTGCATCATATAGGTCAAAGCTCGCATAACATGGCTGTGTAACAAGGTTGTGTTAATGGTTTGTGATGATCACACCATGTCTAGTTTTGTTTTATTTCGGGTCTGAGATATGGTATAGGACACACTGAATACCGTACCCCGGGGCACTCAACATTAAAAGTGATGGGTATGTACCCACCGGCTTCGGGAAGTAGGGCATATCCCCTTTAAATGTTGGTATTGGGTATAAACAGATATAAAAAGGTGCCATTTGGTATAACATTTCGAATAAAAGGGTGTCATTAATTTTGGTATATAATTAAAAAAGGGGTCAACGGGTCAATCTCGAATTAAATTTCTTGTTTTGTTTTCAAATTGACCAAATTTGTTGAAACACGTTTCTGCATTATTTTATAGTATTTTATTTGATAAACTTCTAAAAAACAGAGGTGGGTCATTGGGTAGCCGAACCGAAAAAGAGGAAAAAGGGGGAGGGTTAACGGATACTATTCGCCTACATTGAGTGGCACACCTGGCTGTAAGTCTTATTATAGGGAACCTGCTTAAGTGACCTGCGATGAAACTTCATGCAGAGTGTTTGTGAAAAGCATAATTCCAATCGATTTTATGTCTTTGCGATGCAAATTGTTATTCAAAAAGGGTACCATTTATCAGAATGGGCTAAAAGTGCCAAATCCTAAATGGTAGCTAGTTAGATTAAAGAAAATCAATATGATCCAAACAAGGTGTCCACTACCTCAAATTCGTTATCACCTACAATACCGTAGAATTCCGTCGATAAGCATGTGCTTCTAATAAGCTTTTTTTTTTGACAAAATATTTGAAACGTAGGCACCTACCAAAACATTACATAGATTGGCTTACAATAATACATGTTTGTGCAGCCGCCTATATCAGAAATATAGTTGCTCAAACTCCAAAAACTCCAAATAACAATTATGGAGAGTTTCTGCCTTTAATCTCTTTCGTCAAAAAGAGCATCATTTGCTTGGAGGCATTATGCTTGTAAACGGAATTCTACGGTATACCATGCGAAATTAGGCTCCATAGTGATTAGAACTATTTTTGCATTAATCAGATATTTGTTATGAAAATTTGACTACTGTAAAAAGGGTTATTGACCTTTTGCGTATTTCACCACCTAACTCATTGGCAATCTTGTATTCCTTGTGATTAGAAGAAGAATATTGTAGCAATTGATCGGACCATGTTGGATTTATATTGGCTGACATATTGGATTTGTCACTCTTAATCTGTTTGGAAAAAACGGTACCCTAATTTCTTCAACACACACCACCCCGAAGACCCCAGCATCAAGCAAACAATTTTCTTTTAACAGATATGTGAGCAACTGGGGCAGAAAACAATCCGCAATTAGGGTCGGTATTCATTTGCACAGTACAAGCTTGTTTTGCCAATTTTTAAAATTTTGGTAGGTCGAGGAGGACGACGCAGTCATATCATTGCCTTATATGGATTATGGGTTCAATACCACCAATAACCTATTATACAATTTTCAATGGAAAAATAAATGGTTTATTACCAGGCGAAAGTAGACGATTTAGATGACAAATTACTACAAACAAACAAACAACTAGTTCCTCGTCGTATTTCCATGCATCGCCCAGGCCTAGTGGTATACGAGCATATAGCCTATAATTACAAAATAGAGAGGGATCTTTTTTTTTTCTTTCATACTTTGCATTAATGGTCAGAATGAATACACAGCTCTGCATACGGCTGCCATCAAAGGAGACAAGAATGTTTGTAAAATATTATTGGACGCTGGAGCCGATGTGTCCATAGTAAACCAAGTAAGTAACTTTCTTATTTATTATACTTTAAAAAGAAATTACCAGATGCAGAACACCCTAAATTTCATCAAAATACACAGATGTTTGCATTTTTGGAACAAACATATAGTTAGGTGAAAAAGTTCAATTTGGTGACCACTCTCTGGCTAGTAAGGTTTGACGAGTGATTCGACTTCTATGGACCATTTAGAAAAAAAATAGCCACCATGTCCCTCGCGAAAATCCCGGCATTTTCCGCTAGAGGCCAAAATCCAAAATGGCCGCCGCCACCATTTTGAAAATTTAAGTTTTGAACCAGAGCACCTATAATCATGCACAAAGACACTTTTTCGGATATGTCGAGTACAAGGATTCCGATTCTGACATTAGTTTGACATTACGGCATAATTTTCACCCAGAAATCCAAGATGGTGGCCGGCACCATCTTGAAAAATTTAGTTTTGAACAAGAGGACCTAAAATCGTGTACAAAGACACTTTTTTGGATAAGTCGACTACAAGGATTTCAAATTTGACATTACTTTGACATTACGAACTCAATTTCAGAACTGAACAATATTTGGGTAAATTTGTATTTTTAATAGATGCACTATCTAATCCTGCACATTATGACACCACATTGAATCCAATGTGACCTCAAGAAGTAAAGTTACAAGCAATTGAATAGACGAAGGTCCAGATTTAAAAGTGACAAACTGGCCTATACAAGGCGCAAAAAGATTCCAACAAGCGCAACAAAGAGACAACACAGTTTCTTCAATGAAGCGTTATTTAAAGCAGTTTTTATTTCAGTTTTTACTTCTCTGTACTTTTCATAACTTTCATTTTATTTGGTCCTTCCATCTGGTTGGTGGACGACCTGGTGGTCTTTTCTTGCTGAAGTCATTAATGTAAGCTTGGTGGGGAAGCCGATGTAGAGGCATCCTGAAGATGTGCCCAGCCCATTTCAAACGTCTCAGGTAGATAACATCATTGATGAAGCTAGTGATGTTGAGACTCTGTCTGATGGAATTGTTGCGGATTTTGTCAAGTAGGGAAACTCCAAGCATTGCCCTAAGGCATTGCATTTCAAAGACATCCAGTCTGTGTCGATCGGATTCACGTAGCGCCCAGGATTCTGACCCATAGGTGGCAATAGGGAGGATGAGGGACTGGTAGATCGTTACTTTCAGCGATCTGGTGATGTCATGGTTAGACCAGATGTATTTTTCAATCTACCAAATGCCCAGGCTGCCAACTTTGTGCGACGTTTAATATCCTCTTCTACTGAGGGCACCCTGCTACCCAGAAGGACAAAGTTATTTACTTTGTCAATGGGCATTTGGTTCAGCATGATATCTCTTGGATCGTCAGACATGATCTTGCATTTTGCTGGGTTAATTTTCATTCCCCAGCTGCTGCATGCTTTTTCCAGTTCATTAGTGGAGATTTGCAGGTTCTCAAAGTCCATATCCATGAGTGTGGTGTCATCTGCATATCGGACGTTGTTAATGCACATGTCACCCATCTGCACACCTGAGCCTAGATTTTGGATGTTCTTCATGACAAACTCCAGATATAGATTGAAGAGGCATGGTGAGAGAAGACATCCCTGTCTTACACCAACTAGGACTTCAAACCAATCAGTGATCTTTCCATTTACCACAACTGAGCGTTTGGTTTGCTCATACATTTTTGCAATGAGGTTCACCAGTTTGGTATCTACTCCTACTGAATGCAGACATTTCCAAAGGGCCTCCCTCCATATGGTGTCAAATGCTGCTTTGAAGTCTACAAAGTTCCAGTGTATTGGAATTCGTCTTTCGTTAGCCTTTTCATAGATTTGGCGTACTGTAAATACCGCTTCTGAGGTGCCTCTGGAACTCCTGAACCCACACTGTTCCTCTCTCAGATGGTTATCTACAGTCTGTTGTATTCGGTTAAGAACCATCCTACAGAATACTTTTCCCGGGATTGACAGGAAGGTAATAGCTCTGTAGTTGTCCAGTTTGTCGCCCTTTTTGTATACAGGGGTTATTAGACCTTTACTGCAGTCTTCAGGGATTTTTCCGTCAACCCAGGCGGTGTTGATGATCTTCAACAACATTTGTTTCAACATGGGTCCTCCTGCTTTCAACACTTCTTCTGAAATTTTATCCCTACCACACGCTTTGTTGTTTTTAAGCTTCTTGATGGCCTCTTTGAAAAGGGCACACTTGCTGTAGCAGGGTTGACAGGCTCTGGGATGGAGTTAAGTATATTACAGTCTCTGTGGAATTCTGTATTCAGATGTTTACTGAAGTATTCCTCCCAGCACTTCATTACTTCCTCTGGGGCTGTTTTGAATGAACCATGTTTGTCTTTGGCTGCAGTTTGAACTTTGGTTTTATCACCTGCTAGCTTTCCTTTTCCACTGCTTCACTTGATATTTGACCCCTTTGTTCAGCTTCCGATAGCAGTTCTTGTTTGGAGCTGAGGGGTTGTTTAACATCAAGACTCTGGCTTTTCTTCTCAAGTGGCACATTTTCCTGACCTCTTCAGGCAATACCTTCACTTGGCGAGCCCTCCTAATACCAACTGATTCTTCAGTAATTTTGTTTGTTGTGTCTCTGAACTTAGCCCACAGGTCTTCTACATCAGTATCCTCCAGTTGAAGCAGGGGTTCAAAAGTACCACCAATCTTGGCTCTGAACTCTTCTGCAATCAGGGGGTTGGTAAGTCTACTGACGTCATAGCTTTTTGGAGTTGTTTTCAGGCGTTTGGTTCGGACTGGTGCTGACACCACTTTAGCGATCACTAGATTGTGATCTGAGCCCACATCAGCTGAGCAGTATGATCGGCAATTCTGGATGGTACTTAGGTTCTCCTGTTATGATGAAGTCAATCATATTTTTGTATTTCCCACAAGGTGAAGTCCATGTTACTTTTCTACAGGCTTTATGCTGGAAGTGGGTGTTACAGACTGTCAACTTGTGGAGCATGCAGAATTCCAACAGTTTCTCCCCTCTGCTGTTGATCTTACCAATACCAAACTTGCCCATTGTTGGGGTCCAAGCTTTACCATGTTTACTGTCAGAGCCTATTTTGGCATTGAAATCCCCCATCAGGATAAGTTTCTCCTTCTTATTGACTTTCTGAAGGTGATGTTGTAGCCCATCATAAAATTCATCACTCGCTGCATAACTGTGCGTAGTGGTGGGGGCGTAATCATTAATGATGTTGAGTATTCCTTCCTTCATTTTGAACTTTGCTGTTAGGATTCTGGAAGAGACAGATTCATAGCTGACAAGGCATTCAAGAAGTGGCTGTGATATTAGAAGCCCAACACCTTCTCTTCCAATGCCATCTTTCCTACCTGCTAAAAGGATGGTGTATTCATCTTTGTTGATGAGTGTCTCGGATTCTGTCAGGTGTGTTTCGCAGAGTCTAAGGATGTCAAGACCAAATCTTCTACCCTCATCAAGGAGGATTTCCCAATGACCTTCCGTCCTAAGCGTCCTGACATTCCAAGTTCCTGTATTAATACCACTGGAGCTCCTTTTCTTTGTAGGTTCCTCTACAGCAGTCTTTGTTAGAGTTGGCTGTTTTGTCACTATTGGCTTATTTGTCACAGTGCGGCTCCTTTTATTTGAGGCCTGCTCAGCTGTGGCTTTTGTCACATTTTGGCATTTTGTCGACTTCCGGCTACTTACGCTGATCCTGGTTGTCTTCCTTGTTTCTTCCTCTGGCTGTACCTGTGGAGATGGCAACCAATCACCAATCCTTCCCGTAAGCAATATTGTTCAGTTTGGAAATTATGATTTTTTTTAAGTGTAAGGATACTTTATTGGCGCAGTATATGATAAAATTGTCCTAGGTTATGTATTATTGTAGATCGTAATAAGAGCATATAGCCCAAATGTAGACAGTATAATTGAGAAATTATCTCAGAGATATTGAAAAACAAACAAGCAAGGCGTACTGCCATTACTTGCTTTTGATATTATATACCAGGTACCAACTCGGTCAATTTTCTCAAAAGAGTGCTAAATTGACCCAATCTTGAAAACGCTTATGGAGAACGTTGCTTTGTAGGCTATGTATATGTGTATCCGAATGTATGCGTGATGCTTTGCCGCTCTTACTGTCCTATAAGTCTGGTTTGACGTTGTTTTGTGTCCATAGTTTTGTTTTGGATGGATTTTGCTTCTCAAGACCACGAATTTCAAAAATATTTTTACTGGATCTCTATCAGCTTTGAGCATTTTGAGATATGGAGAGTCAAAGTTCATAGAGAGGTCAAAATTCAAACTAATGTTTACCAAATCATTCCTCTTGTCATAGCGATCCAGAAAAAATATACTTTTACATATCTGTGACATTTCTCCCACATTTTCACTCACATTTGTGAGTTATGAGCAGAAAGGTCAAAGGTCACCATTTGAGGTCAAAGGTCACCTATAAAGTTCAAAACCTTAAAAATAATCCGATTTTTATGATAATAGTCTCAAATTGGTCGTCTTCTATAAATAATTTTCAATAGTTTGTCATAGCCAGGATGTATCGTTACCATGGTAACATGGTGACAAATGACAATGTCCACTGAATCATATATTGATATACTGGCGTTGTTTGCTATTTCACCATGGTTACCCATGTATTAAACATACACAATACAAACTATTGTTTTTCTGCATACATTTTCAATGATGAACAATTATTTGGTATGTCACAGATAGGTAAAAGTATACCTTTTCTGACCCATTATGATAGGTGGAATAATTTGGTACAGTCATTTTTTTTAAAAGTTGGTGGTCTTGAAAAATCCATCAAAAACAAAACAATGGACACAGAAACAAGCTGCTGTTGAAAATTTACATTTGACAATGCATACTGTCCATTCCCTAATCATACTGCAAATTGTTATGAATACATATTATATTAATTTATGTTTTTCATTTGGCATTTTGATTAACATCAGCAAGGGAATACAGCATTTCACGAAGCATGCAAACAACGTGGTTCAGAGATATTCAACTTGCTGCTGGAATCCTGTAAAGAAGGCCTAGAAATTGCAAACAAGGTTTGTTTGACTCTTTGTTTTTTAATAGTTTTAACACCCCGGGTTTAATTATGTATTTATTAATGAATAAGAAGTAATTCCAGCAGTCTGAGCAAATTTTATAATTTGAGTTAAGATATTCCCGATTTAAGTGTCAAACATTCAAAAACACGTTTTATTCACTCAGTGAATAAATTAAAAGAAGTGATACAGCTTATAAATGTCATTTAATAATGAATAGGCCCTTCTTCATGTGCGATGGCCTCCAAGCACTAGGAGTAAGACACATTTTTCAGTGAAAAATCCACGAGCAGTTGAAAAATCAGTGTTGGATTTATTACATATTTTTTTACGGATTTTTCACGCGATCACGGACTAATATGTCATAGGTCACAGAAAAATGTTGTGATTGACGTTTTTGGACCAAACATCCATCTTAGTAAATTGATACATTTGTCAAGAATTTCCCATGTAAAAAACTGAGCAAAAAAACTAGCATTTTTACCCATAAATTGAATTGAGTTAATTGTATTGAATTAAGTGATCATTTTGTTCATATATTTGAAATACCCATGTGTCCTACGTTCTGTACACCAAATAATTATGAAGTTTCTACTCCATTCAGTTTTAAAGAAAGAGCTAGTTAAAATGTGTAGTTTTTAGGTAAACGGCATAGAACGCACGGGTTAAAGATTTGACAACATGGCAGAAAAGATTCTCCAAACTCTTCTGAACATTTTGATATATGATTTGTCCATTTGAAACATCTGTCCTACGAAACCATTAAATAGAGCACTTTTGACTGCATGGCCACCATACTGTTTAGCTATTTCACAATACCCTCAAAATAACTGATGCGCAGTCATTAGCCTCTAATTAATTTACATTGGTAATAAGGTTTTTTTTTATCATTTGATGCAATGCAATGATCATATTGTGGTATCTGAAAACTGTACTAATATGTAGTAATAATTTAGTGCTTGCTTTATCCACAAGTCAGTTGACAAGTCACAAGTTTTATTTAGCGAGTTTCGGCACGCATCACGCACACGCCTCCAATGGTAAATTCGTACGGGGTGTACCGCTCAGTCCGACACGCCGCTAGTCCGACACGCCTCTAGTCCGACACGCCAAATTCCCCATACTTAGGGGTGCGTCAGTCTGAAAATAAAAAGCACTGCAACACTCCGACACGGCGCTAGTCCGAATCTGAAAACACTTCTTCAGTCCGTCACCGCCCTATAGTCCGAAATTGAAAACCATAGGGCTAGTCTGAAACTAAAAACCACAGCGCTAGTCCGAATCTGAAAAACACTGCGCTAGTCCGAATCTAAAAAACAGTGCGCTAGTCCTAATATCGGACTAGCGCTGTATTTCCCAAATTCAAATTCGGACTAGCGCAGTGTTTTTCATTATCGGACTAGCGCAATAGTTTTTAGTTTCGGACTAGCGCAGTGTTTTTTTGGATTTGGACTAGCGCATTGTTGGACTGAAGGAGTGTTTTCCATATTCGGACTAGCGCAGTGGTTTTCAGTTTCGGACTAGCGCAGTGGTTTCATTTTCGGACTAGCGGCGTGTCGGACTGGCAGAGTATATTTTAGATTCGGACTAGCGGCGTGTCGGACTTGTGCAGTGCATATATATTCAGACTACTGGCGTGTCGGACTAACGCCATGTACCTATTTGTACCTGTTCTTGATTAGAGTCCGTAAGTGAGCGCGTAAAATATTATTACCTTTTTGCTAATCTTTCACATTTCTATTCTTCATAGGTTGGCGATACACCGTTATTGATAGCAACCAGACATGACAGTTATGAAGTGCTTTGTCTTCTTCTCGAGGAAGATGTCGACCTTTTCGTCAGAGATGGGGTATTTATATCAATCATGTTATGCGGCCCATACGCGATCAATTTGATTGATCAAAATGATGCAGGATTGGATACAAAATAATATTTCTCTTTAATATTATGGAAGAGATCTAATCTAGTTTGATTTTATTGACAGTTCTTTGATATTGATCAATCAAATTGATTGTGTATGTCGCATTATAGTAATATAACATAAGTATCATGTAAGGGTTTACTTAAGCTAAACTTATGAACATCGAACATTAATCTTCTTAAAATATTGTAATATAGGGTCCACAACTTATAAGTTCCCCCTAATGTTTTTTGGAAGAAATCGAAAATCATTTAACGAAATGCAAAATTGTAAGAAATTATGAGTAACCTCTATTTGTTTTACAAATCCGGACCAATTTGTAGTGTCACACATCATTACGTTCAGTCACAATGGTTCGTTATGTAAAAAAAAGAAGGAAAAAAGAAGAGGCAGCTTTATAAGTTGCACCTGAGCCCATGGGAGTCAAATTTCAAACAACAATACAGTATAGTACACCACATTTCGCCATACTGCACTTTAGAAACGCTTGCTGTTAGAATAAGAAAATTGTTTAATTGTAATTATTGCACAGGTCACGGCAACCCTGTGACCTTTCCGGAAAAAGCCGAGTGGCAGGTTTTTCAAATAAATATTTTCTGTGTAAAAACTGTACCATCAGATAGGTAATGGAATATATGAATATTAACTGTACATCTATCATAACAATTTTTGATAACAACTTGCGTCACAATTGATCTAGTATAGAAGGTAGCGAATTTATTTCAATCTTATATACGCCATTTTTTTTGGAATTAAGTGAAAATTAATTCTGTAAAAACTGTATTTTTTTAATGTAATTTTCACATTAGACCCAACAAAAGATTACCGTTTTGTTGTTATGATAATCTAATCTTTTGATTTCGTAAATAAAATTGGGGGTCTAATGTGGATTTAGGATGCAAACTGGAACAATCCAATGCCTTGTCAAAAGCATTTGCTTCAAAATGGAGTTCGGATGCACTTCGTAATACAACTTGGGAATGTGTCCTCCTACACTGTAAACAAGTGCATTACGTCGGTGTATGCTGTTTATGAAAGTCCGGATCCGTTGCTGTTTTTTTTACTATTAACAGAGAGCTTGCGAAATGGAGTTACTTTAACTTTAACTTTAACGTCTAGATGATTATAGAGGATTATGTATTCAAAACCACTCTGCCATTAAAGCCGCTTGAAGTTAAAGTTAACGCCAGAATCTACAGTGTGCCGTAAATTATGATGAAAATACGTCATAATTAAAACAATGGTTTGCATATTTCCTCATAGACTACATAATTACCACTTATGTATTGTCTAGTTAATAGACCAATTATTGGAAATCTAATTTGGTTTGGGTAAAAAACATGCCACATGATGCTAAAAATTACTGATTGAATTAGATCAAAATAAATTTTGTTCCAAACGTCACACTTGATATACATTTGTGTGTGCTCATGACGTACATCAAATCAGCTTGCGGAACCAAGTAGTAAAATGGACTGATTTTACGGGACCCAGCAGTGTAGTGAACTTCTGCGAATTGCAGCTACTGTGAACATTTTTTACAACGTTGCGTGTCTTTGGGGCTGTGCAATAATTATGAGCCCTGGGGGAGGGTAAAATTGGGGGGGGCAAGAAATTTTTGGCGAGCCAAAAGGGGGGGGCAAGCAATTTTTGGCCAGCCGAGAGGGGGGGGGCAAGCGATTTTCTGGCACACATTCATGGGGCACCTTTTAAATAAAACGCTCTAAAAAGGCTTAGGAAAACAGTACGGAAACGCTTTAATATGCAAATTTTCCTGCTCGCTGCGCTCGCAACATATATCTAGACCATTTAAGGTTTGAAAATTGGGAACCCAAAAATTTGGCATGTGTAAAGGGGGGGGGGGGGGAAGCGATTTTTGGCGGGCCGTTCGAAAATGTTCGGGGGAAATAATTATTGCACAGCCCTTATAATTACACCTTTATATAACCAAATATGTTTGTACTGTTCAGGTATTTTATTTAATTATTATTTTATTCATTTAGGCCTACATTATGTACCCCAATTCGGCAGAAAGCTGGTCTAACATGTGCCACGCTATTATACGCATATTATAGGCCTATGGGTATTGTATATCAACCAAATTATTCATTATTAAAAGAGGAGGCCTATTTGTTACAAAAAATAAGAATGTCAGAAAAGGAGCATCCAGAAATATGTTGGTTGAAATTCAAAATTCTGGGAGTTTTTAAAGAAGAAAATGAAGATCATTCGGGGAGATATATTTAATTCGATCAGAATGCAAAGAGGAGTCCTTGCCCTCCTAAAAGAAAACTCCTGGCAACGCCACTGGGGAGTGGGAAAGTGAGGGTAGATGAATAGATGGAGGGAGGGGATGATATGGAGAGGTGGTGATGGTGGTGGGGGGGGGGGCGGGGGCTAGGGAGAGCAAACAGATAAAATGAGCTTGTGTCCTGATGGAAATATAAAATTGACAAAGCTGACGTTTACTGGAATAATAATTGAGCTTTTATTATAATAATCCGGGACAATAATATAAGCATATCACAAGAATATTTAATTGAAACATGTTTAGAAGTATAATATTAGCGTATAGCTCATAACATAGGCCTAATTCCCATTGCATTGGTCATCGCCAAGACAGTTAGGACGCTGGACAACCGATTGTTATTGTTCTGCAAGGCTCACTCAGTCATTTAATAAGGCAATACAAACGATCGAATTTGGTATTAAAATGAACAAAATTTTGAGTTACACCTTTTCAGTGTAAAAATTTTTTCTCGGCCAAATGAAAAGCAATAATTTTCATTTTTTCAGTAAATGTCAGGAAAAACTGTAATGCTTGATACTGTATTTTTTTTTTTCAAATCTTAGTGTTAAACTTAGTCGTGAAATTCAGTCATTTAGTGTAAGATTTTCGATTTTGATAGGCTTCAACTCTGCCCGAGCCTTTTTTTGATACCTTTTAGCTTTTCAAAGTAATATAGTTCGCTAAAGAAGGATTTTTCCCAACTTTCTAACGCACATCACCGTGAGCGATATATCATAGTTTTGTCAGAATTTCCGTTTTGATTCCATAATTTTTGACTACCAGCTGAAAAATTTCAAATCCACGCGTGAAATACTAGCATTGTGGATCGATATCTCTGGGTGCCCGGCCTGGATACAGTTTTGCCAGAACTTCAATATAGCAAAGAAATTACCTAGTGTTTCGGTATAGTGCCTTTTGTTTGTGTTTGTTTGAAATTGCTTAAACCCACCGAAAGTCATAAAGAAGCAGCCAAAACAATACAAGGTTAAACACGGAAGTTTATAACAACCTATTATAATGACCTAAAGGAAAAATCATTTATGGTAACAATGAGCCTTGCATTGTAAGTCATGGTTAAAATGTGTTGAGTACCCACCCCACCCCCATAGGCCTACATAATATTACATACCGGTACCTTATAATATTTATATAGCACGGCTATAGCTATACATTTAGAAAGTAGGTCCTATAGCGCTAAATTATGACAAATAGGCCTACACAAACCCGAACGCAAGTCTGAAGGGTGTAATGAAAATGCCAACCCGCGATGGGGGGGGGTCATTCAAAATTCACCTGCAGATAGGAGGGACAGAAAATTAAAATCCCCTCTAATAACACGCGAATTTTTCTAGGTTTGGACAGTGGATTTTCCCATGGACCTCATCCTAGGTAAATAAACAAACAAACAGACAAAATGGTTTTCATAATCATGGAATCCATAGCCCCTATAAATTGAAATTGCAGGCTATCACGGGAGCAAATTTCCAAAATCCACCTCATTTACCAGAATTGGGGATTTGGGCTACCAAATCGCTGGTCAGGCAATCCTGGTTTTCAATGGAAAAGGGACCTGGGTTGACAACAATTGAAATATCGATTATTTCTGCTGATTGCTCTCGAGGTAAAGTACTAAGTTTGACATTTTCGGAGCATGAAGGGGAAAAGGGTAAAATAAAACGGAAATTCTGACAAAACTATAATATATAGACCCACACGATGTGCTTTACAGAGGTGGGAAATATCTTTCTTTAGCAAACTATATTAGTTTGAGACGCTAAAAATGAATTCTGTAAAAAGCTCACGGGCGAACTAAAGGCCTATAAAAATCAAAAATATCACACTAAAAGACACAATTTGATGCTTAATTTTAACACCAGGATTTAAAAAAAATGTTCATCCAAGCACTATGTTTTTATTTGACATTACTGAAGAAAAACAAAAAAATTTTGCTTTATATTTGACCGAGAAAATAAATTTCATAGCAAAAAGGTGTATCTCGGAATTGTGTTGATTTTAACATGTATCGATCGACTTTTAGCGTGACTAAGTAGAACAAAAGATCGGTTGTCCTGCGTTTAGACTGAAGAGATGTAATCCATGTTTATTCAAACTAAGCGCATATTGTAATAAGTGTTACCAACAAACCACTTCAGCAAACAAAAGGGAGCAATTTGATGCAGTCGCTTTTACATACCCTTCTTTTGATCACCCATTGATACACTTCCCCTAGTTTAAACAACAAGACGCTGTTGGTACAGAAACCAATCTGACGTTCGCGTTGAAGTGAAGTTGAGCAAGAAATCGAATCGATATTTTTGAAGTTGCCGTTAAAGTTCCAGTAACTTCATTCCGCAAGCTCTCTAACATCTCCCAACGAACAGACGTGACACGTACGTCGACGAGGTGCTCTCGGCTGATTTTTAACTTCTCCTGTCACCTGCTTTGTTTTTTGTTTTTAATTTTCGAATCGCATTAGGCGCAACTCCCATACGACAAGCAATTACTTTCGCTGGTACATTATCATCCAGCAAACCTATTGCTCCACCGCGAAGTAAATTGGGCAAACGTGGCATTATAAAAATGTTACTTCATGTGATGTGATGAACTACTGTCGATGTATGGTCTATTCGCACTGCAGTACATATCCCGCCCAATTCAGCCATTTATCAGTAAAAAAAGAAAAGATTTAAACACCTGCTTTGCTTTTGAAGAATACCAAAGATTAAGTTGTCTTTAACAAACACATGGATATTTCTAGTGTACTCCATTGTTTGGGAGTTGACTCCTATGGACTCAGATGCAACTTTTAACACTGTTAAAAACGGTATCTTGTTTTACATAATAACCCATTGCGACTGAACGCTATGACGCGTGACGCTATAATTTGGTCCATATGTGTAAAACAAATAAGGCTATCCATACCTTTTTACACGTTTGCATTTTATTAACTATTTATCGATTTATTTTAAAAAGTATTTAGGGGGTTTGTACAAGAAATATGTGAGTAAATGGAATAGTGTGGAACAAGACCTGTTTCTTAAAGAAAGTGTGTGAAAAGCAGAAGCAGCCCCTTTCCATACTATTCCACTTACTCTTTTGAAATAATCGCATGTGTAAGGAACTTGTACGCATTCTCACAGATTTCTTTTGCTGGGTTCCAATTATTCGCCTGTGAATGTGGTCCCGGAAGCTGTTCCGTGTCAGTACATGTTACTGTTGTGTCAGTTGGACAACTGCTTGGTTACTGACATGTGTTTAGAGTAGAGTATTGCAGTAATCCTGTGTGTAATTAATTCATTTTTATGGACAGGGTTTTAAGATATGACCTTGTGAAAAATTATAAGTTTCTTTTCGAGGTCAGTTTATATCACTGAGCAATCTAGCGATCGGTTTCTAGCCAATTAGATAGGACTCCTTTTCTTATTGGTGAAATACCAATCGCCCGTCGCTCACCAACAGAGTATTAGGACGTGATTCGTTGCAGGGAAAAATATTTAGAGGCTGTCTACAGGCTGTCTGTTCGTGGTGGGTCTGATGAGTCTTGCGATCTGCTTGGAATTTGTCCCCGGAACAGTGTCATAGATTTCTTTTGTCTAAGTGTCTCAATCCCTTTTCGGACTGTATTTATATTGGATAGTAATTTAAATCGGGTAACCTAAGAACCCGGCCGTAGAACGATCTGTTGGTCAGCATAGATATTGAATAAAATTGAATCCCATCACATCAATTCAAAGCTACACCCTTTTTTTTAAAATACAGATTACCCGCGACTTAATGTATATACTTAAAATAACAAAGCTTTGACCAATATTAATGCACCTGAAAGCACAGTGCAGCGGGAGTGCAACACGATATGTACTTCATGCATTTTTCTGACGGCTTTTCTACTTGGCTATGTGGTTCTAAGGTTTATAAATCAATAAGTACCAATTTTATATATTGATGTCCAATAGGTCTACTAGTTAAGATTATGTTAGTCATCACTCGGGTTGTATTTTCTATGAAAGAAGGGGTACGGTATTTGACGAAGTTTTTGAAGAGAGGGAGTTTTTCAGAAATAATATCGTGTAATAATCTTTTCAGACTGGAGACAGTGTATTGCATGTGGCATCACAACGTAGTTGTCCCAAGTTATGTCAGGCACTAATAGCAAAAGATTACGACAAAGAATTGCTTTCGGCGCCCAATAAGGTAAATCAGAAAGAAACAAAACAATAATTGCAGTCTTGATATATTTTATTAGTCTTATAGAAGACAAAATGTAAATATACACGATTTTTTACATGGTAGACATCTCATGATCTTTATCTTACATGGGAATAATCACTCATAATACCTATTTCTAAGGTACATTACTAGTCTGTCGGTTGCGAAGGCCTTACTCCGGGGGTAATAGTCCCCCGTTGTTAAGCACATTTTAAGGTGGCACGCAGGGTAATCTCAATGTGTCACAAAACGAACATACCTTTTTATTTAAGGGATCCAAAATGAGCGTTTATTGCGTTTCGACAGTATTTTTGTGGGACATGAGAGCACCTCAGACCTATCGAATTGCATTCTGAATACGAAGCATGTCTTTCTGATATCAAATAATTTTCATTTTTTTAAATAACAATATAATACAAATTTTATGACAAATTATAAAAATTTGATATTTTTCAAATTTTTGATATATAACAGTCCTCGAAGTAAATTATATAAATCTAATGATATATTCTTAAAGTGTATGTAGCAGGAGGAAATTTTGACCTTTCATATTGAAGATATGGATTTTTTTCCCCCAAAAGACCTAATTTTTTTGGGTGTTTTGGGAAAAAAAATCCATATCTTCAATACGAAAGGTCAAAATTTTCAATTGATCGTCGGCTTTTCATCCCACCTACATACACTTTAAGTATAAATCATCAGATTTATAAAGTTTACTTCAAGTACTGTTAAATATCAAAAATATCAATTTTAATGATTTGCCATAAAATGTGTATTAAATTGCGAATTTCAAAAATCAAAATTATTTGATATCAGAATGACATTCTTCGTATTCAGAATGCAATTCGATATGTCTGATGTGCTCTAATGTCCCAAAACAAATACTGTCCAAACGTTCATACCCCAGTCCTTAATTATAAACCTCTAAATTTCAGAGTTAGGTTCAAATATGTTCTCAAAACATTCACAGATAATTGCAGGATGACAGATGTTTGTCAGTGAGAGAGAAACACGTTTTACCATGGCAATGGAATATCAAAACCAAGTAATATTCAAACCCACAAAGGAAGGTGGTGCTACGCTTGTTATTCCTGGGTCTGGTTACGTTCACAAAAAATGTAAAAAATATTGGACATGTGTGACATTGTTGTCTTTCTGATATTATGTGAGTTATTTCAAAGATTTCTTTGAATTTTTTGTCCAAAATACACATATCTTCTGAAAGTGATAACCACAAATCAGTAATTGAATATATGAATAAAAAAACCCACCCAAGTCCATACTTTGCCCAAATTGAGTTAAGCATCGAAAATTGTTGCTATACATAGGCCTGTCATATGTATGAAAGAACAACTCAATTGAGCATGTGAAAAATAGCATGTATGAAAGAACCACCAAAGTCCATGATGTCTTGTAACACATTGATTGAAATCCAGTATGTATAAAAGTCCACTTGTAACACATTCATTACTGGAGAGTGGGTTTAATCAAGGAAAGTGTGTGGCTTATATTACATGGCAGAATGCTTATCAACATTATACATACATGTGTGCTTTATTTATAATATCTTACTAGTGGTAATCTCATTCCAACATTATTGTCTTTGTATATGATTCAAAAAACCACCCAAGTCCATCATTAAAAACGAACCCCACGAAGTCCATGAAATGCTAATCGTCATGCCTAATAGAGTTTAACCTACTAATTTTCACGTAAAACTTAGGCACCAGAAACAAATTGGTTCGATATTTCGATCGACCGTCGATGCTGCTTCGATGCTTGTTATTAATGAATTATCAACTAATTAATCTGAATGAACACTAAATTTATATTGGTCAATATCACTACAGGCACAAATTACTATTTAAGGTTAGCCGAGAGTTTTTCATGCGCTTGATATCAGAGGGGCGTAAGTTCATAACAGAAACAGCCATGCAGAAAATGAACAAGCGTGTACACTGGGACGCAGGCCTATACTTACAATAGAATATCGATCCACGGTCAAGACATGAAACTTGGCTTAGCTCGTGCCCGGAGCTCGTGAGTCGGTGGGGGGGTCATGAGGGGCGGCATGCCGGGTCGGATGCGGGGGGGGGGGGCACAAGCCGTTTTCGGCAATTTTCATAAGGATTTTATAAATTTTAAAATTGATTGGGGGCACTTCGTCAAGCTACGCCCTGGAAAATGTGTTGATTTTGAATTTATAGCCTTGATATCTTTGATGAAATAAATAAATGATGCTATTCCCCTGATTACAATGTAATAGGGTACAACAATAACATCAACAACAATATCAAAAAGCAATTATTTGCAAATCGAATTTGGGAAGAACAACGAGACAGACTTAGCAGGCGAATCAATCAAATAAAACTAAAAAGAAAGGAGCAAGAAAGAATAAAGAAATAGTGAAAAAGAGAAAGAAAGAGAGAGAAAGAGAGAGAGAAAGAAAAAGAACGAAAATGAAAGGAAGAAAGAAAGAAAGAAAGAAAGAAATGAAAAAAAAGATAAGGAGAAAGAAAAGAGGAAAGAAAGGAAGTAAAAATGAGAAAAGAGAAAACAAAAAGGAAATTCAGCCTCACGGGGACTCGAACCCACAAAAAAGGTTCACAACAGATTCCCAGTCTAACGCTCTATCCACTTGGCCATACATCAGCTTACGCAATTACTAGTTCTCGAAGCAGATATATTACTTTAATATGACGCAATTACTTGATTACAATCGCGTCCGCACAATGGCTCTTAGAATAAACAAGCATGTCGGCGCTGAAATTTTGAACAAACTGATGGAGGAAAAACCTCGTTTTTTGCAATACTAGCTTCAATTTGGAGTGAAAATCAAATGGGATAGCAATTGGCAGAATGTTGAGAAATAATGTAGGTATTCAGATGTCTAAATTAACGTCCCGTAATCAAGATATCGATAATTTCACAAAACAGTTTTTTCTCAGGCAAGATTCTCGAAAATGTTCCCCAAAAACGGGCTTTTAAAATTTAATCGGTACTGTATTTGGTTCTTCCCCATGGCAACATTATTTCTTTAATCGATTTGTAGTACAATGCAAAAAGAAGAAAACAATCACTCGGCGTGGTTTTATACGAGGCGCACATTTGAAAAAAACGTCATGGAACGCGTTTTTGATCTTGTGAACATGGTGCGTAAAACGGCTTTAAACGAAGGATTTTCAAATTTATTCCAAAAATTTGTATAAACACACAAGAAAAATGTTAAGCTACATCCAATGCACCAACATTTCACTTGCTGCGATATTTGATTACTGAGAAAACTCTGTTTTAGAGAACAACTTTATACGTCTTTTATACGTTTTTATACGTTTCTTTGTATAACCTTAATCACAATTAAAAATAGTAAATGAATTGATTTCATGAATAATAAGGATCGACCAAACATCGATGGTCGATCGAAAGATCGAACTAATTTGTTCCTATCGCCTTACCATATTGACCAGATAAATCTAACTGAAGGAATTAAAACGATACACAGGTTTTTTTTCTCAAAATCACTTCCCATGGACTTGGGTAGGTTTTGAATTCATGTATTCAATTGTATCTCCCGTTTTATTTCATTCATTCATTCATTCATTCATTCATTCATTCATTCATTCATTCATTCATTCATTCATTCATTCATTCAATTTATTCACACATGATTTCACATTTATATATATATATATATAATAACAATATTTCCAAAATCATATACGTAATTATTTACGTTGCTTGAAAGCATCATAATTGTACAACGCTGATATACTGTCCATGCCGATATAGCTTCTTTCACCTGTGATAGGTCATTTTACCATCTTAATATTGTACCTATATTATAACAAATCTAATCAGGGGCGGATTTACCTTTTGGGGGCCCTGAGCCAGGCAAACATTAGCAGGTCCCCAAAGTCACCGTGATAAGCGTGATAACAAAAATCAATTTCGGACTATTTTAACCCAAAACACACTATCGACTGGAACAAGGTCAAAGTATATACTGGATCAGGACTCCAACTGGTACGACAGAGAGGAGTGAGGGAGGCTATAATATCAACATCCACAGACACCCCAGCAACCTAAACAAGGACAAGGGACGATACGACATGGTACCCGTCTACCGCAACATCCTGTCACATGACGTTGTAGACAGCAACTCGTCAAGTGACACTCATCAAGATCAGTTTGAAAAAGGCTTAGCGACTGCAAAACATGTTTGTTGTGAGAACAATCATAAATTCATCAATATGATTTTGACCGTGTTTACATCTCCTAACGGCCATTTTAAGGTTAAAGACCACTAATAGGCCTGGGCGATACATTGAAATACGATGAGGAACTATTTGTGTTCATGGCATTCGAAAAGACTGCATTAAAATCGCTGAAATTGATCAAGTTATATAGCCAAAAAAGTACTTTTTAGAGTTTGATGCTTCAAAATGGTACATTTTCTCTCATTATATGACATTTTTGATGTAATAGTACCAAAATTCATACGCACAGCTTCGGTTTTTAGTAAATAGTCGCCTTATCATATTGTAACTTTCAGCTTCGAGGGCGCACTGTCATTTTAAGGTGTTTACGGTTCAGTGCGTTAAAACAAGAAAAGTCTCAGGTCAACCTATGTTGAATTTTTGATCATTTGGCATCTAAATCATATAGTTTCACCTGATATTGGTGGCATTGAACTGTGAGAGTTCTGAATATGAGAAAATTCCACCCGAAATTAGGCATTTTCCCATTGAAACCCGTGTTATACATAATTAGTGGTATTTAACCTTAAGGTGTTTGTCATTTAAAATTGAACAACTTGAACAAGAGGAAATGTCCTTCGCAACCGGCAGGCCGCATTAAGTATTACACACTGCACGATTCATTTCTATGCTAGGTTAAATAGTTCTTTCTCAACATCCGCATAATAAGTAGCCCGTTCTTAATTTCTATGAGTGTAACCTTTGGTATCATCTAGCTTGTAAGAGTTTTCTTTTCTATACCTTTTTAAGTAAAAATGAAAAAAAAAATCAGTGCATCGGACAAATTGGATGCTTGTGGGCTTATAGTCTTTAAAAGATAAAATGCAGTTTCTTTGCGGTAATCGTTCTGATATTTGATGTTGTATCGGTTGTAGTCATTTCTTATAATCATAACACTTGCATTTGAGCTAATATCATGTTTTAAGATAGTTTACCGTATCTGGTTCTTTGGTCCTGGGGCTACCTACACAAACCTTTATGCAAGATATCAATATAAACTGCTCAAATAAAGAAAGTCCGCAGTCATGTAACCCGTCCTACATCAAAACCTGATCTTGTTATGACAATTTGATTGATTTTATGACGTAACTAAAATTATAGAGCTGCTCTCTGCTGCATAACTTATTTAAATGACATCGTATTTATATAAAATCACAATATTTCACAACTTGCTTTCTTTTACAGGATGGAAATACACCACTGCACAAGGCTACTGAACGAAACAACCCTGATATATGCGCTTTGCTGTTGGATAATGACTGCGAAGTCGACGCACAAAATAAGGTCCAAATAAGATCCCAATTTATATTAAGCAATGCAACCTAGGATTAAATTATAACAGTACCTTTTTGGGTCACTATTAAGTCCGATATACTCTCAACGGTTCTGTAGCGAACAGCAGGATATACAAATGCCGAATATGGCTCTGCAAAGTTTAAATAACACTGTTTCAGTGTAAAGAACCTTTTTCTTGTGGGTCCCACATAGAGGACAAAATGGTTCTTTAATGCTCTTTAGAACCTTTATTTCTGAGAGCGTATCACCCCTATGGAAGACATAACCTTAATCTCGCACACTCCAAGATTAATGTTTTGTCAGTCATATGGGGTGTACGGATTCTAACTAGGATAGTTAAATTTTTGTTTTACTCTGCGATTTGCTTTTTTCTCCGTGACAATTTTCCGTTCTCCGTAACACTTTAATATAAATTATTATTTATTGCGCTTTCCTCATTCAAATGCCAGAAATGTGGAATATAAACTCAGGGGTTATTACTGTCGGATTGTCGGTCTGTACAAGCTGATTTTAAATAATAAAACTGGTGTTTGTGGCTCTTTTGTTCGAAAGCTAGAAGGAATTTGCTATAAATGTAATGAAAATATCACTAAAAAGAGCAGATTCTGAACGTCTAGAGTATTACAGTGTACACAAATACAACAATTCCCTTTTTTTTTTAATTAGACGTGATTATATTTTCATTTACAGCAGATTCCTGCTAGATTTTATACAAAAGTGCCATAAGCATGAGTTGAATGTTTTTAATTATTTCAATGATTTGATGATCAACATAAAACATATATTTAACGCAAATTAAATGTATTATTTCATTTTTTCTAGCATGGAAACACTGCCCTTCACTTAGCAGCGACTACAATAGATGATGAAAACCCAGACAACGGACCTGAAATATGCAAGAAGCTTCTAGATAAAAACGCTAACTGGAAACTAACGAACGACGTAAGGAACACTCAATCTATAGCTGCAAAATATATGATGAAGCAAACCGTTGCAAAGTAAAAATATCGTTCAGGTTCAATAATTTCATATTCAATGCCTGAGCTTGCAAAGGCGCATACTATAATAGCACGATGCCAAATTTTGAATCGTTAAGGAATTTTACAGTGATAATATGTGACCGTCCACCACGAATGAGCCGTAAATGTCCCCAATTGTATTCTGAGTTACAGTGTAAAATGGGCATGAAGGTCATATTCATAGGTATTTCAATTTGGTGCTACGTGTATCTCATTAAATGAGGTACACGTAGCACCAGATTGAGGTACCTATGAATACGACCTTCATGCCCATTTTACACTGTAACTCAGAATACAATTGAGGACATTTACGGCTCATTCGTGGTGGACGGTCACATATGTTTATGCCATTGCACAAACATAGGCAATATTTGCTTTATAACGATACGAAACGAATTATTTTCCAGCCGTTCAATATATAGTATAAACTAATCAAAGGGTCACTATTATCGTTATATAAACATCAATATTTAGAATAGACCAAGAAGACATGAGTACACAGTTGAGTATCGTGGGCCAAGGGGAGGGACAACTACAGGTTGTAACCAAAAAAAATACACAATTTACAAAATAGTATTAGGCAAACATGATTTGAGTTGAATCATGAACCATCTGTTCGGTGCTCTTTTTTTATAATTTGTAATTTTAAACAATGGCCCATTTGCAGTGGTATTTTAATTTATGATAACATTTTGAATAAATATTTATTTACTAATAGTCCGGCTGCAAACACCGTATTTTTTGGGTTAGATGGTTTTGCCAGATAAAGTTTGTTTTTTTGCTGGTTATTGATCTTTGAGTGGTGTAGAAAAATATTCCGTGGGATGTAAAATCGTCACCCTTGGGCAATTCGAGATATTTAAGATGGCCGCCACGTATCTCTGAAATAACATTCAAATGGTGCTTTAGTGACAAAAGGTATCATACCAAATAACTATAGTGTTTTGGGCAGTTAAAGTTTGTTTTTTACTGATAAATGATCTTTGAGTGGTGTAGAATAAGATTCTAAGGGGTGAGAAATCATCACCCTTGGGCAATCCGAGATATTCAAGATGGCCGCCACGTATCTCTAAAAAAGCATTCAAATGGTGCTTTATTGACAAAAGGTATCATACCAAATACTGTTCTGGGCAGTTAAAGTTTATTTTTTTGCTGACAAATGATCTTTGAGTGGTGCAGAATAAGATTCTAGGGGTGTATAATTGTCACCCTTGGGCAATCCGAGATATTCAAAATGGCTGATTCGTAACTCTGAAATAGCATTCAAATGGTGTTTTAGTGACAAATGGTATCATACCAAATAATTATAGTGTTTTGGGCAGTTAAAGTTAGTTTTTTTGCTGCTAAATGATCTTTGAGTGGTGTAGGATAAGTTTCTAAGGGGTGTGAAATTGTCACCCTTGGGCAATCCGATATATTCAAAATGGCCGATTCGTAACTCTGAAATAGCATTCAAATGGTGTTTTAGTGACAAATGGTATCATACCAAATAATTATAGTGTTTTGGGCAGTTAAAGTTAGTTTTTTGCTGATAAATGATCTTTGGGTGGTGTAGAATAAGATTCTAGGGGGTGTAAAATGGTCACCCTTGGGCAATCCGAGATATTCAAAATGGCCGATTCGTAACTCTGAAATAGCATTCAAATGGTGTTTTAGTGACAAATGGTATCATACCAAATAATTATAGTGTTTTGGGCAGTTAAAGTCAGTTTTTTGCTGATAAATGATATTTGAGTGGTGTAGGATATGATTCTAAGGGGTGTGAAACTGTCACCCTTGGGCAATCCGAGATGTTAAAAATGGCCGACACGTAACTCTTAAATATCATTCAAATGATTTTTTTTGGTAACAAAACAAATAATTATAACGTATGTAGTGCGCATTAATGGTAGTGTGGGCTCAATATGTAATATATGCACGTAGATTATGAATTGATACGCTTCAGTGATCCCAAATTGCATGATGGCGTCCCATAAGTTGTGTAATATATCCTCATAATAGGTAACTGTCTTTTCTCAACATATTGAATGGTTTGCATAACATATCATACTCATACGTTTCTTGTTATTTAATTTAATCATTCTTAACCATTTTACCTGTTTTTCGGACCATTTTAGCAATAGAATACACCAATTAGATTGAATTAAAAATCATTACATGTGTATATATTGTCATCATGAAATATGTTCTTTAACACAAATACCTGAGAATTGTAGCTATAATTGTATGACACTCTTTGAAATTACACTTTCAAGGAGTGTGAAGATTATAATGATTACTGTTCCAAGGGAGTAATTTGAGTAATAGCCCACATTTATATGGACTAAGGTTGAGTTTTGAAAATGACAAACTGGCCTATATTATACAGCGAGAAAACATTCCAAAGAGCGCAGAAAAAAGACAGCATATTTTCTTTAGTCATTAAAAAAAAAACAGTATGTATTTGTTTCAATTTATCTTCACATATCGATACGGGAACGAATGTAATAATGCTCATCGTTGCTCTCTGAACAATGGGCCAGCACGTATACAAACAATAATCAACGCAAGCAAGATTATGAGTATGATTTGTATGTTAGCTTATGTCAGCCTGAAAAATGATCACGCAAAACCAATATTGGCAATTATGTAGAAGATGGCTCTACCCAGTCCGCCAAACGACTACGTTGATCTTCCCCCCACTTTGACTTCCAGGAATACTACTGTGGGGAAGTGTGTGAACTCCAAAAGATTCAAAGCATCCAGACAGATGGAAGCTTGCATTATGTACATATCTACAGATGAACGTTATTGGAATTGGACAGAAGGAACCAGAGATTGTTGAAACAATGCAGAGGTATAGCATCTCAATCATGGGAATATCTGATACAAGACTTAAAGGAAAAGGCATGAAGGAATCGCACAACGACTATGTACTCATCTGGTCTGGAGTGGACAAGAACAAAAGAGCCGTCCATGGAGTGGGTTTCTACCTACACCCAGAATTAGCTAAGAACATTATGGAAGTTGACTACATATCCGAAAGAATAATCAGACTCAGAATACAACAAGAGAAAGAGGTTACAACATACATCCAAGTGTATGCTCCATGCAATGATTCCTACTCAGATGAAGACAAGGATACATTCTTTGAAGAGTTATCTGATGTTATAAACAGCACAAAGAATCAGGATATGCTGGTGGTAATGGGAGACATGAATGGACATGTGGGAAGTGAACGATCACCTTGGGAAGATTACCTAGGACCCCACAGTGCTCCAAACACAAGTCGGAACTACAATGGACAACTCATCTTGGAACTTTGTGCCCAACATGATCTCTTTGTCACAAACACATTCTTCCAACATAGGAGTAGCCAAATATTCACATGGTACAAGTGGAATGACCTCACCAAAGCTTCTCAGCTTGACTTCATCCTCATTAAAAAGACAGATCGATGCAAAGTGAATGACTCCAAAGCAATGCCAAACATCCACATAGATACTGATCACAGACCAGTCATGATGGAAACAAGTGCCAGGAGAAGACCACGGCCAAATAAAAGGCAGCAACCTGAGACAATAAACCTCAGAAAATTAACAGAAGAACCTGTGAAGGCAGCCATCGAACAACAGATGGATCAGCTATTCCAAAAACTACCAGATCAGGAAGGAAATACAGAAGAAGAGTGGACATGGTTCAAAGATGCTCTAACAGACACCCTTAAAGCAAATTGTGGGACTAAGAAAAGAAAAAACAGGACAAGTGAAAGGGACATCCTGGTGGAATGACACAGTCAAAGCAGCAACCAAAGAGAAGAAAAGACTCTTCAAGAAATGGTCCAAAAGCAACCTGGAAGCAGACTACAACGAGTACAGGGAAGCCCGGCGAAACTGCAAGAAGACTATCAAAGAAGCCAAAGACCAGTCTTGGAAAACATATGGGGAAGATCTGGCAGAAAAATCAAATAGCTCAAGCAGAGAGTTCTTTAAAGCAGTTAAAGCCTACAAACAGCGGGACGAGCCCTTTGACCCAACCGCCATCATAAACGACAAGGATGGAAACCCCCTCACAGACAGCTGCGAAATCACCAACAGATGGGGAGAATACTTTGAAGATTTGCTCAACCCAAGCAGTGATGGTGACAGACAACAGCAGCAGCCCTTCCATCCTCGGTTCCAAGAGGAAGTTGATCCACCCATACTCCAGGAGGAAGTCAGAAATGCTATTAAAACCAGTCCCAAAAACAAGGCAGCTGGAATTGATGACATCACAACAGAAGCCATACTTGCTTGTGGAGATACAGGAGTCAAATGGTTGACAAGAGTGTTCAACAGGGCTTGGGAGGAGCGAGCTGCACCCGATGACTGGCAACGTGCAATAATTGTCCCAATAAAAAAGAAAAAGGGAGTAAAAGAGATTGTAGCAAATACAGAGGAATCTCTCTGCTCAGCCATACTGGGAAGATTTATGCAAAGATCTTAGAGAAACGAATAAGACCAGTTGTTGAACATCAGCTGAGTGAAGCACAGTTTGGGTTCAGGAAGAACAGAGGGTGCACTGATGCCATATTTGCTCTGAGACAGCTGTGTGAAAGGAGTATTGAGTACAACCAAGACCTGTACACTATATTCATAGACCAAGAGAAGGCGTTTGATCGAGTAAACAGAGATCTACTCTGGACTGTGCTAGAAGACTACGGTGTAAAAGGGCAACTGCTGGACAGTGTGAGAGCCATCTACAGGGGCAGCCTCTGTACTGTCAGGACAAGGACCGGACTCACCAAGTGGTTTCCTGTGAAGTCAGGTGTCCGACAAGGATGTGTCCTCTCGCCTCTCCTGTTCCTCATTTTTATGGACAGGATCACCCAAGAAGCAAATCTAGATGAAGAAGCTCTCAATGAACTACTGTTTGCAGATGATCAATGTCTCATCCACCAAGACAGCCTTAGCTTACAAAACCACACCAACAGACTGCACGCAACCTGCCAAAAGTATGGCATGAGCATAAGCATCCCAAAGACAGAAACCATGCTGATCAGCCGATCCCAAAAGACCTTGGACATCAAGATTGACAACACAACCCTCCAGCAATCAAAGGAGTTTAAGTATCTGGGCAGCATCTTTACTGAAGACGGAAAGATAGACCGAGAAATTGAAACCAGATGCCAGAAAGCAAACAACATCACCTTCATGCTTGGGCCTATACTTTCCCACCCAGCTGTGCCAATGGATGCAAAAAGAACAATCATCAACGCAATCTATACCCCGACTCTCTGCTACCAGGCACAAACATGGGCTATGAACAAAAAGACTGAACAGAAGATCACCACCTGTGAAATGAAATGCCTACGAAAAGCTGTAAACAAGACACGACGGGACAAAATTAGGAATGAAGTCATCAGAGACATGGTTGGCACCAAGCCTATGCTAGACCAGATTGAAAGCCATCGCATCAAATGGTTTGGTCATCTTATGCGCATGCCCACAAATCAACCAGCCCTGCGGTCCTACAACAGCAAACTGTCCGGTACCAAACCTGTCGGAAGGCCAAGAAGAAGATGGATTGAGGGGGTCAAGAAAATCCTGACAAGGCACAATACCAACCTGACAGATGCTACCCATGCAGCCCAAGACAGACGTCCCATCATTTCCCCGCGACTCTGAGAGGAATAAGCGGTGGACAAAAGTAAAAGTAAAGTAAGTAACGTTATGCCAAAATTTGAGTATCTGATAGCAAAATGCGCGATCGTGGTGATAGCTAGGCAAATGAAATCAGAGAACGTTTAGAAATCTCTGTGAGTGATCTTCACGCCATGGGAATTAGGCATCACAGAGATCCTGTGCCTGAAGGAAGAATAGATGATTGTGTTTCAATTCAGTGAGTGTTTCAGGCTAAAGAAGAAATAAAACCAGCAAACAAACTTTATTATTTTACTGTTTTTGGTGACAAAAGCAATACACGCTGTGATGTTGCAGCATCTGAAGAAGATGCAACTGATGAATTCCTAAAACGAGCTGTAGATGTCCTATCTATGATAAGAGTTGCATTTGGAAACCTGCTGAATTGTATCAGGAATGCTGCACACATTTGGAAAGCACATTAACTCGTGCTGATCGTAGGTGACTCAATGAAGAACTTAGCTTCAAACAAACTTTGCCGAAGAGCTTCTAGTTCTTTCATCACAAAGTTATTCTAGTATTATCGTATACCGTTGCAACTTTAACACACGTGAAATGTGAAGTTATAATGAAACTGTTATAGGCAGTAGCATCCAAAGAGTAGCCAAACAGATAGTACGAGAGTACAAAGACATTCCCATTATAAAGTCACACTACAATATCCCTATCGACGAGGATTTGGCTGCATAATCAGTATCTGACATGCTACAATTTCCTCGCCGAAGTTGAAGAAGTCCTTGTCAGCTTTACTGATAGGCAACAAAGTCCTGTGCAAAAGCAAGCAATGGATCTTCAAATGGCATTGGGTGTCTCTTACTCAGATATTCAAAGATGATTATAAACCATTTGTTCGACTACCGGGTTACATGTTGCTATAATGATCGGTCCTACACTTCAAAAAATTTGGCTGCAGTTGCAGGCGCTGTTGATATTAGTCGTCAAGGAATTGAAGGCGCTCAGCTCAGGAAGGATTGGTACAAGTTGGGCAGATACAGATATTAGTTCAGATATCACCAAACGGAAAGCTGTTATCCCCGAGCTGTCACTCAATACACTCCCTGCGCAAAAAGTCTTCCAAAATGTGTTATATTTCTACCTTTCATTTCGGTGGTAAAATGTCAAACTGGATCTGCTTAATTCTAGGGTATACATTAATTATTCTAAGAAACAAAATCTTGCAAAAGAACTTTACCTTGAAACTAATGGTTTTTGCTTTACGTTTAACAGCGGCCATTTTGAATTGTGAGAGTGTCATGTTTAAAACTGTATATAGTTTCTATTTAAAGCATCCAAAAGGAAAATATTTTATACAAAATACTTTAAGTTATCATTTATTATGGTACCGCTAGTGAATAACCAAGCTTAATTTTAGTATCCATAGCGGCCATCTTGATTATTTCTAATTGCCCAAGGGTTACCATTTTACATCCCCCAAAATCTTATTGTGTACCACTGAAAGAGTAATAATCAGCAAAGAAAACTACTTTAACTGGCAAAACCATCTAACCTTGCTCTGCCACCGGACTATAATGACAAGTAAGTGAAAACATGAAAAACCTTTGATTTTGTTCCGAGATCGTTGACGATAAGTATGAGAGTATATTTTACACAAACTTCATGTGCGAAATTGGCTAAAAGTGGCCCAACTCTAGCGATTTTCCCCCCATAAATTGTTTTCAAATATCGAAAGGTGGGATGGTCCTAGAGGTGATTTTGCACCTGTTTGTCGCATTCTTTTCGCTGGCATTTTATTCTATTTACTTTGTCTTGATTAGTATGTGCAAAATGTATATAATATATTTGTCTTTAAAATTGTATATGAGCCAGTGATGAAGCACAATAAATAAATAATACATAAAATTAAGTCAAATCGGGCATAGCGGTTTTCTGATTCTACTGCATATCGCATTTACGTCATGGCCTCTTTTATTTAATTTTTACTTAATTTGCTAATCATGAAAATCAATTTTACGCAATGCAAGCTTGATATGCGCGAAATGTCAAAGGTGGTCCAACTCGTTTTCTGGACGATTTAGTTAATTAAGCTAATTTAGATGTTGCTAATTCAATTGCATATAATATTGTTGCCATGATCACCTTTTTTTATAATTATTATTACATAGACATTTATTAAGCGTCATTTCAAGCGATCACAGCCAGGAGGGTGAAAGTGCATAGGAACAATGCCGGAAACTACGTCACGCTATTGTTCGACTTAGACTACATATTTATAAACGCATGCGTGTTCGTCAATACAGCTTTTAGTCTCCCCCACCTTCGCAACACGGTACGTGGAGTGTCTGGAATCACACTGACGGCGGAGGAGAATACTAGCTGGTCAGACAGTTTAATTTTTACAAGCATATAATACCTGAACAATCACCGTCATTTGATCGATTCACTACAGAATATATTGTATATTCAAAATATAATTTTAATATTGTAAACCTGTTAACTTGTATATTTGTGTACTAAAGTATAAGGACACGTGAATAAAATCACGTCGAAGACAAAATGGCCGCTAATCCGCCTATTGTCTAGACCTAGGATACATATTTCAACAGAGGGCAGCAGTCTAGGATGCCTATCCCTTTGTCTATTATTCCTGTCACAGCGCATAAGCATTAGACATAATGGATACATTTTAAAAACACAAGAATATCTACAGCATAGTTATTAAAACCAAAATCAAGACAAATTAAAAGAAAGTAATTAAAAAGCCTATACATAAAATACACATCATCAGATTAAAAACACGTGGTCAGTGGGGTCACACACAACCTAAAAACGTGGGAAAAGATGGGTTTTTAATTTCCCCTGAAAACTGGAAGCAGAAATTGATTCACGAATGGTGGTCGGCAGTTTATTCTATTCCCTTGGAGCGAACGCATAGAATGACCGATCATCCGCTGTTACCAAGTTGGTTCGCGGCTTATATAATCGTGTACATGTAAACAGATCTCATACCCTCCCTCCCAGGTAAGCGTTTGCACAGACAGTCAGAGAGGTATGACGGAGCTTCATGGGTAAGACACTTGTATACATAGAGCATGCTTTTAAACAAAATCCTGTCATTCACCGGTAGTACTACAGAGCTTCCGCACTCTGGTCTCGGGGAACACAAAACACCAAAACGAGCGCGCTGAGAAGCGAATTTGTAATTGTATAAATTTTATTGTTACAATCTGCATATAACCTTTCCTGGTGAGTGTATCATTTTGCTAAAAACTACTTTACCGGATAATTTTCCATTATTTTGGCCAATAATTATGATTATTACATAATTTATTACGCATAATAATTGGTCTCTTTTTAGTCTCAAGGCGTGATTTCATAAATTCATTTGCCGTTTGTGGTTTAAAGATTAAATAATATTTTAACTTTTTTACTCCACAGAATCTCGATACAGGTTTACACATAGCTGCAAGAAGAGTGAACGCTAAAATATGCAACATGCTGCTACAAAAAGATGCAAACTGCCTGGTATTACAGGAAAATAATGTGAGTAATTCATTGGTAGAGCACCATCGCAGTCAGCCTTATTTCACCCTTATACCATGCATTAGCGTCTAGATTTTAAAGGCAAGTGGTTAAATACTCGCTAGCTATGATGAAATACCGTTGTGACATGATGCTTACATCAACGTCAATGGTGCAGTCTTAGCTCTCAAATGCCGTTTCTTCTCTTCAATGTGTTTGTTTTATTCTCGAGAGATATGTTTACTTAATAACGAAGAGTAAAATCACAATTGTGCCACTTTTAATAGGGAAAGGGATTGTACATGTAAATCAATGATAGCTGATGTTGATGCGTCTAATGCACTCTCAGGCTTCTGGGCTCATCAACATCAAGACGCATCAACATCAGCGGGCGTGCATTATTTTGTCTAATTTCTCTCCCAACAAGTAATACGCGTTCATTAACCTGTAAGTGTGCAATATTTGTTTGTCTTTCAACATATGCGTTGAGTGACAAGGAGAACATTTACCATGATAACATCATTGACTTTAATTTTAATTTTACCGCAGAATGTGAAATATCTACTTATCTTTTAATATGTTTTAAGTGGAAAAAGAGAATCATTATACCCGTATCATGATAAAACAGTAAAAACAATTTTGTATTTTTGTGTAATTGATGCATTCGTTTGATTTCACAAAAGAGCTCTTGATAAACTTGACGCTATCATTGGTTTACATGTCCTCTTCCCTAGTAAAAGTGGCACAATTGTGATCTTACCCTTTCGTTGTTAACTAAACATATCTCGAGATTAAAACAAGCAACTTGAACAGAAAAAAACGGCATCTGAGAGCTAGGACTACTCCCATGACGTTGATGTGAGCATCATATCACAACGGTATTTTCTAATTGCCAAAGAGGGCGCTTTTCACTTGCACAATTATTTTTGAGACAGGCTATAGATTTAATTAAACCATCATCAGAGATTGGGCACTCCATCCTACTTTCAGGCTAGGAACAGCTGGTATGAGTAGCGTAAACCAGCGTGCTAAGTCAATGCCCCTATATTACCCAGCAGACCCTTGAGCTAGAGTCAGCTGAGCAGAGTTTGCACTGCTGGAATTGGGATGTGCAATGTCATTACGGACAATGACTGGTCACAGGAACCCAGTCTTACTATCATCAGTTGGAGGGGTACCTCATTGGTAGATCACCAGCGTGGTCATCTTCGGAGTCTAATTTCACCCTTCTTAAGGGTGGTCTTAACCCTGGAATTATGGAAACTTTCGGGCTTCATAACTGCTAAATTATTAGTCTAACGAATATAAAAGTATACATTTTTAGACTGGAAATGACTTGCTGAATTCATCTGTGAGGTCCAATTTGGGCCAAAATGCTCATTTTTGGAGAAAATCCCCAAAACAGGTCCAAATGTTTTCGTGCAACGTAACAAAAAAATTGTTTGGCCAAAAAAATTTTTTATTAATTTTTAAAAACTAGATAAAAATATGTAGGGACCGTTTTTTTAATTTTTTTTAATTTTGACCAACTTTTAGAAATTTGCACCCAAATTGGTCAAAAAATGCAAAATTTTCAAAAAAGCCTGATTTTCACCCAAATTTCAAATATATATATTTAATAATAATTTAGCAGTTATGAGGCCCGAAAGTTTTCATAATTCCAGGGTTCAGGCCAACCTTAAGATGAGCACTCCTGGTGTATTTCTCTATTGGAAGATGACAAAATCGGAAAATTCACCTTGTTGCAGTCTAACTAACAAACGAACAAAATCAGCTTGTTACACTAGCAAGTGTCACACCGTTGCAACGGTCCACCCGGGGTGATGCAAGGCAGCAGGCAGGACTAGTTTATAGCTATGAAAAGTGTCGTTGAGGAATATTTATAAGTGTCCCAGCTAACCAAAAAACGTTTTCTGAACGTTGTGAGAACGTACCGTTGACGTTTTCTAGACGTTTTGATAAAACGTTTTTAAAACGTAATTTTGTGGAGGGTTTTTGACGTTTTAAAAACGTTATTAAAAGACGTTCTAAAAACGTTTTCACAACGTAAAAGACGTTTTTAAGGCCTATCTTTCCGTTACCCAAGACGTATCCAGGACCTAGAGAAAACGTATTGGACGTTCTAGCACGCAACTAACGTACTAAGAACGTTGCAGAAACGTCCAAAACGTCCTGAAAACGTTATAGCAACGTAAAAAACGTATTGGAGGATGCATTACTCACCACCAGAAAACGTATGTTACGTTTCTACTACGTTTTAGAACGTTTTCTTGACGTTTTAGTGACGTTTAGAAAACGTGCTATGTTTTATTAGTTAAAAGTCCAAAACAAATATCAAATATTATCAAATTAGGCCAATACAAAATTCATGAAACAAATTAGTTTGGCAAATTAGTGATACTTACGACTTACACGACACATAATAAATCACACAAGACAATTAATGTTGATTTGATGTGTGATTCATTAAACTTTATTCCTGTGTATGAATATTATTCTTCATTCATTTTCGTTGAAAATACTGCTGAAACATAAATTAATTTTATACAAACATGCTATGCAAAATCACCCCATGGAACATGTGGAACTTGTGTTACCATGTATCGAGTCAACTATTGTCATGACCATTGATGACTGTTTATATACACTCTATTACTCGATTTATAATAATTATTGTTTAATACATATGCATGGATGGAATACTCATGAAACCCGATTATTGTACATTTATAGGATAAAAAGTTTTAAAACATGATTTATATACATGAAAACCCTCAAATATATATAAGTTACTATTTATAATTGAAGACAGAATAATATTCAAAAGACTAGTTTGCGTATAATGTCCTGTCAACCAGACCAAAAATGCCGTTCTGCGCAGGTCAGCAACCAATCACACCGCGCCTTTGCCCTGACGTCAGACGCAAACTAATGTTTTCAATTCGGTCTTCAGTTAAATTCGACAAACTTAATTGATTACTCTCACGTACAAAGCGCAGTTAACACTCTAAGAAATAAAGGTTCTAAACAGAGTCTAAAGTTGTCTTCTCAGGAGAACCCTTAGACGTTTTCTAAAGAACCAAATATGGTTCCAAGACCATCGAAAATGGCCCCCAAGAGGTTCAAGATCTAAGAGGTCGGGTTCTCCTGAGATGACAATTATTTCTTAGTGAGTTGATGATGACTAGACTTGAAAGTGCTCGTAACTTTTGCCAACACTTTGCTAAAATTAAGTCCTAATTATTGTTCATGGTTTACTTTAATTTTGTAGAATTTTGCCATAGGCCTACTGTGTTCGTAATGAGTTATAATGTCTAGCCGCTCTCTAATTTAATTAGCATTTATGCAAAGTAACGTGGTCCGGTTTGACACTATGACAAGAACGTATTTGCGCGATGTTGACAAGTCACAACTCACAACGAATATATGGCGACGGAATTAACAACACGTATTTTGATTGACCAAGTTTTAAGGCAGAATTCTGTGAAATAAAAGTACCATGAACATTTATGCATTTATTTTAGGCATAATATTGGCAAATGTACAGTTCATGAGCCTTTTCACGGCTCATTACCTAAATTGATTAAATGTAGGCCTATAAAGGTGATAAGTCTGCATTTCCCTTATGGAACCAGCCCCGTTCTCAAACCGCGACGCCTCTCGAACAGCGAGCGGAGCGAGCAGCGAGCGCAGTGGAAAATCATCATACAGGTATCAGAGTACAGAGTGCTAGGAACTACCGGTACCCAAAGCATTAACGAGCAAATTATTCCTATAAACGAAACTACTTTCGTTTTCGGCCATCATCTCCCTCCCTGCCAGAAACGTAAATCCACAAATGTTGAAAATTATCTTCTTAAAAGAAATATTTTTACAAACGTCATTGAGATTAGAAACCCACTCCCAAAAACGTCGATCTTTTTTGGTTGTTCCTTTAAGGGATGGGGTATGAACGTTTGGACAAAATTTATTGTGGGACATGAGAGCACATCAGACATATCGAATTGCATTCTGAATACGAAGAATGTCCTTCTGATATCAAATAATTTTGATTTTTTTTAAATTCGCAATGTAATACACATTTTATGTGAAATGATTAAAAATTGAAATTTTTGAAATTAACAGTACTTGCAGTTAATTTTATAAATTTTATGTTTTATACTTAAAGTGTATTTATTTAGGATAAAAAGCCGACGATCAATTTAGACAATTTTGACCTTTCGTATTGGAGATATGGATTTTTTCTCCCAAACACACACAAAAAATAGGTCTTTTTGGGAAAAATTCCATATCTTCAATATGGAAAGTCAAAATATTCAATTGATCGTCGGCTTTTCCTCCCAGCTACATACACTTTAAGAATATATCATTAGATTTATAACATTTACTTCGAGGACTGTTGATATCAAAAATGTGAAAAATATCAAATTTTAATAATTTGTCATAAAATTTGTATTATACTGTTAATTTAAAAAATGAAAATTATTTGATATCAGAAAGACATTCTTCGTATTCAGAATGCAATTCGATATGTCTGATGTGCTCTCATTCCCCAAAAAAAAATACTGTCGAAACGCTCATTCCAGATCCCTTAATGTCATTAAACACATCAAATAATTTGAATACGCACAGTCTAGTCTCAAAGATAAAATAAAGTTCAATTGAAGTGTTGTGTGAAAACTCCTCAAATTGAATTATTACCTCTTTACTAGTGTCCCCAAATACTACGTAAAAACCACTAATTTACATTGTTTACGCAACATACAAATAATATCATCACTTCCGTTGCTGATGGGCAGAGCGATTAACTGTAAACCGTTGACAAGAGCGTACTTGCGCGATGTTGACAAGGCGCAACTTGCGAGTATGGCGACAGAAATAACAACACATACGGCGTGTAAAACACACATAGTAGGCCTACGCTTCGGATCGGAGGCGCATTGTGAACATCGCGGAAGTATGCTCTCGTCAAAAGTTTTATACAGCAAATTAAAATCACGGTAGTTACTATAATCGATAAGTCGCTATAATCTGAGGCAGAATTTAAAAGTCCGAGTACCGGTACGACATTTTCGGTCTGGTTGGCAGGATGTCAGACGCAAATTAGTCTTTTTAATTCGGGCTCAGATTATAGCATGCCCTCGAGCGTCAAGTCGCAAGCATATGGCCTTTAATGCAACTTTGACCAAAGGGCCGTTCATATTACGCCGCAATTGCGGTGCGGTGCCGCACTCCAGAATACTTACGATATTGCAATGAAGTTCAATATATTTTAACTTGGAAATGCGACGAGTAGCGTTGAGTTGAGGCAAAAAGTAATCGATATATCGGTACCGCATCGCACTGCATTGCGGCGTAGTTTGAACGGACCTCGACGCTGCAACAATAAGGCTTTTTGAAGTATGACGGGCACAAATGGAGATGGTGTACTTTTATTTGGGTGGCCTAATCTTGTGTATGCTTTCTTTCAGCATGTACAAAAGATTACCCAAATCAAAGTACTCCCTCTTTTGTGCCCGCCATACTTCAAAAAAGGCTTAATACTCAGCGTTTGTGGAAACGCACTCAGCGAATACTAGTGTGATTATACATGTACACTGGTGAAGTGACGTAGTTAATCGAATTAACTACCATAGCAATAGATGAATAAAATGTTGACTGTATCCCCCGTAGTAGGCCTACAACGTCCATGCGGTACCGATGCATTGAACCATATATGTCAAAGAAATGCTAATCACTTGCACCTGTAAGATTAGTCTGTTAAAAGAGCGGTATTGTATTCAATCTATTATATGATTGAAGACAGGTGATGAGTGCAACCTGCTGTAGTGCAGAGCGATCTATTCAAAAATTGTATTAATCTATTGCTATGGTAGTTAATCCGATTAGGACGTCACTTCGCCAGCGTATATCGGATAGGAAAAGTTAAAAGCTATAAGTACAGAAACAAAAACATCTTAACATGCTTAAGACATGAGAAATGTTTTAAAATAAAAGTCTGATATATAATCACAGTTATTTTAAACTTAAACCTTATATTTATGGAATATATATACTTCAATAGACAGTGAGCACCTTGTCCGACAATGTTGTATAAAACTAGCATGTTTACCAGTACAGTGTCTGTGGTCTTCAGTTTCAATGTGTCCCTAGTCTTGTTCTTCCTCTTCCTGTTGGGGGACACGTTCATTTTCGCCGCGCTCATCATCCTCCAATTCCCCTACAGGTACCGCTACATCCACATTCCCAGCTTTCTATAGATGATAAAATGGAAAACAATCTATTTATAAGCATGATCATCATTTTGGGAAACATCATTTTAAAAATTGAACTGAAACCCGATTCCCCTTAAATATATCAGCTCACTAAAATAGCAGCCCTGACAAAATATATATAAATAGGCATAAGAAATTCTATGAATAAAAAAATTCTATCAGGTTATGGTCACCCTTAGATATCCAGACAACTTATTTATATTATCAGTATCATTAATTCTGAGTAATTTTCAAGTTCTGTATAAACCATAACGAAATCATAATGCGTGTGTGTGGGGAGGGGGCATGGTGCCCCTAAAAACCTAAGAGAAGTGAAAATAAACAAAAATGCCCCATAGAGAAAGAAACATCACGTAGGTATGTGAAATGTAA
Organism: Amphiura filiformis; assembly: GCF_039555335.1. Taxonomy (NCBI): domain Eukaryota; kingdom Metazoa; phylum Echinodermata; class Ophiuroidea; order Amphilepidida; family Amphiuridae; genus Amphiura; species Amphiura filiformis. Next base: position 17,147,567 of record NC_092636.1, read on the forward strand.
GGCCAAAAAAGTATGTCTCAGATACATTTGGTAAAATAGCTTTGTGCTATGCTTTATTATTTTTTTAAACATTATTTTAAGAAAATGAGCTGTGCGATATGCGATATTTTTTCATTTTACATTCAACGAACAATATTTATGCACTTTTTGATATTCAGATACAGAAACATAGTATACACTGCAAAAACAGTGTCTAGAGATTGAACACTTTTTTGTCCTCAATTTGTAAATACGTTTAAAACCTAAACACCAATGTCAAATTTCAAAACATCATATGTTTAATATCTAAACACAAGACATATTTAATTCCTAAACATGTTTAGCATTTAAACGTGTTTACAAAATAATAGAGGACAAGGTGGTGTCTAGAAAGAGTGCTTATATTATAATCCCTAGACATTGTTTTAGGCCTACATGAATTAAATAAATTAATTTGGCATTTCAGCAATGATATTTGAACTTACTTTATACTTTTTTCCACCTGGAAGATTTGATGTTCTTTTCAGATAATCTCCAAGTCCCTTCTCTATCTCAACCTCCTTAGCTTGAGGATGATTCTTCATGCAAGCTTCTATAGAAAGGTGGAAATGATATGAGTTCAGTATTAAATTAAACTCCTTTATCAAAATAAACGGTCTGTACCTCAATATTAGGATTTTCCAAAAGCCTACATGTCGACGTGTTACCATACGTGCGGTCTGTGGTCTTAGGGGAAATATTTTTTATTTGATAAGTTTATGAATAAAGTATAGGCCTACACATATAATCTAAAATAACAAAAAAAACAAGTTGGAAACAGACGTCCGATTTAGGGGTCAGATTTAAATATCCATATTCTAATTTTATAATCACAGAATATGAGTATATTACACCCACTATGATTGGTTCAGACAGCATGACAAATTATATGCATTCTGTTTAGGCTTAGCCGATCATAGCTCTATGGAAGCTTATGGACCCCTTATGGATCTGTTTTCTCGCCCAATGTCTGGAAACATACTGTGAAATAAAAGGAAAGGCCTACGTGATTTGACATATTATGTTAATCATAGATTGTATCTTGGGCCTATGTAGAAAGGGCTATCTTTAATGCTCAGCTTCAAAGAGCTTTTAATAGAAATAGAGTCGCAATAGATTATATAATCTTTTGTTCTTTTGATGCCGATTAGAAGTTGCGACAGGCTATTCATAAAAGTGGTACCATTGTTTCGAAGAAAGGGGTTCCGCCATTAAATTGGTCACTGATCCGGCATCATATTAACGCTCTACACAACAGGCGGGTATCAATACCACACTACAGTCATGTGTAAGGGCAGTCATGTGTAAAGTGGTACCATTGTACTTATGTATCCCAAATGTGTGCTTGTGTGGGTCTGAAGATAAGGAGGCTTTAGCTGTCGATGCAATCATCTTTACCACCCACCTGACGATAGGCGTTTCATTTAAATAAATTGAATGCTCTTGGTGATCGATTACACATTAGAATGTATGAAGGCTGCCATGTCCAGTCCATATATCTATATTACACTATAATGGTAATCGCTATACGTATACATGTAAATATAAGTATAGGCCTATAAAGGTTGTTTTTAAGAAATTTCCATTTAATTTTATTTTAAGAAGGAGATTGGTATAGAAATAGTGGCGTGCCCAAAGAGGGGAGGGGTTTGGGAGGGGCAGATTCACCTCTGTAAGAAGTCTTGGGAGGGGAGGAGGGAGGAAGAAGGGAGGAGGGGATATGGAGAATGGGAGAGGGCTGGAGGAAGGCAGAAATAAAAAGATATAATAAAGACAAGTAGATAAATAGAAATATAAGAAAAATGATGGGAATGAGAAAGGGAGGGTGAGAGGGGACAATGAGAGCGAGGGAGTGATAAAGACAGTGTAGGTCTAGGAAAGAATAAGTACAGAGAAGGAAAAAGAAAGGAATGATGAATACATTTAATAATAATTATTAGGCCTATATAATAACTAAACGCATAACAGCACTGGGCAGCCATTCGACGATGTCAATGCCTTTATTCGTTACGTAATTAAAACGCCCAGTCAGCTGTATTTCACACCTACCAAACACAACTCACCCAATTTCGCAAACTGGACGTCGAATGTACACTCTCATGAATATTGATTGGCAACATTTTCCAATATGTCAGCGTTCTAATAGGAAACAATAGAACAATAGACCCTGCAGAGCGTTGCTCAGCTTGCCTTTTCTCCCTATACACTGTAGGAGGACCACACATTGTTCGTTCCCAGCTTCCTCATCATCCTCCTGATGGTTTCGTTGAGATCATGTCCTCCAACAAGACTAAGGTGTCGTATCTGGAATAAAGACATATGAATCAAAGCTAAATATTTTAAATGCATTATCGCATGGAATTTGGAAGTCAATATCGTTTATGATGTTGCCGTTGTTGATGGTTCAGTATATTGTGATACTTTGGCCCACAACTGAATAAAGTTATTGTGATTTTCATCGCAAGTGCAAAATGTCAAACATATTTTGAATTATGGCCTATTTATAAATGATCATGATTATTAGTACTTCAATTGTGTAAATCAACCACAATTTCATATTGTGTACTTTTGAACACACGAAAATGGCATCTTAATTCATAATTTTGTTTTTAAAGCTAGTATAGGGTGGAGGCAAGGGAATATTTTGCACAGGTTATGATTGTTTGGTATAAAATGCCAGTTCCTGAGAAATATTAAAATATTTAAAGAACCTCTCGTGTCTATTCGATATTCCTATATATTTTAGGAATAATTTTGGCTGAGTGGAATTTTAATATAAAACCACATATGGGGCCCTCATGTGCATGTTTTGCAAAAAGCAAAACTTATAGTTAAGAGTGCACAAAATATTGACATAGTTTTTTTGTATTTCAATAAATACAATAAAAAGCTATCTTGTCATGTTTCTCTACAAAGTTCTAATTGATAACTAACTAAACAGCAGATTGCGTAACTCTATCACTCTTTAAACAAATGATAAACTTCAATGTTGCAAAATATGGAATATGGATATTTTTCGACAATGTTCTTAGCACATCGAAAATGTTTCAACAGAACGAAGGACAATATCTTGAACTTCTGAACTAGCAGCTACCAGGCCTTAAGGCCTATATGATTTTATGACATGTTACATGTACAAAATAAGTTACAAAATTGTCTTGCTTTTAAAACTTTATACGAAGGAGAACAACTAAGATTACAAGAGATGGTAATCTAATACTAATGGATATGCGTTTTCCCAGGTTATGTATTTTTAAATTGTGATCTGTTTAATTGATAAAATGTCATATTTTGTTTTGGTGTCATTTGAAAGCTAAAACACCACTAACATTGGTAACAACCCTGTAAATATGAACAATATAGCTTTTCAACTACTGGAGATGTGTGGTTGATCGAAAGTTGTGAGGGAAGGATGGGGAAGAGGAGCACATAAAGCCTATGGGAACATGGCGTTTCGCATGTGTAACTTGAATAAATTAATGACTACAGGTGCTACATGAACTTGATTTTGGTCTTAATTTACAGCTAAAAAAATTCTACTAGTTGTTTTTAATCATTTTGAACTCTTATGCATGCATACCTAGGGCTAAAGAATCGTCCTGGTCATCGATCTCTTTGATTTTTTTCAGACAGAAGCGCAATTCAGACGTCCCATTTTAATTCAGTGCTTTCAGGCAACACAAACCTAATTAATTACACTAAAAATAAAAACAAATGTGTTCCACTTCCAAGCAATCAATATACATCATTATTCATTTGCAATCATTTCATAAATATTGCAACATTCCATTGTTTAGGGCAAAAATTAGCGTACCTGAACTTCTCTGGGTAATATATGATTTATATAGGTCATACCATCTGTTGTCTTTAACCATGGACTTGGAGTTTGTGACTAACCCAGAACATAGGTCAAGACTGAGGTGGTACAGGTGGTGCACAAAATACACCTCTGGGTGCAATAACCGGCAACATGATAATCATTTCAATGGATTTCCAGAGCTCCCTTCTGCCTGACTTTAAAGCAATTATTCAAATTGTGAGGTTTTGGGCGCTAAATACTCCGGGCCCTATTAATCACATATTGCTTACATATTGGGTAACAACGGCCACTCTTTTATGCACTTGTAATTATTAATGTTACTTCTCACGTGTTCTGTTTTTATACTTGATGACTTCTCTTACTACTTTCAGGAATTTGTCTGTGTAAATATACATATGATATAGCTGAGAATAATAATATAGCCTACTTGTAATTAAATCAGGTACTAAGTTGTCCGACGATCTAATGATCGAGTGTCATGATAGTCATGCTAATCTAATACTCATCTAACACATTATGTCAGATAGACTTATGAAATAGGTACAGTATAACAATTTGACAAACATGACAAAACTCAAGTCAATAAACCACCTTGAATTTCAATCAAATAATTAATTGTAGGCACAGCCTTTCAATTCTGACAACATCGCCGAGGCTTTTTCAATTTTGAGATTGCAATTTTATAAAGCGCTCAATCACGACGAATAGGCCAGCTATACGAATGCATCACGAACATACAAGTATTTTATTTAGTAGTACCAATACGGAATTAAACCATGAATATCATCAAACCTTACAACATACTTTTAAGTCAAGAATGGTAAATAATTAGAAAAACAATATCCTATTAAAAACATCTTAAGTTTAAGTCCTCAGCTTTTAAAGACTTTCCTTGAATTCAAATTACATCAACCGTCATTATATTGTGGGTGTCATATGTTACTCATTGTACTTCACTGATTAAATTGACTAAAAACATACACGCTTTATCATGTTTAATGCAAATATAGTAGGCCTAATAATAAAATACAATCTTACCTTTGTTTGGTAGAACTGAACGAAACAGATGCAAAGAGTTCCTTTTGATGAGCAACTTGATGTATATATATTCCTTAGAACAGCATGCCAGCATAAACGATCGTGTGAAACGTATAATTTTTCACATTCCAGGTTTGAATTTTGGGTTGCCAGACGATTCACAAAACCATAAAACTTTTATATAGGTCACACTTAAAGATGTCAAGCAAGTCAAACACCCGGGTCATACATCACAATCTCTAAGACACAGTTCCTCACTAACCAGCAGCTTATGCTAGGCTTAGGCTGACTTTAAAATGTTGGTTGCAAAAGCTTAACTCTACAAATTGAGGTCAACGTCCGAGAAGTGATGTTGTCGAATGCATATAATTGAACCGTGCTGTGATGATGAGATTGTTATAATAAAAAGGACTGCGTGAAACACTTGCCAAATTAGGTACATGTTTCCTGATTGATGCACATATATAAAGAATTAAACAGTTAAACTTGTATTCATCAACAATATACAGACATCATTGACTTCACAATTCAGTATCGAAGTTACGTAATGTTACTATGTCAACGGGATCACGCGCTAGAGTAATGAACCACGATCGAAATGATCACCACATAAAGCATATGGCACTCGAATTAGGCATACCAAAGTAGCGTGATCCGGTAACCAAGAGAATTACGTAACCACTTCGATGCTGAATTGCTGGGATTTATACGCGCACAGCAGGCGAACATTAAGTTTCATATTTTGAAGTGAAAGTTGATACACATTTGGGTTCATTTCCCACGAAGCGCGCAAAAATATGCAATTTTACACTATTTTATACCAAATCAAGGCGTTTAGGGCTATCTATAAACAACAAGGAATTTTTCTTTCACTTTTTTTTTTTCTTTGAGATGTCGGGGGGTGTCATAAGAATTCAAGGAATTATTTAATCCCTGTTGATTTAATATTTAGTCGGCTTTGTCATGTGTATCTTGTCTTTTTTTTTCACTTTCTTCAATCCTTCGATTCCGTCCTTTTCCTCAGTCTTCTGACATGATAGCTCCTCTTTTTCCTTTCTGTTAATTGCTGACGTACCAGATATCAGGGGTATGACATAGACAAATTGCTTTTTACCGGTCAAGTTTACGGGGAGATGCGCGTATTATTCACACAAAACTTGTTATACTATTTTAGCCCCCAATCACGGTGAATTGGATGTGAATATGAAGGTGAATTTGAATTCGATGAAGTACGCGGAGCGCGAGAAAATTTCAATTCTAAACTATTTCATCCAAAAATCAAGGTACCGAATAGGCCTATTGCCTGTATTTTTAGAGTAAATATACTTAGACCAGGGAAGTGTTTGCCGAAAACGGGGTGGGGGTGACATTTGATATCCCAAAGTGTATGCGGACGTGTCCCCCCTGTCCCCCAGGATTTACGACCATTCAGTGCCTTAAACTAGAGTAGGCTACGTGTTAAAACATTTTGATAATATGAAATAATAATTAAACGCTTTAGAAAGACATTTAATTGACGTTGCACAAAACGTTCGGAAAACGTTCTGGAAATAACGTGTTATAAACGTGGCAAAATAACGTAAAAAGTCGAAATATTTTGTCACGTTTTAAAAACGTTTTCTGAACGTCATGGTAAAACGAACAATATTTTAACCAAGTCAAAACGTTTTTAAAACGTTTTTAAAACGTTTTGGAAGACGAAGACGTAAAAGACCAAACTAGAACCTAGAGAAAACGTTTTCTAAACGTTTTGTGTTTGCTGGGGTCACTTGGCATATTTAGGCTGTCTTATGCTGGTTAGTCTTCTTTATCTTCACATGGAGACGCTTTCCAGCTTTGAATCAGGTCTAGCTGTCGGAATGCTTTGCTTTGACGGCATAACCATATCACATAGCTGGTTCTGAGTGCGGTTTTAGAAGCCACATCCATGATGTAACGTCTCTTTAAACCTGGTACTCCGAGAGCAGCGATGCATTTTGTCAGCGATGTGTTGTAAATACCTCAGCTTCCAAGTTCAATTGGGAAGTAGTGCGTACACCATCCGCTATTTTCGCAGTCGGCTACAAGATCTTTCTTCCATTGGGACTGTAAGCTCAATGATGATAACCGTTTTGGTCCTTTCAGAATAGATTGTAATATCAGGACTTTTTGCAGTCTCTGTGATTATGGGAGGAAATACTACTTGCTTATGTTCCTCATCCATCAGAAATTCCCAGTCATTGTCCTTCTGTAAGAGGTTTGTTGAATCCCTTTTTTTTAGAGGCAGTGCTGGATTTAGGTAGGTTACACCATATTCAGTGCGGAATTTGATAGTAGTCATATAGTTGGTATCTTATGGAGGGGTGTACGACTTCTGATTTGCCTCTTCAATGAAGGGCAGTATGCCATTTGCTACAGCTTTCAGTGTCTGATCATGTCTCCAGTTGTATCTATCACTCTGCAGAGAATTGTTACTTCCATTTAAGACATGGAATAGAGTGCAGTTATTATGATGACATAAATGGCAGGATCCGAGGTTGGTCTTTCCCCAGAGTCTCAAATTAGCTGGTGATGGAAGTTGGTCGTGGATGGTATTGACATGGAAAGATAGGAGCTCTGGTGTCCATACATAAAGGAGCTTCTTCCAAGATGTATCTACTTTCATGGCAGAGTCCCATCTGAGCCATTGTCCTTGTTTGAGGCAGCCATAGAGGTACACAAGTATGTCATCTTCATCTACGTCTTTTACCAGACTAGTGAGGCATTTCCTGTGTTCTTGGGGTTTCATGTCTCTTAACAGTTTCTGGTTCTTATAAAATCTAATAATAATAATAATAATGATAATGATAATAGTAATAATAATGATAATAATAATAATAATAATAATAATAATAATAATAATAATAATAATAATAATAATAATAATAATAATAATAATGATAGTAATAATAATAGTAATAATAATAACACAAATAATAATAATAATAACAATGATACTACTACTACTACTACTACTACTACTACTACTACTACTACTACTACTACTACTACTACTACTACTACTACTACTACTACTACTACTACTACTACTACTACTATACTACTACTACTAATAATAATAATAATAATAATAATAATAATAATAAAAAAAAAATATAATATTAATAAAATAATACTATTAATAATAACATTTATGGGTTGGGCATTTTCCTTCACATATTTCAGGCTGGGCATTGTCCATTTGATCTTATTCCAACATCAAAGCTGTACAAACTGAACGAATTAAGGACCGAAACTGAGGTAAGGTTTGTGTTAATTAAGTATTTCATGTATTCCCCGCCTTAACCAACCACTGACAAGACCAGAGCCTTCAAATGTGTGTGTAGCAAAGCAAAGCTTTGACTTGAACTTAAGGGTAGAGGAGGTATTGTTGGTCGAAGCAGCCAAAAGTATGCTGATTTATTGTTGTTAATGAGTTATGTTTGTTTTACAAAAGTGTTGTTGTTTCTGCCATCTTTACAACATATCTCAAGAATCACAGGACCTACTAAAGTATATCTGTGAAATTTAAATTCTTCTACATATTCGCTATGAAATGGTCAATGCAATTTTTACTAAAGCTCACTAACATTTGCAAGATGATATGAACTATACCAAATCGCAACAGTTTAAAATAGTTGCTAAGCTTAAATCTACCCTTTGTGCAAACACCTCCTTACCAAACTTTCTTGACATGGCAATTTAAAACACGAGGACTGAAGTGAAACAACCGTTCTTGATTTGCTATTCCTATTTCTCTATGAAAAACAAATAACTCCAAACGTAACTTTGAGCTCGCAGTATTGAATATTTAAAAAAGGGAACATTAAATTAATTTTATCCCTTAATGCGCTGCTCATTTTTTTTTTGGGGGGGGGGGGAGGTGATGGTCAAAGTTAATTAATCTTGATGACATCATTCTTGTAAATGCGCCACGTGTGTGTAGAAGAAGTGGTGGCGTTGTCATATGTTGAAACTATGTACGGCTGATATGTACTTGCCTCATTCAGAATCTTTATTCATTGAAATTTTGAGTCCCACCACAAAGAATACTATTATTGGTACAGTTTATCATGCACACAGAACTGAGGTCAATTTATTTATTTCAGATCTCGACCGTAGTCATAAAACCATTGTCGCTGAAAATTAAATGATATGTTTCTGGCGATTTCAATTTAGATCTTTTATTGCACAATGAAAACAACCTTTTTAAAGATTTTCTTCCAACATTTTATCATAATAGCATGTATGCACTAATTTATAGGCTAACGAGAGTGACACCTAGTTCTGCAACACTTGATTGATAATATCTTTACATATGTTTTTTTTCCCATTAAATTAAATTCGGTGTATGTGTTGTAAATCTAACTGACTATTTCCCTATCTTCCAATGCACAAAATCAATGCCACTCTAATTTATTCAACCTCACGCCGGCATAACTCGTTCTTATAACCAAAACTCAATTGAAAATTTCAACTCATAATCATCTGAAACTTATTGACTGGAAATGTGTCACTGATATGACATTCTGCTGATGGGTCCTACGATGCGTTTAGCAGTAAATTCCTCCAAATTTAAAATATTCATTTTGCCGTAAGAGCACCCGGTACCAGTCAGTCAAAAATCCCAGCATTCCTCGTAAACCGTGGATCACGTCCCTAACACTCAAATTGATTCATCGAAAAGATAAGCTTTATAGAAAATATGTGTGTCACCCCACATCAAGTAATAAAAATGCATATATTTCCTATCGCAATAAACTAACGACACTAATTAGAACTGCCAAAAAGACTCCAAACTTATTTGGAATATCCTACATGACATTCCAGGCCTTAAAACGAAACCTTGAGTCGTTAGGTTTAATAAACCAAAACAATTATATCAATCGGCTCACAACTTTTGAAGATATGCTCTTTTAAAGAAATGTACCAATTTTTCACTCTGTCCACGGAGAAGGTTTCGCTACTTCAAAGATTGAAAAGGAGTACACATACCATGCATGAATATCAAACATTCCTTAATGATAACTTTATAAAATAACTTTATTTATGGAATGGGCTTTACTGGTGGGTTTATGGGCAATGGATTTTGTTAATAGTGTCATTAATTTGTGGGTAAAATGGATGCCGAATGGGACTTATTTTGCTTTACTTGCAATTACTTATTTTTTCTTGGTTATTTATGCCTTTTTGTTTTATTATGTTTCTTACTTTCTTACTTTGTTGTTTCTTGCTTTTTTTTTTTTTTTTTACAACATAAGTCATTTCTCTTTTTTAGGATAAAAGGTAGCCCTAAAAGGCTGCTTGGTTTGTGTTTAGTTCTTCTGAAGTGAGTTTACTATGCTGCTCTGCCCTCTACCTGGTTGCCTCCTTGGTGAATACAGGTTTCAGCCCTTGCATCAATTGCGTTGCGTACCATCCTTGTGCGCCGGATACTTGCGAATGCATTCAGAATACGTTTGCGAATATCTTGGATTTTGCCACAAAGGTCTGGTGAGGTCTGGTGATCGTACAAGCCACTCCACAGCATGAGCCATCCCAACCACTCTGTTTGCTATCCGTGGACAGAGTGAAAATCGGGTACTTTTATTCAAAAGGGCATATCTTCAAAAGTTGTGAGCCGATTGAAATCATTGTTTTGGTTTATTAAAGCTAACGATTAAAGGTTTCTTTACATACCAAAATATATTTAATCAACTTTTCAGAAATAGGAGAAAAAGAGGGCGCAATTAGGGGCCTCTTTTTTGGGACACCCTGTATGTCGTTCTTTTAAATCTGGTAAAAGTAGTGGCTTCGCTGAAATAATGCCCGATATAGTTAAATCCGTCAGCACAGTCATAGCTATTCATCTTGCTCATATCTTTAATTTGTCTTTTACCACGGGCATTGTTCCTAACAGATTACAAGTTGCAAAAGTAATTCCAATCTTTAAGATTGACCAGCACAAAATCTGTAACAGACCAATATCTTGAAAGAATTTTGCACAATAGACTCTATAGTTTTATCACAAGATCTAATATTTTACATAAATCTCAATATGGGGTTCGCCTTTTTAAAGCCGTATTTGTCCCGAAAGCGCACAAAGTCATATTTTTCTTATTATTTATACTTTTGATTGTCAAAATCCACTAAGAACATAATTAGGATAATTTTCTAGAATCCAAGAAGGCTGCCAAATCCAAAATGGCCGCCAATTTGTCTAAAATGGTCTGCCAGCTATAAGGACATTGATTTCTTTTCTTTTTTCCTGATTATTTTCACTACTTATGTTTCTGAAAATCCAATGAGAACTAGTGTTGTATACAACACGAACAAGCCGGCCGGCTTAATGACCTTTGACCCCAAATCTGAACATTCTGCAGACACTGGCTAATGTATATTCATGTGTGCAATAAGCGTCAATGAGCTGTTGTTTGTGACAGAAAATGCAATTTGATGGGATTTCGTCTCTGACCGGAAGTGACTCCTTAGTGACCTTTGACCCAAATGAAAAAATATGACATATATACTGTGTAACAATAATGCATACATGTATGAACCTACTGGCTCTCTGCTATGTTTTTCCTGTTTAAAAATTTTTTGACGGTATTTTGTTTTAGACCGGAAGTGACCCCTTAATGCCCTCTGACCCCAAATAAAATAATACCACACTGATACGTGGTAACAATAATTCATGTGTGACCATACCGTCACTGTGGTATATTTATTGGTAATAGAAATTGTTGAAGGTATTTGGTTTTAAACCGGATGTGATCCCTTAATGACCTTTGACCCCAAATCTGTGAACACCCCATAGAAGCTGGCTAATGTCAATGCATGTGTGTAAGTGGCGTCACACTGCTATGTTATCTGTGGTAAAAGAAGCATTTTGAAGATTTTTTGTCTTGGACCGGAAGTGACCCCTTAATGACCTTTGACCTTGAATTGGTTAACACCTAATAGACATTGACTAATAGCAATGCTTATGTGCAAGTGTCGTTGCTGTACTATGTAACTTTAGACATAATTTAATTTTTGAATTTTTCAAAATTTCAGACCGAAAATGACCCCTTTAATTACCTTTGACCCCAAATCTGTGAACACCCCATAGACACTGGCTAATGCCAATGCATGTGTGCAAGTGGCGTCACTTTGCTATGTTCTTTGTAGAAGAAGAAACATTTGTAGTGTCAAAACCATGTTTTTGGCCGTAAACCGGAAGTAGTTACCCCTTAATGACCTTTGACCCTAAATTTGTGAACACCCCAAAGACACAGCGTAATAACAATGCACATGTGCAAATGGCGTCAATGTGCGATGTTGCATATTGGAGAAGAAGCAAATTGACAGAAAGAAGAAAGAAAGACTAGATATATTGCATCCTTAGTAAGGCTGCGAAGTCTAGCCGTGACCTTGAAATGACATCTGATGACCTTGAAATGACCTTCACCACATTTTGCATCATATCCACATAACATATACTAATTTTCATTCAAATTGGACAAACTTTACAATTAGACCCTTTTGACCTTTGGTTGACCTCTGGTGACCTTGAAATGACCTCCAATATATTTTGAATCATATCAAGATCACATATACTAATTTTCATCTAAATTGGACAAATATTAGAATTTGACCCCTTTTGAGCTTTCGTTGACCTCTGGTGACCTTGAAATGACCTCCAATATATTTTGAATCATATCAAGATCACATATACTAATTTTCATTTAAATTGGACAAACTTTAGAATGTTACCCTTTTGACCCCAAAACAGACCCCTCCTCCATGTTTAAGCCAAATCTGATTACAATCGTATATGAACATAATGCTAGAGCCCTTTTGGCATTATTCTGATGATCACAGCACGTAATATGCAGAAAATATTGAATTGTAAAGTGATTTTCAGTAATCAACCATTTTTGTCCCCTGTTTGACCTTGAACTCAAAATCTGTGAGGACCCCATATACACCAACTAATGTCAATGCATATGTGTCAGTCGCATCTCTGTACCATAGAATCTGTAGGAAAAGAAGCATTTTGAAGGTATTTGGTTATGTGCCGGAAATACCACCTTAATGACCTTTGACCCCAAATCTGTGAGGACCCCATAGGCCCCGGCTATAGCCAAGGTCAATGTATAAATCTCATTACTGTACCATGTAATCTGTAGGAGAAGAAGCATTTTGGTAAAAATCACATTTTAGCCAAAATTACTCATGCATGACGTTTGACCCCAAATGGGTCATGTCAAATGTAAAGGCTGGGGTAGTGGAGCTTGTGCCCAAGTTTGGTCATAATCGGTCAAATAATAAAGGAGCTAGAGCAAATTATGTTAAATGTTGACAGAAAGAAGAAGAATTAGCTGTGGTCTAAGACCACGAACACAGCCGTGTTTTGACGCCTTAATGACCTTTGACCTCAAAATATATAAAACGCCCATAGACATTGGCTAATGTCAATGTATGGGTGCAAGTGGCACCACTTTGCTATGTTATTTGTGGCAGAAAGGGGCATTTTGAAGGTTTTTCGTCTCAGACCGGAAGTGACCCCTTAATGACCTTTGACCCCAAATGATAAAATACCACATGTACAATAGGTAAACACAATTCACGTGTGAATATACCATCACCCTCCAATGTTTTTCTTAGCAAATAAAAAATTTTGAAGGTTTTTCGTTTTATACCGGAAGTGACCCCTTAATGACCTTTGATTTCAAATTTGTGAGGACCCCATATACACTGGGTAATAACAATGCACGTGTGCAAGTGGCGTCACTATCATACGTAATTTGTGGGAGAAGAAGCATTTTAAAGGAATTTCGTTTTATACCGGAAGTGGCCCCTTAATGACCTTTGACCCTAAATAAAAAATACCACATATACACAGGGTAACTACAATATATGTGTGAACATACCGTTACTGTCCTATGTTTTTCTTAGCAAATAAAAATTTTGAAGGTTTTTCGTTTTATACCGGAAGTGACCCTTAATGACCTTTGACCCAAAATATGTGAGGACCCTATAGACACTGGGTAATAACAATGCATGTGTGCAAGTGTTGTCACTGTCCTACGTAATTTGTGGGAGAAGAAGCATTTTAAAGGTATTTCGTTTTATACCGGAAGTGGCCCCTTAATGACCTTTGACCCTAAATAAAAAAATACCACATATACACATGGTAACTACAATTTACGTGTGAACATACCGTTACTGTCCTATGTTTTTCTTAGCAAATAAAAAATTTTGAAGGTTTTTTTTTTTTTTTCGGAAGTGACACCTTAATGACCTTTGACCCCAAATCTGTGAGGACCCCATAGACACTGGATAATAACAATACATTTGTGCAAGTGGTGTCACTGTCCTACGTAATCTGTGAGAGAAGAAGCATTTTGAGTTGAAATCACGTTTTTGACCCCTATGACCCCTGCGTGACCTTTGACCCCACGAGTTTCATATGACATGTAGGGGCATGGTCAATGATGGTTGTGACCAAGTTAGGTCAAAATCGGTGTAAGCATGTAAGTGCTAGAGCAAATGAAGTGGTCGGCAGAAAGAAGAAAGAAAGAAGAAAGAAAGAAGAAAGAAAGAAGAAAGAACCTGTAAGAAAAAAGACACAGCCGTGACTAACGTCACGGCTGTGTAACTAGACTAAGCTGTGGTCTAACCCACGAACACAGCCGTGTTGTTACCCCTAATGACCTTTGACCCCAAAATATATGAAAACGGCCATAGACATTGGCTAATGTCAATGCATGGGTGCATGTGGCACCACTTTGCTATGTTACTTGTGGCAGAAGGGGCATTTTGAAGGTTTTTCGTCTCAGACCGGAAGTGACCCCTTAATGACATTTGACCCTAAATAAAAAAATACCACATATGAATTGGGTACCCACAATTCATGTGTGAACATACTGTTACTGTCCAATGTTTTTCTTAGCAAATAAAAAAATTTGACGGTTTTTCGTTTTATACCGGAAGTGACCCCTTAATGACATTTGACCCCAAATAAAAAATACCACATATGAATTGGGTACCCAAAATTCATGTGTGAACATACCGTTACTGTCCTATGTTTTTCTTAGCAAATAAAAAAATTTGAAGGTTTTTCGTTTTATACCGGAAGTGACCCTTAATGACCTTTGATCCCAAATCTGTGAGGACCCCATAGACACTGGGTAATAACAATGCATGTGTGCAAGTGGTGTCACTGTCCTACGTAATTTGTGGGAGAAGAAGCATTTTAAACGTATTTCGTATTATACCGGAAGTGGCCCCTTAATGACCTTTGACCCTAAATATAAAAATACCACATATACACAGGATAACTACAATTTATGTGTGAACATACCGTTACTGTCCTATGTTTGTCTTAGCAAATAAAAAAATTTGAAAGTTTTTCGTTTTATACCGGAAGTGACCCCTTAATGACCTTTGACCCAAAATCTGTGAGGACCCTATAGACACTGGATAATAACAATGCATGTGTGCAAGTGGTGTCACTGTCCTACGTAATCTGTGAGAGAAGAAGCATTTTTAGTTGAAATCACGTTTTTGACCCCTATGACCTCTGCGTGACCTTTGACCCCACGAGTTTCATATGACATGTAGGGGCATGGTCAATGATGGTTGTGACCAAGTAAGGTCAAAATCGGTGTAAGCATGTAAGTGCTAGAGCAAATGAAGTGGTCGGCAGAAAGAAGAAGAAAGAAGAAAGAAAGAAGAAAGAACCTGGAAGAAAAAAGACACAGCCGTGACTAACGTCACGGCTGTGTAAGAAGAAGAAGAAGAAGAAGAAGAAGAAGAAGAAGAAGAAGAAGAAGAAAGAAACTACTGGGAAACAGGAGTCTAGCCGCCGCTCGGCTAGACTAAAGAAAGAAATCGTTGAAATACAATACAAGCCGGCCTAAAGGCACGGCTTGTAACTAAAAACTTAATTTGGTCCATTTTCTCCAATCCAAGATGGCCTCTAAATCCAAAATGGCCGCCTTTTATTAAAATATGGCATAGCGCTTTAGGAAATCATTGAGAGTAAAATACATGTCTCTCATTTCTGTCAGATATGGACAAGAGAATGATTCTAAACATCTTAAAGTAGTGCAACAACATTGTTTAAGGATAATATAGGTGCATTTCACCTTTCAAAATGGCCGCCAAAGTGTCGTGAAATTGGCTAAGATTAATTTTTCAGCATTTATGAAATGACAGGCAGAAAATCATGTTTGTAAAAGTTGCAATGTCAATATTGTAATTAAACTTTAGACATTTATGATAGAGCTGACCTTGGGGCATTTAAATGCCTAGTTGTCATCATCTGTGTTATCAGTATTTTCAAGTTCCTCAGTTTAACACCTGTCAATGGCTGAACATCATTCATTGTGCTTTTCACATACAGACGTGTTACAGTGGCTACTGGAATCTTTAGCTGCAAAACTTTGTTTGCCAGGTAGATTGTGAGGGAGTCCTTAGTTTCATGTGAAAAGCAACATGAATGTTGTTCAGCCATCGACGGGTGTTAGTACACAAGAGGAAGCAGACACTCTAATCATGCTACAATGATAGTAATTGCCTAAAGCGGTATGCCATATTTTAATAAAAGGCGGCCATTT
Organism: Amphiura filiformis; assembly: GCF_039555335.1. Taxonomy (NCBI): domain Eukaryota; kingdom Metazoa; phylum Echinodermata; class Ophiuroidea; order Amphilepidida; family Amphiuridae; genus Amphiura; species Amphiura filiformis. The sequence goes on from NC_092636.1 coordinate 17,164,046, forward strand.
TGGATTTAGAGGCCATCTTGGATTGGAGAAAATGGACCAAATTAAGTTTTTAGTTCTCAGTGGATTCTCAGAAACATAAGTAGTGAAAATAATCAGGAAAAAGGGAAAGAAATTAATGTCCTTATAGCTGGCAGATCATTTTAGACAAATTAGCGGTCATTTTGGATTTGGCCGCCATCTTGGATTCTAGAAAATGATCCTAATTATGTTCGTAGTGGATTTTGACAATCAAAAGTATAGATAATCATTAATCGCTTTCGGGACAAATACGGCTTTAAAAAGGTTAAATATAGTAGTAATTTTGAATTTCAAAATGGCCGCCGAAGACACATTCGAAAAAAAAAGGAACCAACGCAGATCTTGTTACCTAGAGTATAAGGGTGCAAAAAGCCTTGGTTCCCCTAGTGTAGCAAATTTTGCACTGACTTATGATAATTCTACGTAACACCATGTACTATATGATTCATGCACACAATACCAGATCTGTTGCCTGATGTCTGTTGCCAGGTCATTAACAGACGGTCAGACCTTGAATAATAAATTTTGTGGCTTTACATAATGCATTGGGTAAAGCAATTATAGTAGCCTTGGCCCAAGGCTTTGGTTCTATAAGTCACATGTGGGAAAGCATACAATATAGGCCTATTCAACAATAATGCTTTATATGCCCCCCCCCCCGTGTGTTGTCACATATCCCTGGTCAAATCCAGCTTGCAATAAATATATAAATGTGCTGATATTAACTCATGGCGGTTTCTTTAATGTTTACATGTAAATGGCTAGCATTGCACCTGGCACCATTTTCCATACTGTTAGATTACATACATGTAGGACCAAAAATTGTGTACTCACAAGAAACTGACCAATTCATCCAAACTCGATATCATACAATTGGTCTTAGATTACATGCATGTAGAGTGTGGCACCAAAATAGTGTCCTCGTAAATTATACCTTTTATGTCTTGTTTGGAAGATTTTGAAGTTAATAATTTTGGTATATAGGCCTACATGAATTTAATTTTGAATTTTTTATGATTCATTGACACTACTTCATAAAGTACCATAAGTAGGGCCTATGTTAAATGCAAAATAATAGGCCTATGATATCTTGATAATGATAATGATAATATGTTGCACACCTCTTATAACTTAGTAATTTAGGCATAGGCCTATACAGCCTACATGAATTTTCTCTGAAAATTAATTTTACTGTTCTAACCATGTCAAAATAATTGGTCAAGTCTAAAGCAACAGAGGGTATACATTATAATGTCACTCATATCAACCTCATCATCGATATAAAATTTTGACATCGTATAAGGTACCACGGGCAATTCGAATGATAATACAGATAAAAACAGGTGATAGATATGAATGGCAGTTAGTGGTTTTGGTATCGAACTACACACCTGTGCCTCTATCACCTTAAAACTGTCCCATGTCTCATCCCTGAATAAACCAACCGAGCTTAACCGTAAAGGTATAACAATCGATATTGTTAAGCTTTATAGAAATCAGTTCCAATGTCTAAATTGGACACGCCTCAGTGATCCGAATACATTAATGTCCATATTTGTGGAATATAGTATTGGCGAGTTGTGATTTACTTTGCAGAGTTTTTAAACTACGTTTTAAAATACTGCAGCATTCTCTGTGTGGTAGCATGTAGGCCTATAGTGTGGCGTAACATGTGATGGTGTGTAGGGCGGGTTGCTTGTTTTAGGGTGCGCTTATCTTTTAATATGGCCATTTGTGGCATATTAAAAATTGATCCGTTGTCATATACAAAAACAATTTGGTTTTGAAATATTGTACACATTAAAACGTCATCAATTATGCCTGCCGAAAAATGTACATTTTCCAAATTTTTGCCCTTGCCTTGTGGTATTATTTTCTTAGGGTGATTGAGGTAAAATGTTTGACTGAATGAAACATTTATGTAATATGAAGGTATATGCTGAAATGTATCTTTATATTGTTTTTCTTTCTTTCTTTTTGTTCACAATTAATGATAAGACACAAATATATCCTAAACCTAACCCCAACCATAACCCTAAACGTCGCCTTAACCTTAAAGTTTTAATCCTAAACCTAAACCTAGCCCCAAACCTTATCTAACCCCTGACTCTCTGAATCCTAAGTCTGACTTCCAACTCCTCACCTATGCACACACCCCACCTCGCAACCCTTAATACTCACACACGCACATCCCACACACCCCCTACAGCACCCACATAAATAAATCCACACTCCATCGACTTCAAACACACCCTACCCCCAAATACCCCATTCTGATATAACTCTAATTCTACTAATAACTCGACACTAAATTCTACTAATAACTCATCGCCAAATTACTCTAAAAATAATTATACATGTTGGAATATAGGATATTGGTTGTCGTTTTTCCGCTATGTTCAGCCTACTTTATCGAATGGTTTATAGTCCAATATGTGCTCGAAGCGATATTTATGGGAAAAAAAACGCTAGCTCCAGATCACAATAAGGCTATTGAACAGTGTATAGAATAAGCCGGTCCCTGTAAATTTTAGTCGGTAGCCGAAGCGATCAATGTTTAGAAGGCTTTTAGAACATATTTTGGCAGTAGAAAAATGATCTGGGCAGTATCGCGGCCAGAGACTAAGTTCGGTTTTTATACATTAAGCGTATATTGACAACCAACATTGAGACCCCTTGAAATGATGATAAATATATCGACACTGAATCCAGAGCTGCTCAGAGTGACACATGTTTTTCGTTATGAAGTATTGCAATGGACTTTTACCAGGAAAATGTGGATTTATACTAATTCAAGACACCAATCGGAAGAAACATAGTAACCACTGTGCAACGCTTGTGTTTGGCCTTCTTATGTGTGAAATTTTGAAGCACGGCGGTGAGTACAAAATAGTAAAATCAATGAATTTATGCTAAAAAATTCCATAACATCAATTCTGTAGATATGACATATAAAGGCAAAAGTCAGCACTAAAGTGGACGTTTTGAATAGGATGCATGTACTAAATACACACAAATTTGGGTTTCTTCGCTAACGAAATGGGTGTAGAAGTCTTTTTCGTTAAAAAAGTGGGACATTTTTAAATTTTGATGGACAAAATTGCAATAAGAAATAGGCGTTTCCAAGCTTGTAAAATCACGATTATTGTGTGCACAAACGATACCAATTAAGGCACATACTTTGCCCTCAAGTTGAAAGTAAGTACCGTAATTATTTATATACAGTATCCAACATATTAAGGCGAACTTCTGGCGAAATCGACGCAAAGCAAATTCATGAAACCTTCGTTGCCACTAGAAAGTGCGTGAGCAATAATGTAACATCAAATATACACGCCTATTTACATAATTTCCTAAGACCTTACACAAGTAATCAGGCTCAAATATAAAACTAGAGAGTTTGGTCATTGATATGCACCATCACTTTTTGAACCTATGATCAATATTGCTAGGCAAAAATTCACAGCAAACATGGCAAATTTCTCTCATTTCGGAGATATTTGATACAAGACAGCTCGACCCCTTAAAATAGTAATTTTTAAGCCCATTACCAACATTATCTGTCACTCATGTTTTGTCCTGTCTTTGTCTCTGATCGTGATTTGTCCTAAGTGTATAACTTTTGTAGGGTGGCCAAAATTGTTACGAGCTTGTTCTGTTTGGCCTCCCACCACATGACTTTGTTTTCATGTATTTATATTGCTGCTTTAGTGGTAAATAAATAAATAAATTTTGATCATACGTATTTGGTACGAAAACGTGTAATCCCATGAAAGAATGATAGGCCATTTTTAAAAATAAAAATGAAAGTTGATGGAAATAGAGTATAAGATTATTTATTGATTATTATAGAACAAAATCATATAAATGACTGTTTCAGTTCAAAAATACGTTTATAAATAGCTGTTTCAGTTCCAAACTGTTTTTTTTTCACATAATGACCAAATATGAGCCTTCATTATGGGGTTAGTCATGTGAGTTGTGTGCTCATCCCGGGGAGCTCATATTTATAAGAAAACGTCCAGTTAGCCACCAATGGAGTAGAAAAGTACCTTAGCCACTTAAGGAGTGGTTTGTGTATGGTTGGGGCCCTTTTGAATAGCGTTAATATCAACCGATATAATCTTAAAAAGTTACTTAATTTACCTGTAAGAGTAATGTTCATGGCGTCGCAGGTATTTATCTTCTCGTCATCTCTGCCGATTGGCATCTGAATCGGACCTTGGTTTAGTGTGTTACACTTGTTCCCGCGTTTAGAAAATTACATGCCTAGCCACGTTACCATGACAACCAGACAGTATTGCTATATTGTTTTTCTTCAAAATAATAGCGTTAACAACTGATATTTGATATTCAATATAGCACAAACTTACTCAAACCCGACCGGCCTCCATAACTCTAATATGCAGCTCACTGAGCCTTCCTCCTTTGGATGAAAGTTATAAAGGTTATAAAGGTTATGATCAGTGATCATTGTGATCACTCGAGCAACGCAAGCACGTAAGGATGAGTAATTTTATCACATTTTTATGTTATTTTCTCACAACAGAAAGCTCGTTTTCAATCCATTTGTAAAGAAGACATTAACCAATACCACACCATTAAGAATGTCCAACTTTTCCTTTTCGGTGACCATGCCGTGGGCAAAACAACACTGAAGAAGTTGCTCATGAAGGTGAATGTGTAGGTTTATAATAACAAAAACGACTCATATTTAGCCATTGACTTTGGACCATTGATTTTATGCTAATGATGTCACGTAATCAAGTGTGTGATATAATTTTTACACGTGCTGTTAGAAAGACAAAGGTACAATGTTTATATGATCACAGAGAAATGCCATGAAAAAAATTTACATATGGGATTACCAGTCAACTCTCATTACATACTGACTGATGGGATGTACAATAATTCAGTATAATGTCTGAAATTATGGCGTTGTCTCTTGAAGTTGAAGTCAATGTATCATGTTGTTTCTTTGTTACGTTATTTAATCCAGGGACGAACAAGATCTATACTCCCGACACGTCGTAAAGCCCGACACATTCCCACTCCTGGTATTAACGTAACACCTACACATATACGAGATGTTGGAGACTTCGTCATATGGGACATAACAGGACAGATTGAGTACCAAGTCACGCACGCCATGTTGCCTGGATCTTGCAATGGCGTCTTTATTGTTGTCTTCAACATGACATGGAATAGGGATACAAAAATGAAAAAAGTAAGTTGGTATCAAAAATATCACTATAGGATGGCATAATGAAAATTGTTGGTGATGCTAATTAGGTTGAATATTGGTGATTATGGTTGTCGAACACTGTGTTATTAACGCTAATAAACGGTTACAAAAAAGTAAGTCCCTATAAGACATTTTAGTACAATCCAAAAACGGCTTGATCAATTCTCTTGTTTTAAAGTTTGGAACATAGACTGATTAGTTATGCATCAAGTGAGCTGGTTTTTGTTGTTACTTTTTACCATCTTCGTTGCAAAATGCAGCCATTTATGAAATTTTCGGCCAAAAAAAGTTGCATTTGTCTACATAGGCGTTTTAAATTTAAGCTTTTCCTGATTTAGGTGTCACACACTCAAAAACAGTTTTATGGTTCAGTGAATAAATTAAAATGAATGCTGCAGCTTTATAATGCCTAAGTCTGTGAGATGGTTTCCAAGCATCGTTCTTCTCTGCTGTTGTTCAAGCTGGTTCCCCGCATGCTGCAGGATTTGCTGCAAAGTCCTTTAAGGTGGTGTTGTCCCTCACTTGTCCGCTTGTAACAAGTGGAGTTTTGATAACGGCCACCCATATAAATGTTTATGAACCATTCAAAGAATGACCAATGAAACAAGTGTATAGGTGTCCAGCATAAAAGATCTAACCAGGAATCTGCTGGTCCATTGGTTAAATTAATCAATGAACACAAGATTTATCACGTTACAGTTGTTCATTCCAAATAAATTTAGTTAGAATGAAAAAGATGTTAAATTTACGCATACAAAAAGCCAATTTCGAAAAATGCAGATTTTGTTGATGAATACAATTTCATAAATGGCTATATGATTACTCACTGAACCATAAAACATATTTGAAATGTGTAAAAATTAATTAATGAACATCTTAACTTAAGTTATTTTAATAAAAAAAAATATAGAAACATTCCTTTTTGATTAATTTTCTTCAAGTGAAAGAGGTCTGAAACCAAAAAACCATAAAAAGCCTATGTACAACTTTTTTGGCCGAAAATTTTATAAATTCTGTATTTCTCAGTGAAGATGATAGAAAAATAACAAGAAAACCCCGTTCACTTGATGCATAACTAATCAGCATATGTTCCAAACTTTAAAACAAGCGAATTGATCAAGCCGTTTTTGGATTATACCAATAATTCTTAGGGGGGACTTATTTTTTGGAACCGTTTAGCATCAGTTAGCGTCACATGTACTAATTTACAGAAGTGACATAAGTTTGATGAAGAAGCACATTGACACTTATAGCTTGTATTAGCACTACGAGCGTAATTAGCGCTAATGTCACATGTTAGCGTCATATGTTCTAGTAACGTTATTAGCATTAATTATCTCCTCATAGAGGAGATATTTTCCCTTGAAAATCTTTGACCGTAAAATCTATGTTGGTATACACATTTTTCCCGGATTTTTTCTCCTAGTAATTGGGTTAAGAGTGGGAACATACGTTAAGGGGAAAAATAATGAATAATGCTATTAGCCCCTGTTAGCGTTAGATGTGCTAAGAACGTTATTATTGACAATTAGTTTGTGTTAACGTGGCTGTGTATTTTAGACGTTGTTTCTTTCGAGATTTTTTTTGATATGTATGTACTTTATGGTTTTTTTTAAATAAATACAAGCAAAGAAAATCCAGCTTTATAAACCCCAACCGCACGTTTTTATGGACTTTATTTGACTATTTCACTCGTGTTCACAAAAACCTCTTTGATGAATCAACCGAGCATACACGCGCAACATTTTTTATTTTTGACCCATTTGCAAACTTTGGTCCTGGATTTCTCTACCCAAGGGAGCCCACTGGGTACCCATTAGAATGTTTATTCTTTTAAACACATCAACACATAAAAAAAATATGTTAGCCATATTCAGCTTTACCATCATAAACAAGTTCTATGCCATGAATAAGAACCAGTCCCGAATTAAAAGTTAAAATAAAAAAGACATGGAAGAAATTTGGTTTCACGCAGGTCAACAAAATTCGTTTTTAGCTATTGATTGCATTTCATTCTTTTTTTTGCATCCATTCAGCTGATGCACTGGCTAAGATTCATTAAAGCAGGTCACAACATGGCGAATGGGAAACCTCCAATTGTGGTTGTCGGTACTCATGCGGACCAACTTGAAGATGTGAAAATAGGTAATGACGTGTCCTATACGGTTCCAAAAAAGTAAGCCCCCTAGACATTATGGTATAGTGCATAAATAATGACGTGATCAATTCTCTTGTTTTAAAGTGTGGAATATACACTGATTAGCTATGCACCAAACGACATCTTTCATTAAAAAAAACAAAAACATGTTTTATGGTTCAGTGAGAAATCATATAGCCATTCATGAAATTTATGCACAAACAAAAGGGGCACCTTTCTAAATAATTGACTTTTGGTATGCATTAACATGCGTAAATTTAACACGTTTCTCATTCTAATGTAATATATTAGGAGGAAACAACAGTAACTTCAATGATACATTTTGTGTTCATTAATTAATTTAACCAATTGACCAACAATTACTGTTTTTGGTTCAAACTCGATCTTAAGCTGGAGCCCAATACCTTTATTTCATTGAGTGCCTTGTTTGGTTCAAAAACATTTCTAAGGGTGGTTGCTTTCAAGACACTGAGTGAGGGACAACACCACCTTCAAGGACTTCCAACAAATTTTGCAGCATGCAAGGAACTTACTTGACAAACAGCACAGGGGAACGATGCTTGGAATCATTCCACATGAAGGAGGACCTATTCATTATCAAAACACAGAAACAAGCTGTAACATTCATTTGAATCTATTCACTGAACCATAAAAAGTGTTTTTGAATGTGTGACACCTAAATCAGGTTAACTAAATTATCGATGCTTCTTTTTGATTAAACTACTCACATAAAGGGAGAACGTTGTCAGACACAAATTAAAGTATAAAAAACCTATGTAGAAAAATGCAACTTTTTTGGCCAATAATATTATAAATGGCTGTATTTTTCAGGATGACAAGAAGTAGCAACAAAAACCCGCTCACTTGATGCATAACTAATCATTATTTTCATATTAGTAGACTAAAATTTCCTAGGGGGAGGGACTTACTTTTTGGAACCGTTTATTATTTCTAAAAAGCTTACCGAAGATCTTTCTGCAATTAAGGGATGACTAATATTTTTAAATTGTTTTTTAATACTGACAAAATAAATGTTATGCTAATTATTGGTTGTGAGCCTAAGTTACTTAATGATATATGTTCTGGTTTTTTAGTTACCATTGATGAGTTCATATAGTGCCAAATGTCTTGGTGTAAAGATTGATTCTAAATTACTTTGGCACAATCATGTTTAGTCTGTAATACAGAAGTTATGTTGTAAAATAGAGCTTTTTAGACGTCTTAAAACATTTCTAGACGTATGATTTGATTTGATTTGTTCGGGTTTGGACAACCCTGGATAACCCAAGAAAGCCTGTATTGAAGCTGATTTCCATTGGGGTCCATTTGGACACCGGGAGTGGTTGGGAACAGTCAGGCGTTAACACCCTACTCTTTCGAAACTGGCTGCGAAATACATGCACAGGTATGGCTCTCTGCACACGGGACCGACGGCTTAACGTCCCCTCTGAAGGGCGGAGTACTTTCATGATTCATTTACCCAATTCTAAAATGAACCATGGGGAGAGCGGAAGTCTGAATTTAATCTACAGAAGTTGTCAATTAATTTCAGACCTTTTTTCCCAAGTCAATATCCCAGCAAATCGCCACCACCGGGAATTGAACCCGGGACCTCATGCACTAAAGGCAAGTACCACAACCATTGCGCCACGCTCTCCCACGTACGCACTCTTAATGTTCTAAACTCTTATTCAACCACAGTTCGACTAATATAGTGTGGTTTGTTCCTGCAAGGAAGATATGCGTAAATTAAGTGTTTTACAGAAGCGATGTACAAGAATAATATTGAGAGTCAATCACCTTACTTCTTCTGAAATAATGTTTCCTATATTAGGGTGGAAATCACTAACAAATCGGGCAAAGTATGTCAAATCTCTGTTAATGTTTCAATGTCTAAACGATATAGGTTAAATACCACTAATTATGTATTACACGTGTTTCAATGGGAAAATGCCTAATTTCGGGTGAAATTTTCTCATATTCAGAACTCTCACAGTTCAATGCCACCAATATCAGGTGAAACTATATGATTTAGATGCCAACTGATCAAAAATTCACCATAGGTTGACCTGAGACTTTTCTTGTTTTAACGCACTGAACCGTAAACACCTTAAAATGACAGTGCGCCCTCGAAGCTGAAAGTTACAATATGATAAGGCGACTATATACTAAAAACCGAAGCCGTGCGTATGAATTTTGGTACTATTACATCAAAATGTCATATTATAAGAGAAAATGTACCATTTTGAAGCATCAAACTCTAAAAATACTTTTTGGCTATATAACTTGATCAATTTCAGCAATTTTAATGCAGTCTTTTCGAATGCCATGAAAACAAATAGTTCCTCGTCGTATTTCAATGTATCGCCCAGGCCTATTTAGTGGTCTTTAACCTCTATAAGCACAAAGGTGCTCCAATCTCGGGTAAAAGGCCATGAATGTAAACATTGACATTTGCAATACATATTTTAACAAGAAAATTTCTGGAAAACAGCATGACGAGTAAAATATCAATGATTTTCGGACACCCTGTATGATGACTGTTTCGCTGTTTTTGCTTCAACCTAGGACTATATCTGGAGATTCGTATCTGTAGCCTGTCCTAGCACGATCAGATCAGATTAAGATTGCTTTAGGGTTAGTGTTCCGATATAGGCTTGCTGTTTAGTGTTAGAATTGTTGATTAGGGTCAGGTTCGCATTAGGAATAGGGTTTTTATAGGGCTAGGCTCATGGATAGGGATAGAGATACGGCTAGGTCCGAGGATTAGATATGGGTTTAAAATAGAGTTATAGATCAAGTTAGGGTTCCGGCTTGAGTTAGGATAGAGTGAGGCCACACAGGATGCTGTAGAGGCCCATAGATAACGTGTACACAAAGACTAGGTTTTATTTTACACGTGACTAATAGGCCTTACATGCGCCTTAAAGCTTAAGCAAAATGCCTAGGCCTATACTGTATTTACACGTATAGGCCTATGTACGTTATTTAGGGCAAGGAATTCACCAACAAAATGTGCATGTGGGTCTAATTAACAAAGTGGCATGTGTATATGATCATCAACATTGATTTTTCATCATCATTAAGCTTTCTATATGTATACGCAGGCAATCGAAGGTTGTTGAATTTAGAAGCCCTGAAATAACAGAAACCAGCCTTAACCCAATACTAATGCCACAAGTCCCCCCCTCAACCCGTTACTACCGGTACCTCAACGGGTTCTAATAACATACCTTAGTAGTCGAAGAAGATGCACGTTTTCTTGCCAGGGCAAATACAGTTAAATATTGAGAAATGTAAGCAAAGAATAGCTAGAAAAGTCTCCATGACGAATATCAGATCCATATAATTCAGTGTTTCTATAGGTTAAATACCACTAATTATGTATTACACGTGTTTCAATGGGAAAATGCCTAATTTCGGGTGAAATTTTCTCATATTCAGAACTCTCACAGTTCAATGCCACCAATATCAGGTGAAACTATATGATTTAGATGCCAACTGATCAAAAATTCACCATAGGTTGACCTGAGACTTTTCTTGTTTTAACGCACTGAACCGTAAACACCTTAAAATGACAGTGCGCCCTCGAAGCTGAAAGTTACAATATGATAAGGCGACTATATACTAAAAACCGAAGCCGTGCGTATGAATTTTGGTACTATTACATCAAAAATGTCATATTATAAGAGAAAATGTACCATTTTGAAGCATCAAACTCTAAAAAGTACTTTTTGGCTATATAACTTGATCAATTTCAGCGATTTTAATGCAGTCTTTTCGAATGCCATGAAAACAAATAGTTCCTCGTCGTATTTCAATGTATCGCCCAGGCCTATTTAGTGGTCTTTAACCTATGGCGTCACAGTACCTTATCAACAGATTTTCTTATGTACACGAAAAGCATAAAATAAACACCAGACAATACATTTATTTCATTGGTAATTCCTTGAATGGTTAAACAAACATTTCTATGGATGGCCGTTTTCAAGACTTAACTTGTTACAAGCGGACAAGCGGAAAACCAGCTTGACCAACAGCAGAGAAACTCTTCTCAACAGTATGAGCAAGAGAGGATTGGAAGCTATCGCACACGAAGAAGGACCTATTCTTTATCAAAAGACATTTATAAGCTGTAGAATTTCTGTCAATTTATTCACTGAACCATAAAAAGTGTTTTAGAATGCGTGACACCTAAATGAGGAATATCTTAACTTAAATAATAAAAATCAATGCTTCTTTTTGATTAAATTACTCACCTTAAAGGAAAAATGTTGTCAAACACAAATTTAAGCATAAAATGCATAAAAGCCTATGAAGAAATATGCAACTGTTTTTGGCCGAAAGTTTCAAAGTAAAAACAAAAACACGCTCACTCGATGCATAACTAATAAGTCCATTTCCCCACTTTAAAACAAGAGAATTGATTGAATAGTTTTTAGGACTTACGAGGAACAAACTTCTTGGATACGTTTATTATTTCATGAGAGAGATTGCGATTTCCAAACGTAGATATCGGACGTACGTCGATCTATTCAAAACCACTCTCCTGTATGGAAGCGATTTGGAAGATTTTTCACGTGTGAAATCGACGTAGATACATTGTTGAAAATGCACAATATTTGTCCATTTCACAATACGTGTAAGACAATCAAGGATAATGCGAAGGAAAGTCATACGAAGGAAAGTCTAATTATTATTATATGGTCCTTTTCGTTTGCAACAAATCATTATCATTTCAACGTACCGTAAAAACGTACGTTAAAACGTACTGCCCACATGCTGCGTATGGAACATATGTCCATGTACGGGTGTGTTCTTGCACTGTTGCACACGTGGATGTGAGAGATGGAAGTGTGTTTGTGGTGGTGTGAGGGCTTTCTTCAGCATGATAACCTGAACTATGTGACAAGAGTATACTTGGTTTTTTTTTCGACGTCAACTATTTGATGCAACATGTCTTCATTATTTAATCTATTCTCATTCTAGTTGGTGCCCTCTTTAACTTCTAACGAATGCTTGATGACGTTAGCCACCAGAAATTCGACATTTGACGTTAAATATTGATTTTATCAACGTACATTCGTTAGAAGATGAAAAATAATTGAAATAGATTGAACGAATACTTGTTGAATGAACATTATTCATCGAATATTTGGAGTATTGACGAACCAATTTGATGCGTTTCTCCATCTCAATGGCAGCTATAGCCGCCGGGTCCATCCCACCTGAAATGCGGCCTTAGCGGAGATTTTCAACTGCATTCCATCACCCGTATTACACGTAGACAACGATTGATGAAAGTTTACAAAACAATTACAAAATTGATTTTTAATCGACTTTAATCGACACAAACGAGCAGTCACAGCACCAGTTTGGTGTGGAGGGGACCCAGTAATGGCCGAATGACTTTTTCTATATGTGACCCTTAGCTACTCAAGTGGTGGCGGTAACAGCGGACGTCATTATTACTTGTATCATGAAAGCACAACGTAGAGATTACTAAACGTATTCCAGGCATCTGTAAGAGCCTATCAAGCTAACTTAATATTAAAACTAGCCGTGTCACCAAACACTAAAAAACTCAATTCACAAAGCATCTGCCATCTGGTCCTTTTTGTTTGCAACAAATCATTATCATTTCAACGTACCGTTAAAACGTACGTTAAAACGTACTGCCCACATGCTGCGTATGGAACATATGTCCATGTACGGGTGTGTTCTTGCACTGTTGCACACGTGGACGTGAGAGATGGAAGTGTGTTTGTGGTGGTGTGAGGGCTTTCTTCAGCATGATAACCTGAAATATGTGACAAGAGTATACTTGGTTTTTTTTTCGACGTCAACTATTTGATGCAACATGTCTTCATTATTTAATCTATTCTCATTCTAGTTGGTGCCCTCTTTAACTTCTAACGAATGCTTGACGACGTTAGCCACCAGACATTCGACATTTGACGTTAAATATTGATTTTATCAACGTACATTCGTTAGAAGATGAAAAATAATTGAAATAGATTGAACGAATACTTGTTGAATAAACATTATTCATCGAATATTTGGAGTATTGACGAACCAATTTCTCCATCTCAATGGCAGCTATAGCCGCCGGGTCCATCCCACCTGAAATGCGGCCTTAGCGGAGATTTTCAACTGCATTCCATCACCCGTATTACACGTAGACAACGATTGATGAAAGTTTACAAAACAATTACAAAATTGATTTTTAATCGACTTTAATCGACACAAACGAGCAGTCACAGCACCAGTTTGGTGTGGAGGGACCCAGTAATGGCCGAATGACTTTTTCTATATGTGACCCTTAGCTACTCAAGTGGTGGCGGTAACAGCGGACGTCATTATTACTTGTATCATGAAAGCACAACGTAGAGATTACTAAACGTATTCCAGGCATCTGTAAGAGCCTATCAAGCTAACTTAATATTAAAACTAGCCGTATCACCAAACACTAAAAAACTCAATTCACAAAGCATCTGCCATCTGCGATCGCGTCATCATACAGGGTGTACCAGAATGCAATACAATGATGCACATACCTCCTACTTATTCTGTGACTTTCATGGAAATAGCTTGATTCGTTTTGGCGTGACATTGCTATTACTGAAAAAGGGCGAAAACTGCATGTGTGTAATTTACAGTGCAAAGGCATCATAACACATAGATCCTTTATCCCCATCGTCCAGCCGCACCGTGCAATATATTGGAGCAACCCTACATTCTTTTATAGGAAATACACCAAATTTGGCACAGATGTAGAGCTTAAAACACTAAATAATTCTTGATATGGGATTAAGTGCAACGTTTCAATGTGACTTCAGATATTTAGGTTGAAAAACTTTTATGTTATTTTTGCCACAATTTTTACCCAAAAATGTCATTATTACAGGGGATTTAACTTCCTCAAGGATCCTCCGCAGTACATTTTAATCTTCCCCGTTTCGTAGCTGTGGGTTGCTGTGGACATAAATACATTCTGTGACACTAAGGACGAACCTTCTCTAAACTTTCATATGAAAAATCTATCCCTGCCGGCATTTCAAATGATGAAACTCACACACCGCAATAATTGTCTTCAAAACTGCCGCTAAAGAAAGATTAGTTTAAAGTCACCCAAGCGTAATAAATCCTTTATTCAATACAAGGATTGCTTCGTAATATCATAAATATTCGAATCGATATTCGACTATTTAGTGGAAGTAAGAATAAGTTTGGGCTGAACAGTAATTAATTTTACAGGTTTTCAAAGTAAGTAGTTTTGTCAAAACTTGGAATTCACCATTTTTACGCAATGTCCTCTAACTTCTATTAGAAACGTCCAATTTCTTAAATCTAAAATTTCTAAGAAAGCTAAATATATGTCAATTTTAGAATCTAAAACATGTCTACCAATAGTAATGTTCTTCATACCTAACAAAATTAAACTTTTCCGGTTTAAATCATTCTGTGACACCCTATACAAACACTGATATGGGCACGGAAAGTTTGGCCGGCCACAGGTAGACCCCATTGCAAGGTATGGGCGTACGTGTTTCTTTCACCCGAGAATAAATATCTTCTTTTTTCTTTTTTTTCCCTTCTTTTCTCCTTCTTCCTCCTCTTTCCTTACCCTTCTCTAAAATAAGCCTGGGGTGCTAGGGTTAATAATGGTGTTTCGGATAGTGGTATGGACGTTGTGTAACACAAAATTGGGTAGCATTATGTTCGTGTAGTGGTGTGTGTTGTAATATAATTAATGTAACTTCGAAATTCTAGTTGCATGGATCTTTCTTAGTATAGAAACAAACATAAGACAAGATACATATTTGTTGCATGCGCACCAATATAAACCTCACGCCAATCGATCCGTGTTCAACGTATAAGTGACGTATATTTTATTGCTTAAGCATTGGAGAAACAGGTAACCCTGAAAATAGGGACCCACATGATAAACCTATTAGATGTACAACCCCAGGTTTTTTTTTTATTGTATTCTTTAATTTTTTCTCATTCTTTTGACACCACCTCGGGGGTCTTACTATGCATTGCTTCAAGTTCGGTAGTGACGTCAGTGCGTATGTTTCATTAACCAATGATCCTACAGATATGCAACCACCGACTTTTTGTTCCTTATGACCTGAGGAAAAGTTTGACATATCCCACGACTTTCTATGATATTTGGTTAAAAAGATAGCGGATTAAGTGCACAAAGTAGAAAAAAGTGACTATATCTCATTAACCAATGATCCTACAGATATGCAACCGCTGACTTTTTTTGTTCCTTATGACCAGAGGACAAGTCTGACATATCGCCCAACTCAGTAGGATAATTGGTTAAAAATATACAGACATAAGTGCACAAAGTACAATAAGTGACTATATCTCATTAACCAATGATCGTACAGATATGCGACCACTGACTTTTTTTGTTCCTTATGACCATAAGCACGACTCTCTGGGGTATTTGTTTAAAATGATAGAGGGTTAAGTGCACAAAATTAAAAAAGTGACTATATCTCATTAACCAATGTTCCTACAGATATACGACCACTGACATTTTTGTTCCTTATGACCAGAGGAAAAGTTCGACATATCGCACGACTCTCTAGGATATTTGGTTAAAAAGATAGAGGATTAAGTGCACAAAAGTACAAAAAGTGTCTATATCTCATTAACCAATTATATTAGGCCTTGACCACCGACGTCAAAAATTGACACATTGACCCAGTATAACACCCCTAATCAACCATGAAACCCTTCCAACCATGACACCCACTTACTCTCAATGACCAACCATGACACCCCATGACCTACCCCAACACCACTTCACCTTCAGAGCCCCTTATCATGGCAATTGAGAACCAAAGATCAAAAATAAAATGACAGGCATGGCCCTTATTTGATCAGTAACCGATATTTTAAAAATGGCGTATAATTGACGTATATTTATTTCTTAGCTTTCCTTCCGGGCTTTCCTTTTAAAGTGAATTTTGTAAATGAAAGAATTTCTTGTCAATTTATCACCACGCATGCTCAATACAATTAGTAAAAAACCCTAGTCTCGGTCCTAGCCGAATTGTGCTCATTCGTCAAAACAAACCATTTCAGTGACGGAGGGACGCACACCGGCTGGGACCGAGACAAATCTCTATCCAGAAAAGAAATTGTCAATTTTGTCTAAAAACACCATATTCTTTGAAAATAGTGACATTTTATATTGTTTTATATTACACACTATCATCGCTTGAATATTTCTTTTAATGAAAGTATCATAAATATTTAAATGAAGGTAAATATAATTTACTATATTCAGGCTTTCTCCATAGTCCCCACGTTCGATTCAGAAGTAAGCACTAATACCTCGCGCCTCCCGGCTCGAGGAATAATTATGACTCTGTAGTTGCTGTTGTTGTTTTTCTGATCACTGACAATATTGTTTTGAATCAATGTTTCCTATATTTTGACATTAGAACATGAAGGGGCTCAACAGCTGCTAAGCAAAATCATCGAATTGTACCAAAACTGGCTAGAAATTCACCCGGATGTCCTGATGATAGATGGACGAGTCTCTAGCTCAGCAAACATTATGCCATTGAAGGGCGTTATCAAACAACTCGCTAAACCAATCAGAGTAAGTTTTTGGACTTAACTTTTATGTATAATAAGTTCTCTGCAAAAACATCAAAATGGTC
Organism: Amphiura filiformis; assembly: GCF_039555335.1. Taxonomy (NCBI): domain Eukaryota; kingdom Metazoa; phylum Echinodermata; class Ophiuroidea; order Amphilepidida; family Amphiuridae; genus Amphiura; species Amphiura filiformis. The sequence continues at coordinate 17,181,156 of NC_092636.1, forward strand.
ATTCAGTTGGAATTCTATGCATGGCCAAGTTCGCTTGCCCTTGAACATCCCCTGTCGACTATCACAAGGTTATTCAATTGAATACATGAATACAAAACCCACCAAGTCCATGGGAAGTGATTTTGAGAGAAAAACCTGTGTATCATTTTAATTCCTTCGGTTAGATTTACCTGGTCAATATGGTAAGTTTTACGTGGATTAACCTGTATTAGGTATGACGATTAGCATTTCAGGGACTTTGTGGGGTTCATTTTAAATTTTGGACTTGGGTGGTTTTTTGAATCATATATAGACAACAATGTTAGAATGAGATTACCACTAGTAAGATAATACAAAATAAAGCACACAGGTATGTATAATGTTGATAAGCATTCTGCCATGTAATATAAACCACACACTTTCCTTTATTACACCCATTTTTTTTTCAAAAGTCACTCTCTAGCAATGAATATGTTACAAGTGGACTTTTATACATACTGGATTTCAATCAATATGTTACAAGACTCAAATCATGGAATTTGGTGGTTCTTTCATACATGCTATTTTTCACATGCTCAATAGACACAGAGGATGAATTTGAGTTGTTCTTTCATGCATATGACAGGCCTATGTATAGCAACAATTTCCCATGCTTAACTCAACTTAGCCAACGTATGGACTCTGGTGGGTTTTGTATTCATATATTCAATTGTTAATTTATAACGCATGGATTGTCACAATGCTTTATAAGCGAAGGGTCAAACCTTAATAACGTGTTTAGTTTTTGAACCCCATTGCACCATGCGTACAAACTAAGTATATTTACCTCATGTATTCTCATGCTAATTGCATATGGCACAATATTTTGCTTGATGTAGTCTTGCGCACCTACTGCTGTCATTCTAATTCCAAGATGGCATCCAAAATGATCTCCAATTTCACATACTACAATATTTTGATTTTGAGTTTTAATTTTTTCAAATCAATAAAATGAATGTTAAGTTACGCAAAGAAATGTTTGTAACTCTAAACGTGATTTTACCATTTTTAAAACACCGGCTCAATAAAACCTAGAAAAACCCGTATATATCTGTCTATACTGCAAGATGATTGCATGGGTGATTGGGTTATAGCCTACATAAAAATCAAAGACAACAAACACACCATCAAATCAATCAAAACATTGATATCGTGAATGTTTTTGTACATTACATGTAGAGGATGTTGAAAATGTGATTATTGTTGGCCAAAACAAAAAGAAGAAAGAACTTTGGGAGGGTAAAAAACGATTCCTTTATTCACAGGTTTTTAAATTAAAAGTTATGCAAAGAAATGGTCAGGGGGTATTTTTGAACCCTTTATTTGTGTGTACCTGGATAAACTTTGACATTTTTGTGCCATGGTTTCAAGAAGTAATTTTGGAGCCTATTCAAAAAATTGATCACTACGATATTAGGAAGCACATTGCCAATGTGATGCTTTTGTCAACTCTTTGTCTACATTTTGACGAAATTGGCCGTTACCCTGCCTAACTTATATAATTACATAATTATGATCATGGTTGTTGTCTTTACACAGATGAAAGGAAGTTGTCCTTTGTGTGTGTTTTTATTTTGCTTTGCTTTGTTCAATAAATATAATGCCTATTTTTCAGGACAAACTTGTACCAACGATCTGTGCGGAGGTGTTGAAAAAAGTACCATCATGGGCCAAAAGGAAATCCAAACTACC